>NC_074718.1:18974021-20174021 GCF_947242115.1 Biomphalaria glabrata | reverse complement strand
TATATATATATATATATATATATATATATATTATAAAGTAGAATGTGAGGTGTATGTATGTATGTATGTATGTATGTATGTATGTATGTATGTATGTATGTATGTATGTATGTTACTTATAGACATCAAAACCGCTTGACCAATCTTGATAAAACTAGGCAGGAATGTTCCTTGGGTACCAACTTAGACCGTAGTGTATGTATTGTAGCCCTAAAACAAACTTAAGACCCTTAAAAAAAAATAAAGTGGTCCGACTCTATTACAGCTATAGTATTTTATGGATCTAGGCCATGTCTACAATGTTGACATCAGAAAAGATAGAAAGGATTTAGACCTAGATCTAATTTTAAGAAATACACTTTGCGCAGATAGTTTTTTACTTTGACACATGAAAATACAAAAGAAGATCCATTGATTTCATTATATAATAAAATTAACCTTCAATTTTGTGTTTCAAAAGCATTTTTTACATTAATTAGTTCCTTATATCTGTGATTACAGATTTCCTGACGAACATTCTTTCATTAGACAATACCGTAATGAATCGCGTACTAAATATTAATTCGTTTAATTGTTTACTTTATAATCCCATCCCTAGATCTAAAACTCTAATTCAACTCTAAGATGATAGAACTTCTCTTCGCACAGATAGTTTTATGCTTTAACACATAAACATACTAATTATTGTCCATTCATTTGATATTTTAATCAAATTAACATTCAAATTTGTTTTTCTAAAGCATTTTTAATACATTCGTTCGCTGTTCGCTAAAGCTACGTAGCCGTGTTGAGATAGGCCTATATTCATTCATGAAAAAAAGTTCACGCATGCGCAGCACAGAACTCTAGATTAGTGTAGATTTAGATCTACGTCTACCTCAAGATCTACTTTATACTTTATACACATGAACATAGAAAATTTAGTCTATTCATCTCAAATTTTAATCAAATATACGTAGGCCTACAAGCAAATGTTTTAATTTGAAAAAAAAAATGGATTTAATTAAGCCTATTAGCTATTTTGATTTGATAGCTTCATTCACACTATTTTTACATTGACACATTCGCTTTACTTATTACATTATTATTTCGTTTAATTGTTTACAAAACACTCTCAGTGACTATATCGACAGTAATGTGCAAATAAAGACCCGCGGGTCGCGGGTAACATATGTCTAGTATATTATAAAGTAGAATGTGAGGGGTATGTATGTATGTATGTATGTATGTTACTTATAGACATCAAAACCGCTTGACCAATCTTGATAAAACTAGGCAGGAATGTTCCTTGGGTACTAACTTAGACCGTAGTGTATGTATTGTAGCCCTAAGACAAACTTAAGACCCTCAAAAAAAATTAAGTTGTCCGACTCTATTACAGCTATAGTATTTTATGAATCTAGGCCATGTCTACAATGTTGACATGAGAAAAGATAGAAAGGATTTAGACCTAGATTTAATTTTAAGAAATACACTTTGCGCAGATAGTTTTTTACTTTGACACATGAAAATACAAAAGAAGATCCATTAATTTCATTATATAATAAAATTAACCTTCAATTTTGTGTTTCAAAAGCATTTTTTACATAAATTAGTTCCTTATAACTGTGACTACAGATTTCCTGACGAACATTCTTTCATTAGACAATACCGTAATGAATCGCGTACTAAATATTAATTCGTTTAATTGTTTACTTTATAATCACTAGATCTAAAACTCTAATTCAACACTAAGATGATAAAACTTCTCTTCGCACAGATAGTTTTATACTTTAACACATAAACATATTAATTAAAGTCCATTCATTTCATATTTTGATCAAATAAACATTCAAATTTGGTTTTCTAAAGCTACATTCGTTTACGAAAGCTGCGAAGCCGAGTTGAGATAGGCCTAGATCTATATTCATTCATGAATCGCGTACTAAAAATTATTTCGTTTAATTGTTCACTTTATAATCCCATTCATTTAACAAAGCTATCGCTCTTTTCGTTTTTAATAGATATGAATGTATCGGCTTCGGGTAAACCCATTTTCGCAAAACTAATTTTATTTTCGTAGCGAAAGAGAAAAAACTTGAAAGGATCATTAGCTAAGTTTAACATACATCTAAATATAATCCACTAGATTAGTAAACACAAAATTAGACCCGCAGGCCGCGGGTAATGTCAGGCTATATATATATATATATATATATATATATATATATATATATATATATGTATATATCTGTGGCATTTTACGTCTCGAGAGACGATCTTTTTCCTTTGCAACTTTTTGTGTGACTAAAGAGGCCAATCCTTGATACACAGCTGCGATCGCAGGTTGGGCATATATAATCACCAGGCGCCGTTTCATTTTCACCCTTCTTTCTGCTTCTCTTGTGTATGACATCTGCTATCTGTGACCCTTCCTTTATCCTCTCTCTCCATGTGGATCTGTCCAGTGCCACCTCTTCCCAGTTGCCAGTGTCAATTTTGAAGAGCTTCATGTCGCGTTTGCATACATCCGTATAACGTAAAAGTGGGCGACTAGCGGCTCTCCTGCCTTCTATTAGATCGCCATACAGGATGTCCTGTGGAAGTCGACCTACTGGCATTCTACGAACGTGGCCAAGCCAGCCAAGGCGTCTGCTGCTGATAACAGAGCGGATGTCCTGGCATCCTGCTCTTTGTAGCACTTCCTCATTGGTTATCTTATCTTGTCACTTATTTTAAAGATCCGCCTTTGGCATTGGAGGTGGAAGACATTCAACTTTTTTTCCTGCCATGAGTAGGTTGACAATGTTTCACTTCCGTATAGCAAGGTGCTATCCTGTTGTTTGTGTCTTTATCCAGTAGAGTGTTGTTGGATATGATGGAGCCAAGGTAACAAAAGTGATCAACAATTTCTAGTGGTTGTCCATTAATGCTTAATTGAGGTGCAGTGTTTGTGTTTTGGACAAGTATCTTAGTCTTGCTTTGACTGATGTTTAAGCCGAACTTCTGGCAAGCAGCAGATAGTTTGTCAACAAGGGACTGTAGCTGAATATCAGAATCAGCCACAATAGCTGCATCATCAGCATACCCTGACGAGTTGCTTCCTAACCTTGGTTTTTGCCCGCAGCCTTGATACATTAAATAGTTTTCCAGAGGATCTTGTATGGAGAAACACACCTTCGTTTATGTCGCTGTACGCATAATGCAGTAGACAGGAGAAGAATATGCCAAACAGAGTAGGTGCGAGCACACATCCCTGTTTGACACCACTGCAAACCTCAAAAGGTGCTGATTGGGCTCCATTGAATTTGACAGTACATTTAGTTTTCTCGTGAAAACACTCAATTAACTTCAATAGTTTGGGAGGGCAACCTATTTTCCTCAGGAGTTTGAAAAGGCCACTTCTGCTGACCATGTCAAAAGCTTTAGTCAGATCAACAAAAACAATGTAAAAGGGTCTGTCTCTCTCTCTGAATTTCACCTGCAGTAGTCTAGAGAAGATATCATGTCTATAGTGGATCTGCCACTCCTGAATCCACACTGAGACTCTGGGTAGACTCTAGAAGCTATCACTTGCAGCCTGGATAGTGCCACTCAAGCAAAGATTTTGCCCACTATACTGAGGAGAGAGATACCCCTGTAGTTGTTGCAGTCACTCCGATCCCCTTTGTTCTTGTATATTGTGACTATAGTTGCGTCACGCATGTCCTGTGGGACATGACCTGTTTCCCAACAGCGGCAGAGGAGAATATAGAGTTCAGGGAGCAGGAGTGATTCGTTGACTTTCACTACTTCCACTGGGATACCATCACTCCCAGGAGATTTTCTATTTTTTTATGCAGTTAATTGTTTTTTGAGGTCACTAAGGCTCGGAAGCTCATCTAGGCATTCCAGTACTGGAAGATCTGGTAGAGAAGCCAGGGCGACATCGTCTACTGTATTCTGTGTGGCATAGACTTCGAGGTAGTGTTCTGTCCATAGTTCTAGCTGCTTGGTTTGGTCTGTAATTTTTTCTCCTGATTTGGATAGAAGGGGGGCAGGCTTAGACACTGTTGGACCCAGGGCCGCTTTAATGCCATCAAATAAAGCTTTGCTATTTCCTGAGTGGAGACTGTCTTGGATTCTGTTGCATGTATCCCTCCAAAAGTTGTTTGCACATTTTCTAGCCATTTGTTTCGCCTCTTTATTAGCACTTTTAAAGGCCTCCAAAGATTTTGGATTAGGCTTTGTCTTGTGAGCGAGGTGTGCGGATCGCTTTTTCTCGATGCAAGGTTCCTTAAGTGCTAGATTCGCCTCAAACCAGTCTACATTTTTGTGTTTTGGAGGCCCAAAGGGGGTGATAGCCGAACTGTAGATTACGTCTCTTAATTTCTCCCATCTGATAGAGATGTCTTCTTCATCACTTAACGAGGAGATTGAACTGTTCAGGAGCTCGCCAAAGAGTGCACACTTCTCTGGGTCACCTACATGGTTGACGTTAATTCGCCTAGTTCTAGGTTGAGTGGAAGTATATGCCTTCTTGAGTAGTAGTTTGATTTTGCTTAGCACTAGTGAATGGTCTGAGTTGCAGTCCGCACTATGGTATGAACGGGTGTGGATGACACTTTTCAGATCCATCCTTCGGGTGATGCAGAGGTTAAGCTTGTGCCACCTTTTTGAGCGTGGGTGCTGCAAAGAGACTTTATGGCGTTCCTTGCCAGAGAAGAATGTATTTGTTACACACAGTTCATGAGAGCTACAGAACTCGAGTAACCTTTGGCCATTGTCATTGATTTCGCCAACACCATGAGGTCCCAAGCATTTTCGCCATGCATCATTCCCATCACCAACACGGGCATTAAAGTCTCCATTTATCCAGAGGTGCTCGGATTTTGGAATACTTTTAATTACGTCCTCTAGAGCTTGAAATAATCTGTCTTTGTCCTCTTCCGGTGCAGCAAGGATTTGTGAGTAAGCACAGATTATATTAACTTTGCCTTGCGGTGATGCAAATTTCATGTGTGCTACTCTTTCATTGCCAATGGGAAACATTGCAATGCAGGGGACGAGACTGTTTCTTATTGCGAAGCCGACGCCATGTATTCTAGGGCTTTGTTCTGGTTTTCCTTGCCAGTAGAATGTATAGTTGCTTTCTGTAAGAGATCCACTGTCTGCCAGTCTCGTTTCTTGCAGGCAGGCCACATCAATGTTTAGTCTGCTGAGTTCTCTGTCGATGATAGCTGTTTGACGCATGTCGGTGACGAGTTCAGGGTCAGTATTGAAGCCAGGACACATTGTCAGTATGTTCCAGCTTGCAAAACGCATTAATGTTGAGGGTTTTCTTTTGATTGTATTTGCAGGTGCGGGTGAGCAGCTTGCTTTTTGATTTTGTCTTAGCACCAAGCACCCAGTGGTGCGGCAAGCTGTGGCGGGATAGCACTTTATTGTCCGAGGGCTGCTCAGCTTAAGGCAGGCAGTAGCTATCCAGTGAGGCTAAAAAGCCCTCTCCTACCGTCAAGAGTGGTCTCTAGCGTTCCAGCTTACGCCAATCAGCTAGAAACTTATAACCGGTAACTACTACTCTCCGTGTTTTTTCAAAGACATTATTGTCAGAGATGGAGTGACCTCTCCATTGCTGGGGGAAAGCCTAGGCGGTAAATTTGCGAGTGCTGGGCTACCCACACGTCAGCACACGCCTCTCTTCCATACTGACCGGGTCCAAAGGGATGGCGAGCCATCACAATTTGGGGACAGGTGGCTGCAGGAGTTTGCCAGAGAGCAGTAGTCTTTCTACTGTCCCCCGCTTACGGGGCTCCAGGACCGGATTTTCTGTTAGGGTTTACTCCCTTAGCCTTAGACCTTACAGGGACACACACACAAGGCAGTGCGGCTATTGACCTATAGCTAGGGGTTTGGTTTGTGGGCAACAGGGCGTGTCCACACGCTGACGGGCCATGCCTGCCTCACATCTTGGGGCCAAACCTCCCCCGAGACCCTTGCAGTTTAGCCTGAGGCTTCGCAGCCTCAGTTTCCATCTGCCACCACGAGGAGGTACTGCATAGGACTTGCTGTGACAGGTGGGGAAATGTGACGTGTGTTTGGCGCGTTTAATGTCTAGGGGATGATTATTTTTAAAGCTATCACACACCAGCCTATCAGCATATGAATCGGGAGCAGACACGCAACGAGACAAGCAATGAAAGATAGATACAAAAGTTAAAAATGAAGAATATTTATTTACATAAATATACATATAAGAATAAAAGGGGGAGGGTTTGCATCTATCTCTAAGTAATACTAGATTTAATCATCACTCTTGCACTTAATAAGAGAGTATGTCACTTTGTCCTCTGACTTAGCTGGTTGTCCTGTTGATGTCGCAGCTGGCTGTGTTCCTGGCTTGAGGTTCTGCAGCTGGAGGTGGCGCTCTAGCGGATAGAGGGACGCCGGAGATATAGTTCTTGTGGAGTCTCAATCCCAAGTTCTAATATCTGTAGTGGGCACAGTAGGGCGGGTGGCCGGCTACCGTGGGCACAAGGTTACTGCGGGCAGAGCTGATCTGCCATGGGCAGCGTAGTTGACAGGATATGTCCAGTGAGTTGCAGAGGGTTGGCGTAGCTATGACGTCTCACACAGATCTGAATCTAAAGTGACGTCGCACCTAATAGCTTGACAGGTGGGCTGTCGAATAGGCGGGCAATGCCGATAGAGTTGAGTAGATCTCAGTAGGCAAGTGCAGTGCTGAATAGCACTGAGCACATAAATAGGCAGGTAAATAGATCTTTGATCCAATAAATAAATAGGCAGACACCTGAGGGAGGCACCAGGTATTCCTCTAGGAGAAAGAATGTATGAAGTAGTCCAGACTCGATAGCTCAACGACAATGAGAAATAAGAGGGTCTGATTTGATTTGGATCTACTTTATATAGGCCTGGAAAATGCGGGCGGAAACAGGAAATGAACTAGGCTTAGAATTATCTTACACGTGGGTGGATTAGACTTGAGATGGGAGTCGCACATTGGTACGTCGAGAGGCGCTTTGACTCGAGTAATCTCCTAGATCAAAGAGAGACGTAGGAGAAAGAGGGGGGAGGAGTGACTTGCATTCCACACAAGGTGGTGTCCACTGCGGCTGTCAGACATCCTGCCGATAAGATCAAAGTCTGTGTGTATCTTTGCCCCGGTCAAGGGAAGATAAATCGAAAGACGTGGCCTAGCTATCTCCAATGTGGTCAACTAAGTCTAGCCTGGAGGGGAAAAGGTGGTGCGGGTGAAGAATTTGGGGGTAGGATGGGGAAATAATTAAAATAAAATAAATAAATAATGAAAAATAATAATTAATGCTGTGATAAATTTGAGTGACTCTGACAGCGAGTTTTTGACTTGTCACACTTGCTGTGGAGAGGCTATGTACTGGCAAGAGAGACTTACAAAATTGCTCCCCTTTCACAAATGCTAGCCAGCGGTGGCAACAAGTCAAGCTACCACACTAGACGCTTCACACAGCCATTGGGCAGAATAACACAATGAATTAGAATTTGATACATTTAAATTCTTACAGAAAACATCTTAGTGCAATTCAGAACCCTTACATGGTTTATTGAAATCATTTGCTCATCAGTTGCAACACTACTGCTCCCACTCCTCAACACTCTACACTAGAGTTAGAAACGTGAGAAATAGGTTTCCTTTATTGTTAAGAATTAGTAACTTACTAATTTGGTGTTCTACAATCAAGAAACTTTGGTTTGACATCCAACTCAACATCTGACATTTTATTATTTGGCAATTTTATCTTGATCTGTTAAAAAAAAAAGAATAAATGAAACATTTAGTCCTATACTCCATGGAACCATTATATGTATATAATGAGCAGATAATTGTACTGTGCTTTGGTTGAAAACCCTAGTATAGAGTATACACAGTGTTGTGCAATGTTTGAATTTATTTACTTGTGCAGAATGTTACATTTTATCATTTTTAGCATATTTCAAAAAGGGAGGTAAAAAACAAAAAAAAAATGTGCATTTTCAACAGTTTGTAACAAAAAAACTATAAATGCTACAAGCATGTGATATATGTCAACATGAGGGGGATTGGTATATCTACAAGAATAAATTACTATAAATAATTTTTTTCTTCAATATTTTGCTGCGCACATATAAAATAATATGCAATGGTTTACTAAAACTCTAAAATAAGTTAAACTTCAATAAGCTAAAAATATGAAATAAATGTAGCAATAAATAGAAACTCCATACCCTATTGAAGATAATGAAAGCCTTTCCATTATAATATTGAATGGCATTTTTTTTTTTTACAGAATTCTGTAAGTGTATTGCAAACTAATAATAGTAAAAAAAAGTGGTACGTGATGTTTTGGCGCGGCCGTTTTGGCGCGGGCCGTTTTGGCGCTGGGGACGTTTTGGCGCGAGATATAGTTTGACAATAATTTAATAAGCACGTTTGAAACAGTGAAAGAGTTGTGGCCAGATCTTAGCCCTTTATCTGTTTCTACTGACTTTGAGCAGGCTGCTATCAAAGCTCTTCAGTCAACTTTTCCGTTAAGTGCAATACCTGGCTGCTTGTTTCATCTGACAAAAAATATGCGAAAGAAATTGGCAGATAAAAATCTTCTTCCAATGTACAACAATGATCCAGAGTGTGCTTTGGCCGCTAGAATGATAGTTGCATTAGCATTTGTTCCCATCGAGGACTTAGATATGGCTGTTGAAACTCTGGCTAATGAGCTGCCTGTACATCTTACACCGATAATCAACTGGTTTGAGGACACTTATATTGGACGTCTAAACCGCAGTAGAACTCGACGATGTGCTCTGTTTCCTTCTCCTATGTGGTCTGTCTATCAGAGAACACTCAATGGGGATAATCGAACAAACAATTTTGCGGAAGCAGCACATCGGCGACTACAAGCCGAGTTTGGAATGAGCCACCCATCCATCCATATGGAAATTCATTGATGGAATACGAGCTGTCCAGAAAGGCCGTGACCTTATATACGACCTTCACGCCAAAATGAAACGTCCTGCTTCGGTAAAAAAGACATCCAAAGATTTACTTAGATTTTTAAGACATATTGATCTACAAAGCCATTTAGCTCAATGCTATTTTATTATTTCTTTTGAATCTTTAAACTCTATAAGCTGATTTGATAAACTGAAAATCAGAACTCTCTTTGAGTGCACAAAAATGTTTAAACCAATGTTTTTTTATCTCTGCAAATTGAATGACCAGTAATTTCTTTAAAGTAAAGTTCAACTCTTCTAAACACATATTTTTTGACACATTCACTGCCAAAACAAAGAAGTCTGCATACAAATATAAAATATAAACTGTAATTCCTCGAGGTACTGAATTGTACATTGAAACTCACATATATTTGTCATTAATTTCATTATCTTTGGATGTTCTATCAACATTGAAAGTACCAAATTAAACTGATACGGTTGCATGAACTTGAAATATAGCATGAAGTTAGGACTTGTTTTCTAAAATTCACATTTCATAAATTATTAACCAAAAGTAGCTCCTTCATAGCATATTTAAATAAATTTAATATAAAAATATTAATAGACTCCAAAGTAATGTGCTGTTATTAAAATCTCAGTCATTAAGCTGTGAGAAGTTTGCTTAACAGATAGAGAAACATTTGTATTTACAATCTTGCATCAGAGCAAGTATGTCAATGACATGCTGAACAAAATTTAAAGAGCCATTTTTAGTTAGATACTTTCCATATGTTCTTCACAATCTCAGATTTCATTTTGATTTTAACTTATCATTGTTGTATTTATTATTGGAAAATACTGTCATGCAAAGCATTAATAAGTATAAATTGTTTAGTGTCGTTAAAAAATATTAAGCTTACATAAACTTACTCATCTACTGATCTTAAGCTTATAACAACATTCTAATCCATTTTTAATTTAATGAGAATTAAAATGTATTATTATTTAATCTTTGGTGTTTTTGTGGATATTTAGTTAATTGGAATATACTTCTGAGAAGATAAGCAATGCCAACACTGGCAAAAAATCGAGTTCAGTACATACAACTCCTGGCTCCAACACTGGCACCCTATAAACACAAAACTCAACTTCTACTCTAAAAGAGATACCTCAAACAAAGTAACTCACCCTAACTTTCTAGATCTAATCTAGGTGAAGACATCAAGAACAAAGGTTCATCATGTTATTCGTTCAAAGTTAAAACCAAAGAACTTCTTTAATAAGAAGCCATAAATAATTTAAGGCCTAGGCCTAAGAGCTTAGATAGGGCAGACTATCTAGATCTACATTCTACATACATATAAATCTACATATAAATCTAGATCTAAGTCTAATTGCCAATATAGATCTAGATGTCACTTTTAGATTTGAAACATCATCCTACAATACTTCACTTTAACCTAACTCTTAGTCTGATGAACCGTTGGGCACCACACATGATCTATCGACTGTATGTCTTTCCCCATTCAGGCCATTCCTCTGTGTCCTTTTTCTTAGAATCTCTTTTAATGACAGACCAGACTCGCCAAACCATTTTTTTTTTATATTGCATTTTTTTATATTGTCTTCCCATTGCTTTCTCTACACTACTAGATCTAATATAATAGATCTAAACTCTTATTAGTAATAAACTGCATTTTTATAAAATAAACAATCATTTCAACTTCAAGAATAAAACTCCTATATTATTATTATTATTTTATTTTAATTTGCTAGCTAAGACCGGTGCAATAAAAGAAATAAAAAGAAAAATATCTAGAAAGATCTAGATCTGGATCTACATGTGTAGGCTTTATAGTCTTGATTTGCAAAAAAGTATCATATTTTCTGTTATCATTTATGAAGTAAGTTAATAGTATTCTAGGCCATGTGACTTAGATAAATGTTTTTTTCCCTTTGACATCATTTAGATTGATTTAATTAAATTAAATGCTATAAGAAATCGTGCGCCAATGTCTATTAACTCTTGTCAACTTTCTCTTGTTGAAAAATGCATTCATTAGTCTAACTAGGCAGTGTGTACGAAGAGCTTGCCTGCATAAGACGCGAAAAAATATGTACGTCGCAAATGTGTGTTTGCATAGTCATGTTAATCAATGCATTGATCCTTTATCTTCGGAATGGAAGAAATTGTTATTATTATTAATATCAGGCCATGATTGATGTCAATCATCATGATTTCATTAAATTTTCATTCTGGTTCAAAAATGTATTTTAACTCTTGCAAACTATCTCCTATTAAAAAATACATTTTTAGTCTAACTAAGCTGTGTGACGAAGTGAAAAGGTTTTTTCTTTGAAGTCATTCGGAATATTTCTTATCTATTGTCAATCAGGGCAGTCTCTGAGCTGTGTGATAACACATACTTTTTTTTTTAAAGAGGGGTGGGGGGGGAGAGGGGGGGATATTGTTAAAAGAAATTTTATAAAATATACAAATTAACTTACTGTCATGTTTTCACAACTTGCTGTTGATGGATTTTTATTGCCCATCTGAAGAAATATATCTTCACTAGATACAACTTGACTAAATAGCACATCATACCTGAGGCAAAAAAATTATCAACTAGTAAGTATTGTGGTTGTTAGAATGAATTGAAAACGATCAAACTAAAGTTTAATTAAGTTGTTGCTAATAATATCCAAAATAGACATTTACAATACTAATCCACCCATTATGTATATTTAAGGTGACCAGAAATTTCTAGAGCGAAAGTGGGGCGATGGTGCTTTTAACAATCTATATGTCATTACTATAGTGCGTTTTAATAAAAACAAGATTTAAACGAGAGTTTGTGTTATCACACAGCTCAGAGACTGACAATAGATAAGAAATATATATGGACTAGGAATATTCAACCCATAGTCTTGTTTTGATCGTTTAAAGTAATAAAATTTTAATAAAATCATTGGGACTAAAATAATAATAATAATAAAATTGAATTAATTTTTCTCTTTTAAAGTATTAATTTTTCAAAATGAAATTTTTATCAAACATAAGTACTTTTTCAATTACAAGCTGTTGTTTTTTATATATTCTTTAAGTAAAGTCCCCCTTTCAGACCAAGTGATCTATGGGGTAGATGATGTTAAGGTTCATGGTTAACGAGGGTGTCATGTGGCTAGCACAACGACCAACCATCTTTACCAAAAGAAAGAAACCCATAAAAAAAAACTACTAGTGAAAAAAGATAAACTACAACAAATTGACTGCACTTTTATTAGGTACAAAATTATAACAGAAAAAGGGGATCACATGTGAGAAACTAGCTCTAAACAAGGATGGTTGAAAGGCCTGAACCCTTATGCGCTGGCTAACAGGAAAGAAAAAAATAACAAACCCCCCCAGCCTAAAAAAAAGCTCTAGCGGGTGTGACTTTCATGACGAGAAAGGTGACAACGATTGCTGTGAGGATCTCAATGGGATGAACTGAATTGAAAGGAAAGAGACAAATGAAGAAACTAGAGAAGTCTGTTATATGCCTGAAGCTTTTGTTCCTGATGTTCCTACTACAAGTACCTCAATAAGGCATACAGATCAAGACAACGTTAAAGCCTGTTGCTGTGGACCTTAAAGAAGGTGCGCACTGTTAGAGACTAGACTGAAAAGGATGTTGACATTAAGGAAAAGATAACGAAGTTTTACCCAAGTCTGGAACTTATGAAGAGGCTGTGCTATAGGCAGAGGTTGTTCTATGTATTTGTCATGTCCTGTGAATAAAAATCTATATCGTTGAGTTGCATCCATTAAGTTATTAAAATATAGGGTTTTAATTTGTTTATCACTGATCTAGTCACTAATCTAGTGCATTAGAAACAATAAAAATAAAAAAATAATGTAAAGCGAATGTGTGAATCCAGATAAACTTTTGAAGACTGAGTACAGGTCTTTAGTACTGTTATGAAGGGTTGCTTCTTCTTCTTTTGCCATTGCTTCAATGTGGTTCTGCCTGTGTGTTTTGATGCTACGCTTGACATTCCTATCTATTTCAGCATATTCTTTTTGTGCTTTTCCTTTAGCTGCTCTTGTTTTACTGTTGTTCACACCTGCTTTCTTCTCTCTTCTTTCCTTGATCTTCTGAAGAGTTTCTGCTGAAATCCATTCCTTGTGGGTGTATGACTCAGAATCCAGTACTTCTTGGCATGTGGAGGTTACTGTTTCTTTCAGTTACTGACACGTCTGTTCTACTGTCTCTTCTTCTAGAAGCTCTTCAAGGAGCTGGAACTTGTTAGATAGGGTGAATTGAACTCTTCCTGTTTTTTGCAGTCTTTCAGCGCGATGATATTATAGTGTTGGCGTTGACTGGGCCCACTTGCCCAAATCTTCTTCAGCTTCAGTTTCACTTCAGCAACCAGAAGATGATGATCAGAAGCAACATCTGCTCCTCGTCTGACACGTACATCCTGAAGAGATGGACAGAACTTCTTTACAATACAGGCGTGGTCTATTTGGTTCTCTGTTGATAGGTCTGGTGATATGGTCTATTTGGTTCTCTGTTGACAAGTCTGGTGATATCCATGTTGCTTTGTGTATTCTTTTGTCTGGGAAGACAGTTCCTCCAATCACTAAGTTGTTCATGGCACACATATCTTCAAATCTCTCTCCATTTTCATTAATCTCACCTAGTCCATGCATTCCCATGATCTCCTCATATCCTCTGTTGTCATTGCCAACCTTAGCATTGAAGTCACACATTATGATGAGGATGTTCTTTTTAGGTCTGTCATGTAGGATGGTAGCCAGCATGTAGTAAAAATTGTCATTCTCCTCCTATTCACTGTCATTTGTTGGGGCATAGCATTAGACAATGTCTAAGTTTTTCACTATGGAATGAGGCTGTGGTCCATGTGCTTCTCATCCAATAAGTGCTCTCTGAGCCTGCTTAGATAGCATCAGGACTACTCTTTGAGTGTGTGTACCCTCTTGTTCATGTCCTGAGTATAAAAGTAGCTCCACTGAAGTCAGCCCTGAACCAGTCCATCTTGACTCACTGATTCCTAAGATGGTGAGCTTGTACATTTTCATCTCAGCTGCCACTTGCGCTGTCTTCCCAGTCTCATACATGGTCCGGACGTTTCATGTACCAATGGTGGTCGTGGTAGAGATGATGGTCTTCAGCCTGTCGACTTCCAGATAACTCTGGCTTTCACTGACATGCATCACAAACCTTCCAGCTGGAGGTCTATCCTCTCCCTGGTCCGTGACTTCTGTTGATTTGCTGTTTCTGTAACTAATGGTTTTTATACAAGGTAGGGTAGCTAGCCCTACGCCCAACCCTCCTCCTTTCTAAGCCAGGCTTGGGACCGTCCTATGGTGGAATTATCTGGAAAATTGCCATGACAGAGAGACCAGTAAAGGACAAAAATGGTGACGTGATAACAGATGAAGAAGGACAAAAGAAGCGATGGATTGAGCATTTCCAGGAGCTTCTTAACAGATCTACTACTGCAAACCCATCAGAGATACTGCCAGCTGCAACAGTCCTACCTATCAAGTGTAGAGGAAGAGTTTCGCAGTGTAAACAAGCAATTGAAGAATAGCATATCTGCAGGACCTGACAGCATCCTAATTGAAGTGCTAAAAGCAGACATTGATACCAGTGTGAAGTTACTCTACCCTCTCTTCTGCAAGATATGGGGAAAAAAAAGAAGTGCCACCAGAGTGGAAGGAGGGCTACCTCACCAAACTCCCCACGGAAAGAAATCTTAGTTCCTGCTCCAACTATTGAGGGTAACACTGATGTCCATTCCAGGAAAAGTGTTTAACCACATTCTGCTGTAAATCCACATCTCCGTGACCAACAAGCCGGCTTTCGATAGGAGAGATCATGCACAGATAAGATAGCAACACTACGCATAATTTCAGAACAGTCCATGGAATGAAACTCCCTTCTCTATGTCAGTTTTATAGACTTTGAGAAGGCGTTTGACAGCATGGACAGACATACCCTCTGGAGACTTCTGAGACACTATGGAATGGCTGAAAAAACTATAAAATTCATCAGGAAGTCATATGAGGGGATGACTTGCAGAACAGTGCATGACAGACAACTGACAGACATATTTGAAGTTCAAACAGGAGTTAGACAAGGCTGTTTACTCTCTCACTTCTGAGATGAGATAAATGCATGAATGTAAAATGTTAATAAAAAGTAAATGTTTGGTTTATTTTATCTAGATCTAGAATGTAAGGTATATCCATGATATAGTCTTCAATACCTAACATTTTGTTAGTAAGTTCAAAAGCCTACAAAACATTTTCGGCCTTGTCAAATTGGCATCCCATAACGTTTGCTTGCACACTTAAACAGTGAAATACATTATAAATGACTATACAGATAGCAATTCTTAAATGTAGAGCTACTTTACAAGAATTAAGGATTTACTATTAGTAATGAATAGAGTCAATAGACTATATTTTGTATGTTGATGTGCAAAACTGAAGATAAGATCTTAGAATTAACAAGCAAAATGAAAAAAAAAACAGTGCTTATATTAATGTGCATCAATTAGTTTGGATCAGTCATGTAATTAAATTTGTAATGATCTAGACTAACAATAATATATCTGTGCGATTAGAAATATTTTTTTACCAATTGATTTTGTTTAGCCCAATGTCTGGACCAGTTGGAAAGGGGGAGAAAGAACTGGGTATCTGGGTGATAACTTTTAAAATGCATTTTCTCAAGCCAACGCGCTGTAAACACTCTGCTAGCAAAGAGTCTATGAACATAAAAGATTGTATATTTATCTATTGTTTCTATTTCCTGTTTGTGTTCACTAAGAAGGCAGCCTAATATAAAGGGGACTAATTCAGCTTTTACCACTACTTCAGTCATGTACTATTTTTTTCCTTTGTTTGAGATACTAAACAAAGTAATGTATTAACAATAGGCAATTAAATAATTGTTTAATGGTTGTTGTTTTTTTATAGATTCTTGTGTTGTCAGGTAAAAAAAATAATTGTGCAAAATTTCAGCTTGCCCCCAGATTGGGTGTCGGAGGAATAACGTCTACCGTCTTTGGGCCAGATAGACAAAGTGAGTTGATATAAGCTTTGTAAAAATAGCCTTGGGGAATCAAAAGTTCAACAGTGAAGAGATATGTGCTACAGTTGTATGACTGCTCTGCGCATGTGTGTGTATGAATGTGAATCGCTAAGTCAACATGGCTATTTGACCAACATTCACAAAATTCTTTTGCATTCATAGAGTTGGGCAACTTTATTTTTAGGGTTTTCAGCTTGTGGCTGGGCTACTTTACATAAGTTAGGTTTACCGTTAGTGTCTAAAGAACATTTATGCAAAGTTTTATCAAAATTGGTCAAAACGGTTTTGATTTTTATTCGAGACATACATACATATACTTTACATTCAATTATACATATTACTAAGTTAATATGACCCAGGGCCAGCAGGCCTTAGTTTGGATATTAGGCCTACTTATCTACTGGATTGAATTTATAATGGCAATTTCTTCAGATTCCGAAGATTAAGCATGAGTGCAGTGTTTCACATGACTATACAGACCAAGTTGCGACCTGCATATTTTGATGCTATTCAAATTTTTTTTTTTATTTTCAAAAAGCTGACTTACGGAAAAAGAAAGAAAATACAGGAGATCCTATTTTTGTGCTTTTTCTATTTATATTTTATATGTAGATTATGGTCTTTTGGGGAAATACCAAAAATAAAATACCTGTCTATTTCACTGGACAGAGACGCATCGTTGAACTCTGTGCTGCCTAGGTAGGTAATGAGATGGCCATTCAGATTGATTTAAGGATATGATTAATTCCCATTGGGGTCTTCTCAAGCATTACTTCCATTTATTTTTTTAGGTTGATCCGTTTCAAACATATACAAATTTTCCCTTCATTTTTTTTTAGTTTATTTTTTGCCAAGAGAGTTAAAGTAGAGTGTGAAAATGCATTTACCCATTCAGCCAACATATTCTTATCAAATGTTAAATAGTGTAAAAACGGGTTTACACACTTAGTTGAAAAGTTTCATTCTCATGTAGAGATACAGTCAGGTACTCTTTGTCTATTTTTAGGACCCTCCAGTTGTGGGAAGGACATTAAACATACATTATGGTCTCCGCCATGATATAAGGAACATTTATGTCAAGTTTTATCAAGATTGGTCAAACGATTTGGATTTTTATTCAGGACATTAAACGTACTCCTTACTTTCAATTATATATATATTAGACATATATACTAGGCCAGTTTATTATGGCTGGAACATCCCCTCTTTCTTTTTTTTTAAATTTCAATACACAAATACATCTTAACAATCAGCTAACATACTATTTAGTCCATGAATTATTATGTTACAATGAAATGTAACGGTTTGCCTTCTCCCTATCTTTTCTCTCCCCCCCATTGTTTAACTGTGCCTCATAATCTCTCCAGCATAGACTATTCTATCGATTTGGAAAGATTCGCTTTATAACACGCCCTCCCTACACACACACATGCTTTGATCCCATAAATTCTAGTATCTCTATTATTTCTCCTTCCCCTATCCCTCTCCCCCGCCCAAAACAAAAAAAAACAAAAAAATATAGTCATACGTTATAATATGTATAATCTTTCTTCGGCTACTCAATTCGATGTTTAATTTGTTGCTTTTCGACCATGACACACAACTGCTTTCAAACTTTTTGACCCATTTTTTTTACAATGACAAACGTTAACAATTTAGCATCCTCCTTTTGAATGGCCCTTGACTTCAGCACACACCTTTCAACTTTTGAATTCTATCTATAGCACCTTTGGTTACTTATAATTTTGTTCTACCCTTTAATCTGAAGGCAAGCATTGTACGGTATTAAACAGCACAAACATTTCTTTAGACCATCAGTTTCCAGCCTAGTGAAAAGAAAATGCATTCTCGGAAGGCCCCAATTGAATGTCACATTCCTGTTTCTCACACTAGGCCACAACTATTTTGGTAAATAAAAGGGAATAACAATTTGGTTTTATTAATTGTAGTCATTTATTTGATCCTTTTTGAATGCAGAGAAAGGACAATGCTACAAATATCATTCCTTGCTCTCTATCTCTATAGAAAAAAAAAAGAGACATCTTTTTGATGCTATTCAAATTAGTTGTTTTTTATTTTCAAAAAGCTGACTTACGAAAAAAGAAAAAAAATACAGGAGATCCTATTTTTGTGCTTTTTCTATTTATTTTTTATATGTAGATTATGGTCTTTTGGGGAAATACCAAAAATAAAATACATTTACGCAGGTATTTGGGTAAAACTAATGACGTTTTGCTATTGAATATTTGTATTTAGGCTTCTGTGTATAAAGACAGTGGCCAGTTTGGAGAAATACAAAATTAAATATAAAGGATTAAACAAGATTGTGATTTTTCACAAATTTCTTAGCTCAGACTGTGAATCTATCAAAACCATTTCTTATTGAAAAAAATTAAGAGTTGAAAGGAACCAGTGTACAAATTTTCATGCAAATCTGCTCATTATTTCCAAAGATCTCTTAATGAAATTAGTGTTGTTTTTTTGCAAATACATAAGATGGTTTTAATCAGAAAACCTATCTATATTTTTCAATACATATTGATAAATAGGTTTCATTCACCAAAAAGTTATTAAGTACCCTGCACCAAATAGTGACTTAATATATTTCAATAAAATAAATTAAAAATGATTTATTTTTTCTAGCTGCACCCATATGTACAAGGTATACTCACTCTGGTTGTGGCCTTGGATCAGTGAGCAAGTCATATTCTGAGCCTTCAACTACTTCACCATCAGACCATATGTCTTTAGTTTTTACACTAGGAATAGCTTAAAAGAAATTCATTTGAAATTTTTGAAAATTATTAAGGTACTGATTAAACCAAAAACAATATTAATTTTCTCAAAATAAAAAGTAAACTACTCAAATGCATTTATATACATTATATGTGACTGCATAAAAATATATATTCAAGGCTCAATAGGCCAATGTAGAGGATTACATATTATTGTTGTTGAATTTTCTTAGTATGATCAAGAGTGCTTCATTCAATACTTTATCAATGGTTTTCTTGAAATTGACCTAGTTTGATGATCCATCCAATTAGCAAAAAGAATCAATCACAATAAATTATACAGAAATTATTTTATTTTAGCCATATTAAGCACCAGACTATTTTGCCCCCACCTCCCCATTCTTTTAGAGACAGCAATGTCTCTTTTATATTATTTAAGTTTCATGTCTATCAACCTTGTTGACTTTATCATTACGCCAGACCATCTGAGCTCCTTTTATCTTGCGAGGTGGCAAGACCCTCTCCTTCCCTTTGTCATTCTTGACCTCTGGCCAGGTGTTTTTATGACCTTATTTTCGAGTAAGTGGGGGTGCTAATCTTGACTGGATGTACCATTGTCTATTTTGACATATCACATTATTTCCTATCCAATCCCTATTTCCGCCCTAGCAGTCTTAAGCTTTTTTCATTCAGGAGCAATAGCTCCATTTTATTTGGAACATTAAGGAATGTTCATTTAAAGATTCCATTCACCGTGCTCCCTTATTCTTATTCTATTCACTAGGAATTTGTGGTAAGAGTTATGTTATGCTGGTCCTACGAAATTTGGATATAATTCATTTCATTTATATTTAATACGTGCATTATGTGTATTTCTAACAGTCGTAAATAAGAAACATATTTATGTGCACATATTTATTTATTATAAAGGACCTGATGAATAATGTTGAAAATATTCTAATATGAATTTATAGGCCCTTAATACATTGCAAATAAAACCGATTTGTTCCTTGAAAAAATAAAAACATTATTCGATAAATAATATTCAATAAAATTGAAGCATAAATTGTGAGTTATAGTCCCAAATTTATTTAACTAGAAAAATATCAGATTGAGTAAAGGTTGGAAAAAAGCGACATGGAAAAGATTATCTGGCTTAAGAATGCATCTCAATCGTGACTCTTATACAGAAAAATTTTGTAAAGTCTTTCTTAAAATAATTATGATAAATTCATGTGAAATTACATAAACTCTGTCTGGAAAGGGGAGGGGCAGTAGAGGGAAAATGATTAATCCTCGCTCCTTTTTGTAATTTCTGCTAATGATTGCATTTGGCATTAAAGAATAGGGATTGGATGACTCGATATAAGAATTTAATTTATAGCATATATAAATTATATTAGTGACAGATTTTTTATTTTGTAATTTCTTAACTATAATACAAAAAGAAAAAGTATTGGTTTGTCCGATGAGGGGAAGGTGATTGCATGTTTCGCCCCTCCCACCTGGTACAACCCCTTTTCATTTTATATTTACTAATCATAAAATTTGAGATTAGAGTGTGGTGCAACATTATATACAATGGGTTCACATATCAATACGTAGTTTATATTATATAGATTTTCTACTAATTTTGTTCACATACTATGATTTTTCCATAAAAATAGGACTGCCCCCCCCCCCCCCCCGACTCAGAGAGCTAGAGTGGTAAGGGCAGTACATGCAATCGCCCCCCCCCCCCCCAATCAGCCAAATACCAGAAGGGGAGCGACATAAGATAAAATTTATATATTAATTTAACTAATTTTGTCACAAACTATGATTTCTCCATAAAAGTAGGACCGCCCCCCCCCCCCCCCCCCCGATCGGCCAACAGGGTAACAACGTAACATAAAGATGGGTTAAAATACCAATAACAAGTTTTCATCATATAGATATTTAATTGATTCTGTTAGCAAGCTGTGATTTCTACAAATAAATTGGACCGTCCCACCCACTCAAAAGTTTATGGGGGGCAGGATTGATGCCATCGCCCCCTCCCGACCCCACCATATCGGCCAACATACAAGAGGGGGCAAAATAATCTAAAAATAGGTTGAAATATAAAAAATTAGTATATATTTTTAAGATAAGTAATAAATTCTTATATAAATTGTGTGAATTCTATACTAAAGTTCGTCGCCCCCCCCCCCCCCCCCCCCCCCCGCGCCAGGGATGGGGGTGATTGCCCCTACCCCCCTGAGTCCGCCAGTGGGAGAATGGAACCTTTGCCATCTCAAGTCAATTCTCAGCCCCAGCAGCCTTCCTATTCATCTTTGATTTTGCCCTACTTTCACTGCATCCCTCATACTTTGAGGACAAACAACATTGGCCTGGCCATTAAAATCTCAACTGGAGTTTTCAGCTGGAGTTGGCACCTCCAAAAGCTGATAATCATGCTTTGACTTGAACAGTCTATAGCACCAAAGCAGAGGGATAAGCTTCTGAGAAAACTACAACTGAACACAGGATTAATAGAGCTAAGTTTATTAACAATATATAATAATAATAAGGCTTGGCTTCGAGTCCAATGATTAATGAGGAATGCAATATTTCTAGTGGCCACGGAATCCCAGCTGTGACCTACATATTATACAACAACTAAAAGTCTGGGCACAGAATAGATCAGAAGGGAGAGATGTGCTAAAGCAGGCCAGGGCCCTCCATGGGCTGTAACACCATTGCATCACTTTATTAATGGAGCCCAGCGACTGGTAGAAATTGGTAACTATAATTTCGCTTCAGTTTTTTATTGGATGGGAGGGTAACCTCAAAAACCTTTTTGCCTAAGCTCATGAAATTCGTTAGTAATTGTTGCTTCTCCATTTGTAGAAACCTCTTGGTTTCAACTATAAAATTATCTTCTTATCTTATATAATACAGACGTCACTTCAAAAAAGAAGATGATTTCGTCCTACGCGTCATGCATTTAGTCATGCATATTAACCAATGACTTAAATTCTGCCATGTCACTGGTTTTCCTGGCTAGCTCAGGCAAACCATTCCATGCTCTAATAGCACTAGGGAAGAAAGAGTATTTGTACAAATTTGTCCTAGTATATGGGACGAGGAATGTGCCTTTATCTTTGTGTCTTTCAGAGTATTTTATTAAATTTTGTTTTTGTATTTGAAGATTATGGTTCAGTGTTTTATGTATGATTGCTACTTTACTTTTGAGCCTTCTGTCCTAAAGGCTTTCTAAATTTAGTGATTTTGGTAATTCTGCAGGAGTTCAAGGGGCAGCCATCTTTGTTATTGTTTAGAGTGTAATCTTGAATCTTGGGTTTTCTCTCTGATTTGGGTTTTTGTTTGTTTTTATTTTTGAAGCATTGTTTAGACTGTAATCTTGAATCTTGGGTTTTCATTCCGATTTGGGTTTTTGTTTGTTTTTATTTTTGAAGCTAAAAAATATCCTAATAAGTCTATTAATTAGACTCATAATCTAACTGCTAGAACTAGACTAACTATATTAATATGACAAGGTTCTTAAAGGCAATAAAGGTCAATTAATGTTTGGTAATAAACTGTGCTGATATTTATAGTAGGCCTAGTTAAATTTAGATTCTCTATATCAGAATAATTCAGAAAAGATATAGACAATATTTAACAATTAAAAAGAAGACAGAACAATAAGAAACGTATTGTATTGACACCAAGTCAAAATTAAAAGAAAAAATAGCATTGCTTTGAAACCACAGAAGTAATGTTAATTCTTGGTATTTTTTAAGACACTATCTTGGGATTTCTTTGGAACATAAACAATAACAAAATAATAACAAAGATGGCTGCCCCTTGAACTCCTGCAGAATTACAGTGATTTTACTAAAGGTGTTACTCTAGTCAAATGTGAATATTCGTTTGTTATGAATCTCACTGCTCTATTTTGTGTCTGTTCCAGTTTCTTAATGTTTTCTTGAGTTGAGGGGTCCCAAACAGAGGATGCATATTCATATTCTATTATTGGCCTAACCAAGGTTAAATAATATTTTAGTTGTATGTTCTTATTTGATTTATAGAAATTTCTTTTAATAAATCCTAATGCTTTGTTTGATTTTTTTATAGTTTCATCAATATGTGGATTCCATGACAGTTTTTCAATTATTATAACACCTAGGTATTTTGCGTTTTTAGTCTGTGTTACTGGTTTGCCATGAATAAGATAAGTGGAATTAATTTGTTTTAGTTTTTTTGTTACTCTGGGTGGAAAGACATGCTCCAATTTGATTCCCATTTCTGTAATTCATCTAATTCTCTTTGTAAAATATCTGTGTCTTGTGTTGTTTTTATTGTTCTATATATTATGCAATAGTCTGCAAATAATATTTGGTGACTGTAGTTTGGTTTAGATTTTTTTTTAAAAGGGGAGTTTTATCATCAAAACCATATGTCAGGGGATTTTAAACTCAAAGCCACCTCAGCTATGCTAATACATTTGGTGACTATAGTTAATTGCTTTAGTTTAATATTGAAGTGGGGTTTTTTAACCTCAAATCTCTCTGTAAGAGGTTTTAAAACTCAAAACCTTCTGGAAGGGATATTTAATTAAAATCTCTGCTTGGCTAAGCTCATAGAATTTGGTGACTGTAGTTTGCTTTAGTTTTATATTGAAGAGGGAGTTTTTAATCCCAAAACCAGCTGGAGATGGTTTTAAACTCAAAAACATCTGGAGGGGGTTTTAAACTTTAAACCCTTCTGACTAAGCTCATAGAATCTGGTGACTGTTGTTTGCTTTAGTCTTATAATGAAAATTGGGTTTTGAAAATCAAAAAACTCTGAAAAAGATTTAAAAATCAACCCCCCCCTTGCTACACTCATGGAATTAGGTGACTGATTTGCTTTATTTTTTTGTTTTAAAGAAGAGGGGTTTTTTTAAACCTGAAACACCCCCCACCCATGCGCCTGTGCTGCGGCAAGTGATGGTTGAACATTAAAATAAACAAAATTAAAGCAAAACAAAATTACCCCGCCCCCTGCGGGGAATTCATTCCAGTATGTGTGTGTGTGAGGGTTCCCCACCCCCGGCAATATTTTTACAAAGTGTGCTGATAAACATGGTGATATAAAAAATGGCTGTTAACATAAACAAACATAAAAACAATGTCTTTTCAAACCTGCAGTATTGTGGTGTGACATTTTAGGGGGTCCAATGTGGCCAGGTCCAAACTTTACAAAATTTGAAGCAGTCTTGAAAACAAGAAAAATATAAAAATATTATTTATAAAAAGACAACTTATAGAGTGATTATTTTTATCTACAAAACTAATGAATAATATATTTTAAAAATTGAACATTTTTTACAATGCCCCATTTCCTCCCCCCTCTTGAATGAATAATGCCTTCATGTGGAAATACTAGAAGACGTATAGTCCATTCAAGATAAAATAAATATTTTCTCATTTTCAAGTCAAATTTACTTTTTTTTTTGTTTACTTTGAAAAATTATAATGGTCAAACTCAAGTTTTCCCATTGTGGCCAACGAGCTAGTAATTCTTTTCCCTACGATTTACAGCAACTGTTGAATTTCTAGAAAGATTGTTAGAGTCATTTTCGAGATCGTTGTCAAGGTTCTTGAGGTTCTAGGTTCAATAAAGGTTTAAATTGAATAGAAGTATCTTAAAAATACTTTATACAACTTAGAGGTTATTTTGCTCTTAAAAACATATGAATGTTAGTTGTTGTTTTGTTTTTTTAAAGGAATATTTTTTACTCTCCCCCTCCCCCAAGAAAAGAAATTCTTCTTAAGTGAATATATAAATAAATCTACTAAACTTTGTAATATTCATAACCATTTACATGTGGACTTAGAAGTTGATGCCACAATGTTCCTTGTGATGTGAAATGCTGCTATCTTAGTTGTTCTAGACCCAAGGAGAGTAAAAACAGGTTACCTTATAATAATTTTTCATATTGCAGCAATTGGGAATATTAGTTAAGGCTTTTGCCCTTATAATATAAATTGATAATTTTATTTCATGATCAAGTCTATATGATGCAAAGGATAAAGTTAAATGAAATTACTTAATAAAGTTAAATTTTACTCACAGTGTCATCATCACTTTCAGAGTTTTCATCTGGATCTTTGAAAAGATGAACTATATTTTCTATCATCGGTGGTGTAATGTTCATTTTGTATCCGTTTCTTTATTCTGGAAACTTAAAATGTATAATTTGTTAATTGTTATTGTTAATTTTTAGCGGCCGCCAAAAGGGGAAAAGACACTATTAGTTTTGTGTGGTCTGTCTGTCCGTCCGCCCCATTTAGATCTCAGAAACTAGAAGAGAAAATGAAAATCGGACATCATGATATTTTAGATCATTCAAAGTTCTGATGCAATGGAGTTCTGATGCAATGGATACTTTTTTCTTTTCCGAAAATGAACCATCTAATTTTTAAAATTATATATGCAAGCGGATTGTTCAAAAAATTAACCACTTTTCAATGAAAAACTTCAGGGGAGGTAACTTTCTTTAAAAGGTCATGGACTTCTTCACTAATAACTCAAGCTTCTTTCAGATTTGCGCATTGGTACAAAAAGGTCACAATAGTAAAAGTGTCAATGGATCATTATAAAATATATTTTCCATTTAACTCATTGAATAGAATACTGATTCAAATGTTGTTTTTAAAAAAGAATTTTAATACCAACTTCGTTTTAGTTATAACTTTAAAAAAAAAAAGTTTGACATATCCTCATTATAGGAACCTACACTTGACAGTCTAGATAATAATAATAATAATAATAATAATAATAATAATCTTTATTATCCGTAAGGAAATTTGTCTTACAATTTGTGCATTACACCAAACAAAAAACATTATAACTATAAGAAACCAAAGTGTACATTCACACCAGACGCACTCATAATTTACATGTGACAAAGTTTATACCAGATTGTTCTTATTTAATGATTTGATTGCCAGGGGAACAAAAGAGTGTTTGTGTCTGTTTGTCTTTGCTATCGGTGTCTTGTATCTCTTTTGTGATGGTAAAATCACAAAATCCTGACACAAAGGGTGATTCTTTATTTCGAGGATCTTGTTAGCTTTTTTATAGATGTTTGTCTCAAACAACTGCCCGAATGGGATTTGTTTTTTGCCAATGATTTTGCCAGCAGCATTTAGGATTCTATTAAGTTTATTTTTATTTTTAATGCTCAGATTGCCATACCAGGCAGTGATATTGAAACTTAAAATATTGCAGATAAGACTAAATAGAGCCCAAAACTAGATATAAATGTATTGATAATTTGAACAAAATAACTTTACTTATCTTTAGACAGCTTAGGGGTGCAGATTTAGTTATTATGTAACCAACAGTATCACATTAAGAAATGAATCAGATATGAATAGCATAAATGGTAGGGCATAGCCTGGGCATAGGCATAGTACACCATTACCCAGTAACAAAAGGCCTACTATTCATGATTATGACAATTATTATGATCATAACATTGGCCCAGGTCTAGTAAAAAACCTAAGATGGCTGCCCCTTGAACTCCTGCAGAATTACCAAACTAAGTAATTTTAAGATTAAATGTGTAAATTCATGTGAGTTCTAGTCTAGAATGTCTAGATATATATAGTAGATTCTATATCAAGATTCTATAATGTCTATATCATGATCATGTATATCTAGTTCTAGACTTAGATCTAATGTCTAGATTACTCTAGATCAGATATAATTATACATTTTAAATATAGAGACTTAGATTTAGATCTAGAATAATTCTAATTCTAGATTTAGATCTTGAATCTAGATTTAGATCTAAAACTAGGTTGAGATCTAGCTAGATCTATGACTAGTTTGTACGACAAATGACAATGGAGATATTAATTTTTATTTGCGAGAGGAAAGTCTTGTTGTCATTTGTACACAATTGTAGCTTAAAGTAGGTCAAGAATTATGTTTTTCGTGTTGCCCATTTATCTAATTTTGTTAGAAGAATAAATCTTTTTTAGTTTCTCTTTATTACATGTAATATGTTACTAATTTTGAATGTATGGATTAAGGTTAATATATATTTTTTTTTAATGTAAGTGTACGCCGGAAGTCATGTGTTCAAATCCTGGTGAAGACTCTAGGTGGACCACTTCTGGGGCTGATTTTGAGTTAGTGTTTCCACACAAACTGTCTTTGTAACGTTGATTAGCCTGTGAATTAGTCTCTCTCTCTTTTTTCTTCTTTAGAACCCACATTTTTGTTAAATTTTTCGACCTGCATATTCTCCAACATAGAACTTTTACTTGATTTGGAAAGACCAGCTTTATAATGACCCTCTTCCCCAACAAGCACATACCGTATGCTTTTTGTCTGTGAATTCTAAAATCCTTCCTTTCCCCACCCATAACAAAAAAGTTAGTCCTATGTACAATCTCTTAGTTTTCTTTGGCTTATTAATTCAATATTTTATATACCCTATGTTGCTTATTGATCCCACCCGACCCCACCCAACTCACCTCTGCTTTCACACTTTTTGGTCCTTTTAATCAAATGACAACCATTAACTTTTTTTTAACATCCTCCAATTGATCAACCCTACATCATGCACTTTTCATCTTTCGAATTCTATATTATCACCTTTGGTTAGTTTTACCCCCCCCCCTTTTTTTTTATACATCCTTTAATCATAAGTTGAGCAATGTAGAGTATTAGTCAACCCAAGCATTTCTTTAGACCACCAGTTTCAGGCCAAATGAAAAAAATGCATTCTACAGAAAATAATTGTATCTTTGAAGAATGCACATTTCTCCAGATTTGCCTTAAGACTATATTCCTTCAGTCGACTGATTACACTTCTTAAATTTGCAAGATGTTATGTATCATCTTTTTTGTGTGATAATCAAGCCATCTTGATTGTATTGTACTCCTGGTAGTCCATTTAAGATAATGTCCATAGTTCTTTGCCAGATCATAGGAGCTGATGTGATCCAGAAAACGAGTCACACCTGTAGGCCTTTGTGTGTATTAATGGTTGTTAAAGGTCTTAAGCTTCATCTAGTTGAAGTGTAAGATATGCTTGTTGTATATCTATTTTTGAGAATTTGTCTCCTTTTCCTACGTTTGCAAGAGTATCTTCTATTCTTAGTAGAGTACATTGTCAGACTTTTAACACTAGGTTGATGGTTACTTTGAAGTCCCCACATATTCGAATGTCGTCTGATGTTTTTATTATTGGTACTATTGGTATTGCCCAATCGCTGTAATTCACTTTAGACATAATTCTTTCACTCTCCAGTTTATTTAACCCATTTTCTACTTTTGCTTGATAGCATATGGTACTGGCCTTGCACAGTAGAAATTGGGTTTAGCATCATCTTTTATTGCTATGTTTGCATGCATGTTTCTAACAGTGCCTATTCCTTCTGAAAAGACCTCTTCAAATTCGTTGATAAGACAATTGATACTTTCTTATATACTACATTCAGGGGATATTAAATATTTGATGTCACTCCAGTTGATCTTCAGAGATCTTACCCTTTTACATCATCATCATGGTAAGGACTGCTCCCTAAACTTAATATGTACAGAGGACGTTTCTAGGGTTTCATGATGATTGTATACTATTACATTCACTGTTCCCAAAGGGAGTATTTCTTTTCTTGTATGGGTTCTCAAGTGTACTTAAGTTCATTCAAGTTTTGGGTTTCTTTTAAAGATGTTTTTGAAATCCTCTATAGATGGTCATTAATGATCCCAGAACCAGTATCCATTTCCATATCAATTCTGTTGATATTAGTTTTGATGCACATTTTGTTTGTGTTTGATGACAAGCTGAATATTTATTCTTCTGTATATTGTGTAACTTCCCTTCTCTTTTGCATGCTTTTTCTATATGGCCTTGTTTGCCACACTTGAAACAAGTGGCATTTCAAAAGAAGCATTTGTTCTTATATGATTCGACTTGCCACAGGAGAGACACAAAGTTCTGGTTTCCCAGGTGTCCCTTTTATCTTCTTGCTTTGATGAAAGTGAGTTGTAAGGTTTCTTTTGATCTCTTGTATAGTTACTGTCTTTAATTCAAAGTTCGGCTTTTTCTGTGCTGCTGTTGGTTTGCATCCTATGTAGAGATTGTGATTGATTGGACTGAATATGTTCAGCATATGTCTTGGCTGTCTCCATGGCTGTAGATATGCGGGTGGTGCGGGCCGCACGGGGCATCAAGTGATGATGGACACATTTTCTCAGTAAAAACAACACATTGTACACACATGAACAAACACAAACTACTTTATTTGAAATGTTAGCTAGAAATGGTTTTATTTCTCTACTTTGTTTATCTCCTATGTTCTTTCTTAAATAAATTTGGATTTGTTTAAATCTCTCAAGGCAAAGCACTTTTACATGCCCAATTTCTTCTGAGATACATGTTATTGCTTCATTGTTCAATGCAGAAGTTATGATGGTACATTTTCTTACGTTTATTGTTCAGTACGCTGCTTTCATCTTGATCTAGAGCTTATAAATATACATCTAGAGGTCTTGATTTTATTTCACCGTGAATCTTTTTAGTTTCAGTTATTTTGAAAATAATTCACTGCTTCTTGTAAATTTTAATGTCAATATTTTTGCATTTCAATTACCTTTATTTTAAACTTGCTTTTTTTTATTCACTAACTAGTTATATGTAATACTGTAATGTAAAAAAAAATATTTAGGGCGCTGTTCAAGACTGATAAGTCTGGCTCAAAGCACTCCGTTGGCACCACAAACAAGTTGAAGAAAAATTATAAATACAAAGTCAATGTAATTTCTGTCAATCCACTTCTGAGAGAACAGGCTAGTTCCTAACCAAATAAGTACATGTCTCAACAAATACAATATGAATTTAGTGTAATATTGGGTGATTACTTTCAAACAAATCATACAGCAAGTAAAAACAAGCCAAATAGTTTTCGATTTCTTTGACAGTAAACCTGATATCTCAAAGCTGGATCAAACATCTTGGTTAATGACGGAGTGAACATTCCTGAGTCTTTCATTGACTTCATCTCAATTGTCTGATTGAACTATTCACTGGAGCGAAAGAGGCTTCAACGGTTTGGCCCAGTTGATTCAGAAGCCTTCAAACTTCCGAAACAAGGACTTGATTGAGATCTATTTGAGATCTTTTGTTTTATATTTTAAAAAATTGGCCAGACGATTCAGTCCGAATAGTGTCATCTTGATTCGTATATTTTTGACAAGTTTCGGTAAGTTGGGCTATATGCAAGCTAAGTTTTTCAGACTAAAGTGGATCAACAATTAATTGCGATCGAAGATAAAAAATTTGCGATCTACTAATTTGGCAAATTTGTGCATTAAACAAGAGATGATGGGAAAATAATTGCCAGAAAAAAAGCACATAGATTTATTAGTAGTATCTTTTTGTTAATTAATTTTATGTTTAATTTGTGTGTGTGTGTGCAAATTAGCAATACTTGAACAACGAACACACATGAGGTTGGAAATAGAAAACGTCTTTTTGGTGTTTTATTCCCCAATATTTTTTTTTGGAGGGGAAGGGGCATCACAAGAATCACCGCACTGGGCACCATATACCCTAGCTATGCCACTGCTATTAGATCTATATTTGTATGCCAGTTACTACTAAAGTAAATTAAGTATTTGAACTTCTTGTTTTAGTTAAAATTGGGCTTATTATTTCATTTTTATTAAATGAAAGCTGAAAATGCAGTTGTCATTTGTTAATCGCGAGTAGGATTGGCATTTTCCATATTGAATGAGACCCCAAAATGACAATTTTGTCTGTTTTGCACCAGTTTTCCGCAGATTTTAATAATTTCAGGGGATTTGCATGACTTTTTCTTATATTTTATAATTTCAGAAGAATTCCAGGAACCCTTTAATAATAAGTTAAAATTGTTTAATTTAATAATTTACACCTAGAATTTGCATCGCACAAGGACCGGCCCTGGTATAGATATAGATCTACTTCTTTACTATCATTGTGTCTGTCTCCTCATTCTCAGTCTGCCTTCATTACCCATCACTTTAAAATCTCCCTACGTCTTAGACCAGTCCATTTGCTGTGTATTGCCACAGTAAGGGGGATAAAGAAATCCTGGTATTTGAGTAGGTGTCTATCAGAGGATAAACTACCATAATACAGTACTTTAGCTCTAAGTTCCTCTAGATCTGAGGCCCAGATGGCCTGCTCTGGGTCAACCGGCTGGTCATGCTGAGCTACCAGCATAGGTCATCGACCTATGCAGGAGGACAGTGGCTGGAGGGTCAATCAGGGAGCAACTGTATCGGACATACGTCCTATGCAGCAGCTGACTGAGTATAGCACCAGTGGACATCCGAATGGCCCGTCCCCTTGTTGGACTCAATGACGGGTAGGGAGCACAGGTGCCGAATTACTACTAATGTCCATGGACAAAAAAAACAAACAAAAAACTACTGGCCCCAGATTTGTGTCTGGGCAAGAGAAGTCGAATAGAGGCAAAAAAGGAGGAGGCCACAAGAAGATGTACTACCTGGCCATCATTTCTGGTGGTCAGGAGCACAGAAGAGAGGAAAAGCCTGACAAAGATGAGCCCTTTTCTCATCTACAAGGGACTTAAGTCAGTATCTAAGCTGCACAAGTCATCGGAACTTCTCATAGAAGTTGATAGTAAGATATACTCTGATGGGCTTCTAGAGACCTGCTGGAATGTTCCGAGAAGGAAATAGTGGAGGGAATTGAAGGAGTCACCCATACCCGGCGCATTACAAGGTGCAGGGATGGTGAGGATGCCAAAACCGCCACTATCATCCTCACCTTTGGAACTAGGACACCGCCAGAGTATGTGAAGGCAGGATACCTATGAGTTCCAATGAGACTCTACTTGAGGTGCTTCAAGTGTTAAGGTTATGGACACAGCGTGGCAGACTGCAAGAGGAACACTGTGTGTGCCAGATGTGCTGGAGAGGGTCATGAGGACAATGGCTGCACAGCCCAGTTCAATGCCCAAACTGTCACGCTGGCCACTCAGCATACTCCAAGGACTGTCCTGTGTGGAAACAGGAGGTTGCTGTGCAGGAGTACAAGGCATGAAATGGATGTACCTTCAGCCAGGCCAAGTCGGCTGTATGGGCACTACCCAAGGGCCAATTCAGCTTGACAAAGACATACACCCAGGCCGTGGTTAAGATAGGAAAATCCATAGCCACACAGACGGACACATCGACCACACCACCCCTTCCTTCTCCTCCAACTCAGAAGAAAACACCGCCAAAGAGACAAGAAAGCCCTGTTGTCATGCTAAACAACAGATTCTCTGTGCTCGCTGATGAGAGCATGGAGACTGAGCAGCATGTCTAAACCAACACTCCAGGAGAACCCGGAGACAATATGTCTGACTCAGATTCTCCTCAGAGAACCCAGCCAGACATCCCAACGTCTACTGAGTAAGAGTTTGACCAACTCCCTAAGGGGGGTGTCCTCCTTTCCTTCAAAATCTAAGTCTAAAAATACAAAAGTGACTGGAATAAAGGGAACCCCCTCTGGAGGCCTCCCAAGGCCTAATAGCTCCAAGTAGGTTATTTAGAATAAGCCATGGATTCCAGGATTGTGCAGTGGAACTGTAGAGGCATCAAGGCCAATTATGAGGAAATGTAGCTCTAATGGACTCAGAGACTCATGTAGCTGAAAATAAATGTGTTAGCAGTCTGGATGCCAAAACTTCTCCTAGAGCGGTTTGGAAGGCAGTAAGGCGGAAAGAATCAAATGCAATAGGACATTTGAAAAACTAAGGACAAACTGTTCTGTCTCCCAGAGATATAGCTGACTGCCTTGCATCCTCAATAGCATATATCCACTCACACTACATGCCAGAATTCCAAAAAGTCCAAACAAGAGAGGAAAGACACCCCACTGACTTCAGATCAGAGAACAATGAAGATTATAACAAACCGTTCTCGCTTGAAGAACTGAGGGACTCGCTGGACAAATTACATGACAGCACCAGGAGAAGATGAAATTCATTTTCAGTTTCTAAAGCATCTTCCCGAACCCTCATTGGCAACCCTGCTAAAAATCTATAACTGTGTATGACAAACAGGTGCTTTCCCAAAAAGCTGGAGAAAAGCCACAGTTATACTGATACCTAAATCGGGAAGAGATGGGTCTGACCCAGCTAACTACCGCCCAATAGCACTAACAAGCTGCATCTGCAAAACCATGGAAAGGATGATAAATAATAGGTTGGTCTGGTACCTTGAGAGTGCAGATTTCGGCAGGAGCAGACAACAACTGACCATCTGGAAGGCTGGAAGCTTTCATCAGAAATGCATTTCTTAGACGAGAACATGTAGTAGCTGTATTTTTCTATATAGAAAAGGCCTATGATACAACCTTCTACGTGACCTGGAGCTTATGGGGCTTAATGGACACCTCCCCTGCTTTGTGAGGGAATCCCGAAAGGATCAGAAATTTCAGGTCTGAGTGGGCAACTCCGCTTCTGACACTTATGACCAGACAACAATTTGTGTACCCCAGGGAAGCATACTCTCAGTAACCCTGTTTAACATTTAAATAAATAGCATTATAAAGACTATGTCCCCTGGCATAGAGTGTTCTATGTATGTTGATGATTTTGTCATTTTTACACATGGTAAAAACATAAATACTTTAGAAAGAAAATTACAATTATGTTTAAATAAAATTCAAAATTGGGCAAACGATAATAGTTTTAAATTTTCATACTACAAAACAGTTAGCATGCATTTCTGTAATTTAAGGGGAATCCACCCACAACTTGAACTATTTTAACACAAAAAGAAGATCCCTGTTGTGAAAACTACAAAATTTTTTGGCCTCACCCTAGATTCCAAATTTAATTTTCTCCCCCACATTAAGGAACTTAAGAAATGCCAGCATTAAACATACTCAGAGTACTCAGCAATACGGACTGGGGAGCTGACAGAGATACCTTGCTGCTGTTATATCAGAGTCTAATCCGATCCAAGTTAGACTATGGATCCATAATATATGGAGCAGCTAGGAAATCTTATCTAAAAATACTGGAGCCCATTCCAAATGCTGCCATGTATCTCTGTCTCAATGTGTTTCGTACATCACCTATCTCAAGTCTCCAAGTGGAGGCTGGAGAACTCCCCATGGACATAAGAATGAAAAAGCTCACAATGCAGTATATAGTCAAGCTAAAATCCAACCCCAGGAACCCTGCTTTTGATGTAGAACTATACAATCGATGGCCTAAAATCTAACAGCCGTTGGTCCTTCAAATGAGAGAATCCATCCAAAATTAACCCAACCCATCCAAATTTCTAAAATAGAAATCCCACAGAATCCTTCTTGGTAGATGAATAAACCCTAATTAAATTATCCCTCCTTTTGGGAACTGCAGGAGAGCTAGGGAGATTGTGGCACCATTTACACTGACGGATCCTAAATGGATGGAAAGGTCGAGTGTGCCTGCTTCTTTCTAAACAAAACAATCTCCTGTAGACTCCCAGATGGATGCTCCATCTTTACGGCCAAATTACATGCAATATCGCTTGCACTTATGGCCGTCAAAGCATCAGAAAGGCCCAGAAGGCTGCTCCATCTTTAGGGCCGAATTGCATGCAATATTGCTAGCACTCATGGCCATCAAAGCATCAGAAAGGAGGAAATTTATAATCTGCTCCGACTCCAAATCTGCATTGCAAGTTTTGGGGCGGATGAAGACTGACATTCCATTGGTACATAAGAGCCTGAAGCTGTTGGACCAAATAACAGCCGACCATAGGGATGTCACCTTCATCTGGGTCCCCTCCCATGTGGGCATTGAGGGAAACGAAGCCGCAGACAGAGAAGCAAAGAGTGCCCTAAATCATGCGGTGTCAGGAACCAAAATTCCCTGCTCGACCTGAGACAAAGTATTGCCTCTACCACCTATCAAGAGTGGCAGAACCGATGGGAGGCTGAGACTCAGAATAAACTCAGGCAGATTGTGGCGGATGTCAGGTGGCAGCCCACATCTAAGGGGCTGACAAGGCGTGATAGCACGACCATGTCCAGACCTAGGATTGGCCATACCTACATCAGGCACTCTTTTGTGCTGAAGAGAGAGGAGACCCCACTTTGTGAGTACTGTGACTCTCACCTCACCGTGGAACATATCCTCATTGATTGCCCCAGATACCAGGATGTCAGGGAGAAATTTTTTAGAACACACACCTTGAAAACACTATTCGACAATGTCGACCCTGGGAAGGTACTAGGCTTTGTCCGGGAGGTGGGGTTGTCTACGAAGATCTGATTTTTGAACTGTGAATATATAATATTTACATAAGATTTTTACCAAATTATTAAATTTTTACTACCTTTACTATTTTAACTGTGAAAAGACCTTGTTTTTAATGATTTAACTGTATAGAGGTTAGCCCTTGTTATGTAAAGGGAGAGTGATCCTTAAAGGATTACGGGCACGACATGGCCTAAATTGTGCCGTTGTGCCTAAACTCAAAACTCAAACGCATCAGACAGGAGAAAATTTATCATATGCTCCGACTCCAAATCTGCATTGCAAGCTTTGGGACGGATGAAAACTGACATTCCATTGGTACATAAGAGCCTAAAGCTTTTGGACCAAATAACACTGACCATAGGGATGTCACTTTCATCTGGATCCCCTCCCATGTGGGCATAGAGGGAAACCAAACAGAAGCACGACCATGTCCAGAGTTAGGCTTAGCCACACCTACATCATGCACTCCTTTGTGCTGAAGAGAGAGGAGCCTCCACTTTGTGAATACAGTGACTCTCATCTCACCGTGGAACAAATCCTCATTGATTGCCCTAGATACCAGGATATTAGGGGAAAATTTTTTAGAGCACACAACTTAAAAACACTTTTCGATAGTGGCAACCCTAGGAAGGTACTGGGCCTTGTCCGGGAGGTGGGGTTGTCTACAAAGATTTGATTTGTGAAATTGTGAACATATAATATTTACAAAAGATTTTTACTAAATTATTAAATTTTCACTACCTTTACTATTTTAACTGTGAATAGACCTTGTTTTAATAACTTTACTAAATAAAATTTAGCTCTTGTGATATAAAGGGAGAGTAACCTTTAAGAGATTATGGGCACGTCATAGCCTAAAGTGTGCCGATGTGCCAAAAACTCAAAACCTTCAATACTGAAGTCCCTTATAAAGCCTTGTTAGCTGTTGGTCATAATTTTTTTTTTCGGTATACCATATACTGCGCAAGTCTTGTCCCCTACAACTAGACATGATTGAATAACAATGCCAAAGTGTTATTTTCTTGCCTGAACACTCAACATACAACAAATACTAGTAGTACAGTTACACTAGGCCTACATGTGTATACCCACCTAACCAATAATATCTCAGTAGTATATGTAAATAAGTCAAACACCACAGTCTATTAACTTTAGATCTAGTCTTTTTGGGCAGGGAGAGAGTACAATGGCTTTTTTTTATAGTTGGCTCAGTTGGTTATCTATATATATAATTCTCTTCTTTGCTCAAGAGTTTGGACGAGAAGAAGAAGTAAAGGAAAGATCACTCTCTTATTTCTGCGGATAGTCACCCCACGAAAAAACAAGAGGGGGGGGGGAGAAGTTGGAGAACAAAAAATATTCATCCCTCACTGGTCGTGCGGTTTGCGTGCTGGACTGTCGTTTGGAATTATCAAACCCTGCCCGCTCCTATCCCCCTTCGGGAGGTTTGGTCTCAGATGTAAACTAAACTATCTTCAACTCTGTAGGAAAATCAGAAACATGTAAAACTCTGTATTCATCCGTCACTAAATAGCAGGGCCGGACTTGGGAATGGAATTCACGAGGCCCAGTTTGGCTAGGGATACGGCTTATAAGTGAAAATTAAGAGTTTGTATTAGAAAATAAATTCATATATGCATTTTATTCATTCTTTACTTCGTACAGAATTACTTTACAAGCCTCGCGTCATACAATATATCATAAAAATTCTATTTCCTACATAGATCATGCTCAATAGCAAGAATTACCAAATGTTTCAATCTATCTAAGAGAATTGTTGAACTTAAGTAATTCTTCATTAGTTTGAGGCGCAAGAAGCTTCTTTCACCAGATTCCAAAATTACGGGATAATGCCTTTTTTTTTGTAATGCACGTAGGATTGGCATTTTCCATATAGAATGACACCCCAAAATGACAATTTCTGACTATATATTTCAGGGGATTCATATGAGTTTTCTAAAGATTTGAATAATTTCATGATATTTCCAGGACTTTTTCGTATATTTTGCAATTTCAGGAATTATACAACAATGGTTTAATTCAATAATTTATACACCTAGAATTAGCGCGGGTCCTACTGCGGTCGCATAAGAGCTAAGCCCACTGCGGTCACCTAAGGCCGGCCCTGCAAAATAGCGGTGTATGCTACGTCGCCGATGGACGTTATAAACTTATGCTCTTAGTCTTAAAGATAAAATAAACAAGGTTACAAAAGACAGTTTGTGTGGAAACACAAACTCAAAATCGGCCCCCGAAGTGGTCCACCCAGGCAGGCTTCAATATTTTCAGAAAGAACATCCGAATGAAATTATATCAAAGACAAATGAGAGATAAGAATGGAGAAAGAAGGTTAACAGATCTTGTGTAGTGCCCCAACGGTCCAGCAGATCAAAGGATAGGTGCAAGTGAATGTAAAGTTAGATGTGAACCTGGCCTAACTAGTTCCCCTTTCAGACCTTGTGGTCTATAGGGCAGAATATATAAGGTTCATCTGTTTTTGTGGCCTACGGTTAAAGAGGGTGTCATGTAGCCAGCACAACGACCAACCGCCTTTACTTTTCCCCAACTAATGTTAGGTACCCATTAGAGCTGAGTAAACTCAGAGGCGCCCAAAGATTCCAAAGTTAAAAATCCCAGTCTTCACCAGGATTCGAACCCGGGACCCCCGGTTCGGAAGCCAAGCGCTTTACTGCTCAGCCACCGCCCTCCCCTGGTCTAAGTGATGTCTTATAATTGATCTAATTTTTTTAAAAGGCTCAATCTCTTATTCGAATCCTCAAAAATTTTTTTTTTAAATTACGCAATAAAAAAAATATTCAGGAAAATGAAGCTTATAAGATTACTATTCTTTTTAAATTAGGTCTAACTTATAATGCATACTAATTAGCTTTTTCTCTTTAAAAAAATACTTGCATAACTGATTTTAAAAATATTTTTTTTTCGCTTTCAGAAAAAAAAAAGTAGCCGTTGCATCAGAACTTTGAATGGTCTAAAATATTGTGATGTCCGATTTTCAATATCTTTTCTAGTTTACGAGATCAAAACGGGACAGACATTTCACACAAAACTAATAGCGTCTTTTCCCGTTTTGGGGGCCACTAAAAATTATAGCATTAAATAGATTTAGATCTAATTGTAGATCTATAATTAGTCATAGATCTATATATATCTATATAGATCTCAATAAAAGGCATACAATTACAATGATACAGATACACAACACTGATTTTTAAATTTTAAGCTACATCAAGTAGATCTAGATGTAGATCTATAAAAACTTAAAAGGGTGTTGGTGACATTGCTGTACTTCCTTGATGTTCCGAAAGTTAAATTAACTTAAAATAAATAGAATCTAGTTTAAAATAGATTTAGATCTAGAATGACTAGAATCTAGAACTAGATCTACATCATTATCATCTATATTATTCTTAATCTAGAATGATCTACTTATCTACATCTAGGACTCTAGGACAATCTAGGTATAATTAAATTCAATTGTCACTCAATTGTGACTGTTTCTAATGAATCACTGAATATTCCTATTGGGTACTTAACTTTAACTTAAGTAGTACTAATACTAACTAGATTCTAGAACTCACTACTCAGGTATTGGGCTGCCGAATATAGATGTAGATTCTAATATAAATATTCAATATTACTTTTATTAGATCTAGATAGACTCTAGATCTATAATATACAAAAAATAATATTATAAAATATACTATACACTTTAGTCTAGACCTAGATATAAAAGGTTCAGATTCTCACCAAAAATTTATAGAATCTAAACTTAGCTAGAGATCTAGGTAGAATCGATCGTAGAGTTACTCTGACTAGATCTAGATCTATCAGTCAGTAAAAACTAACAAAAACTTACCTTACGACTAGTTAGAGATCTAGATCTAGTTGATGATCTGATGAAAACACAATTCTGGCGTCGGCCAGATTTTTTGTTGTTGTCTAGGCTCTAAACAACGATCAAATGGATTTTGTGTATTTGTGACCTGAATAAAATGATAGATCTAATAATAATTTAAAAAAAACTAGCTGTAGTTATTTGTTTTATATACAAAATCGTGTTATTTAAATTTTTGTTTTGTTTTTGCATTGACAGGTAAAAAACGGCAATATTTTCAATATTTTCAGAAAGAATATCAAAAACTATGAACTACAATCTATCAACAACTACAATCCTACCTCCATCGATACAAAAAGATGAGAAGTGCTTGTGTCGAAATTGTATTGTTAGTTCGACTAACGACCTGATATAGTTAACTCTTAGTATATAGTTAAATCTTAGTATCTGAAAGCCAAAGTGGTTTCAGAGCCGGTAGAGGTACATCTGACGTGATCTGACAGGATATTTGTTCTGCGACAATTACAAGAAAAATGCAAAGAGCAGAACCTAAACCTATACGCTGCCTATGTGGACCTCCAATGCTTTCGACACGGTCAGTCGCGATGGTTTGTGGAGGAGTATGGCTAGGCTGGGATGCCCACTTACGTTCCTACCCATTCTTAAGCAGTTTCACGTGGGACAAAAAGGCCAGATCAGACACAATGGTGCCCTTTCTGATCACTTCACAATAAAAAATGTCGTGAAGCAAGGCTGTGTACTTGCTCCTACTCTATTCGCTATCTTCTTTGGCTTGGCGTAATGCTGGGTCAAATGAGGCAGCGATTGCACGAAGGCATCTACATCTGGTTTCGTTCAGGCGGCAATTTGTTCAATCTTCCCTTACAAAAACAAAGGAGATGGCTATAACGAGCTTTTCTATGCCAATGATTGCGCCCTACTAGCTCAAAATGAACATGACCTCCAGAACGGGTAAACGAATCTGCATACGCTGCCGCCTCTTTCGGTCTATCTATAAACCTCGGGAAAACAGAAGTCATGTTCCAGAAGTCACCTGTGACAAGTCAAAAACTCGCTATCAGAGTCACTCAAATTTATCACAGCATTAATTATTATTATTTATTATTTATTTAGTTTATTTCAATTATTTCCCCGTCCTAACCCCAATTTCTTCACCCGCACCACCCTTTCCTCTCCAGGCTAGACTTAGTTGACCACATTGGAGATAGCTAAAGCGCGCCCTTTCATTTATCTGCCCTTGATCGGGGAAAGGTAAACACACAATCTCTTTTGTCTTGCCCGCCGGATGTCTGAAGGACGGTCGCGGTTGACACCACCATGGTTTGAATGCAAGCTAATCCTTCTCCCCCCCTTCTCTCACGTCTCTCTTTGATCTAAGAGATTACCCTGGTCAACACACCGCGTGATATTCCAAGGTGCGGCTCGAGTCAAAGCGCCTCTCGACGCTCCCATCTTAAGGCTACTTCACCTACGTGTAAGATAATTCTTAGCCTAGGACATTTCCTGTGTCCGCCCGCACTTTCCAGGCTTATATAAAGTAAACCAACTCAAATCAGACTCTCTTTCATTCTCATTCGAGCTGAGCTATCGAGTCTGGACTGCTTCATTTATTCTTTTTCCTAGAGGAATACCTGGTGGTAAGCCGAACTTAATCACAAGTTCCATCTTAATTACTCTGTGTATATTTCCATTGGATTTTATCATGTGTATTTTGCCTAGTTCATTTATATTTAATTAGTGCATTGTGTATTTCTCACTGGCGTAAGTAGAAAACATAAACATGTGCTATGTATATATTTTAGTATTGCATTAATCTATTAATGCTACGTTGCTCAATTGATCATTGATGCAACCATGTATATATTTGTACACCTTATTTTATTTCCTTTATCTCGGTTGATCGCCTTGATGATTTTACTATCGCACTAATACTGCGCTTAGAAAGGAGATATGAGTTATCTCCCCTGTATTGAATTATCTCCCCTTTACTCATTTTACCCTAATGAGAGTTGCGCCGCTTGAACGGACACACCATTCAAGCGCGCTCCATTGTTCTCGACCCACGGTCATATGTAAACAATCATCTGGGTCGCTGACCACCGCCCAATTCAACCCCCCCCCCTTTTCTTTCTCTATCCACCTGTGTTGTTCATTTGAGATTATTATTTCCCCTTCTATGTACATTTTATGTTATTATTTCCCCTTTTATGTACATTTTGATATTGCTACTATCATCCATCTATTTTCCAAATCCCATTTGTCATCACCTCCCCCTTGTGCTCTAAAGCAATTTTACCAATCTGACGAATGCACCTCAGCCGAGGGCATCGATAAGATGTATGAGAGACATGTCCTAACTTGTCTTTATTTATCCGCAGCCTCCCTCAGGTGTCTGCCTATTTGTTTGATATCAAGAATCACCTACTGTCTTTGTGCTTAGTGCTATTCAGCACTGCACTAGCTCACTGACCTGCCCCTATTTATGTGCTTAGTGCTATTCAGCACTGCACTTGCATGCTGAGGTCTACTCAACTCTACTACTCGGCGCTATCGGCATTGCCCGCCTATTCGACAGCCCACTTGTCAAGCTATTAGGCGCGACGTCCCTATAGATTCAGATCTGTGTGAGACGTCATAGCTACGCCAACCCTCTGCAACTCACTGCAACTCACTGGACATATCCTGTCAACTACGCTGCCCACGGCAGATCAGCTCTGCCCGCAGTAACCTTGTGCCCACGGTAGCCGGCCACCCGCCCTACTGTGCCCACTACAGATATTAGATTTTGGGGATTGAGACTCCACAAGAACTATATCCCCGGCGTCCCTCTATCCGCTAGAGCGCCACCTCCAGCTGCAGAACCTCAAGCCAGGACACAGACAGCTGCGACATCAACAGGACAACCAGCTAAGTAAGAGGACAAAGTGACATACTCTCTTATTAGGTGCAAGAGTGATGATCTAAATTATTATCAATTAGAGATAGGTGCAAACCCTCCCCCTTTTTATTCATATATGTATATTTGTGTAAATAAATATTCTACATTTTTAACTTTTGTATCTATCTTTCATTGCTTTGTCTCGTTGCGTGTCTGCTCCCGATTCATATGCTGATAGGTTGGTGTGTGATAGCTTTAAAAATAATCATCCCCTAGACAATAAACGCGCCAAACACACGTCACATTCCCCCACCTGTCACATCACCCAATAAAACATACTCAGCCCCAAGGATCACCTTAAACGGACAGCCCCTTAACGTGGTAGACCACTTCACATATATCTAGGTAGTATAGTGTCAAATGACGCCTCACTTTCAAGGGAAGTTGATAACCGTCTGGCCAGGGCCAGTGGCGCTTTTGGACGCCTTCAGGCGAGAGTTAGGCGGAACAAATCGCTCCGCCTGCCTACAAAAATCAATGTCTACCAGTCGGTAGTTCTCTCAACCCTTCTATATGGCTCTAAGGCATGGACACTATACAGAAAACAACTAAGACTTCTTGAGCGCTTTCACCAAAGATGCTTGCGCTCCATCATGGACATACGGTGGTAAGACAGCACTACAAACAGCGATGTACTTGCGAACGCCGGTATGGGCAGTATAGAGGGACTTCTTATAGTTATAGTCCGACAGTTAAGCTGGGCAGGGCATGTATCCCGTATGAGAGACGAACGTATGCCAAAGGAAGTCTTTTTTGGTGAGCTAAAAGGTGGTCGACGTAATAGAGGCACCCCACGGAAACGCTTCAAAGACCAGCTTAGGCGTCAACTTTCCTTAGCTGTATAGAAGAGAGCACCTGGTTGCATGCGGCCTCAGAACGAGAAAGCTGGAGGTCACTCACGAAGGCCGCAGGATACACATTTGAGACCAAAAGAAAATCCGCTGCCGAGGACAAACGCAGACGGCGAAAAGAAAATATAAATCGACCACCTGCGGACAATGGTTATGCTTGCCGTGGTTGTGGCAAAATATGTAGGTCACAGCTGGGGCTGCGCAGCCACGGGAAATACTGCATTCCTCACTAATCTTCGGACTCGAAGACAAGCCTTATTACTATTGTTATTATTATAAAAGTACGAGTATTCATTATCTGGCGAAGCCAGGGTCGAGTTTCGTTAAAGGGAAACAAAATTCATTGTAGTCCCTTTATCAGTTTCCAACTAGGAATTTTCTGGTGATGTGGCAGGTCTGCAGAAGTACCGCCCTCTGACAGGCAACGAGAATGTTCCTAGGAATGCCAAGGGCCTTGAAGGTATCTATGAGGTCAGTTGTTATTATCCCCTCGGTTGATATGACAATGGGGTATATTGTTATTTTAGATAATTTCCATAAACGCTTAATCTCCAAACCAAGGATCCCATATTTTCGTTGTTTTTCTTGCCCAATTTTATTTTTAAATTATGAGATAGTGGTACGGCGATGTCAATAATGGTAGCGGCCTTTTATTTTTTTATCGATGAGCAGCAAATCTACCGTTTTGTCAGTCAAAATAGGCCTATCCCAGTACAGTAGATGATCCGTAGACTCGAGAACCTCGAGATCGCATCACGAATGAAGAGAGTAGAAACAGGATTAATACAGCAATTAGACTCCACGATGACCTGTTAACCACTGTCAAAAAAAACGTAAACTCAAACTCTATGGCGACAGCACTAGGTCCTTACGGCTCACAAAAACATTCCTTCAGGGAAAATACCATGAGGAATATGAAGAGGAAGACAGAGAAAGTGCTGGGAAGACAACATCAAAAAATGGTCAGGCCTGTAAGTGAATAAAATTCTACCAAAGACAAAGGACAGAATGGAATGGAGAAAGACGTTGACAGATCTTGTGTGGTGCCCCAACGGTCCAACAGACTAGGGGATAGATGAAGGTGGAGTTAAATGTGAACCTGGCCTAATGTATGTTATTGACCTTAAAAAAAATTAACTCTTCCCTTAGAAAATATAAAGAAAAAAAAAAACTCCCTTTTTTTCCTTTTGCCTTTAGCTAATCGAGGTGGTCACCGTGGTCATTGCTACAGTGCATGTGTGTAAGTTGAAACACTACTTATTAATTGTTTGTTTAAATTATGTTCCATTTATATGCATGCTAAATAGATGATATATATATATATATATATATATATATATATATATATATATATATATATATATATATATATATATATGTGTGGTGGGTTTGGCACAGAACAAACTAAAGGACAAGGCGACTCGTAGGGCGATTCAAAACTGTTTATTATACATTAAAGACCTGCCAAAGGCAAACATAAAACATAATTACAAATAAACTAAACATAAACTAAACATAATTAATAAGCCTAAATGGATAGACCAAGTTGTTCACACAACATCAAAGTCTAAATACTAAATCTTAACAAAAAACGAAAAGAAAATCATATAGTGTAAACCAACCTCTCTTATACAAACACAAGAGAGATATGGAACACCCGAAACATTATAAAAATAAAAGACAATGTAGTTCTCTAAAAATAAATCAACTAGTTGTTCTACATAAAACTAATATACATTGTTTGAAGAGTTTCGCTCTTTACTTTCCTTACAAAAAACTACAACAATTAAATAGAACAAATCTATACACTCACAAATACAATGTTTCTTAAAAGCCAGTATCTAAACACTTGTTGTAAAAATACATTTACAAGATGGACAGTTCACATTCTATATAGAATACTACAGGTACGCATTTCAATAAATGAATTCATCCACATGCTGGCTTCTAAAAATAAGAATAGTCCAACATGAACAAAAACCGCGGTAGTGATATTCTATATAAACTACTACCGGTAATTAAATTTACAAGCTAATATGAATAAGTAAAATGTGATTACCTGCAGCCATACGAACACATGGTGTAGAACCAAGCACAAAAGGGAGTGGAGACGACTTAGGTCCAGTAACATACGGACATTACAGCGATACGAGATGCCGGTCGAATGGACAGTGCCCACGTTGGTCTGCCTTGTCATGCGCGGACACAAGGTGCCATCTAGGGTGAAGGGTCACGTGGATATCGGGGTGGCCGGTGTTTTTCTAAAAAGATATCCACTCCACTACAGAGCCCCTAGCTTGAAACGACCCGTCCCGGGGCGTTCAGCCTAGTAGGTTTCTGAAAACTGAAACAACTGTTTCTTGTCAGTGTCTTCTGGAACGACAAGCATCTTTCCAGTTTGTAACGTGCTGGTTCCATCGGTCATACAGAGTGGTCTGTCTTTCTCTAAACATAATGACTGGGAAGCTGTAGAAAGTGTGATAGGGAGCAGTGAGTGAAATCGTCTTTGTGGCTGGTTAAAATGCCTGTAGTTTCTTCTTTGTCTATCTGGCCTCCGGACTCTGTTATGCCTGTTCTTGTTTGGCTGCCCAGTGTTAAAGTTTCTATTTCTCGATGTTTGAATTGAGTGACTTGCATCTGTATTGTACATTGCATCAGCTTGTGGTTCATTGGTTCGTTGTTCTACTTGGTGGGTTGGCTGTGAAACAATGGGTTCACTATTGCACACAGATTGAACCTCAGCTGTGAGTTGTGGTGATTGCTGACAGTGACGCCTTACATGTCCAACTTCCCAGCACTGGGTGCAGACTGGTGATCCATCATCAGTGTATGGGAAGAATCCTCTCTTCGTCCTTGACCATACAAGACCCGGCGGTGCTGTTGGTCGAATTCTGTTTTGGTTGCTATGTTTCGTGTGTCTTTGTGTGGGTCTGCGTTGACTATGTGGTTGACTAGAGAGTGGGTTAGTTGAACTTGGCAGACTGTTATAGCCTGACCCCTTTATTTCTTCAAGTTGCTTCTCTAACTTGGCCAATTTCGCTAAGAGAACCTCAGACCACTGCTCTTGGGCTCGAGCTGCATCTTTGTTCTGGTTCTCCAACTTGAATGCATAGTTTCGTAGACTTTGAAAACTTATCTGGGGATGTTGCGCTATGAACCTAAACAGCTCTCTGCGAAGTTCTGGATCTCTGACTCCATAGGCAAATTGGTCCCTCAATCTTTCCTCCTTGAAGCAATCTATTCCTTCTCTTTGTTCTTGCCTGATGGCCGTTGTGAACTCCTTAAATAGTCGGTGAGAGAATTCGAGCAGTGACTCACTTCTTCTTTGCTGCGACATCAGAAATGTAATCTCTGCCTCTCGCACCGGTATGATTACTTCAAACGCAGAGGTAAGTGCATCGAGCAGAGCTTCTGGATCACTTCTGATATGAGGTGGCTGAAGATCTACCTCTACTCTAGCTGGACCACTTATGTTCTCAAGGATGGTTGCAGTCTTCTCTTGAGGCGAGAGGTAAGGCCGGAGCTCCCATAGATCTCTTATTTCTCTGACGAAATCTTCAATTGAAACCTCAACATTTCTGCCATCCCCACTGAACTGTCTAATTTTTCTAGTAGGTTCTATGATGTAATGAGAACGCTGACAGGCCAGCTTCAATGCCTCAAGTTCAGCTTGTAGTCGAGTCAACATCCCCTTAGTGACACATTCCATTCCCTCCGGCTCTCCTCCATTGCACGTGGGACCCACGTCTCCTCCCTTCACTGAACTAGGTTCCACCATATTTCTCTCCATCTGGCTGCAGGTCTTAAGAAACTCTAACAATAATAGTAACCTAATAACGAAATCTATCTCAACAGAAACAATGTTCAAGCGAAGTAAAATCACAATTAAGAAAATATAAGCAAATTATATTAAAATAAACTAAACTAAATCTAACTACCCTGAAACAAAAAGAAGAAAACAAAAAATAGAAAATATTTGAAAGTACAGAAACAGGAATAAACTAACTGTTACTTGTTGACATCTACGTCTGGTTGTCACTTTCTTAGTTTCGGTTGTCAGGAAGCAGATTCTGAGACGTCTTCTGATCCCACAGTGTAGTCTCTCTTCCTGACCCCACTCGTGCTACCAAGTTTCTGTGGTGGGTTTGGCACAGAACAAACTAAAGGACAAGGCGACTCGTAGGGCGATTCAAAACTGTTTATTATACATTAAAGACCTGCCAAAGGCAAACATAAAACATAATTACAAATAAACATAAACTAAACATAAACTAAACATAATTAATAAGCCTAAATGGTTTTTGTTCATGTTGGACTATTCTTATTTTTAGAAGCCAGCATGTGGATGAATTCATTTATTGAAATGCGTACCTGTAGTATTCTATATAGAATGTGAACTGTCCATCTTGTAAATGTATTTTTACAACAAGTGTTTAGATACTGGCTTTTAAGAAACATTGTATTTGTGAGTGTATAGATTTGTTCTATTTAATTGTTGTAGTTTTTTGTAAGGAAAGTAAAGAGCGAAACTCTTCAAACAATGTATATTAGTTTTATGTAGAACAACTATGCAGCCATACGTGAACACATGGTGTAGAACCAAGCACAAAAGGGAGTGGAGACGACTTAGGTCCAGTAACATACGGACATTACAGCGATACGAGATGCCGGTCGAATGGACAGTGCCCACGTTGGTCTGCCTTGTCATGCGCGGACACAAGGTGCCATCTAGGGTGAAGGGTCACGTGGATATCGGGGTGGCCGGTGTTTTTCTAAAAAGATATCCACTCCACTACATATATATATATACAGGGCTTTTATTTATGACGTTACGCACTGGTTCGGCGTACCGGCACCTTTTTGAAAAAAAAAAAATTCTTTTCTTGTATTTTAACGTATATTATCAATTTTAAGTAGTTAAAGTTAGGCAATCAACTACTGGGTACCGGCACCTATTTTATTTTTTTTTACAAAAAAGCACTGTATATATAATGCCGTTTTTATTTATCGCGCGTAGGGTTGGCGTTTTCCATATTGAATGACACCCCAAAATGCCAATTTTTGTCTATATATTTCCGCACATTTTAAGGACTTTTTCGTATATTTTGCAACCAATCCCCCAAACATTCACCAACCAGCTAACTATTACCAATCATTCATCCAGCCAATCAGCAACAACTAACCACAATCATCAAACCATCACCAACCATCCATCCATCCATCCATCCAACCAACCATAACCAACATAACAAACCACAACCAACACCAATCAACTATCCATCCAACCACTAGCAATCATACAAAAGTATCTATCTGGCCAACCAACCACAACCAACATGCCAACCAACCACCATCATCCGTCCAATTAACCAACCAAAACTAACCAGCCAACCAACCAACAAAACAATTATCCATCTTACCAACCAACCAGCCAATCATCACCATCCATACGACCAACCAAAGCCAAAATACCAACCAACCATAACCAACATATCAACCAACCCCCAAACTAACAGCCAACCACCCATCCATACAGCCAACAGACAACAACCAACTATCCATCCAACCACAACCAACCACAAGCAATCATACAAAAATTATCCATCTAGCCAACCAATCACAACCAACATGCCAGCCAACCGTCCATCCAACCAACCACAACTAACCAGACAACCTATCAACAAAACAATTATCCATCTTACCAACCAGCCAACCATCACCATCCATCCAACCAACGAAAGCCAAAATACCAACCAACCATAACCAACATATCAACCAACCCCCAAACTAACAGCCAACCACCCATCCATACAGCCAACAGACAACAACCAACTATCCATCCAACCACAACCAACCACAAGCAATAAACAAAAATTATCCATCTAGCCATCCAACCACAACCAACATGCCAGCCAACCACCACCATCCATCCAACCAACCACAACTAACCAGACAACCAATCAACAAAACAATTATCCATCTTACCAACCAGCCAACCATCACCATCCATCCAACCAACGAAAGCCAAAATACCAACCAAACACAACCAACATATCAACCAATCCCCTAACCCTTCACCAACCAGCTAACCATTACCAATCATCCATCCAGCCAATCTGCAACAACTAACCAAGCACAACCATCAAACATCACCAACCATCCATCCATCCAACCAACCACAACCACCATGTCACGGATGAATGTGTGTATGTATAATCTATTTTTACATTCTGCGCGAATGACCGGAAGTGTGTTTTGTTGTCAGAGGTTAAGCAGAGAGAGAGACCAGCGTGTGTGATATGCAGTAAAGCTGATTAAAGTTTATGTGTTTGATCTAGTGGTTTAATTGTTTTATTTCGTTAACTAGAACTGAACCAGGGACACCTAGACGTATCGAGACCTAAGGTAGATTCGAGTTATTATTATAAATAGAATAGGAAAGCTGTGACACACCATAACAAACAACCATAACCAACATATCAACCAACAGCCAACCACCCATCCATAAAGCCAACCAACAACAATCAACTCTCCATCCAACCACAAACAATCATACAAAAAATATCTATCTAGCCAACCAACTACAACCAACATACCAGCCAAACATCATCATCCATCCAATGAACCAAACACAACTAACCAGCCAACCATCCCACAAAACAATTAATTCATATAAGAATATTTTTCAAGTACAACATTATTCAAAAGGTCCTTTTTAAATAGTATGAATAATGAGCTTTAGGTCAGGAGATTGCGTTTCTACAGTGATGAATGCAGAAAAATGCTATTTGGCGTAGGGGCTTCGCCCCGAACTCCATTGATGAATAATGAGCTGGAATGTCAGGAGAATGCGTTTCTGCAGTGAAGAATGCAAGAAAACGCTGTTGGCGTCGGGGCTTCATCCTCTCTCTCTCTCTCTCTCTCTCTCTTTCTTTCTCTCTCTCTCTCTCTCTCTGTGTGTGTGTGTGCGCTGTACGCACGTTAATGCATAGGGTTAGGGTTTACTGGGCATTGGGGTTAGGGTTTGGAAAAAAATCGCCCCCCCCACTCCAAAGTTCTGGATCCGCTAGTGCACACATGCAGTTTCTTTTTGTAAACAATATGTGCCAAAAAAATATCCTTAAAATGCTACAAGTTGGCAACACCACTGTAAATTTCCAAAGGCAGCGCACATATCATATTGAAGTCGCAAAGGCACTTTATTGATGTATCGGTATAGTCAAATTATAAAGGTTCCTTTTTTTTTATAACCAAATGTATTAAAAACACTATTTACATCTATTATATGAATTAAATTTTATTCTGGCTTATTATCGGTACTTTGTGAGCGCTGGACGCTGATCTACAGGATTACCATTTATACACAAATGTCCAGTATTACGTTCTTTATAAAAGTAGACCAAGAAGAGAAATTTATTGGTACTTGCATAGACTTAAGGCTATATGTATATAGTCTATGGTCCTATGGTACCTGTAATGGATTGTTAGGCTCAACTTTTAACCCCTCGTTTTTCTTTTAAAATATATTCAGTTTGGAGGTTATAATTTGAACAAGATCTAGATTATTGTGCACCACCAGCGCTCCGCAGGCTAGATCCAGACCTAAATTGTTTATTGTTTAACTTCCACAAAGCTTTTTATTATTTTATACAATACATTAACGCTAAGATTAATAGACATACTTCACATACACGCAAATACAAATAAAAATTGTCTATCAATTTATTCTATTTAGAATAAAAGTGCATGAGAGTCTTGTGCTAAATTTTATGCGCGATAACCCGTGACCCTGAATAATTAGGAAACTGTGCCACGGGGGAGTGACGTCACAGATCAGGAAGGGTTACCTATAGACATATTGGGGATACCTCATGGGTTTCCCCAACGAAATATCAAAATGGCGATCTATCCATATCAACAATAGTTAATATCATAAAAGCTTAAAAAAAAAATAAACAAGATTACAAAGAGAGTGTTCCCCATCAAATTGACCAATGGACGAGAAATATATTCAAGCCATATTCTTAATTTGATCGTTTAAAGAAATTTGAAAAATTCGGCGTTATTTTTCACATAAAAGCAAACAGTGCAATACGTTTTACTCTTCTAACTATTCTGTAATAAAATAAGTAGAGTAGCTTTAAGTGATCACCTAAGATTAGCATGGAAACATCCCGATACAGTGTCGGTGGCACCTAGTGCGGTAGATCAGGGTGTTGACAATTTGATTTTAATTTTGCCTAACCCTAACCCTCACCCCCAAAATGGTGTCGACTGGTGCGGACCGCACGGCTCACAGCGCCTTCTCCTAGTGACGCCACTTCTCCATAATATATATTGAGATTTTATTATTATCTTTTCCAATGTGTCTGCTTTTGCCAAGTTATAATTTTCCAACTTGGTTGTCACCCGCAAGCTGGTGTCGACCGGTGCGGACCACACCCCTGCACCCCTCCCCCCCCACTAGTGACGCCACTGCTCCAAGATATATCTTGAGATTTTATCTTTTCGGATTTCGGATGTGTCTGCTTTTGCCAAGATATAATTTTCCAACTTGGTTACCACCCAGGGGCGGACTAGCTATATGGGCAAAAGGGCAAATGCCCGGTGGGCCGGTACCAAATGGGCCGGTCTGGTCGCGACCAAAAAAAAAATTCAATGCAGACAACTTATAAAAAAAGTGACAGCAGCAAGACACAAAGTCCCGAAGACGTTTTCTTGTTGTTTTTTTTTTTTTTCATTCTTATTACAATTAATTTTATTTGAAATTCAACAAGAATATCCACACAAAAAAATACACTATACACTGTTCGTATTATCATTTGCAAAACGTTAGACCGTACTTTCTGCTATGCACGAGCGGCATGGACACCTTTAATGTCTTCGAGGTTGTGTTTGGCATAATCATTTTGCTGGTTGGCATGGGCCTTCGATGGCACTCCCATTTTTTTTGCTCCTTCCCTACCCCGTCTTTTAATGGTACCAATGAAATTTAACCAAAAAGAGGGGTGAGAGAGGTTAAGTTACAAAACATTGATATAATGCAGCAAAAAAAAAATAAAAATAAAAAAAGATTGGCGCGACAATTAGCTCTTTAACAATACTTAATAGAAATTAACGTTAACACTTAGGCCCTACACACAGCCGCGAAATTGCTAACCACCCAACTTATTCACAGCTCAATATGGGTATAAAGCTCTACTTTCTGCGATTTGAAAAGAAAAAGCAAGTTTCTTTTTGTTTATTTTTAATAACATAGATCTAAAAATACTACACTTAAGGCTTACAAAAAAAATTATTTAATTAAAAAATAAATCTAGATCTAAATCAATTTTTATACTGTTATAATTAATGGCAAACTAATGCTTAGTATGAAGTCATTAATGATGAAAATTCTTACAATAATTACAATAATTTATATAGCGCTGTCACATCCGATATTAAATGAAAGGATTTATATTTTAAATAATGGGTCATGGTATATTCATATACAAATCGCATTTTTGAGAAAGTACTAGGAGGAAGCAAGAGCTTTTCACATTAAGTAAGTACCTCTTTAACGGTTCTGCTTTCTCTTATCTTTTGATGGAATGCGTTGCCTGAGTCAGCCAGGAAAACCAATGATTTAGCATATTTTAAATCACAGATCAACATGCAATGACTAGATTGACACATGAAATGCGTAAGACGTAACAATCTTTTTTTAAAGAAATGTCTGTATGATGTAATGTATAAGTAATACCAAAAAAGCTTCAAACTCATTATGCTGCTATTGTATTGTTTATAGTTTTCAGACTACATACATTTATAAATAGAATACATTATGTAATCCTACGAATGCATACATCCAGTTTTCGATGCGTTATCAAACTTTATATATTTTGTAAAGAATTAGGCTTACACCTATAATATAACACATGGGCGTAGCCGGGAGGGGGAGGGTCTTCAAACCATCACTTGCCTCAGACCTCATTGTCTGAAAGGGAAACTTTACTTTCTGCCCCAGTGCAGCCAAATTAAGCAAACTATAGTCACCAAATTTCATGAGGATAGCCAAAAGGGGTTTTGTGGTTTCCCTTCCCCCTCCAATACAAAAGCTAAAGCAAAACTATAGTTACCATTTTCTACCAGTCACTGGACTCCATTGAATAGCAGATTTGGTTTTTCGAAAGAGTAGCAGGCTAATTGCACTGTAGATACCTCAGAATATGCATTTGTAAAGCTTAAAATAACGAAAATAATGCTTGGTTCCGGGGCTACGGGAAATCTCACAGCGCTCCCCCGGACTCCCTAGCTGCCATTTGTACTGTCTTTCCACTAATTATAGGAAGGGAGTATTCAAGGGTAGAAAAAACGTTTGAAAGAATGAAAGATCATAATGTAATGAAGATTAATTACATATACACAAACACTAATATATATATATATATATATATATATATATATATATATATATATATATATATATATATATATATATATATATATATATATATACTAGACTAGATACAGAATATAGAATATATATAGAATCTAGATCTAGATTTCTTGACTACTTCTAGATATGATATAGTCTAGATCTAGAATCTAGATCTACATCTAGACTAGATCTCTAGGCTAGTTCTTGATCTGAACTAGAATCTAGAACTAAAATCTAGAACTACAATTCAGACTAGAGGTAGAATTGGAATCTAGGCTAGAACTAGATTTCTAGGCTAGAACTAAATTTCTAGACTAGTTCTAGATCTAGAATTTTCATCTCGATCTTGTTGGTGTCTAAGGGCTGAGCCGAAGGCTCTTCGAGCCCTAAGTTTGAAAAAAAACCCTGCTTGCACGCCAAACAGTAAAAAAAACAAAACCTGTGTGAACACACAGTTCTGTTTGGGAGAGGCCCTAGACAATGCCTATGTAAAGCATTGCTGTTGACCGATGCATTTGGCCCCCAACGCCTGGGCTAGACACGACCGAAGGACGAGAATACACCGGGATCTTCTGCCATTTTCCTTCAATGTACCAAGCTAACTGTGCGGGACCCGCCATTTATGTAACGGTCCCTTTGAGAAACAGCGCATGGATTGGTGACAGGTTTGTGGGGACTTTATTACAACCCCGCCCGTGCAATGAGTGGACTCTCGTCTACCCGTGGGCATCCCCACGGGAGTCCTGTGTTGTTACCCATTTAGCCTAGCCACTTCCTCTATTGGCCGTTTCCACGCGAGCGCCACGATGAGGCAGGGCAACGTGCTCGCGTCAGATTCACTTCTTGATGTGACACTACTACTTATACATAATAAATAACTCTGCACCCCTAAGCTGTTAGAAGATAAACTATTTTCTTAATGGATTATAAATGTAAATTTTGTTCAAATTTTTAAATACAATTAAATCTACATCTATGTCTGGCCTCTATTTATTGTAATTTAGTGTATAGCCTGTTGTGGATATGTGAAAACTGCGCGCTATAAAAGTTGTTCGTTTTTTTTTAAACTTAAAATTGAAACGATACTTGAATTAGTATTCTATTCCATGAGTTAGTTAATTAATAGAAAATCTATTTTATAATGATCCATTGATACTTTTTCCATTGTGGCCTTAGATACAATTTTTTCGTACCAATGCTCGAATCTATGAATAAATCTTGATTTATTAATGAAGAAGTCTGTGATCTTTTTAAAAGACTTACCTCCCCTGAAGTTTTTCATTGAAAAGTGGTGTAATTTTTTGAAAAATCTGCTTGCTTACATAATTTTAAAAATTAGATGGTTCACTTTCGGAAAAGAAAAAAGTAGCCGTTGCATCATATACGATTTTCATTTTCTCTTCTAGTTTCTGAGATATAAGCGGGACGGACGGACAGACAGACAGGCCACCAAAACTAATAGCGTCTTTTCCCTTTCGGGGGCCACTAAAAATTTGTGTTAAAAATAGGGGTGCACCGGATAGTCGCTCCGGCTCCGGCCGAATATCCGGCCTTTTTTTTACTATCCGGTGCTATTCGGCTCCGGTTGGATATCACTACCGGATAGTAAACCGGATAGTAAAAAATACACCTATTTAATATGCATAAAGTGGACCTCGTTCCATTAATGCCTGTTGTAGAATGTATTAATGTTTATATTAAAACAAAATAATGTGCTTAAAAATAGAGCCATTATGAACATGCACCAAACATCGTTTATTATAAAGACAAGGCGTGTTAATAACTTAATAGAAATAGAAATGAAACTTTACATCATAAATGCGCTTTACATACAGAGCAGCAATGGCTGACACTTTTTTCAATTTGTCTTGACCTTTGAGTAGGTTAGTTAACATGTTAAAATGCTACATTCCTTGACTACGTCATGCTGACCAGACGTCTGTCTAGCTGTGCGGGTATATCTTCAGAGATAGAGATGAACAACTCCCACCCCTTTTATTTGTTTAGTCCATCACATTGAGTTTTTTTTTTATAGGCAGTTGACCACAAGTTAAATACGATGGACGTAGGTTTAATGTTTAGCGTATTGACACTCTCTAAAGGTCACACCTTTCGAGGGAACTGAGTTTGTTTATTTAGTAGTTAATCTTTATTACGGGGACTGGACTACCATAGCCACACCTCTAAGGTAACCAGGTATAATTCCAGATGAACAACTCCCTCCCCCTTTTATTTGTTTAGTCCATCACATTGAGTTCATTGATTGACAGGTGACCACAAGTCAGATACGATGGACGTAAGCACTCTCTAGAGGTCACACGAGGGAACTATGTTTGTTTACTTAGTAGTTAATCCTAATTGGGGGTGGGGGGTGGGGGCTGGACTTCAAGCCAAACATCTACACCGGTATCCGGACTAAGAGTTTGCTTATTTGGAGAAAAATCTTAATCACGTGGTTGGGCTAGAGGCCACACCTTTTCAAGTGTGCCGAGTTACTTGAACATAAATCTCAATGGACTCAAGCTGGACTAAAGATCACACGCACCTAAACGAGTGACCTTTAGCTACACAGAACACAAACCGCGAGATTATATAGCCCAGTAAGCCAGTAACTAATTATTTTGTAGAAGACACGACCAGTGCTATCTTTAAATGGAGAGCTAAACACCCCCTGCTCTTTATTTTATTTCTTTGGTCCTTGAGACCCAATTTATTGACAGACATTGACCATTTTTAAACCAGAATGAAAAAACACAACGTGCTAACAAAGGATATTACACTGTCAATAAGTATTATGGTTAAATAATTTTTCAAACGTGTTAACTTGAATATTATTCCTGCAGTTAAGTATCTTGATTTGATAACAATATTCTTAATAATTTGTAACAGTCAATTAACTCTTTGTTATTACTAATTTTTGTTTACTTAAGATGCGTACTTAGCCAATGTGTATCAGGCCAGGACGACTTTTACACACCTGACATCCATAGGCTTACTATCGTTCTCTTTTGTATCAGTTACTGAAACCACGAATAAAATAATTAATAAGTAATAATTAAGGAAGATGTTTCTAACATACGTTCTTTGCATTTAATGTTTCTTACATACGTTCTTTGCACAATAAAATAAAACTAAGATGTGCAACCCTTGACCTCGAACTAGTGGACGGGTATAATTTATCTATATGCTTGACTGACCATGCCAATGTGTTATCTTTTTTGACTGACACCCAACTCTATTGCGTGCGTATGCCCAAGGAAAAAAACAATGCTTGATGGTTAACACAAACAACTATACACACTACACTAGGACTACATGTGTAGGCTCACTAGGTATATCTGACCAGGTTGTTGGTCTGAAATTCATGAACACATACATCCGACAACTATACAAGGCAGATTGCACTTTACTTATGAGATATACATTAGTAACTAGTTAAATATATACTAACATTATTTACATTGACCTTCCTACACACATCCTTTACAGTTGGTGGCATCGTACATACACAGAGACACACTCATGCTATACAGATTTTTAGAAATACTGTTAAGCTTGAATAAATCAATCAGTAACAGAGTTTAAAACAATAAGGTATATAAAAGGAAAAAAAAATAAAACCAACCAATATAGCTATGTTATTTAACAGTTTCGTAAAATGTTCAGCAACACAAGTCATTAACAAGACACTTAGGTATCCGGCTCGGCTCCGGCCCCGGCCTAATATCAAATTTTACTAATCGGTCATATCCGGCCCCGGCCGGATATCAAAAAGTACTATCCGGTGCACCCCTAGTTAAAAATAATTTGTGATAGTATAGCTTTTGAGTGCAGGTTTAAGAGCCTATAGGCTACTATTGGATCATCAAAAGAACCTGATCGGGCGTGGGCTGTATAATATCTATGAATAGACGTTCAGGAACATTTTATGCATCGTTTTGTAAGTCTGGATCATATGGTCTTGATCTATATGCCGTACTTAGGCATAGGCAAACTAGGCAGCCGCCTAGGACCTAGATTTGGTGTGGGCCTTCCAGAGGAGAATCGGAGATGTACCAACATAAGGAACATTAAGACTTTGGGCTGGAGACAAGCCCAATCACTCAGTTGCATTTGCCTACTGACCATGTGATTATGGAACCAATGGCTGCTCCAAACACACAGGTACAACAGTGGGACAATGGACAGCAAGAAGACGTAAATACAGGGGCTGAGTCTCCAGTTAGAGAGACGCCGATGTCACCAATTCAAAGCGACAGCAACATTCAGTGGCGTAGCTAGGGTGAGGAGGAGGGTAGAATTTGAGGATACCCCGGGCCCCCACTTGAGGGGGGCTCCCAAATGAGTGTCCGAAATTTATTTTCAAATAAATTAAATATTACATCACTGTCATGTAATCTTGCTTTTCACGTTGTTATATAAGTTAGTAAGCCTGTTGTATGTCTTCCACACAGAGTATTAACTCTTTCCAAGCGGGATTACTCTCATTCTCAAAGAGTAGCGCTGTCTAGTACCGTATTACTCTCAGGAAGTAACTTGATATATAGGGTAGTTTATTTCATCATCCTTATCATTTAAAAAGAAACCTGATAAGAGCACTGAAAACAAATGAGACCATGAACGTGTCCAAGAAAAGTATCACTATTAAGATGATTCTTACAAAGATACAGCAGTCGAAAAAGTAGGATGTAACCATCTTCTTTTTTGAAGTAACGTCTGTATTATATAAGATAAGAAGATAAAAGTGATCATGTCTCTTGATGAGAGAAGTAGTGCTGAAGAGACTCCAGGGGAATACCTTTTACAACTGTCAGCGAAAACATCTGAAGTAAGTGAAGAAAAGTCAATTGATGGTTTCCAAAATCTCTTTCTCCAGAAGTGGAAGAAGCTGTAATTTAGTACAAAAACTTCGGATATATCCAGCTTGGAATTTTATCTGAGGAACTGCGAGCAAAAATTTTGTTAAAGGGTAGCTTATTTGTCCAAAACAAAGATGAACAGTATTTTTTTCCAGTAGAGTTTACCCAAAATAAATCACGAAGTTTGACACCATCATGGTTCACTAGAAAGCTTTCAACAGGAGAAATTTGCAACCAATCTTGACTCTTCTTCTCTCCACACTTGGGATGTCTGTTTTGTTTTGTATGTGTACTATTTTCTGAGGCATCAGAAAAGACATCTGGTGCATTGAGCTAACCTGGAGTTGGTTTCACCAAATGGAAGAAACCTCAGAGACGGAAAGAACATGAAGGAGTCCACCACAGACAAGCGCTTTTGAAGAGGAAGTTAGAAGAAGAAAAGCTTAAGGCAGAACCAGAAATTTGATATTTTAATATTTTGTTGTTTTTTTTGGCACATCGGCACAATTTAGGCAATGTCGTGCCCAACCAGATGAACTGCCAAATATGTTTCATGCACAAATTTTGAAAAATCGGCAGTATTTGTAATACCTCTGCTGTGTAGTAACTAAACATGTTTTCTCTTCACTTGAATTGTTGCACTTCTATTGTCGCGGATAGCTAGAGTAGCACAACAGACATTGAAATTCATAAAGTAACTCATTTATCAGCTGACGACTCACATTTAGTAACTTAAAATAAATACACAATCCAGCCTTAAAGGCATAAATCAGAATCACTTGTAAAATATCACATCCAACATGTTCAGTAATTATATCTAACAAATTCACAGTTAATGTAGATCATACGTCCATACACTACTAGAATCAAAGTAAAAACTGGTGTCTGACCATGTGATCAGATACCAAAACAATGCTTGAGTGAGATTTTCGCTTTTCACATGAAACATAATAACTAAGAACTCAAGTGAACCTCGGCCACATGTCACAGTTGGTTTTAAACAATGCTGTGACTGTATTGGAGATATATTGTAAAGTGTGTAGCAGCAGCTATTAAATACTTAGCAAAAGCAAACTCAAGCTTACGTGGTCAGAACAAAAAGCTGAATTCACCCAATCCTGGGAACTTCCTAGCATCTTTGAAATTTCTTACAGAATTTGATGAAGCTATGAAACCCCATTTAAGACTACATAGAATCGAATACAGGAAGACACACTATTTGTCACCAGGGATTCAAAATGAGTTCATAAACTTGATGGGCTATAAAGTTAGGGAATCAATATCGTTGTTCGGAAAATCAAGCAAGTTTGTTACTTTTCTCACATGTTTGATTTCACCCCAGATGTTTATCATCAAGAACAGGTATCCCTAATAGTTCATTACTTGGATGTTGATAATTTCGAAATAAAAGTCATTCATTTTTTTTACTTTGAAATTTTGAAACCTGATGGACAGCATTATGAAGAACTTGTTCAGAAAACTCTGAAAGACATTGGACTGGACTTTGATCTGTGCAGAGGTCAAACCTATGATAACGCAGCCACAATGAGTGGCCGTCTGTATAGCCTGCAGATACGTCTCTTAGACATGAATCCAAAGGCAACATTTCTGAACTGTGGAAATCACTCTCTGAACCTGGCAGCTCTTCATTCTGCTGAGATAGATCCAGCAATTGTCACCATTTTTTGGAACTGTACATGAATTGTTCAACTTTTTTCCAATCTCTATCCCCCCCCCACCAGAGATGGGTCTAACTGAAAGAAGCTGGAGCAGGAGTTTCAAAAAGGAGAGTAATACAAGGTGGTCCGCAAGACAAGAAGCTACGTCGGCAGTTTCCTTGCATTTCAACAAAATCATCAAGCAGTTGGATAAACTTTCTGAATCTACAACTGAAAGAATGGACATTACAAACAGTGCACATGTAGTGGAAAATTATGCATTTTTTTACTTATCTGGAATTCTGCGCCCAATCAATATAGTTCACAAGAAGCTACAAAAAGCTGAACTGCACATATGGTAAGCTGCTGAAGAAATTAAAACCCTCTCCGAAACTGATCACCCAATCCATTGAAAAAGCAAAAGAAGGTGATTGCTATGGAATTCCTGTAATCTAAATAACCAGAAGAAAGAAAAGACGTAATGGGGAGTTGATTTCTAATGTAGCACTGTCAATAGAACTGCAATTCAAACGTGTTGCGATAGAAGTGCTGGACAGATTTCATATGGAGATGAAGGGCTGAATGGCAGAAAACCATGTGGAGCCTTTGGGTTTCTTCTTAACGCTGATGAAAAACTGTGTTACTTTTTCCTGTTTGCATGATGGAATACAGCAAATCACTTGTTCTGTGATGTCATTGATGCACGAACACTTTTCATCAACAAATAATTGCTACAATTACCAACTGACATATTGAGGAAGCTGGTTTCATATGGTAATCATCTTGCAAGTTCCATCCGAATACTGCTAAATTTGGCAACTTCCATTGCGTCATGTGAGAGATCATTCTCAACGCTCAAGTTAATCAAACACTATCTCAGGAGCACAATGAGACAAAAAAGGTTTAGCATGCCTTTAAAAATATGTCATTGGAGTCACAAATACCCGGCAGTATCATGTAGATGATTTATAGATATGAATTGAGATTTGTCACTTGTGCATTATTTCGTCAATAAACAACGGTATTATTCATTAAAAGATTCTTAATGATTATTTCTTGTTAATTTTACTGAAATTATTGTACCAATTTGAATGTAGGCATACACATTTGTTAAGTACATTATCTCATGTCATGATGTCGAATGTCAAAATGAAAGGGGCCCCCAAATCCCTAGCTACGCCCTTGGCAGCATTAGACCTTGTAGATACTACCTAAGACTGAGAACAAGCAGACCTATTACAAGGTCTAACATTGTATTTCTTTTTCTATATCACAATTTCTAACTCCATATTTATAGGCATAATATGGCACACTGATCATTTTGTTGTGTAAAACTTTTCTAGTTAGTCATTTTATATTGTATCACTTGCTACATTATTATTCCAGATTACAATTTCTGATGGTCTAACTTAATATTTATATGGATAATACGACACACTTTGGAACTGATCATTTTATAGTGTATAACGTGTTTGTTTATGGTTATATAATGCTTTTTCAATGGAGTAATACTGCAGGTATACCTGCAGGTCTCCTAAGGAATCTATCTGCTGTTCATTTACTATTATTTACTTGTTTGTGTTCCTATAAATTTTAGGCGGGGTAATTGTAGTGTAACTGAGTTGTTTATTTTCTGGGTGTGTCCAGCGTTTAAAATGGTAATGTCGAAAAAAAAATATTTGTATATGTATGTGTGTGTACATAATTTTTATTACATTCTGACCCTTCATTCTTTCGTAACACGTTTATTGTGCCCTAGAATAGGTTCTTCCTGTAGTTTCTTGAACAATTGTTGACTCCCCGACATTGCCAGCAAGGGGGTCTGGGGGAGCGCTAGCTGCTCCCCCAGCGCGGGGCGGAGACCAGCCGCCTAGCACTATTTCTGGTATTGAATGCCAACAAAATGCATATTCTGAGGTATCTACAGTGCATTTTCCTGCAATTAAAAAGTCTTATTTCAAAAATTAATGTGCTATTCTTACTGACTTAGACCCTCCGGCGCCGTTCGGCGCATTTGCCGTCAAGCTGTTTGCTAAAAATCTGTCACTGGTAATGTCTGAAGCCTCTTCCCACTCTCTATGAGGACCTCCATGAAAGTGTGGCGCCAAGTTGTACTAGGATGTCATCGCAACTCTTCTTATGCGTAATTCATTTTGTCGGAGAACATGTCCCACAAACCTCATGCGAGGCTCTGTCACAATCTTACTAAGGGGTCGACTCCCAGTTCGGCATAGGAATTCCTTGATTAAGACCGTGACCTCCGTGACCCTTTACAAAACGAGACATTTGTTCACCATTGTAGATCTTGAGTTTTAATCCATGATGAATGTTTTGAAAACTCTAAATCATATTTAGATGAAGATTCTATCTGTTTCAAAAGAAATCTTTCTGTCTATGTACACTACACAGCTACACAGTGGTTTCGCACGCATCATCAGTGACGCATAACCTTGGCCTCTGACGAGTGATGACGTAGACCGCGCCTTGGTCAGAGCTAAGGCTTGTATGTCGAAGGCGCCGTTGAGACCCGATCTAAAATCTGTCTTAGCCATCTTTGTTGAGCCACATTTAGTGTTTTTCAATTTCGGCAGATGACTATTCACTGTACTTTAATAATGGAGCCCCGCCACTGGTAGAAATGAGTAACCTCTCTTGAATACGCTGTTGGAATTAGGAGACTGTAGTTTGCTTTAGATTTTATATCGAAAAGGGAAGTTTTATCGTCAAAATCATCTGTTGGGGGTTTTAAACTAAAAAATCTCAGGACTTTGTTTATTTATTATTATTTTTTTTTTTTTTTTTTTTAAAATTCCAACCCCCATTTAGCTATGATCATAGAATTTGGTAACTAGTTTGCTTTAGAATAATATTGAAGATAGAGGTTTTCCACCTCAAAACGCTCTGTAGGGGGATTTTAAACTCAAAACCATCTAGAGGAAAGGAGTTTAAACTCAAAACTCCCAATTGGCTTGGCTACGCTCAAATAATTTTAGTGTGTAATTTGCTTTTTTTTATATTGAAGAGGTATTTTTTAGTATCAAGCTCTTCTGAAGGGGGATTTAAACTTTTTGAGTGCGTAGTTTGCTTTTTTTTTAAATTTTTTACATTGAAGATGTATTTTTTAGTTTCAAACCCCGCTGGCGGGGGGTTTTAACTCAAAACCACTTTGGCTACGCTCATAGATTTTAGAGTGTGTAATTTGTTTTTTTTTTCTTTTTTATTGAAGATGTATTTTTTAGCTTCAAACTCCACTGGAGGGGAGTTAAAACCCATTTAGCTCATAACATTTTGAGTGCATAATTTGCTTTTTTTTCATATTGAAGAGGGGGTTTATCGTAAATATTTTGGAGGGGGTTTTAAAATCAAAATATTCCTTTTTTTTGTTTTGTTTTATAGAAGAGGGGGATTTAACTGCAAAACCACTGGGAGGGGGTTTCCAACTCAAAAACCTCTGGTAGGGGGTTTTAAACTCAAAACCCCACAGTAAAGGGTTTTAAACTCAAAACCCCCTAGTAAGGGTTTTAAACTCAAAACCCCCTTGGCTGCGCTGGGGCAAGTGATGGTTTAGTATTAAAATCTCACCAAAAATAAACAAAATTAAAGCGAAAAATCAGTAACTAAAGTCCGTCTTCCCCCCCCCCCCCCCGTGGTTTGAACCCCCCCCCAAAAAAACACTGGCTACGCTCAGGATATATATATATATATATATATATTTATATATATGTAGTGGGGAGGACATAATATACGGGTCGGCTGAACTTGAGCAAGCACCGGTCAGCAAAAGATCAAGTTGACCTCTGCCCCAGAAGCCGGGATTTGAATTCCTTTTCCTGTTGACATCCTCAATTGGAATTCCTTTTCCTGCTGGCATCCTGCATTAAAACTCACTGGGCCGCATCCACTCCAATACCACCTTGTCTTAGTCTGCTGTGTTTGTCCTAAGTTCATTGTTTTGACCAAGGCTGCAGGTAAACACATTTTTACTGTTTCTTGTATATCATATATTCTTGTTTATTTTTTATAAACACATTTTTACTGTTTCTTGTTTATCATATATTCTTGTTTATTTTTTATAAACACATTTTTACTGTTTCTTGTATATCATATATTCTTGTTTATTTTTTATAAACACATTTTTACTGTTTCTTGTATATCATATATTCTTGTTTATTTTTTATATTATTGCTACCCAGGTTTTGTCCTCATTGTCGGACTACCTTTGTTTTGTAGTTTTGAGATGCCTTTGGAAGGAAGGCCTACTCTGTATATAATGTGGGGACCTCAGTTCCTATTTTGTTTTTCTTGTCAGTCGAGCTCATATCTTATGAGCCAAGCCCATTGGTGTATCTTTTGTTTGTGAGTCAAGCTCACCATATTAATTGTCCCTCTTGTAAATATATTCCTATAACCAGTTGTAGATACTGGCTGTTAAGAAACCGTGTATAGATTTGTTCTATTTAATTGTCATAGTTTTTGTAAGAAAAGGAAAGAGCGAAGCTCTTCAATGTATGTTAGTTTTATATAGAACTAGTTGATTTATTTTTTGAAAATTACTTTGTCATTTATTTTTATAATGTTTGGTGGTGTTCCATATCTCTCTTGTGTTTATAAAAGAGATGATTGGTTCACACTATAAGAATTTCTTTTTTGTTTTTTTTATTTCTAGTATTTATACATGATGTTGTGTTTACAAATTTGTCTGTTCATTTAGACCATATAATTATGTTTATTTTATGCTCATTAGTAATTATGTTGCATGTTTGCCTTTGGCAGGTTTTTTTGTGTACATTAAACTTGAAATAAACCTCCTGACTTGCTTCGTCATTTTGGTTGTCATATTCTGTGCTGAACCCACCATATATATATATATATATATATATATATATATATTATATATATATATATATATATATATATATATTATATATATATATATATATATATATATATATATATATATATATATATATATATATATATATATATATATGCTGTATGCGCGTTAATGCTTAGGGTTAGGGTTTACTTGGCGTTAAGGTTGGAAGAAGATCACCCCCTCCCCACTCCAAGGTTCTGGGTCCTCTAGTGTGTCCAGTGTGTGTGTTCATAGTACTTTAACAATGTCACGTGCTAGTACTCGTTCACTGTTTACTGTCTATAGCAGGGCTGGCGAATCTTTTTCAGTCCGAGTGCCTATTAATTTCAATTTAAAAACAATGAAGATTGTTGCGTGCCCAGTAGGTCTACTAGTGACGCCACAATATAAAAGAAGTGCTACAGCCAGTAAGTCAACTACATGAATAAAAACAGCTTAGTAACAATACTACTTGTTTATTCAATTTTATTATCCTGACCTACAGATTTGAAGTCTTAAGGCAGGTCGATCAGTGCGAATTCTTCTGTTGTGTGGTAGTTGAAAACAGTTTGATATCTGGAGTATATCGTGTATTCTTCAAAGTTACACATGCCGCACTTAGTTCATCGGTCAAGCAACTTCTGGCATCTGATTTAATATAATTCATTGTAGAAAATAAAGATTCGCATGAGTAAGTAGACGAGAAAATTGACAGAATGGATGTTGCTACTTTTATCAGAGAATTGAAAGTTTTAGGCAGGTCATTCCAAACTTGAAGAATCTCATTTTCTGCTAATATCTAAGGTTCTAATGATCTATTTAACCGTTCACGTTCAATTAATTCAAGTCGTATTCGTAAGTCAATAAATTTCTGTCTCCAAATGGCGCTGGACTGAAACTCAAAAGGTTGCATTTCAAAGTCGTGTAATCCCATCCAAGAAAACATGGTCACATCCAGAGTTTCAAAATCTACTGTATCTGGATATTTTATACATTTGGAGGTTTACTCGAATTTTCGAAATTGTTCAAAACGCAGTGAAAATTGTTCAGCAGTTGTGTCAATTATCTCTAAAAACAATATTTTCTGATAATCTTTGCCGGTAGTATCATGAACTTTTAAATTATTCTGATAAAAATTTATTGATGGCAACGCTAGCAATCGATGTAAGGCCGACACGTTTTCAGTATCAACAAAATGGCGGAAGCTAAGGAGATCTCGTTCAAATACGAGATTTGTCTTGAAAAAAAATTATTATGCCCTATGCTCCCCAAATGAAACACAGTCATATGAAAAAATTATATGGAATATGATTCACTAGCGCTTCTTCCATATTATTTACAGTTCTCGGAAAACACATTTCTTAATATCATCGTCGTCGCGTGCCACACAAAATCGTTTCGCGTGCCACCTTAGGCACGCGTGCCATAGGTTCTCCAGCCCTGGTCTATAGCCTATTCTTGTTATGATATTGGTATACTAGTAAAGTTATCTCATTACACGATATTAGAGTTTGATATTGTTTTCTACTTGTTGTCGAGTTGCTTGCAATTGATTCGTTACGGTATGCTGGGGGGGGGGGGGGAGATCGTTCAAATGCAGACCGTTTATTAGAATTTATTTATGTACAAACAAAAGATGTTTTTGCAACAGGCGTAGCCGGTGTGTAATGATAGTATGTTTATGAAGGCGTTGGTGTGCTTGCTGTTTGGCCAGGATAATTTGAGGATAATTTGGTTCTGAAATTTAAAACTAAAAGCTTATAAAATTCAACTTTAAAAATGTTTTCTCTTTTGAATATAAAGTACTAATCGACCGGCGGCGTAGCATACGCCGCTATTTTGCATGGCCGGTCTTAGGCCACTGCAACCTATGCGACCGCAGTGGGCCCCCACTTTTAAAGGATCCGCTCTATTTCAAGGTGTATACATTTTTATTAAACTATTTTATAACTTAAAGCAGATTTCACGCGCCCTCCTGTCGATTTACCAGTAACTCCTGGAATTCTCCCGAAATCGCAAAATATACGAAAAAGTCATTATAGGGAAATATATAAAAAAATGTCATTCAATATGGAAAATAATTCTCAAAGATAGATTGAAACATGAGCGGGATCTATGTAGGAAACAGAATTATTATGATATACTGTATGACTTTGCTACACGCAAGGCTCGTAAAGTAATTCTCTACGTGGTAAAGAATGAATAAAATGCATAGACGAATTTATTTTCTAATACAAACTCTTAAATTTCACTTATTATCCGCTTCCCTACCCAAACTTGGCCCCGCAAAATCCGTTTCGCATCGGGTCCCACAATGGTTAAGTCCGGCCCTGCTATTTACATATAGTAGATTATTTAGATTAGCTCCTAGTCCAAACCTCCAGCAGGACAAAAGGGGGTGGGAGCGGGCAGGGTTTGATACATTTAAACGACAGTCAAGCGCGCAGTCAGTCATCCGTAGTGTAAATACTACTCTTGTTTTCTCGTGGACAGAAATACTTCTTACTACTCGACAAACTCTTGAAGGAAGAAAAGAATTATATATATAGATTTTGTTTTATTGTAAAATTTGTCTGAAATAATCTGTGTTTTTCCTTGCTCTATCTACTGTCACATATTTTCCTTCAGATTCCTTCTGTGTGTCTGGCATGTGGTACTTGTATCTTTCTGTACTGAAGAGTTTGGTCAGTAAGATGGAATAAGCTGATTGATCGAACCTGAAATGTATATATAGAAAAAGTGCATTAACTTTTAAAGGAGTTTACATTATAAAGCCAATTTATTAACAAAACAAAACTAAATAAGTCATTCCTTTTTTTAAATGTTTCCATTGTCTTAAAAATACTTAGTGTATCTATCCTTAGCAACAGTAAACTAAAAAAGAAAACAATGGGCTTTTTTCTGAACATAAAAATTATATATGTGTCAGACGCGAATAGCCCAATTTTTCAGTAAAAGAAATTACAAAAGTCATTTCTCTATAGAAGAAATTACGAAGGCTATATAATATATAACCACAGACCTATAAATACTACCATAAATATAGGTTTTTGATTTCTAGTTACGATTTATTTAGGTAGGTGCTGTTTTACTACTACATACCAAGTATTAGAGTTTAGAAAAACCCAGGTTCATTTCTTGTGCAATGCTATTAACTAACACCGCATATCATCTCTCCATTAGTATATTTAGATCTATAATCTAGTTCTGGTCTAGATCTATATATAAAAATCGAATAGATCTAGTAATAGTATAGATTCTATCTTGAGACTAAATTACCTTTATTAATAGATTTACTTTTCAATGCCTAGACCTAATAATAAAATTGCCAATGATGTCTAATGACTGATTATTTTTATTTTTTTATAGTAATAGGCCTACTAGATCTAGGTCTAGACTCTACTTAGCCTAAATCTAGTCTAAAATAATGACTGTCTAAGACTCTAACGCTAGATGATTTAGAATTTCACATAGAGGTGTTGTTAATAATACGGCATGTCGGCTGAAAGTAAGCTGTATACCAAAGTATACATATATAAAGTGTTTGTTTTTTTTTTGTAAACAAAAAAATAGGTGCCGGTACTCAGTGATAGATTGCCTAACTTTCAACTACTAATAAATTAACAATTAACGTTGAAATACAAGAAAAGAATAATTTTTCCCGACATTGAAAAAAGGTGCCGGTACCCCGTACCGGTGCGTACTGTCACAAAAATATATCTATATCTCAATTTTCTTTCATTTAATTTTTTTTTTGCGGGGTTATTGCTACTTAATACATTGATACCGGATGGATTTATATAGGGTCTAAGTATACAAGCAGGATCTGGAGCATTGGATAAATTTATTTTTTAAATACAAAGTTTTTATGGAAGAGGCAATATATTAGTTGTTTGAAGTTTGTAACTTCTTAAATTCAAGCTAAAAATATCGAAGCCTACATTTTTACACTTATTTGTAAACAATTAGAAGAGATGGACTGACACATAGTGTACGTTGTGTACATTTGCAAAAACACAAACTCTCTTTGTAATCTTATCAGTTAGACTTTCAAAACTATTAAAAATAAAAAAAAAATACTTAGTGATTATTTTTACTGTATAATTCTATTTATTATGCCATTTTAGAAGAAGGATATAAACAAAAATTTGCCATATGACTTTGTCTAACAGAAAAAAATGAAACTTACGTCTATTTATGCAGTTATTTATAGTTACCTAGTAGGCTAATGCAAAATATATTGAACTAACACATACATTCATCATAATGCAGCCATGTGATTTTTCGTTTATGAACATAGCATTATTTAGGACCAATATTTTACAAAGGCTGCTTGGAGAAATCAGGTATACCCATTAGGAGAAAACACGACTCCTTTACTCAAGAAAAATTTAAGTAACTAGAACAGACACAAAATAGACAGTGACATTCATAACAAACTAATATTCAAAATTGATTAGAATAACACCTTTTAAGTAATCATTTAAAGTTTAAAATCACTACAATTTTTTTATCAACAATTATTTTGTGTATGAAATAGTGTATCGGAAAATGCCGGGTACTTGAAATAAGCTAGTCCTAAAAAAACAACACAGATCTTGGGTAAAATACTCATCAAATAAAGTACTGTAAATGTGTAGTTTCACGCGCTAGTTTCAGGTCTTTTCTTTTTATAGCCTCTATCGGGTTTGAATCCAACTACCCGTATTTTTGTGCAGAATTTTTTTCTCTATCAGGCACACTTACAATTATAGCATAATAATGTCAGTTTAATTTAAAAAGAGAACTGAAAAATGCAAAGATATATAAGGAAAAAAGCCACTTCCGGCCCAATTTGTGATTCTACTTTTTAATCAAAGAAACGAAACGGACTAGTCCAACAAAGCCCAACTTAGGGTTGGTGAGATAAGAATCACAGTACTCACACAATGGGGACTTCTCTCCCTTTAGCACAAAGGAATGTGTGATGTAAGTGTGACCAATGCTAAGTCTGGACATGGTCGTGTCAGACCCTTGGATGTAGACCGCCACCTAAAATCCGCAAAACATCCGTCTAAGCTGTTGTTGTGGGTCTTAGCCTCCCACGGATCTTGCCACTCTCGGTAGGTGGCAGAGGCTATACTCTGTCTCAGGTCCAGCAGGGAATTTGGGCTCCCGACACCGCTTGATTTAGGACTCTCTTTGCTTCTCTGTCTGCCGTTTTATTTTCCTCTATACCCATATGGGAGGCAACCCAGATGAATGTGACAGCCCTATGGTCAGATGTTATTTGCTCTAAAAGCTTTAGGCTTTTATGTACCGATGGAATGTCAGTCTTCATCCGCCGCAAAGCTTGCAATGCAGAGTCGGAGCATATGAGGAATTTTCTCCTTCTCATACTTTTACAGCCATAAGTGCAAGTGACATTGTACGCAACTCGGCCGTGAAGATGGAGCATCCATCGGGGAGTCTACGGGAGATTGTTTTGTTCCGAAAGGAGCAGGCTCACTCGACCTTTCCATCCATTTTGGAGGCGTCAGTGTAAATGATGTCACAACCTCCGTAACGCTCCTGCAGTAGTGTGTGTGGGTCTTTTTCTCTTTTTAAAATTAAGAAGGGATAACTTTCATTTAGGTTCATTCATCAACCAAGGAGGGTTTTGTGGGATTTCTATTTTACAGTCTTTGTCAACGGGTGGGGTTAAATTTTGAATGGATTCTATCATTCGAAGTCTCAAAGGCTGTATGACGTTAGACCTTCGATTGTATAGTTCTACATCGGTAGGGTTAATTATGGAGTCGAAAGAAGGGTTCGTGGGGTTGGATTTTAGCTTTTTCATTCTTATATCCATGGGGAGTTCTCCAGCCTCCACATAGAGACTTGGGATAGGTGATGTACGAAACGCACCGAGACAGAGACGCAGGGCAGCATTTTGTATTGGTTCCAGTATTTTTAGATAAGACTTCCTTGCTGCTCCATATATTATGGATCAGGTAGTCTAGCTTGGATCGAATTAGATTCCGATATAGCAGCAGCAAGGTATCTCTGTCAGCTCCCCAGTTCGTATGGCTGAGTAATCTAAGTATGTTTAATGACTTTTGGCATTTCTTCTTAAGTTCCTTAATGTGGGGAAGAAAATTAAATTTGGAATCTAGGGTGAGGCCTAAAAATTTTGTAGTTTTCACGACAGGGATCTTCTTTTTGTGTATAAATAGTTCAGGGTCTGGGTGGAGTCCCCTTAGATTACAAAAATGCATACTAACTGTTTTAGAGTTTGAAAATTTAAAACCATTGTCGTTTGCCCAACCCTGAATTTTGTTTAAACGTAACTGTAATTTTCTTTCTAAGGTGTTCATGTTTTTCCCATAAGTAAAAATGACAAAGTCATCAACATACAAAGAGCACTCTATGCCAGGGGACAGCGCATTTATGATGCTATTTATTTTAATGTTGAACAGGTTGACTGACAGAATGGTGCCCTGGGGTACACCCATTTCCTGGTCATGAGTGTCAGAAGCGGAGTTGCCCACTCGAACCTGAAATTTTCGATCTTTCAGGAATTCCCCCACAAAACGGGGGAGGTGTCCCTTAAGCCCCATAAGCTCCAGGTCACGTAGAATGCCATGTTTCCAGGTTGTGTCATAGGCCTTTTCTATATCGAAGAATACAGCTACTAGATGTTCTCTTCTAAGTAATGCATTTCTAATATAAGCTTCCAGCCTTACCAGGTGGTCAGTTGTTGTCCGCCCCTGCCGGAATCCGCACTGGTAGTTGGAAATCACTTTATTCCTCTCCAGGTACCAGACCAGCCTACTGTTAATCATTCTTTCCATGGCTTTGCAGATGCAGCTTGTTAGTGCTATTGGTCGATAGTTAGCTGGGTCAGAGCCGTCTCTTCCCGGTTTAGGTATCGGTATAACTGTGACTTTCCTCCAGCTGTTTGGGAAAGCGCCTGTTTGCCACACACAGTTATAGACCCCTAGCAGGACTGCCAATGAGGTTTCGGGAAGGTGCTTGAGGAACTGGTAATGGAGTTCGTCTTCTCCAGGCGCTGTGTCATGTGACTTGTCCAGCGATTCCCTCAGTTCCTCAAGCGAGAACGGTTTGTTTAGTCTCCATTGTTCTCTGACCTGAAATCAATGGGGTGTCTTTCCTCCCTGGTTTTGACTTTTTGGAACTCTGGCGTGTAGTGTGCAGTGGATGATTTTTCTGCTATTGAGGATGCAAGGCAGTCAGCTATTTCTCTGGGGGACGTGACAGTTCGTCCTTGGTTTTTCAAATGCCCTATTGCATTTGATTCTTTCCCTTTGATTCGCCTTACTGCCTTCCAAACCGCTCTAGCAGAAGTTTTAACATCCAGACTGCCGACAAACTTCTCCAGGAAATCCTTTTGGCTGACCGTATGGTTTGTCTAGCCTTTGCTCTAGCTATCCTGAATAGCTTTAGGTTTTCCTGAGGAGGTTTCTTTATAAATGCAGCCAGTCGTTTTTTCCTATCGCCAATAGCACTTTTGCAAGCTGTATTAAACCATGGTTTGCTAGGCCGTTTTAGATTTGCAGAGGTTAGGGGTACAACTTTCCTGGCTATACTTAGTAGCTTGGTAGCAAAGGTATCAGCTGGGTTCTGTTCATCGAGGATATTTTCTGTGATATCCTCGGAGCATCTTTTTTGGAATTGTTCCCAATCGGCCTTATTCAGTTTCCACCGCTAAGGTCGTCCCAATGATGATTGGGAAGTGATCACTTCCCCGTAGATCAATGCTAACTGACCATTTAATGTCGTCCAGAAGTCCGGGGACGCATACGGTGAGGTCAATGCATGTGAGTGATCCAGTTCCTGAGTGCAAGTAGGTCGGTGATGCATCATTATGTATGCATAAATCATGTTGGAGGAAGATTTCCTCCAGCATACGACCTCTTGTGTCGGTATTGTTGGATCCCCACATCGTGTTATGGGCATTGAAATCCCCAAGGATTAAATAAGGCCGGGGGAGTTGTTTCAATAGGTCCTCCATGTCTGTTGGGTTTAATGGAGCGCCTGGTGGTAGATACAGGCTGCAGCAAGTGATAAACTTGTGAAGGGTGATCCTAGCTGCTACGGCCTGTAGTGTGGTCTGTAGTTGTACCCTCTCATGGGGGATGCTATCCTTCACAAGGATACAGACTCCACCTGATGCTCTCTCTGCATCCTCAACATTCTTGCTGTAAGCTTGTATATACATGGCAAACTTTTGAGTAGATAATCTTTCAAATCTATTATGCTGTGAAGGTCACTGGAAGAATATTAAGTTGAGGGTGTCTCCGTCGTATTTTACTCTAAATCTTAAAAAAATCTTTTAAAAACTTTTTAGTTGTTGTTACAATGTAATTTCTTTCATGTCCCATTGGCCTAGTATGACTAGTATCAACTAAATCCTACATACTGTCACGTACTTGTTTGAGACTCACTGTGACCTGTAGTGATTTCATAGTCACCTAACTATCTCGTGCCTATAGCACGGAAACATCTATTGGTCTGTGACTGGCCATGAGGTAAAAACCTGAGTTATTTGTTGAGCTAAATCTATTGGTCTGTGACTGACCATGAGGTGAAAACCTCAGTTATTTGTTGAGCTCCTGTAGAGTAAGGAGACAAGTAGTTCTCACTGCTGTTATAATGATACAAGTAGTTGATTCAGCAATAGAATGTTAATTGTGTACTTAGTATATTTCCTTTTGGACGTATGTGAAACATAATATGTATTTCTTTATAGCTGGGATTGTCAGCAAATTGTTATTGTATCTTATGGAAAATAAATGTGCTGTCTGCTGAGCTGGACTTTGTTCGTCATTCTACATATTGGGATAATATTACTCAGTAGACTTAGAGTGAACCTGTGTAACAATAAGTAGGGCGTGAAGTGGGGCATTTCATCAACATAGCACACATACTTGTAATACCAGAAGAGGTATCTATATCTACAAGAATCAGGCTAATTCAAATATATCAAAGCCTGACATGTACCTATGACAAGAATGTAGTCCATTGTGAACCTTACTGCAGTTTCTATCTGAGACAACTGCATTTGGAATTAGACAATCTCTTTCAAATGCACATTTCGCCCAAGGTTGAAGAATAGCTTTGATGACAAACTGAGTATGTTTAAAAATGGCGAAATTTGCAGGAACTTGTGAAAATGGTAGATATGTACACGGCTGTTCTCCCATGAAGTCAAACATCTAAAAGAAAAAAAGAGAAAATTGTTTTGGGAGTAATTAAGTACTGATCACATTAATTTAGTTGTTTAAAATTATTAGTGACAAATTCCCTATCGCAATAAATAATTTATTGTTCAAATACACATAAACAAAAGGCATTCAATCTTACCCCTTTTAAAGTTGCTACTGGAATATTATGAAAATAATTGGGTACAAAAAGCTGAAGATGCAATTGGTCTGCTCTTTCTAATAACTCAGTCACACCAGCTTTCCAATTAATAGAGGAATCTTGATAAATGACGAGTTTGTTCGCCCTCATCATAGCTGCCTACAGATAAATTAATAGTAGAGATTCAACTATTTATTCCAAAAAACCTATCTTTAATTTGTATTCTTGATTTCTAATATATTAAATTTCTAAATTAATTATCTCTGTACACAAAAAAAATAATGAATTTGTAGGCATGATTTTTTTTCTCTGGGTTGAAATCAATACCCTTTTAAACTTACAAGTATGAATATCGGCTTCCAGTGAAAGAAAAAAAGTTGTTTAAACCAGGATGGAAAAAGATGAAATGGAAAGCTAATAACATGACATCGACAGGCTTTTTCAGTCTGAGGATCATACAACATTTATTACATTAAACACAAGATTTAGTTCCTAAATGCTGGTTTCTTTCATTTCATTAGTTCATGTTTTAATAAAACCTGTTCAAATATAACCATCACAGATCTATATATATATTATATCTAGAAAACTTTTAAAAAGCTGAAACAAGGCGTTTTGTAATTTGCAATTTTTTAGATACATAATCTAGATAGATTTATGTAATCAATCTATTTAAATGCACATACGATGATTAAAATCAACAGACGTGAATTATTTCGATCTAGGATTTTCGAAACATTATCTCAATGGAAACTAACAGGAAATAGCTTTATTTCATATATTTGCGTGAATATATAGTTCTTTGATTAATAACCCATTCTGTTTAAAATTCGCAAAACGGTCTTGCATTGTTTCTAAACTTTGAAAACTAAAGATCATTACTTTTCTAAGGCAGAAAAGATAGATTTTCCTAGATTCGGGGCGACTTTGCTTACAGCTGGAAAAAAATTTACGTACATAACAATCTATATTTATAGGTCTGTGATCTGATCATTATTGGATAAGAATTTGTTTCCGTTTTCCATTCTAGGTACAACATATATAGGTCTGTGATTATCTTCTTACTAGAAACTCACAAAAAAATATAAATGCATACATCTAATATTCAATAATACATGTAAGATACACATATTGATTAAGGAAGGCAATTCAAACCAAGAAGAAAAAAGATCAGTTTGGCTAATGATGTGGAGATGGTTAAGACAACGAACAGCGGCTGTGAGATTTTGGATTCGCTTCCTTCACACCAATAATAGACCGACGCAAACAGTAGGTAGTTAAGTTCAAGTCCTCCTACTAATTTCCGCTCATTCCTCTTGCGCCAGAACGCCAGACAAGGTAATTATTCTCCCAACCATTTCTGAAAGACCACAAAGACGAACTGCACTAGTAGCCTGAGATGAACTCCTATTGAAAAAAACAGAGCAGGAAGGACTAGTCCTCCCGTAGTGCTCTGGCAAGAAAATTAGCCGTTAGACGTAGTGCCTCGTAGCTACCATACAAATCGAGTGACTGCTCAGACAGGTCCCCCCTTAGCTCGCGGAGCTGGGGACACTCGTACAAGACGTGCGACACTATTTTCGACGCTCTCTTCACAGTGACGGCATCGGGAGTCAAAGTTTGTGCGGAACCGGGCAAAATATGCCCCAATAGGACAGTGTTCCGTTCTGTCGGATTCCTCCCAGGACTTTAACCACTTTTCATGAATGAGTTCTCGGATTTGTGCCGTTGTTGTAAGTACGTGCTTGGTGCTTCGAGGTGTGTGGCTGCCAAAGCACCCTTCCTTGCGAGGGCGTCTGCCGTTTCATTGCCCCTCACGCCACAATTTGAAAACGACAGCTCCAATAGCTCGGCGGATGTTATCTGTTATTACGGGCGACCCTCCCCCGCCGCCACCCATAGCTTGGAGACTGGAGCGAGAGTCGGTTACTAGTACCACAGTAGTGGCACCAGTTTCGTGTTGGGTCATTCAGGCTCTAATAGCCTCGAACGCCCGAGTTATCCCTGTTAACTCGGCGTCAATGGAGCATGCGGCATAGCCACATGGACCAGAGAGCCGGTCTGGTTCTGTCCGGTCAGGGTAGGCTATAAGGGCACCATACCCTGATCTATCTGGGTCCCTCAATACCGACCCATCGGTATAGCAGAAAATGGCATCTGATGGGTAGGATTTTATTGTTACTGATGCCAAGTTTTGGAGAATGGCTGGTGTTAGTCGTCTCTTGGTGGCTCCCACTTGCACTATAAGGGACAGGTTTATTTATGAGGCCGGTAATCTCCTTCACGTAGGCCATGTACTAATCCTTCTTATTGGGATTCTGTCAGTGGAGAGCCCAGCTGATTTAGTCAAATTGGCCGCAATGTGGAGGAATATTTGCATTTTTATGCGGTTCCTCTCTCTCCACTGTCGCACTAATATTGAGGGCCCACGTTTGTTAAGATTTCAGCAGCGTTTGTTGGGCTTGTCCGAAAGGTGCCACAAATAAACCTTAGGGCCTGTGCTTGCACTCAGTCGAGTGATTCGAGGGCAGTTTTACTAGCATATACTTGAACTGTATAGCTGTACTCAATTTGTGATCTGACTGCCCCTAAGTACAATGTGCGTAGCATGTCAGCTTTGGCTTCCCACTTTGTGCTGGCCAGCTTTCTTAGTAACGCTAACTTCTCCAAGGCTTTTTTTTCAACATCCTGGACGTGCTGGAGCATTGACAGTTTTCTATCCAGGGTCACCCCTAGATATTTTGGCGTGTTTTCACGTTGGAGTCGTAGCCCACCGAATTGAAGCTCGAATGGAGCCTTAAGAATGTCGATCCCTAGGCTGAACAGGGACCAGGTCGTTTTGGCAACGTTTATCAGAATCTGCCATTTGTCGCAATAACAGGAGATGGTTTGGAGGTCTGCTTGTAATGCCGCCTGAATTTGGTCGGCTTTCTTCCCTGTTGACCAGAGGACAATGTCATCCGCATAAAGCAGTTTTTTGGACCGCAGTGAGCTGGGCAAATCATTAAGAAAGGCCATGAAAAGTGTGCAGGACAGGGCAGAGCCCTGGGGCAGGCCATTGAGTTGTTGTTTTGGCTTGCTAAGGGAATGCTGGTATTTTGTACGTGTGCTCCTCCCAGACAGAAAGGATTGTATCCAATTGTATATCTTTCCCCGCACACCCATGGCTCTAAGCTTAAGATAGAGGCCTTGCTTCCAAACACGGTCGTAAGCCTGTTTTAGGTCTATGAACACTGCATGTGCTTTTAGACCTCTGGAACCCATCGGCCACCTCCTGTGCGAATATCGTGACCTGGTCGATCGGGCTCAAGCCTGCCCTAAAGCCGGCCTGTTCTGGCGCCAGGATACCGGCACTCTCAAAGGACCAAACTCGTTGACCATACGCTCAGCAATTTTGCCAAGTGTTGAGGTTAGTGAAATGGGTCTGTAGGACTCCAAGTTAGTCGCGTCCTTCTTAAGGACTGGTACAATGATAGCACTCTTCCAGGTCCCGTGCAGTCTGGACTCTGCCCAGGTTCGATTCATAAACTCCAGGAGTTTACCTCTTGCAATGCCTCCGAGGTGATTTACCATCTCAGGGGTAAACTTATCTGGCCCCGGAGCTTTTCGGTTTTTGCACTTAGCTATCGCTCTGTCCAGCTCAGCACGACAGAAGGGCGCGTTGCACGTTTCTTGGCTTTCAGGCTCATCTGGCTCCCTCTCGAGTCATTTACGTTCTTTGTTGAGGGCTTTGGACATGGCTGTCTTCTTTTCGGGCTTGCTAATTTTAGCAAAATGACGATTTAGAAAGCCGGCCATTTTGGTTACCGTTGAGACCTGCTCTCTGGGTGAGGATAGAGGGGCAGCCGTTGGCGCTGTGTCTTTGGCCTCAAGGTTTCGTAGAAGACGCCAGGCTTTCGAGGAGTCCCGAAGATCCATCCCGTGCAGGCAGCGTTCCAATGGTCCGACCGGACGCGTCGGGCCAGTTCACTCGTGGCTCCATAGAGCCGGTTGTACTCCCGCCGGATTTCAGGGGTACCCTTCCTTTCAGCGAGCCTCCGGGCTCGCTTGCGTCTCAGGACCAGCTTGTTCAAATCCTGAGACCACACGCGTTTCTGCCTAACGCCAGGATAAGTCCGCGGGACAAACCTCTTGGCCGCACCCAACATTGCTGCTGTTATTTCGCCGTAGGTAGTGTCAGCGTCTTTCTCCTCCACCGCTAAATTCATTAGTGCAGCGTCGACTGCTGCCTCGTATGCTGGCCAGTTCGCCTTGGTGTAGCTACACTTCCGCGGGAGTTTTGGGGCTACACCACTGGCCTCTGAGAGGGCAATTGTGATCAATAAGGGCCTATGGTCGCTCCCAATATCGTCCAGGACCTGAAATTGTGTGTGAGATTCTAAGTTTGCTGTAATTAAAGTGAGGTCAGGTCTGGATTGGCTGCCATTACAAGTATGGTATAATGTTGTGGTAGTATGTTTATTTTGTAGACAGAACAAATTATAATTATTTTATGTCCCGACAAATCAATTGCGTCATAGCCCCACTGTTGAGACTTTGTACAAATGTTCCTTCTTTCTTAGTGCTATTAGAGCATGGAATGGGTTGCCTGAGATAGCCAGGAAAACCAGTGATGTAGCAGAATTTAGGTCATTGGTTAATATACATGACTAAATACATGACGCATAGGAAGTAATCATCTTCTTTTTTAAGTAACCTCTGTATTATATAAGATAATATAAAACAGTTTGTGTGGAAACAAGTGGTCCACCCAGGCAGGTAAAAAGGCAGGTTTCAATATTTAAAGAAAGGACATCAGAATGAAATTCTATCAAAGACAAATGGTAGAGAAAAATGGAGAAAATGGGTTGACAGATCTTGTGTGTGGTGCCCCGGCGGTCCAGCAGACCAAAGGATAGGTGAATGTGAAGTTAGATGTGAACCTGGCCTAACTGATGTCTTATAATGAATATCTAATTGATCTAATTCTTTTATAAAGGGTCAATCTCTTATTGAAATCCTCAAGAAAAAAACTATTCCGTGGATCATTGTGTTACCCCTTAGTCCATGCGATTATAAGAAAAACTACTTTTTAATTGCTGTTTTAAATTCTGTCCAACTTTTATGCATATTAAATATATTTTTTCTATTTAAAAAATAGTTAACATTTTTTTTTTGTAAATGTAGTAGTTAGTATGACAGAACTGACTTAAATTAGCAATATAAATGTAAAAAAATATTATTTTTTTTATAAAAATCTAAAGTTGTTTGCATAAATGTGTTAAAAATATGGTAAATGTAAATCTCCCCTACTAAAGAGCTTCCCGTGTTTGTTACTATTAATAGTGAATAGTTGTAAAAGTGGTGTTTTTTTTATGAAAAATCTGCTTGAATAGATAATTTTTTTTAATTAGAGTGGTTCACTTTCGGAAAAGAAAAAAGTAGCCGTTGCATCAGAACTTTGAATGATCTAAAATATCATGATGTCCGATATTTTCTCTTCTAGTTTCTGAGATTTAAACGGGACGGACGGACGGACAGACGGACAGACAGGTCACACAAAACTAATAGCTTCTTTTCGCCTTTCGGAGACCGGTAATAAAAAGTCATAAATATATATTTGGCTATAGAACAACAAAATACCTAAGAAATAATTTTATGTTCAGGAACATTTTGCGCAACGTCTTCCAAATCTAGATCTAAAGAACTATCTTTGGAATATTATAAAGTCTAGATCTAGCCTATATATTCTTTTAACCAGGATTCTTTCTGGAGGGGTGGGGATTGGGGCGGGATAAAAAATGTTCCTTTTTAAAAAATCTAATAATCATTAGTTATGAAGAGAAAAATAATCGCTCTATATGTTGTATACAGGAGGTATTGTCTTTAAAAAGAGTATTTTTAACGTTTTTCTTGTTTAAATCTAACATTCGTTGGTTATTAAGAGCAAAAGAATCACTCTATAAGTTGTATAAAAGGGGTTTCTTAGAATTCTTAGAACTTGGACAGTTGGTGTTACTCTTTGGGAAAATAATTGGGAAACTAGCTAACAGGCCACACTGGGAAAATTCTTTTGACCGTTATAATTGTTTGAAATACTATCTTCTAAAATTAAATTTGAACTTGAACTCTTTACTTTGAACAGACACCTCAGCGGGTTTTCCCGCATATTCATTTTACAGGTTTCAAATCAACCACTTATTATTTATTAAAAATAAAAGAAATCGCTCTTACAAAGGTTGGTCAGCTGCACAAAAGAGGAATCGTCTGTTTTTTCTTCACATAAACCTTATTGACATGTAATAATGTAAAATTTCAAATAAATCTTCATAGCAAAGAGTTCAATTATTAGACCTAAATCTCGTATAGGTTAATTGGAAGGGGCGGGGTCTTATATCTGGCACTACACACTCATTCTTACCAAATTTCGCTGCTTAATTGTTAATCCAAGGTCCAGAAAAACATAAGTTACATTAGAAAGCACTGGATAGACCACTGTATGAAGATTTTGAACCATGGCTTGGAATTCATTAAAATGATTACTTGAAGCTGCTGATAGTAAAATGGTGTCACTTGAAGGTATTGATTGAGAAAACACTTTGATGATGGACGTTTGTTGTTTTGACAACCGAAATCTCGGTGATAGTATGTCCCATATGCGTTCTTCTACGTTGTTACTTATCTCGCTAGAACAGTTGTCGTATTTACAAGCTGATGAAGGAAAAACACAAGTATATTTAATCTAGGATCTGTGTTAAAAAAGTGGTACAATATTAATTAGACATATTTAGATATATTTATATATTAGTTGGTAATACATAAAACACTACGAATTATAAAAAAAAACAACTAATGTGTCATGTTGGCACTGCTTTAAAAAGCTCTTTTTAAGTGACCTACTAAAGGGGTAAAGCGTTATTAAATTTGTGTGGACTGTCTGTCCTCTAATCCATCTGTCATATTTAGATCTCAGTAGTATTTTGCAGCTAGCGAGGTTCTGGTGCTACAGCTACATTTCATCTTGCTTGTAAGCAATACACCATCTTAAAAACGTATTTACTTTTATGGCTGCATGGTCGTGCATTATTCGCGCTGGACTGTCTGTCATTCGGTCGTCTCTATGGTCCCGGGTTCATACCCTGACGATGCCATTCCCCATTGTCCTTTGGGAGGTTAGTATTAGAAAATAGATTATGTTCAATTCTGAAAGAACATCCAAAACATGTAAAATAATTTTCGAACAATATTAATAAAAAGGGAGCTAAATTTAAGTAAGGGGTGTGACTATTTTATAAATGTTGTATAACACTTATGTAAACAGTTTTTTCAAATTTCCAAAGTGAGGTAAAAAATAGAGTAAAGTTCATCTTTCAGACCTTGTTGTCTATAGGGCAGATGATATATAGGTCATCTGTTTCAGTGGCCTACAGTTAACGAGGGTGTCATGTGGCCAGCACAACGAACAACCGTCTTTACTTTTCCCCAACTAATGTCAGGTACCCATTACTCAGAAGCGTCCGAAGATCCCGAAATTAAAAATCCCAGTCTTCACCAGGATTCGACCCCGGACCCCTCTACGGAAGTCAAGCGCTTTACCGCTCAGTCACCGCGCCTATTCCAAAGTAAGGTAGGCGAAGAAAAAAACGCAAGCTTCCTATCAAACCTTTGTATTTTTTTATTCTCCATATTACAATAAAAAGCATTAAAAATAGCACACGAATTCGTATTTTTAAAGTAATTCTTTTTTTCCTTAAGTCATATTACGTCATGTCCGCTTCCTTTTAGACGCGGTACAAATAAAAAACACAACTAATCCTAATAGCAATAAAAATATAATATAGATCTATAGTATTTCTTTTTTTTTCAATGAGAGAGAGAGAGAGAGAGGGGGGCAAAAATGATACTTTGTAGGACTATCGTTTCTCTACATTCAAAAGGGGTAAAATAAACGATGACATTGAATAAAATCAGATTGATATTTCCTTTTATTTAGAGGACACAATTAAGACAGTTGTACCTCAAGGAATAGCCTTAGGTACATTACAATTTTTTAATTTACATAAATAATTTACCGCAGTTCGTAAACAAAAGTCAGATAATTTGCAGACGATGGATAATATATAGAACAATAAAAACAACACAAGATATAGACATTTTTCAAATGAGAGTTGTATGAATTTCAGAAATGGGAATCAAATTTCCACCCAGAAAAAAATGACAGCTATTAAGAGTAAGCCTATGTACATGGAAAATGATGTAGTTATATAGTCTCGTCCTATTTTTCATCTAAGACTCAGTCGACGATGTATGTGACAAGTTTTCGCGTGTGACGTGTGTTTAGCTTGTTTAATGTCTAGGGGATGATTATTTTTGAAGTTATCACACACTGACCCATCAGCATATAAATCGGGAGCAGGCACGCAACGAGACAAGCAATGAAAGAGAGATACAAAAGTTAAAATTGAAGAATATTTATTTACATTAATATTTACATAAGGGGAGGGTTAGCATCTATCTCTAATCATTAATATTTTTAATCATCACTCTTGCACTTAATAAGAGAGTATGTCACTTTTGTTTTCTGAACTTAGCTGGTTGTCCTGCTTGGGTCGCAGCTGGCTGTGACCTGGCTTGAGGTTCTGCAGCGGGAGGTGGTGGGTAGAGGGACGCCGGTGATACAGTTCTTGTGGAGTCTCAATCCAAAATTCTGATATCCGTAGAGGGCACAGTAAGGCGGGTGGCCGGCTACCGTGGGCACACGTGCACAGAGCTGATCTGCCGTGGGCAGCGTAGTTAGCAGGATATGTCCAGTGAGTTGCGGAGATCTGGCGGAGCTATGACGTCTCGCACAGACACTGGGTCTATAGGGACGTCTTGCCTAATAGGTTGACACGTGGACTGTCAAATAGGCAGGCAAGTAGTAGATGATACTAGAAAGCAGTAGGCAAGTGATCCGATAAATAGGCAGGAGATGATACTCAATAACAAAAAGGCAGACACCTGAGGGAGGCTGCGGATAAACAAGGACATGTCACTCATGCATCTTATCGATGCCCTCGACTGAGGTGCATTCGTCAGATTGGAAAATTGCTTTTGAGCACAATGGGGAGATGATGACAAATGGGATTTGGAAAATAGATGGCTGATAGTAGCAATATAAAAACGTACATAAAAGGGGAAATAATAATAATAATCTCAAATAATCAACACAAGTGGAAAGAGAAAGGGGGGGGGGCGGACGCTGGTCAGCGACCATGACGCTTTTGTTTACAAAGTTTACATAAACAAAGGAGCGAGCTTGAATGGGGAGTGCGTCCGTTCAAGGGGCGCAACTCTCATAAAAGTAAAATGACTAAAGGGGAGATAATTCATATCTCTTTTCTAAGCGCAATATTAGTGCACTAGTAAAATTATCTAGGCTGTCAGCCGAGAAAAAGGGAATAAAATAAGAGGTACAAATATATACAATGTTGTGTCAAGGATCAATAGAGCAACGTGGCAATCATATTGTGGACATAGGTAAATGTAATCCTATACTCTTAAGCGAGCAATTTTTGTATGTATTTATGTATGTATGTATGTATTAATATCCTATACGCTTAAGCGAGCAATCCTTATATATATGTATGTATATATATTTATATATAAATTTTATATCGAAAACGGCTCTAACGATTTTCTTTAAAATTTCAAGGTATGTGCATAATAGTGAGAAAAAAATCTTCTCAACTCATTGGCCACATCGGGAAAACTCGAAGTCGACCGTTATATCGGTTTCAAAATGGCTCATTATCGAAAAATTAATGTTGGCTAGAATGTTTAATGAATGAAATTTTCTATATGACGTCAATGGGAAAAAAAACTTGACACCGCTTACGTCACTAGGCTCACAACAGTACACTAAGACATTTCTTCGCAAACAAGAAAACGTTTTAATGATTTAATTGGCGTAATTAAACAATTTGCGCACCATCTTATTGTAGATTGATCCATTATGAAACTATGGAAGAAAAAAAATGAAATTAAATATGTTTATGTATGATTAGTTATTGTATTTTGAAGGCTTTATAAATTGTTTACATTTTAATTGCGTACACCCATAGGTAGCTTTTACTTTGTTATTATTTTGCTGGTGAATTATTGCAATGTGTTTAAGCTTCGAAGTCTACTGTCCCATACCAAAACATAAGAAATGGTCATAACACAGCTTATCTATGCCTTATTTGCACAACCAGGGCCGGCCCTAACATTTGCGGGGCCCTATGTCAAATGGATTGCGAGCGGACCAGTAAGGATAGGGATAAGGATAATAAGTAAAAATAAAGATTTTGTTTTAGAAAATAAATTCGTATTTGCATTACATTTTTATTAAATGAAAGCTGACGATGCCGTTTTTTTATATCACGCGTAGGACTGGCGTTTACCATATTGATTGACACCCCAAAATGACAATTTTGTCTTTTTAAGGACATTTTTATAAGTTTCAGGAGATTGCCAGGAGCTTCTTGAAAACAACGAGACCACAGGAACCATATTATAAATTATAATGGTTTAATTTAATAATTTACACCTAGAATTAGCGCGGGTATTTTGAACCTTCGGGGTCCACTGCGGGCTGAAGCATAGGCCTAAGACTGGCCCTGATGATATCCAGCTCGCGGTCAACCAATTTTCATCACGCTGCTGCTTTTTTTGGTTAACCTATGTTCCAGAAGTCACCCAATAAAACCTACTCAGCCCAAAGATCACCGCGCATAGACATCCCTTAAAGTGGTAGATAACTTCACATTATCTGGGAAGCATAGTATCAAATGACTCATTGCTTTAAAGAGAGTTTGATATGTGATCAGGGATAGTCGTGCTTTTGGACGCCTCCAGGCGAGAGTGTGGCGAAATAAATAGCCCCGCCTGTGTACAAAAATCAGTGTCAACCAGTGATTCTCTCAACCCCTCTATGTGGATCTGAGACTAAGACTTTATAGAAAGCAACTAAGACTTCTTGAACGACTTCAACAAAGACCGCAATACAAACAGCGATATTCTTGCAAAATGGTATGAACTTCTTATAATCCGACAGTCACACTTTGCTGGGCACTTATTCCGTATGGGGGACGAAAATATTTTTGGCAATCTTTTTTTTAGTAAGCTGAAAGGTTGTCGGAGTAAAAGAGATAAACTATTGTCCGCAGGTGGTCAATTTCGATTTTCTTTTCGCCATCTGCGTTTGTCCTCGGCAGCAGAGTTTCTTTTGGTCTCAAATGTGTATCCCGCGGCCTTCGTGAGTGACCTCCAGCTGTCTCGTTCGGAGGCCGCATACAACCAGGTGCTTTCTTCTATGCCAGCCAAGGAAATTTGACGCCTAAGCTTGTCTTTGAAGCGTTTCCGTGGGGCACCTCTGTTACATCGACCACCTTTTGGCTCCCCCCAAAAAAGACTGCCTTTGGCATACGTTCGTCTCCCATACGGGATACGTGCCCTACCCAGTGCAACTGTCGGACGATAAGAAGTCCCTCTATACTGTCCATACCGGCGTTGGCAAAGACATCGCTGTTTGTAGTGCGGTCCTGCCACCGTATGTCAATGATGGAGCGCAAAAATCTTTGGTGAAAGCACCCAAGAAGTCTTAGTTGTTTCTGTAAAGTTTCCATGTCTCAGAGCCATAATGAATATATTTATTGCAATATTAAATGTCAGAAAGTAACCATTTTAGAAGTTACACTGTTGGGGGGGACTTTCTATTTTAATCGCCATGTACAATTACACTGAGAACTGACAGAACGAAATAGCAACTCTTCGGATTGATAGTCTTTACCCGATCGTTCATTTTCGTAAGTACAACAATATTCCCAAAATGACTTCGGGTATATATCTGTTTGTTTGATCTTTCCCCCGGTCAAGGGGACATAAACTAGAGGTCTTGGCCTAGCTATCGCCAAGGTGGTGGACTAAGTCTAGTGAGTAGAGGAAAAAGGTGGGGGTTGGTAGGGAAATAGGGACTAAAAATGAGAAATGATTAAAATAAAATAAATAAATAATAATAGTTAATGCTGTGATAAAATTGAGTGACTCTGACAGCAAGCCTTTGACTTGTCACAGATGTATAAAAGTAACTAATTCAGCCTATACCACCACTTCAGTTAAGTACAATTTTTTCCCTTGTTTGAGATACCAAACAACATAATTAATTACCAATAATTAATTAACTAATTGTGTTTTTTTTTAAATTAATTCTTGTTTTGTCATGTGAAAGAAAAAAATGTGTAAAATTTCAGCCTAATCCGAGATTGAGTGTGAGAGAAATAACGTGCACAAACTTTTAAGCAGACAGACAAACAAACGGAATTGATGTAAGCTTTGTAAAAATATCACGACTATTCCGTACTTTTAAATCATTTTTTTTTCTTTTCTTTAAATCTACTTATTAGCGGCCCCCGTAAGGAGAAAAAGCCGCTATTAGGTTTGTGCAAAATGTCCGTCTATCACACTCAGATCTCGAAAACTAGAAGAGATATGAAAAATATTATTTCATCATTAAATGCGGCTTGAAAAGGTTAGGTGCAACGGCTACTTTTGGTTTTCTAAAAGCAAACCGTTTAATTTATAAAATTAATTATGCAAGCGATCGTCAATGGTTAAGTCTGGCCCTGCTATTTAGTGACGGGTGAATACAGAGTAGAATACTTATCCCCCCCCCCAATCCTTTTTTTTCGCGCTAAAGTTACGAGGGGTAACTCTAGTCCGACTTGCGGAAATAAAAGAGTGATGATCTCTTGGTCACAATGGTTAAGTCGGCCCTGCTATTTAGTTACGGGTGAATACTACTTGTTCCCCCAGCCACCTTTTTTTTTTTCTGTTAAAGGGTAACTCCGATGGTTTTGACAATTTTAGATATAATATGTGTTTTGATTTATAGATAATGAATATATTATTCTTTTTTTTTATTTGCAAGAATAACTTAGTAATTGATGTTTTTGTGACATAATTTTTCTGCGCATCCAAAACAGTCAGATTTTCACTGAATTTCTGTGTGACGTCACGACGGTGCACTCAAATCCTATTGATACTCATTGATAGGGAGGCGAAAAAGAAATTATCTTTGATAAAAAAAAATTTTCGTTATTACATCATTAAAATACTTTAAAAGAAATTTCTAATGGTGTATAAATTATGACTGTATGTTTGACCGTAATAAAATTATGATTTTTTTGTGCTGTTTCGACCTAACATTGGTTGACATGGAAAAAGTGATGAGAGAGCTTGACGCTGGCTCAGCCGGCGAGACACACCCCCAAGGTCAAAAGTTAAAAAGTTGGAATTGAGTTTCGTAGACGATAGATCTACTTATTAATAAGAAATTTAATAGTAGATCTAGTATTCGTAGTAAATTTCTAGCTCACAAATCTGATTTCATTTATATTTATGAACTTCAGTTGTTTAAAATGTCTCAGTAGTATCATTAATTGAATTCTTTGGCCTGGAAATCCAATGTTATTGTTGGTACTGCACCTGGTATTAACTTCAATTTTTTTTTTAAAATCCCATTTCCACAGCAATGAAGTTGCTGAAACAGCTTCTCTCAAAATGGTTTGAGCACAAACAGGAATTAGCTAATGCCTTTGTAAAATATTTGCTCTTCAGGCGAATAAATTTTCCCTTTAAAACTTCATCTCTTGGAAACAAATGAAAAGAGACACTAATTTCTGTATCAGCATACTTGCTGATTTTATCTTTGTGATTGGAACTACTGCAACAAGCTGAAGAACAATATTTAATTTTCTTCAAGTAGAAATAGAGGTTTATAAACAATGACCGATTATAAATCAACGTGGAGACTAGATCTAGCTGTGAAGCGTAACAATAAATGCGATCCGATAGGTCTAGATCTAGACTAGAGAGTTTATCGGTTATATAGGTCTAGATCTATATTTAGCCAGCACCTTCGTGACGTCACGTTTTTTAAAACTAAAAACATCTCGCAGAACCCCGTTTTTTGGGGGGGCGTGGAGAATTTTCTGTCTAATTTATTAAATATAAAATTTTCCGAGCATTTAAATAAAAAATGATATAATGTTTACTATTACAACTTTTTACGCAGAATTTAAATATGTCAATAACTAAAATTTGAAAAACTATCGGAGTTTCCCTTTAAAGTAACGTGGAGTAAGTCTAGTCCGACTTGCAGAAATAAAAGAGTGATCGTTCCTTTACTTCTTGGTGCTAGGAGGAATGGTTGAACCATGAAGAGAATTATATATATATATATATATATATATATATATATATATATATATATATATATATATATATATAGATATATAATAATAATAATAATTTTAATAGCATTAATAATATAGATGTAGAATCTTTTTTCTTTTTTATTTCGATTGAGAGAGAGAGAGAGAGCAAGGAATGGTACTTTGTAACACTTTAGGAGGGGGACGGGAATGTGGCATTTCATTCTATTGGGGCCTACGTAAAATGCATATTCTTTCTTTAGGCTTGATACTGATGGTATGAAGAAATGTATTCGGTGTCTAATACCGTACATTGCTTGCATTAAATTTAAAGTTTGCAAAAAAAAATAAAAATAAATAATAATAAAACTAGCCAAAAAAAGGAGGAAAGTGTCATGGTGGAAGAAAAGTCAGAGTGTACGAAGTACTAACTTTTTGTTTTTGGCCGGGAGGGGGGGGGAGCGGTAAGTGAAAGTACTACTAGAATTAACGAGCCCGTAATATGAGTGCGTGTATGTGTTGGGAGCGCATTATAAAGCGGTTCTTTCCAAATCGTTTAAAGTCTATGTCGGACAAATTGCGATGCGCAGGTTAAAAAAAAATGGCGGTTCCAGAGAGAGAGAGAGAGGGATTGGGCCGTAATATTTCATTGTAAGAGATGCACTATTTCACGAGCTTAAAAAGTATGTTAGGTTGATCGTTTAAATGTGGAATGTTTATTACAATTAAAACGACTAAAAACGCAAAATACCTAGTTGTTATAATAAATAAAAAAACTGTCATGGAATCCCCATATTGATGAAGCTATTAACAAATCAAACAAAGCATTAGGGTTTATTAAAAGAAATTTCTATAAATCAAATAAGAACATAAAACTAAAATGTTATTTAACCTTGGTTAGGCCAATAATACAATATGCATCCTCCGTTTGGGACCCCTTAATTCAAGAAAACATTAAGAAACTGGAACAGACACAAAATAGAGCAGTGAGATTCATAACAAACGAATATTCACATTTGACTAGAATAACATCTTTAGTAAAATCACTAAATTTAGAAAGCCTTCATGACAGAAGACTCAAAAGTAAAGTAGCAATTATACATAAAACACTGAACCATAATCTTCAAATACAAAAACAAAATTTAATAAAATATTCAGAGAGACACAAAGATAAAAGCATATATCTCGTTTCATTTGCTAGGACAAATTTGTACAAATGCTCCTTCTTCCCTAGTGCTATTAGAGCATGGAATGGGTTGCCTGAGCTAGCCAGGAAAACCAGTGACTTGGCAGAATTTTAGTCATTGGTTAATATGCATGACTAAATGCATGACGCGTATGACGTAATCATCTTCTTTTTGAAGTAACGTCTGTATTATATAAGATAAGAAACAAAATAAAAGAAAGGGGTGTTCCGGCCTTATTATGGCCAGGGAACAAACCAACGGGCGTAGCCAGTGTTTACTGTTGGTTCTCCTATAGATCGAGATCTAGATTATATATAGAGTTACAAATCCACAGAATTGTAAGTGACTGTAACAGATTCTCCTTAGATGAGTGTGGATTATCAAATGTGTTTTTCACAAAGTACATGGAACAGGAAAGCGCGCACGCTCGAGTATGTGTGTGTGAGAGAGAGAAGAAAATTACTACAGTTTGAAATGTAAAGACTGCTGTTAATAATAAATTAATAATGTGAATACTTAAGATCTAATGTTGATTATTGGCCATTGTTAATTACTATTCATTTACCTTTTCTCATAATATTCATTAACCATCCCCATATAATCTCATTATATATTTGTTAAGTAACGCCTGACGTACATGTACAGTGCTATAATTCACTCGAGCCAAGACTTTAAAAAATAAAACCCTGACATCTACGTCCTATAAAAACTAAAAACAAACTCACGGAACCAAATGTTAATGCACTTTCTGTTATGGGCTTGTCTTGTGTTGTTTGTTGTTATATTTAACATGCGCTCCAATGTTTGAGTCAACTCTTCTACGTCTCCTAGTGTGACTGTGGCGGTCTGAATTGGGTCAAGTCTAGCAGTCAAAGCTGACGAAATGAAGTCAAACAGAATACTAAAATGTAAAACAGAATAAATTAAACAGAATAATTAACGTATAAAATTTAAATATTTAAAAAACTACATCACTTCTTATGAAAACGATCAAGATTTATATAACAGGAGCTGAGCCGTTTTTCACTATCTCGTCATATTCGACTTCGGCCGGATATCATTGCAGGATAGTTGGCCTGAAGTATTTGACTATTTACAACCTTCTAAGAAAGTCACTAGTGAAGTAATTGCTCCTGCAGTTTCCATTTCCATGGTGATTCGTTGATCCATATTCTGAAGAAATTCTGTAGTGTGAGGGAAAGGACATAGGAATAAAAACAGTGCATAAGGGTCTACCCGAATCTATAAACAGCAGGTTTGAAAACTTAGACACTAGTCGTCTGTACAGCTGGACCCTCTGTTTAAGTCTCTCATATTGTTGAAGCAAAGTCAGGGGGTACAGCGGGTCACCAAAATCCTATTTCAGAAAGTGCAACACGAGCAGTTTAATGATACTAACAGGTTAGCCTAGGTTGCTCTTATCTACCTAGCACCATCCCCAACCAGTGTGCCTTCAAAAGGATTATCAAAACTAATTATTAATGACTATCATGGAAAACTAATACCGGACAATGCCGAAAAAACATATTTTTCTTATCTATAATTCAACTTTGATGTCACAAGTAGCTTTAATCATGCCAATCTTGTCATATACATTTATTGTACTTTACATTTATTTACTTTACTATGCTCAGCAGTGATCTGTTTGAAATGGTGTCATTGTAAATTGAGAATATAGTTTTCGGATATAATTTTAACATTGAAGCTGTAACATATATTTTTCATTTAGATATTTTCAGATTAGTCTTTAATCACAGTTAATATAATAAAATGTGAAAAGTAAAATAAAAATAAAATTAACCTTGGTATCTTATTTATAAAAAGATGAAATGTTAAGTAACCCGATCTATTTTCTAGAGTGACCCGACAAAATAGCGCGAAATTTGATGTGTACAGAAGTACCTGATTTTAGTAAAGGAAGGTCCTGGGCAGCATTTATTTGTTGAGGTCTCTATCTTCTTCAATATTAATAGATCTAAAAGTATGCCATGCTTGCAGAAAAAGAGAGTACTTTAAAATTGTATCTCCTTCTTCCACTGGCGGATCCAGGGGGGGGGGTGCGGTAGGGGCGATCGACCCTCCCCCCCACTCGGCCGGACGAATTTTAGTAAAGAAATCACACAATTTGTATACGAATTTATTAGTTATGTTAGTAATATATACTAATTATTTATATTTCAACCTATTTTTATTACTTCGGCCCCCCTCTAGTTTGTTGGCCGATTTGGTTGGATGGGGAGATGGCGATGTCATCAATCACGCCCCCTCCCCATAAACTTTCGAGTGCGGGGGTGCTCCAATTTATTTGTAGAAATCACAGCTTGTTAACAGAATCAATTAAATATCTATATCAGTGATTCACAGAGTGGTCTATGTAGACCCCCAAGGGTCTACAAAGACTTCCAAGGGGTAAATGAAAGTGAAAAAATAAAATGGGGTCTACGACAATGGATTTTATTTAAGCAGGTCGTGACTTTAATTTTCACATTCCATTAATGTAATTATTTCATATACTTATATATGATTTGTACCTTCGTTAATCATTTAACTATTTATCCTGCTATTCAAACGAAAAATGGATGTATTTAATTTCAATTCTTGTTTAAATAGCTTAATTTTGACTACATGTAACTAATGTTTACCAAAATAAATGTATATTATACAGCATTGATTATTTAAAATTTTGATTCATTTTTTCCTTGTTAAAAAATTGGTTGCCTAATAGAAACTTCTCGTTGCAAAACCTTTTACAATGATACTTAAGGCCAATAAATTAATTCATATTTAATGTTTGAATAGAACAACAAATTCTTATATGAAACATAATATCCGTAGCAACGGATGATGCACCTTAAAAAAAAATCAGTGTGTTAGGTGATTCCAGTTATGGGTATTTTGTGTTATTTTAATTGGTTTAAATTTGAGTTTTATCCAGTGCTTTTTTTTTTTGTAACAAAATAGGTGCCGGTACTCAGTGATGGATTGCATAACTTTTAACTACTAATATATAGCTCCTCCTTCTTGGTCGAAGATGGCACATTTCTCATTTCCTATGGACTCGAAGATGGCTGTAAAGTCCAATCCTCGCTTTAAAAAGACGACCGCATACGTGGGTTAGGTCAGTTGCAGATAGGCCTGCTTCTTCTCTCAGCTTTTTGTTTGTTCGGCGCTCTTTCGCCCTGGCCACTCTACTTGCTTCAAATCTTGAGACTCCGAGACATACAGCTTCACACCATGAGGAGCGATCGAGAGCTAGTGCTTCCTAGCCGTGAATGTTGATATCGCATTCCTTGAAGGAGCTCTTGAGTGTAGTCTTTGTAGCGCTTGTATTGGCCTCCCTGGGAGCGCTTTCCTGCTCACAACTCCCCGTACAGAAGTCGCTTGGGAAGGCGATTGTCTGGTATGCGGACTACATGTCCCGCCTATCGAAGTTGGGACCTTTTTACTGTCACATTGATACTGTGCATGTTGGACAGCTTTAAAATTTCTGTGTCTGGTATGTGGTCGCACCTTATGGATTCTCCTTAGACAACGTAGGTGGAAGGAGTTTAGCTTTTTGGTGTGGCGGAAATATAGGGTCCAGGACTCTGATGCTGCACTGTAGACTTTCAGTTTTGTGGATATGCTGAATCCTCTCCGTTGCCACACTTTTTCTTAAAGTCTGCCAAAAGCAGCACTTGGCCAACACATACTACGTTAGTAAATCATGTCTATTTGCTTAACTCTATGTTTAATTATGTGAAAGCATGGGCGAGTATCTGTTGTTGATCTCCCCTTCCCTTTCATCTCATTTATCTAAGCAATGTATATAATTGCTATTCACCGTGACTGGTGAACATCACTTGTATTACCTTATCATTTATTACTTATTAGTGTTGTTATTTTCCTATATGGGATTTCCCTTTGATGGGATACAATAATTATTTGTTAGCTCCCCTATCTATTTATGAAACTAGTTCTTCTTATCTTCTTATCTTATATAATACAGACGTTACTTCAAAAAAAGAAAATGATTACGTCCTACGCGTCATCCATTTAGTCATGCATATTAACCAATGACTTAAACTCTGCCAAGTCACTGGTTTTCCTGGCTAGCTCAGGCAACCCATTCCATGCCCTAATAGCACTAGGGAAGAAGGAGCATTTGTACAAATTTGTCCTAGCAAATGAAACGAGGAATGTGCTTTTATCTTTGTGTCTCTCTGAGTATTTTATTAGATTTTGTTTTTGTATTTGAAGATTATGGTTCAGTGTTTTATGTATAATTGCTACTTTACTTTTGAGTCTTCTGTCATGAAGGCTTTCTAAATTTAGTGATTTTACTAAAGATGTTATTCTAGTCAAATGTGACTATTCGTTTGTTATGAATCTCACTGCTTTATTTTGTGTCTGTTCCAGTGTCTTAATATTTTCTTTGAGTTCAGGGTTCCCAAACAGAGGATGCATATTCTATTATTGGCCTAACCAAGGTAAAATAACATTTTAGTTTTATATTTTTATTTGTTTTATAGACATTTCTTTTAATAAACCCTGCTTTGTATGATTTTTTAATAGTTTCATCAATATGTGGATTCCATGACAGTTTTTCATTTATTATATGATGAAATCAAGGACCCGTGTAGTGAGGGAGGAAACCATCTCGAATGGCTAAATATCTCAATAACGGCTATAAAGTTATAGAAAATAGTTTGCATACATGTTTTGAAAGCATTATATTACAGAAAACAAGTATTAAAACGGTTTCTGTGATTGGCTCCAAAAACCTCTTCAGTTGGCTTTTAATCTCATTTGTTTCACCAGCCAATGTAAGTACTGCATTCGAAGAACTAAATGATGCTCATACGGATGTAGGGAATTTGTATGACTATTAAGAGGACAACTATATTGGTCAAGAGTGACTAAACCTCAGAGTGACTCCAAGATTTCCGATAGCATTATGAAATGTTAGAGATCGAGTACAGGACAATCTACCACAAAGAAACAATTCAGTGGAGGGATTGCACCATGCATTTTAGCTGTCTATTGACGGTCATCACTCCAATGTTTACAAGATAATCTGTCACTTCCTCAGAGAACAGGAGAACACTGAGAACAAGATTCTGATGTACAATGCTGGAGAACGAAATAAAGCTGCAAGCTAGACAACTTAACAGACGTCTTACAGCTATATTGTCAAAGTACAGAAACAAGCCAATTTTGGAGTTTCTACTTGACATTGCATACAATTAAACTTGGTGAAAGTTTGTTTGTGTGTGTGTGTAAATCTGACAAATATAGAAGTATCTTTGCGTGTTTTTGAAGTGCACTTTTGGAATATAAATAAAATCTATATTTTGAAATTATTAATTTTAGCTTATTATAATTCTTGCATAATGTTTGCATAATTATATAGTTATATCTTAAGATATTGTGACAAATCAAAAGCTTGCTGTCAGAGTCACTCAAATTTATCACAACATTAATCATTATTCACTATTATTTATTTTTGTATTTTAATTATTTCTCCGCTCTATCCCCAATTTCTCCACCCGCCCCACCTTTTCCTCTTCAGGCTAGACTTGGTCCACCACCTTGGCGTCCTTTCATTTATCTGCCCTCGATCGGGGAAAGGTAAACATACGATCTCTTTGATCTTACCCGCCGGATATCTGACGGGCGCAGTTGACACCACCTTGGGTGGAATGCAAGTCACTATTCCCCCCCTCCCACGTCTCTCTTTGATCTAGGAGATCACTCGGACCAACACGCCTATTGACACTCCAAGGTGCGACTCTTGTCAGATTCACTAACGTGTAAGAGAATTCTTAGCCTAGGACATTTCCTGTTTCCGCCCATATCTCCCGGCCTATATAAGGTAGAATAAGGCGGAATAGACACTCTCTCATTTCTCATTCTATCTGAGCAATCGAGTCTGGACTATATCATTTATTCTCACTCCTAGAGGAATACCTGGTGGTAAGCCGAACTTATTCACACGTTCCATCGTAGTTACTTTGTGAATATTTCTCACGGGATACCATCATGTGTATTTTGCTAATTTCATTTATATTTAATTAGTGCATTGTGTATTTCTCACTGTCGTAAGTAGAAAACATAAACATGGCATATAAGTATATTTATGTATTGCATTAATCTATTAATGCTGCGTTGCTCAATTGATCGTTGATGCATCCATGTATATATTTGTACATCTTATTTTATTCCCTTTATCTTGGCTGACAGCCGTGATAATTTTACTAGCGCACTAATACTGCGCTTAGAAAAGAGATATGAATTATCTCCCCTTTAGTCATTCTACTTTGACGAGAGTTGCGCCCCTTGAACGGACGCCCTCTCCATTCAAGCGCGCTCCATTGTTCTCGGCCGACGGTCGTATGTAAACAAACCGTCATAGTCGCTGACCATCGCCCATTTCTCCCCCCCCCCTTTTTTCTCTTCCAACTTGTGTTGTTTATTTGAGATTATTATTTCCCCTTTTATGTAAATTTCCATATTGCTACTATCTGCCATCTATTTTCCTAATCCCATTTGTCGTCATCTCCCCCTTGTGCTCTAAAGCAATTTTACCAATCTGACGAATGCACCTCAGTCGAGGGCATCGATACGATGCATGAGAGACATGTCCTAACGTGTCTTTATTTATCCGCAGCCTCCCTCAGGTGTCTGCCTATTTGCTATTTACCTGCCTATTTATTTGGCATTGTCTGCCTAGTCAACTGCCTATTTGCTGTTGAGTATCTTCTTCTGTCTACGTGGATCTACTCAACACTTCTACTTGGCGCTATCGGCTCTACTTGCCCGCCTATTCGACAGCCCACCAGTCAACTTATTAGGTACGACGTCCCTATAGACCCAGATCTGTGCGAGGCGTCATAGCTCCGCCTGAACTTCGTAACTCACTGGACTAATCCTGTTAACTACGCTGCCCACGGCAGATCCGCTCTGCCCGCAGTACACTTGTGCCCACGGTAGCCGGCCCTACTGTGCCCACTACAGATATCAGAACTTTGGATTGAGACTCCACAAGAACTGTATCACCGGCGTCCCTCTACCCACTAGAGCGCCACCTCCAGCTGCAGAACCTCAAGCTAGGACACAGCCAGCTTCAACATCAACAGGACAACCAACTAAGTTCAGAAGACAAAGTGACATACTCTCTTATTAAGTGCAAGAGTGATGATTAAATATAGTATCAATTAGAGATAGATGCAAACCCTCCCCCTTTTTTATTCTTTTATGTAAATATCTATGTAAATAAATATTCTTCATTTTTAACTTTGTATCTTTCTTTCATTGCTTGTCTCGTTGTGTGCCTGCTCCCGATTTAAATGCTGACGGGTTGGTGTGTGATAGCTTCAAAAATAATCATCCCCTAGACATTAAACGCGCCAAACACACGTCAATTTCCCCAACCTGTCACAGATAGCTAAAGTGTTCCCTGCAAAATGACTAAAAAAAATAATGATAACATTAAAATAAACAAAGAGAGCTTGTGATATCACACAAACTCAGAGGCGGCCCTGATCGAATTCACCAATGGACCAGGAATATTCAAACCATGGTCTTGTTTTGATCGATTAAAGTAATAACATTTAAAAAATCATTTGGCGTTATTTTACACTTGAATTGAAAGCAAACAGGACAACCCCACGTCAATGATAAGACTCTTATAAATCTTTTGGAATAGGGATTTTAAATAGAGCTCCCTTAACAGTAGAGCTGATCACTTAAGAACAGCAAGGAAACCTCCCAGGCTGTGGCGTCACTCTTGATTAGCTCAGGATGTCACCCCACCCTCATCAGCTTTCTTCAAATATGTTCCAATAAACACTAGGGTTAGTTATTTCTTTTTGTTGAACTAATACAGTGAGCTGATTACCCACTTTTATTGATTGTTATTGATTGTTACTCAAATGTTAAATGAGTGTCAATTCTATAATAAAATCCCACTGTTTATGTCATTTATTCAATTGTTATAACAAATTTTACAATCAAATTTTATTATAATTAGAAACAGACTTAATATCACCTGAACAGGTTTTGTTTGTTATACTTTGAGACAGAAATGGTATAACGTTGTGCTGTGTCATTTAAACTTAAACTACCATCTAGATGTGTCTAAGCATGTTTGTGCATATATCGAGAGATTTTATTATTATTATCTTTTCTAATGTGTCTGATTTTGCCAAGATATATTTTTCGCCACTTTTTTGTCACCCCCAAAAGGGTGTTACCATTGTTTTTCATATTTCAAACCCTAATGAATATTCTTCAAACGTCTCGTGATTTTTTGGGACACTGAAGATTGTTGTCATTTGATAAACTGTAAGTATTGGTTGGCTTACTGATATTATGGTGCTTATCAATAGCTTTGATGAAAATAGTTCCAATCTATGGTATATAGCTCAAACTATATTGTAACGTTTTAACCAGAGGCGTAGTGAGTGGACACAGGGGCACGATGTCCTTGGCGCCACCATCGCCACACGCAGCCAATATTTCTATGTGATATTCATGGAAACTTGGGGGGGGGGGGGACGCCAATAATGTACCTTGCCCCGGGCGCACATTTTGCTCTCTAAGCCTCTGCTGGAGATATAAAGTATGGTGTAACTTTCTGGACATTTTGATAAGATTGCATCCAAAATTATTTTAAGCAGAAAAAACTAAAGAAAATATAGATTATTTTTACTAATTGTGCATAAAATAGTTCGGATATTTAGCCTCTGAAATTAATTTTAAAAATTTTTCTTCTATTGCAAAAGAGCATTTTTCTCATTTGGGTGTCATTCTGTGCGGCCAGCATCCCCCGCATCGCTCTAGTGAAGCCACTGCGTCTAGACGTCTTAATTTGCAGATATAGCGAATGAATTTATGTAAAAATGCTTTTGAAACACACATTTGAAGGTTAATTTTATTAAACAACTAGACGGATATGGCCTGCGGGCCTTAGTGTTGGGTATTACTGATTTAGTGGATTGAATTGAGTGAAACAACTAGACGGATATGGCCTGCGGGCCTTAGTGTTGGGTATTACTGATCTAGTGGATTGAATTGAGTGAAATAACTAGACGGATATGGCCCCGGGCCTTAGTGTTGGGTATTACTAATCTAGTGGATTGAATTGAGTCAAACGTTAAACAGGGAAAATGTTCCCTTCAAATGTTTTTAAAATTTTGCCACGAAAATAAAAGTCTAGTCTGAAAATAGGTTTACCCGTTCAATCGACATAGTCATATCTAATATAAAAATATGTGAAAAATAGGTTTACCGGATTTGCAAAAAAGTTTCGTTCTTTAATAGAGATACAAGTAGGCATTTTTTGTCTATTTTTAGGGCCCTTCAGTTGTGGGAGGGTCATTAAACATACAATACGGTCTCCGCCATGATCTAAGGATCATTTATGCCAAATTTTATCAAGATAAGTCAAATGGTTTTGATTTCTATGCGGGACATTCTACTTTATATATTAGATTAAAGATTTCAATCTAAATCTAGATCTACATCTGGCCTCCATTAAGTCTAATTTAGATAGTTGTCAAGTGTATAATAAGGATATGTCAAAATTGCGCGCTATAAACGTAGTTGTTTTTTTTTTAACTAACAACAAAAGCGAAGTTTGTATCAAAATTCAGTTTTAAAACTAAATTTGAATCAGTATTTTATTCCCCGAGTTAGTTAATAAATGATCCATTGATACGTTTTCAATTGTGACCTTAGATGCAATCTATGAATGAAGCTAGAGTTATTAATGTAACATTTAAAACCTTTTCAAAAACGTTACCTTCCCTGAAATTTTTAATTTAATCTTTTTTTGTTTTTTTTTTAAATCTGCTTGCATAGATAATTTTCAAAATTAAATGGTTCACTTTCGGTAGCCGTTGCATCAGAACTTTGAACGATCTAAAATATCATGATGAGATATTTTTCTTTTCTTTTCTAGTTTCTGAGATCTTAACAGACGGACCACACAAAACAAATAGAGACTATTCCTCTTTCGGGGGCCGTTAAAAAATGGCTGTATTTATATTTTTCCGGTTCGGATGGATATCAAAAGGAACTATCCGATGCACCTCTACAAGGATTACAAATATATACATGTAAGCAAGCAGTAAAGTTGAATCTGAAAGAAAAGGACAAATGAACTAAATTGAATGACTAGAGATTTCGGTGATTCGCAAGTTCTATGGGGAACCTAAAGAACCAATGAAACTGCTTTACCTTGTTTAGTGGTGCCCTGAACAAGTGGATGATAAACACATGTTGCGATAGTTCTCTGTAACATCAAGAATAAAGGTGTAGCTATGAAAACAACAATCACAAGGGTCCAAAATGTTGCATAAATGGATCTACGTCGATTACATGGACACCAAAAAACTGCAAGACAATAGTTATATTTAGGTTTATTCAAGACTTACATATCTATAATATAAAGTAAGGCGTATGTATGTATGTATATATGTATGTATGTATGTATGTATGTATGTATGTATGTATGTATGTATGTATGTATGTATGTATGTATGTATGTATGTATATATTGTTATGACTCTACATTGCGCACTGTCATTTGACGCGACATTGTGTACCAGAGGACACGACAGAGAACAGAGGAAGTGAAGATGGCCAATGATTAGAGATGAAAACGACGCTTGTGATGTGATTAGTGTAATTCTAGATCTAGTTTCCTAGTTGGTTATTAAACATTCTATTTTGTTATTTCATAATCCTTTCGTTGAGGTTATTTGGCTAAGTTATAGCATTTGGTGTCAGAAGTAGGATCCTCAACGAAAGGGGAGAAGATGGTCTAGATCTATGTATGGGACATTGAACGAGTCCATTTTCGGGTAAATCAACATAAGTTTTGTTTTTAGTTGATGAACGTTTTAATACTAGATGGCGTCTAAGAAAACACTTAGTCAACTGTCATTACAGGAACTTAGGCAGGAACTCAGAGGTAGAGAGCTGAAGGTGAGCGGCAACAAGGAGGCACTTATGGAGCGTCTTAGGCAAAGCATGATAGAGGAAGAACAGGACCCGGAGACCTATGAGTTTGAAATAGAACCGACTATGATGGAGCTTTGGAACATGATGCAAGAACAAGGCAAAACAAATACTGACATAGGGAACTCGATGAAAGAAGACATGAAATCATTAAAGGATGAACTTAAAAAAGAAATGGGTAATGAACTGGGCTCTATAAAATCATTTGTGACCGAATTGAAAAATGGCATAGACAGTTTCAAACAACAATTAAGAAATGAGGTCGCTGAATTAAGGTCCCAAATGGTGGGAGATGTTGATTCTAAAATTCAACAATTACGAAATGAAATGAAGGCGGAGCTGGAAAAGAAACAAGATGTGGGAGCCACTGTGACTGAAATGACGGGGAAGATTAAACCACCGGTGTTTGACGGTTCTGTGTCTTGGTCGGCGTATCGATTACAATTCGAGGCGGCGGCGCAAGTCAACAGATGGGTTACCAAGGCAGATAGGGCAACTGGTCTCATGTTGGCACTCAGAGGCAAGGCAGCCGAACTGTTACAGACTATAACGGATCGGACAGACTACGATGCCATGGTCAAAACAATGGAACTACGATACGGCAATGAACACCTGCAGGAAGTTTTCAGGATGCAATTAAAGAATCGACAACAGAAAAACGGAGAGACATTACGGGAATTAGCATCAGACGTGGAGCGTCTCGCCCGTCTTGCCTACCCATCGGCAACACAGGAACTTCTGGATGTTCTGGTCACAGATGCTTTCATAGATGGAGTGCGAGATTCGGAACTTAAGAAAGCCATCCGAATAAGCGGAAAACGGAAAATCAACGAAGCCCTCATCTATGCCCTGTCCTACGAGGCGGCCGAAGTTTCAGCGAGGAGCATACACTATTGTCGGACGTTAAATGTGGCGGAAGAGGAGGATCTGCCGAGGCGAATTCGAAGAATGGTGGAAAAGGCTTTAAATGAACGGGAACATTATCAGACCTCAAGGCGTAGTAAAAAGACTTTTCGTTGTTGGAATTGTAACACTCCAGGTCATTTACGGAGGAATTGTAACATGTTGTTTCAAGGCCAAGGCTGTGCATCGGAACGTCAACCGCTACGATTCTACGGGCTTAGGGAGCAAGAACGGGCAGCCCAGGAAATCGAAACCCCGAGAATAAAGACTCCTTTCAGAGTGTTACAACAAAGCAGAACCTTGAGAGTGCAGGGAAAGATTGGCGCTGGTTCTTATAGGTTCCTCTTGGACACAGGGGCTACGCGGTCGATAGTTGGACCCAGTCTGATTGGTGATCGGGAAATAATACGAGTGAATGGCTCTACTCTTAAAACGGCAGGTGGCGAACTGTTACCTATATTAGGACAGGTACGGCTTAATTTTGAAATAGGAAGTCAACCATTTATTCATGATTTTCTGATCGCCAATGTTGTCGACGATTGCATCCTGGGTCTGGATTTTATGCAGGAATTCGGTTTATCTCTAAACATTGGAAGTGGAACTTTACAATATGGACACATAGAGTTCCCATTGCTTGATGATGGTGTGGAAGGCATTCAGGTGAAACGAATCGAACATACGACCATACCAAAGTGGTCTAATCTGTCAGTAAACAGGTATCATAAAAGGGACAAACTGAAGTGGATCGAACTGGAAGGCCAGCTACATCCTAGAAGAGCGGAGATTGAAACATCAACCAATCACTGTTGTGGCTATACGGGTAGTTACAAGGAAAGTGTTGGTGGTGGCAGCGCCGTCGATGATTATAATGACAAATCAGATGCGTCTAGCTTTCAAGATAAAGAAAGTGGCAACCTTTTCAACGATAAGCACGGACCCGAAAAGAAAACGCTAGATGAAGAAACTAGAGGAGTGACCTACAGGCAGAGTGAAACTATTGCTTTCGATGTCCTTGAGATGAGTGCTTCAATGGGCGTGACCAAATCAGACAACGTTGGGTCTGTGTCCAATACTCCTGTTTGGCTACCAGTACTAACTGCAGACAGAAATTTAATAAGAACTGTACGGGCGGCACCTCGAATGAACAATGCAAATACCAGAAAAACCATCAACAGGTCTGGACTTGACAAACGTGTGTACGTCTGCCTTCACAAAGCAGAGTAAAAGATGAATCAATTTCAGCGGAAACTGGACACTGATAATGTGGTTAATGGACATGTGTAGACAGGCCTACCTTCTGGAGATGGCTTGAAATGACAGTGTGTTTATGATCTGGCCTCCAGTGGGACTATAACTTTCTTGCCAGAACTTCATCCGCAATGACAATTCTGCAGCCCTGTCGAAAATCTGGTCATGTTCGGGACGAACATAATTAAGGAGGGGTCAGTGTTATGACGCTACATTGCGCACTGTCATTTGACGCGACATTGTGTACCAGAGGACACGACAGAGAACAGAGGAAGTCAAGATGGCCAATGATTAGAGATGAAAACGACGCTTGTGATGTGATTAGTGTAATTCTAGATCTAGTTTCCTAGTTGGTTATTAAACATTCTATTTTGTTATTTCATAATCCTTTCGTTGAGGTTATTTGGCTAAGTTATAGCAATATGTATGTATATATGTATGTTTGTCCTGAATAGAAATCAAAACAGTTTGACCAATCTTAATAACATTTGGCATAAATGTTCCTTGGATACTAACAGGAACAGTAACATATGTAATGTAGCCCTAAAAGAAACTTAAGGAAAGGGGGAGGGCAAAGAAAAAAAGTTGCCCAACTCTATGAAAGTATTACTATTTCATGGATCTAGGTCATACTTACGTTATACAAGACTGGAAGGTCACGCAAGCGCAGAGCGAAGGCTCCCCGCAAGCACGAAAGTAAATTTCGCGAAAGCTAGATCTTCTCTTCGCAAAGATAGTTTATTTACTTTAATACATGAACATACAAAATATAATCCATTCATTTAATTATTTAATAAAAATTTTTTTTTTTGTTCTTCACCCCCAACCATATGTGAGCAGGTCAGGGTGGCGCTAACTGAGTGAGGCCTTTTTGTGGTATCTGCTGCTCATCATTTATTCATTTATGACAGTAGGCAGGTGGTAGCTCTACTGGGTGGGCCCAATCTGTGCACCTCGGTCTGCGACCAAGGGGCTAGAGTCGCCTAAGCAACCAGACAGCACAATTAGACTAAACTAAACTAATCTAGCTAACTAAAAGAACAAACTAAACTAAATTTATAAAACAAAACGTATGTACATTTTATTTACAACAAACTTACAAAGCAATAAAAATATAGATGAATACGAAAAAAAAAAACTGTACAGAAACAACTAAATAAACTTAGAAATAAACAACTAATCAACCTGACTATACCACTACCAACACTAATAAGAAACCCAAATGTCTAACTATCTTTACTAGATTTCACCTAAAAATACCAACACTAAACACAACAGTACAGCAGACAGCTTAACTGTGGCAGTAATATACTAATAAAGGCAGCTAGGCAGTGGAAATAACGACAGCAAACAGTTGGCCGACATGCAGAAATAATAACGACAGTACTAACGGCGGCAAACAGTTGGCAGACAGGCAGTAAAAATAATGACAGTACTACCGCACAGTTAGGCAGTAGACGTAACGACAGGAATTATAGTCTGCAATTACAAATACATAAAACATAAGACATAATAATAAAATAATAATGAATTAGATCTAGACTAACATGTACAAAATAATACAGACATAAGGTAATATTCACTACCAGCCTGTAGCTAATGAAAGCAATAATGAGTAAAAGTTAATGTCAATGCCAGTTGGGCCAGACAACAATAACAAATCTAGATTTGGCTTAACAAAGCAGCCATCTTCTACATTAAAAATTAAAATCGGCAACATGCCAACTTGCTAAAGCCATTATCCCAACAATATTGTAGTAATAAAAATACTCAGGGAACATAAAATATTTACACATGGACAAACAATAGAAAAACAATAAGGGGATCATTAAGGCTGGCTAAAAGGGGGTGACGCTACCCAAGTCTACGGAACTTCCGGTTCCATCAGAGGTAATCATGGCTAAATAACTAGCCAGTGATGCCACTACACTAATCGGTCTACATCTAGACTATAACAGTAGATGTAGGAATAACTAATAAAAATACAAACTAAAGAAATAAAAATAAAAACATTTTCCAACTTACAGGCGGTCCCAGCTGAAATTTACACTACAATTAAATAACTATAACGGCACCACTGTCAGCACTGACCACTGGTCAAGACAAAAGAGAGCTCAACGTGGTTCCGGAGCTAGCTATAACTGGTCAGCGCGAACATATCGGAGAGCATGACGTCACGCTAATTACCTAAAACTAAACTAGACTACTGATTTCCCTAATTTGTAACTAGCCGTACGCTATAATAAAATCTAGCAAATTACTAAAGACACGGACTACACAACATTATATACCAAATTAAACAGCTTTAAAAAAAGAATCTTAAAATTTAATTTTACAAAAATACAAAAAGGAAGATAAAAAGTTATTTCTATTCTAAACTCATATGGGGGCTCTATACCTGCACATAAACGGAAATTAAAAAATAACAACTAATCCAACACTAATGCCAAAGACAAAAATAAGCAGAACTAACCAGGGACAAAAAATAGGAAAGAACATCCACAGCTCTAAGACTAGTTAACTATTTTAAAAACTACTTTTCCTCTACAAGTAAAACACAAATAACAGAAAAAGACTAAAACTAGCAGACAGTTATAAATAGCGGAAATTACAATATACTCAGCACTGAGCTATATAAACTAACAAGACACTAAATTACAAACATCATAGCCCTACCTATATAAATTACAAATTAAAATAAAGATAAAAATAAATAAAAATTAGATCTAGGAGCGCCAGCTCACACATATATAAAGGAAATAAAAATTCGAAGGGAGTTTTGAAATCAAAATCCCCCTTAGCTATGCTCTTAAAATTTGGGGATTTTAGTTTGCATTTTTTCTGTTTTTGTTTTATAGAAGTGGTGGGTTTAACCGTGAAATCTCCTGGAAGGGGATTTTAAACTCAAACCCCAACCCCATTGGCTGCGCTGGGGCAAGTGATAATTCAATATTTAAATCGCAACTAAAATAAACAATATCAAAGCAAAAAATCTGTCACAAAATTCACCTCCCTTGGGGGGATTTCATTTCGAGAGGAGGGGGAGGGGGTTGAACCCCCTGTCTACGCCCATGATATGGGTCCTATTAAATATAATAACATAAAATAATTAATAAACTTCTTGAGCCTTGAATTCACTCTTAAACTGATATATTATTAATGGTTAATAAAAGTAGATGTGTATTACTTAATTTAAACAAATGAATGTATGTTTTTATAACAAAAATAGATTTAGGTCGATTAGCTATATTAGTAGTACCATTCATACTATATTTACATTACTATATTTACATTCACGCATTCACTTTACTTATAACATTATTTTTTTTTCTTTAATTGTTTCTAATACACGCAGTGACACGCGAATAAAGTCTATTGTATTTATGTGTATTTTTCTGTTGTGTTGTCTTTATATGAGAAAAGAGTCCTTGTAATCACAACACATTTCCGCAATGATGAATAAAGCAGTCTCAGTCTTAGTCTTAATATACGGCTAGTTACATATATAAGCAGCACTAGGAAGCAATTTTTTAATTACAAAGACAGTTTGTGTGGAAACTCAAACTAAAAATGGGCCTCCGAAGTGGTCCACCCAGGCAGGTAAAAAGGCAGGTTTCAATATTTTCAGAAAGAATATCAGAATGAAATTCTATCTAAGGCTAATGACTGAGAAGTATGTAGAAAGAATGTTGACAGATCATGTGTGGTGCCCCAACAGTCCAACAGACCAAGACGTAGGTGAATGTGAACCTGGCCTAACTGATGTCTTATAATGATTATCTAGTTGATGTAATTGTTTTTTAAAAAGTAAATCTCGTATTCAAAGCTTCAAGAAAAAAAATTCCGTCAAAAAAAAATAAACAAGGTTACAAAAGACAGTTTGATATTGTTGTAGCCCTGCCTTGCACCAGTGCTTGTGGTGCGTACGAGCGCACTATTGAACCAGAACAGGAAGACGCTAGGATAGAGGAAAGAACAGTGTATCGAGTGATTGTGGAGAGTTTGAAGTGTTGGAAACTAAGGAGCCGTCTTTTGTGTTGCCTGAAGACTGTAGTGAAGACCTGGAGCGAAGCAGGAAAGGCTGTCGTTGGTCCGTATTCAGGTTGTTGATGAAAAGACTTGTATAATTAGTAACAAGACTCTTGGAATACAGAAGGCTGTTATGTGTTTGGCTGGTAAATAAACACATTTATTTACTGTAGAACTTCGTTGAGTTGCCTGCCTTAGATTTACAACAATATGTTCATTCTTCGACATTTACTGTCCCATACCAAGACAAATTTGCATACGCTGACGCCTGTTTTTTTGTTTAACTAAAAACCTCGGAAAAACAGAAGTCCTATTCCAGAGTCACCCAATAAAATCTACTCAGCCCCAAAGAATGAACACCTCCTTAACTTGTTAGACCATTTCACATATATGGGAGCATACTATCAAATGACGCATCAGTTTAAGAGAAGCTGATAACCGTCTCTCCGGGGCAAGTAATGCTCTTGGACGCCTCCAAGCGAGAGTGTGGCGGAATAAATCGCTCCACCTGCCTACAAAAATAAATGTCTACCAAGCAGTGGCTCTCTCAGCCCTTCTATGTGGATCTGAGACATAGGTACTCTACAGAAAGCAACTAATACTTCTTGAACGCTTTCAGCAAAGATCTGTAACCGTCGTTCTCCATTCGTTTCTGTCCTTTGCCTTGGTTATAATTTCATTCAATGATCCAATCTTCGATGTTGTCTTCTGATCGTCTTCCTCTACTTCCTGGTTCAGTCCCCTGAGGGCCTTGTGATGTGGCCAGAGAGTTTGAGTACACGATTTTGACAATGGTTAGCAGGTCAGGTATTAATACTGTTTCTAAACTCTTCATTCGTGCGGTCTTTGTAAGTGACAGCTAGGATCTTTCTGTAGCATCTTAGTTCCAATGCTAGGATCCTCTTCTCGAGATCTGCAGTCAGTGTCCAGGATTCACATGCATATAGGAATGTGGCCGTGACCAGGGAGCGCAACAGTCTGATTTTAGTGTCGAGAGATATGCCTTTGTCTGGCCAGATTGTTTTGAGTTTTGCAAGTGCTGCTGTAGACTGTGCGATTCTCGCCAGTAGTTCAGGTTTGGTTCCTTTATTTGAACAATAACTCCAAGATATTTAAAACTACTGACACTTGTCAGCTTTTCAACGCCAATGCTAATGTCTCTTTTAAAGCCCTGTTGGCTATTGGTCATAATTTGTGATCTTCGTCATTGATTTACATACCATATGCTGTAGAAGTCTTGTCTCTACGCATCACAAAGTCAGCTAATTCTTCTTCTGTCCCTGCGAGACGGTGGCCAGACCGACTATGTCGTCCGAAAAGCGCTAATTAGTAATTTTCTTCATCCAATGCTTACAGAACCTTTGTTTCCCTCGAAAGCATCTTACATTTTCCTTTCAATGAAGAAATTGAAAAGTGTTGGTGAGAGTAGGCAGACCTGTCTTGCTCAAACTGTGGTTTTAAACCAGTCTCCAATTTTATTGTTCAAGTACACTGCACTAGTGGCCTGCTTATAGAGGTTTTAGGAAACTTTTAATATGTTTTGTTTTGAAGATGGGATTCGATTGTGTAGACTGCCAGATAGTGATTGTGTAGACCACCAGATCGTGATTGTGCAGACTACCAGATCGTGATTGTGCAGACCACCAGATCGTGATTGTGCAGACCACCAGATCGTGATTGTGCAGACCACCAGATCGTGATTGTGTAGACGATCAGATCGTGATTGTGTAGACCACCAGATCGTGATTGTGCAGACCACCAGATCGTGATTGTGTAGACCACCAGATCGTGATTGTGCAGACCACCAGATCGTGATTGTGTAGACCACCAGATCGTGATTGTGTAGACCACCAGATCGTGATTGTGTAGACCACCAGATCGTGATTGTGTAGACGATCAGATCGTGATTGTGCAGACCACCAGATCGTGATTGTGTAAACGATCAGATCGTGATTGTGCAGACCACCAGATCGTGATTGTGCAGACCACCAGATCGTGATTGTGCAGACCACCAGATCGTGATTGTGTAGACGATCAGATCGTGATTGTGTAGACCACCAGATCGTGATTGTGCAGACCACCAGATCGTGATTGTAGACTACCAGATAGTAATTGTGTAGATATGTTTCGGATGTTCCTTCAGAGTTGAAGATAATTACTTCCTAGTCCAAACCTCCCGCAGGACGACGGGGGATGGGAGCGGACAGGGTTTGAACCCGGGAACATCGATAAATCTGAACGACAGTCCAGCGCGTAAACCGCACGACCTGGCAGCCATACTTTTTTTTATTGATCTAGTGCTTCTTTTGGCCTATCTAAAATGATGCGAGTCAAGACTTTGTTGGGAAATGAGACAGGTGGGATTTCTTTCCAGTTGCTGCATTGGGATAGATTTTTAATTTTTTTTTCAGTTCCCTTAGACAGCACACTTTCAAGTCTGTTGGGATTATTTCTTGATTCCAGATTTCTTTAAGGAGAGGATACAAAATGTCTATTTGCTCTTTCATGGTCATCTGGTTGGGCAGCTTTAAAATTTTTTTTTAAGATCTTTATTATTTCCCATTTCGATGGAAGGTCAATATTGACAATGAGTAATTGAACAGCTGGAGAACTATCTGGAATGTGCTGGAGGCCAAGGACTTCCTCGAGTGTCCCCTTCTTTCTCTGTGTTCATTTTCGTTTGTTTGTTTGTACAATGTTTTACATTTTTCGGATGTTCCTTCAGAGTTGAAGATAGTTTACTTCCTAGTCCAAACCTCCCGCAGGACGACGGGGGATGGGAGCGGGCAGGGTTTGAACCCGGGACCATCGATAAATCCGTACGACAGTCCAGCGTGCAAACCGCACGACCAGGCAGCCATCCTCATGGTTTCTCATGGTTGTGCCATTGTTGCTTTTTACAATAAGTTGGTATTTTGGTAATAATTTTTCCAGCGGGCAGAACTTTAGTGATGTTACATCTTTTTCTATTTCCTTGTCCTCTTCCTCTTTATGTCAGTCAATGGATACATCGTTGCTTATCTTCTCTGTTTCCAGTTCTGAGATATTCTTCTTCATATTAGTTTTGACATTTTCCTTTTAGAATTTCTTTAATCAGCTGGAACATTGTTCATGGGATAAAAAATCTTAAGTTGGAACCTGATCTCGAAAATGGCTCTAAATTGTTTTCAAGAAATTTGACATTTTATCTTTGGGGAAAATTGGCCGCTCAGATAAAACTCTTGTTTGATTGTTATAATTTTTCGAAATATAATCATCTTAAAATTAAATTTGGCATGCCTCTTTTTTATTTTAAACACAATGACGTCATTGAGTATTCCTGCATGTATTTGTCATGTTCGAAAAAAAATCGAAACATCTGATTCTTCCAAGGAGTTATTTAGCCTCACGGCTACAATGTTAGGCGGAAAAAATAACAAACGTTTGCCGTCATCTACTCCAGCCTCTGAACTTCCTGATTCTTTCAATAGATTCTTCATTGGCAAGATTGAGCAGATCAAAAGTGACTTCCCATCCCTTTAATTCACAGCTTGACCACTCTCCAATCTTTCAAAATTCTCCTTTTTGCAAGTTTCAGTGTGTCTCTGAAGATTAGATGAAGAGCCAAATACGTGACCTTGATCCCATTCCAAATTCCTTGCTCCTTGAATGTTTAGACGAACTTATACCAACAATTACTAAAATTAGGAATTCTTCACTGACTTCAGGCATTGTACCACAGCAATTTAAGCATGCACTTGTCAGGCCCTTATTAAAGAAACTATCGCCCGGTATCAAATCTTCCCTTTCTGTCAAAGCTTCTGGAGCGCATCGTGTTAACGCAAATTCCCATCTTTACCATCTTTAACGGTACTGTCTCTTGGAAGAATTATATCTGCATATAGGAAGTTCCGTTACACAAATACAGCAGTGGTCATGGTACTAAATGACTTACTTCACAATTCCGATATAGGCCATATATCAATCATTTCTACGCTTGACCTGTCCGCAGCCTTTGATACGCTAGACCATGAGATTATGATGGCCAGATTCTCTGCCACTTTTGGTTTAGCAGGAATCGACCTAAAGTAGCTTGGATACTACCTGACTGAATGCAACTAAATTGTCTTGAAGTACGGAGTACCCCAAGGGTCAGTTCTAGGCCCAGTACTGTTCACTATGTATACATATCCACTCAGCGGTGTCATACAGCCAGCCGGCATCTTATACCACTTCTTCGCCGACGACTCACAGTTATACGATTCCTCAGTACCCTCAGAGGTATCGCATCTGGAAGTAAATATCAGTGGTACCGTTGCAAGGGTGAGCAACTGGATGGTTGAGATGAACAAAGACAAGACAGAAATAATTAAGATTGAAACTTGGAACAACATCACAAAAGTCGAAAGCACAGATTCTCTTTTTATCACGAGCTGCCAGATTCTTTTTGTTCATGTATTTCATAATCTTGGAATTTTCTTCGACGACACTATCTTTCGACCTACACATACGTCAGCTCTGCAAGGGTCTTTATCTGCAGATACGCAAATTTGGCCTGATCCGACCATATTTGACGAGGGAATCAACAAAAAAGCTAACTGTAGCATTCATACTCTCCCGTCTTGGCTACTGCAACGCTGTGCTAGCAGGTATTCTTGATGACAAACTCGTCAAGCTGCAGCGAATTCAGAACAAAACTGCAAGAAATGTCGTACGTACATAAACAATACGAGATTCTTCTACTGCTCTTGCGCACACTCAAATGGCTTCCTGTGAATGCAAGAATTGACTAAAAGGTAGCCACACAATGTTATCAGTTCATCTACAATAAAGATATGCCCTTGTACCTTAGTTCCATATGTCTCTTGGAGAAAACTGCGCTCCATGGACTCAACGCATCTAGTGATGCCACGGTTCTCCCTCAAAATTTACGGTTTTCAGTGCACGGACTAAGATTTGGAACTCACTCCCCATTGATCTCAGACAGACAACAAGCTTCACTACATTTAAGAAGAACATAGAGACCTATCTGTTCAAATTAGTTTGTCATTTTAGCAGTCGTGATTATGTAATGTTATCACAGCACCTTGAGCCCATATCATGTTTGTTAACAGCGCTCTATAAATTAAATTATAATAATACTTATTATTATTCATTAAAGAGATAAATAAATAAATAAATAGACTTCAGGAACATTTTGAGCATCGCCTTATTGATGTTTGTGAAAATATACATATGTTTATAATTCTTATACACATTATCTATAATATATTTCTAACTAAATCCAGTATTGTAGATCTAGTATAGGTTATTGTTTTTTTATGTTTTCTTTATCTATATCAACAAACCATAATTTTTTAGTATATTTATACATGAGCGTAACCAGGATTTTTTTTGAAAGAGGAGGGGTGGGCGGGAAGGGTAGAACATTTTCACCTTATCTATAAAATACAGACGTTACTTAAAAAAAAAAGATGATTACGTCCTACGCATCACGCATCTATAATAATAATAATAATAATAATAATAATACCCTGAAACAGAGGGCTTTGTTACAGCAATACAGGACAGAGTAATCAGGACAAAAAAATTACGAGAAGCATATCCTGAAACTCAATGTTGTCGACAAATGCCGAAAATGTGGAAATGTGGGCGAGTCGATTGAACACATTATGGCAGGATGTCCAGCCCTATCAGAATCAGCCTATAACCAAGTTGCAAAGTTAATACACCAACACCTGGCTTTGACGTACAAATTGATCGGTAAGGACACTCCCCCTTATTATAAATACTCTCCGCAAGAGGTTCTCGAGTCTACTGAACATCTGCTGTACTGGGATAGGCCTATTCTGACCGACAAAACGGTAGATTTCAATCGCCCTGATCTGCTGCTCATCGATAAAAAAGAAAAAACCGCTACCATTATCGATATCGCCGTACCACTGTCTCATAATTTAAGAAAAACTGAGATAGAAAAACAAAGAAAATATGGGAACCTAGGCTTGGAGATTAAGCGTCTATGGAAATTGTCCAAAATAACAATATACCCCATTGTTATATCAACCGAGGGGATAATAACAACTGACCTCACAGACACCCTCAAGGCCCTTAACATTCCTAGGAACATCTTCGTTGCCTGTCAGAGGGCGCTACTGCTGCAGACCTGCCACATCATCAGAAAATTCCTCAGTGGAAACTGTTAAAGGGACTACAATGAATTTTGTTTCTCTTTAGCGAAACTCGACCCTGGCAGCGCCAGAGAATGACTACTCGTTCATTTCTAACATAATAATAATCTTTATTATCCGTAAGGAAATTTGTCTTACAATTTGTGCATTACACCAAACAAAAAACATTATAACTATAAGAAACCAAAATGTACATTCACACCAGACTCACTCATAATTTACATGAAATCTAGTCATGCATATTAACCAATGACACTGGTTTTCTTGGCTGGCTCGGGCAACCCATTCCATGCTCTATTAGCACTAGGGAAGAATAAGCATTTGTACAAGATTGTCCTAGAATATGGAACAAGAAATGTGCCTTTATCTTTCTGACTATTCTACTAGGTTTTGTTTTTGTATTTGAATATTATGGTTCAGTGTTTTATGTGTAATTGTTACTTTATTTGTATGTTCTATCCTGAAGCCTTTCTAAATTTAGTGATTTTACTAAAGGTGTTACTCTAGTCAGAGGATGCATATTCTATTATTGGCCTAACCAAGGTTGAATAACATTTTAGTTTAATGTTCTTCTTTGATTGTAGAAATTACTTTTAATAAACCCTAATGCTTTGTTTTGATTTTTTAATAGTTTCATCAATATGGGGATTCTATGACAGTTTTTCATTTATTATAACACTTTACTTTTTTGGGGCGTTTTTAGTCTGTGTTACCGTTTAATTTTTTTTTTTGTTACTCTTAATAGCTGACATTTTTCTGGGTGGAAAGACATGCTCCAATTTGATTCCTATTTCTGTAATTCATCTAATTCTCTTTTTAAAATCATTTATGTAAATTAAATACAGTAGTGGACCTAATACTGTTCCTTGAGGTACATCTGAGTTTACTGTAATTGGTGTTGATTTAAAGCCATTTATTATTACAGTTTGTTCTCTCCCTACCATGAAATCGTGAATCCATTGATGTAATGGACCATCTTACTTTACCTAAACAAGAATTCTGTAGAATATCAATGTAAACTAGGAAATTAAAAATTTATTTCATTTTTTACACAAACACACAGTGTTTGTATGTTTAAATATTATGCATGAAAAGTTGACACTATAATCTATGAGTTTGTAAATAAAGATCTATAAATTACCTCGACAGAAAAACATGTTAGCCTTGCATGGAAGTACAGTTTGTTTCACTTCTGTTCCGCACCTATTTACAATAAGTCAACTAGAACAACCGATTACTGTAAACACGCTACAAATAAGTAATGTAGAATAACGACGTAACGAGCCTAATGTTAAATTTGAAAAAAATAATAAGCCTTATAGTTGACAAAGCTATAGAATGAAATTTCAGTCATATATTGTATCAATAATTATATGTAACAATTATCAAGTCAAGTATATTGTTTTAAAAAGTGAACACCGAACACATCTGTCAAATAAAACTTTAATGAATTGAACAAACTTGATTTCAAGAACTATGCATAACATAAATTGTTTCAATGCAACCAGCACTATTATAACTTGAACGTTGTGATATCCAACAGGTTTAACAGCTGGTAGAAGTACACTGGACAGAATTTTTGTCATGTGACAACTGAAAGGGGAGAGGGCAATTACATTTATCGCCACCCACTTCTAGATCCGACTATGTACTAACATTATAATCTTTTGGTTTATGGTTGGATGGAAGCAGTCATTTGGTTACATATATCTCCCCACCACCAAAGCTCATTTGACATTTCCTAAGGATTTATAAGGTGCTAAATTGTATATTACTGAGATGAAGCTACATAGTGTGTATGTTTACGTGTACAATAATATATGATAAAATATAAACGATTCATCAAAACTATTTAGATTATTTTCAGACACCTAAAGTCTGAACGGCCAGGACATGTCTTTCGAATGCAACTACACTGACATCCTATAAAGTTGTTAGATCTGAACATGTCAAAAGGCAGAAAGAGGTGATGTTTCAACTGTTTCAAAAATGTGTTTCAACTCTACACCTGATCAAAGTATCAACAAAGAGTACATGTCATGAACTTCATGTTGAACATTTCTATGCCAATTCTGTTGAATCCAGCACACCCTTCCTAAATGTGTAGCTAGGAGTGTGTTCCCAAACAACGTATCCACACTATAGATGACAAAGTGTCCACACTATAGAGGACAAAGTCTGGCAATATCTCCATAGCAAGCTAGTTGGGAACAAATATTTCACTCTATGTTCGTATCCACTATCCATAGAACACACAAGGCTCTTTTCTACTAATACATAATACATAAAGGTGTGTATGCATACACCCAGATATAGTTCAATTTTTCTTTCACTAGTGTAGAACTCCTTTAACCCTAACCCTTTTTATTATAAAAAAGCCTGCTTGCGTGAAAAGTACTTTGGCCTTCAGTACCAGGTACATATATGAAGACGGTGTGCAGTAGAACTTGCTATGTTTGTACAACCAAAATATACCTACTTTAATTTTTTTTTAAATTTCTTTTATATTATTACTACTACTAGCCATATATTACTCGCGGCCCGCGGGTCTTAGTTTGCGTATCACTGTCGATAAAGTCACTGAGAGTGTTTTGTAAACAATTAAACGAAATAAATATGTTATAAGTAAAGCGAATGCGTAAATGTAAAAATAGTATGAAAATAGCTTATCGTTCTAAATCCATTTTTAGCGGCCCCCGAAAGGGGAAAAGACGCTATTAGTTTTGTGCGAAATGTCTCTCCGTCTGTCCGTCTGTCCGTCCGTCCCGTTTAGATCTCGTAAACTAGAAAAGATATTGAAAATCCGACATCACAATATTTTAGACCATTCAAAGTTCTGATGCAACGGCTATTTTTTTTTTCTGAAAGCGAAAAATATATTTTTTAGAATCAGTTATGCAATCAGTTTTTTAAAGAGAAAAAGCTAATTAGTATGCATTATAAGTTAGACTTAATTTAAAACGAATAGTAATCTTGTAAGCTTTATTTTCCTGAACCCTATTTTTTTTTTGTGGAAATTTTTTTTTTCTTTTTTTTGAGGATTCGATTAAGAGATTGAGCCTTTTCAAAACAGCTAGATCAATTATAAGACATCAGTTAGGCCAGGAGAGGCGCGGGGGTCCCGGGTTCGAATCCTGGTGAAGACTGGGATTTTCAACTTTGGAATCCTTGGGCGCCTCTGAGTCCACTCAGCTCTAATGACATTGGTTGGGGAAAAGTAAAGGCGGTTTGTCGTTGTGCTGGCTACATGACACCTTCGTTAACCGTAGGCCACAAAAACAGATGAACTTTACATCATCTGCCCTATAGACCTTAAGGTCTAAAAGAGGAACTAGTTAGGCAGGTTCGCATCTAACTTTACATTCACTTTCACCTATCCTTTGATCTTCGGGGGCCGATTTTGAGTTTGTGTTTCCACACATACTGTCTTTTGTAACCTTGTTTTCAAATAAAAACATTTGCTTGTCGGGCCTACATATATTGATTTAAAATATGAAATGAATAGACTTTATTTTGTATGTTCATGTGTTAAGGTATTAAGTAGATCTATCATCTTTGAATGAAATCTTGAGTTAGAGATAGCCTACATCTAGACCAGTGATGCCCAACCTAATTCAACCTGCGGGCCAAATTAATTTCCAATACTCGTGTCGCGGGACACATGACCGAAAAGATACAAAAAACTAAAACAAATTGACCTAAAAAAATTTTAATAGAAACCGGTTGATCTAGTAGTTACGACAAGACATCTTTTTTGAGTCTGAAACTGGTTTAATTTCTCTACTTAAATTGTGAGTAAAATTATAGCTAGCTAGCCAACGATTCATTTTCTTGTCACCTTTTGGTAATGTGATGTTGCTTGTTCAGGCTGTCTTGAGGTCAACTATGGATGACTGTTGAATTTCAACCAATTACTCTGCAAGCGTTTGGGTGTAATTGTTCGGGTGTATTCCGTGTAGTTGATCAACAATCCAGACAAAACAAACACATCGGTTTTAACAAGTAAAGAGATGTAGTCAACGCTGAAGAACAATGTAACATGTATTTATTCTAAGAAAAGGCCACAGTAAAAGTCTCTGTCACTAAACACGTCGTTACCCTAGAGGATTATATCGCTAACTGATTTTCCGGTCTCTAACCCAACATATCCCAAACGTCACTAGTCCCGTTCAATATGCGTCTTCTATGGTGCGTCGCTAAATACCTAAACTATAAATAAGGTGTCTAACAGTAAATACTCCCATCGATCCTCCATTTTCTGGGAGTAGTTTAAAAATATTTTTATTCGCGCACAAACTAAGAATAAGGTAATATTTAATATTTGTTTTATAATGCCGATTATGTTGTTTAAAAAAAAAAAACAACGGCTACAATTTCTATACAAATCAAATATGTTGGCTTATCATCGTTCCCAAAAAAATATCCGTTCACTTTTCCTGGTAGATTCTAAATTCTACTTGAACTCTCCAATTTCATAAACGTATAAATGATTAAGGCCATGGTGCCAATCCATCAGAGGGCCCTAAAGTAGGTAAGATACATTTGTCAACATTTTGTTGTTGTTATTTTTTTTAAAGAGGGGGGTTTTCTACTCTTTGTGCCGACGTTTCAGCGGGCCGGATGGAACCTTGTCGACGGCCGTATTTCGGGCATCACTGATCTAGACTAATCTAGAGTTAAATATTTCGCGTGCGTGGAGGCTTCGCTCTGTGCATGCGAGACCTTTTTTGTTAGATGTACGGAATCATGAATGGAACTATTAAAATGTATGTCAATACGTCTTAGCAGCTATAGCGAACGGATGTATAAAAAGTGCTTTAGGAAAAAAAAATTGAATGTTAATTTGATTTAAAATATGAAATGAATGGACTATAATTAGTATGTTTATGTGTTAAAGTATAAAACTATCTTTGCGAAGAGAAATTATATTATCTTAGAGTTGAATTAGAGTTTTAGACCTAGGAATAGAGAGATGTCTAAAGAAAGAATGTACGTCAGGACTTCTAAATTCGCAGATATAAGTAACGAATTTATATAAAAATGCTTTTGAAAGACAAATTTGAAGCTTAATTTTTATATTAAATAATGAAATCAATAGACTATATTTTGTAATTTCCATGTGTCAAAGTAAAGAACTATCTGTGCAAAGTGTAGTTTTAAAAATTAGATCTAGATCTTTTCGATCTTCTTTCGAGTAAACATGATAAACATGGCCTAGATCCATAAAAAAAAGGAAGAATTTCATAGAGTTGGGCAACTTTTTTTATTGTTGAGGGTATTAAGTTTGTTTTAGGGCTACTATACATACGTCACGGTTCCATCCACATTTATGCCAAGTTTTGTCAAGATTGGTCAAACGGTTTTAATTTCTATTCGTAACTCCAGTGGCGGACTGAAAGGGTTAATGTGTATGCCACTGTGTGCGGCCTACTAGCTCGCACGACTCAGGCCAATCACACAGGTCAAGGGCTGTTCAACAAGGGACAGTACTGCTAGTACACGCAAATGACCTGTGTTTTGGGCCATGTGACCGAAAGCCCTGACGGTCGAGAGACAATGTGTAAAGAAAGTACAGTTGAGTCCACGACAGCAAGAGAAGGACTGTGCAGTACCTTGAGAGTCCTCGAAAATGTAGCTGTACAAGCTAGAGAGACTTGTAGAGATTATTTAGGCAGTTCTGTAGTGTAGCAAAGCTTTTAAAGTTAGTGTAGCTAATTGTGTTTATTGGCTGTTGTTGATGTATTTGTCATTAAACCGCCATATTGTTCATCGTAGCTCTTGTTGTCAAGTTCTTGTATTGGTGGTGCTATTGTGTTGAGCAGTGTTTGCAGAAGGCCTGATAGAAAAGATCGTAACAATACATAAGACTTACTTTTTACTTTATAGTATAGATGAACAAAATTTATGTACATATTTCTTATATATTGTGTGAGCATGTGCTCCCAGAGCTATATTTTTATATATTTTATTTTTATAGGCTAGTGCCAAACGTATTATTTGTACTTCCGCTTTTTGTGTATAAAAAGTGATGCCACGCTGTTTTAAAAACAGTTCAGTGTACAGTTGACCAGTGGTCAGTACCATATCTGTCTGTGTGACAGCTGAAGATATTTGTGGTCTGTCGTCTAATTATATTTTTATCCCTGTATCTGGGACGGCCTGTAAGTGTAGAAATATTATATATTTTTTACTAGATCTATACTATGTGTAAGCCCATTAGAATGTATCTTGCTATCAACTTCTACGAGAAGTTCAGATGACTCGTGCAACTTTGATACACTCTTGGGCTCTCCAGCTACTGCCTTAAATGCATTGTAGATGAGAAAAGGTCTCATCTTTGTTAGGCTTTTCCCCTCTTCTGTACACCTGGCCACCAGAAATGATGGCTTGATAGAGTTTCTTGTGCCCTCCTTCTTTCTTTCTTCCATTCTTCCTTTCTTGCCCAGACATAAATCTGGGGCAAGTAGGTTTTTTTTTCTGTTGTCCATAGACAATTGTGGCTGTTCATCACTTGTGCTCCCCACCCGCCATCGAGTCCAACAAGGGTCGAGCCATTCGGGTGTTCAGAATGAACCCACCAGGGCTATACCGGTGCTATTTTCCATACTGATTCTCGGTGGACACTATCAAACGCTTTCTTAAAGTCTACGAAACTGATCGTTAGCCATTATTGGTTCTCAATACTTTGTTCTATGATATTTCGTAGAACGAAGATATGCTCTGCACATGTTCTGCCTCTTTGGAAGCCTGCTTGTTCTTCTCTGAGCCTCTCATCTACAGATTGTTGAAGCCGATAAAGGCACTTTTCTTATTCCATATGCTTGGACAAAAGTATTCAAATGCCCTGTCTTTCACCGTGACTGAGCAGGGCCTGAGATATCTGCGTTTCACCACCAATATACCCGGCAAATTCAGTTGATTCATAATGCTCTTGCTCGTATTTTTTTATTTATTTATTCCAAATCAACGTTTTGACTCGTACGAAGTTGAAGAACTTTCTAATATACCTTTTATATTGCAAAGAATTGCAAGCCTATTATTAGATGTACATGGTTGGCCATCATCATCTCATCTCTGCCTGTGGTCCCTTATGGGACATAGGCCACCAGCCAGCTTCTTCAAGGCGTCTCGGTTCTGGGCATGTCTCTCCAACTGTCCCCACGTCTTGCCCATCTGCTTGACATCTGCTTCCAAATTGCGGCGCCATATATTCCTGGGCCGTCCCTATCTTTCTCTTTTTAAGTCTGTCGAGTATGATGATAGTCAGTCTGTTGTAAATATTATCCTTCTCTTCCTCTTCACTGTCATTTGTTGTTAAGACAATATCTAAGTTAATCCTCTTCTTCACTGAATGGAATGAGGCTGTTATTATCCGTGGTCCATGCGCTTCTCATCCTACCAGTGCCCTCTGAGCCCGCTTAGACAGCATTATACCATAATGTGTCATTCTTGGAGGATCGTGTTTCAAATCAGGAGCTTTGAAACTGGATACAGCAGCTCCCTGATTGACCCTTTAGGTCGATGACCTATGCTGGTAGCTCAGCTCGACCAGCCGATTGACTCAGAGCGGGCCATCTGGGCTACAGGACAAGAGGAACTTTGAACCATTTTTTTGACGCACCCTGTAGTTTACCCTTACGGCTCAGACCCCCCCCCCCCACAAGACACCCGCCCAGGATTTGAATTTTTCCATTCACTCCAAGCACACCAAAAGTTACCTAATTTAGTTGACGTCTATAAACCTTTGCATTTTATACTAGGTTCACAAACTAGAAAACGCACAGCTTTGTAAACATTTTATAGAGATTTTTGGACGTGTATCTTAGTTTATTTCGGCTTAGCTTAGTCGAGGAGTAGAGAAAATCTCAAATATTTGGAAGTAGCCTATTCCGTAAAAATTTTATCTACTTATATGATGCTAGGGTCACTTGACCTAAACAATAAAGAACTTGAAAAACCAAACAGCGGACCTGGAAGAAGATGGATCTCCAGCTGTTCGGCGCCAGGATTATCCGACCTTCACCATCATCAGTACAAGGAACGTCAGGACCATTTACGAGACTGAGAAAACTGCAAGTGGCAGCAAAGATGAGAAACATAAACCTTCATCTTAAGAATCAGCGAGTCAAGTTAGACTCTCTCCAACTGTCCCCACGTCTTGCCCATCTGCTTGACATCTGCTTCCAAATTGCGGAACCATATATTCCTGGGCCGTTCCTATCTTGACGACTACAGGTATAAACAAATAGTTTGAGAACATCGCGCAGGATGGACAACAGAACAAACTGAGCGTGCTGGTACGAACCTCGCCGATAGCGAAAGAAATGAAGTTGCCATAAAAAAGGGGATGCACAAAAAAGCAGCCCTGTTAGATAGCCCTAAAACAGGAGCATTCAGACATACGAACAGTGGCTAACTTTGCCGCTTCGGAATCGGCTTACTTAGTAGGATCCGATTGTTCGTGGACTCAAAAAGAAACACAAACTAGTTTTTCATGTGAGTACATTATTTACATCCTTTGTCTTTCAAGACAGAAGGAGACATATTACGGTCGGCAACTTCGTCATGGTTAACAAAATGTCCATTTGTAGCGTACTCGTAATATAAAAATCCAGTTATGGATTTACGGCAGTACGTCAACCCTGTGCCTATATTTCCGCAAACATAAAAATATACAAAATACACATTTTTTGCTTGCATATTTAATAATTATAATTATTTTTAAAGTAGAAAAATAAGATTACATACTCTAAAAAAAAAAAAACGAGAGCAGAAAAAAATGTATTTCAATACGTATTTAAAAGAAACAAAACAGTTAACACACGATTAGATTTATCACGATTAGATTTATAATATTATTTTTTTAGCAAAGATACGTAGGTCTGTAATTAATTAATAATATATTAATAAAAATTCCCCAATTAAAAACATAAAATACCATCTAAACATTAATAGTTATTCCAAGAATAAATTGTACAAAAAAATCTAAATCTATATTACATAGAGGAGAGAGAGAGAGAGAGGGCAGTGACCGGGCGCGCTCTGCGCGCGAGCAGGTGAGGTCACGTCAGTACGTCATCATACGTGCGGATAGACAGCTGCCAAATAATTGACCTGAAAAACTAGGGTCCAGCGATGTAAAGTTTTACCGAATATTACTGCTAATAGCTGCTGTTTATAACTGCTGTTGTTAGATCTATTCTAATTCTAGGGAATCTAGAAGCTAGTGTTACTTTGTTTCTGCTATTGACAGTATTGATAGTTTTGTTATTGTTTCTGTAGATCTATTCTAGATCTAATTCTAGGGAAGCTTATTACTTAAGCTAGTGTTATTTTGTTTCTTTATTATCGCCTTAGTAAACTTAGTTATATTTATAGTCTGTTTCTCAGGTCTGTTCTTAGTGAATAGTAAGGTACTGAGCCTAAGGATAAGATATTCTTGTTTTAGTGTTAGTGTTATGAGTGTAATAGTAGGATATTGTAGATCTAGACTAGTTCATTGTAGTGTGTTTGTGTAGATCTAGGTCTAGTGTAGTAGTTGTAGTGATTTAGTTAGATAGTTGGTTTGATCAGTTTGTGTTAGTTAGTTTGGTTAGTTTGTTAGTGTTTGTAGTGGTGTAGATTTAGAGGGTAGTTTATAGTGGTTAGTGTATATATTATATTTTATTATTATTTGATTCCATGTAAATAAAGTTTCATTTCTTTTATTTATACTAAACTAAAGTTTGTTATCTTGTTTCCATTTAGTTTAGTTTAGTATGTCTGGTTACTTAGGTGACTCTAGCCCCTTGGTCGTAGACTGAGGTGTCACAGATGAGCCCACCCAGTAGCGCTAACATCTGCCTACTGTTAGGTAAATTTTAATGTTGAGCAGCAGAGAATAGGCCCTCTCTCTCCATCCACTCGCGCCTGCCTGACCTGCTCACAATTGTTATGAACATAATTTAATCACACATTTCTTCTATCCTATTATTATGGAAAGGGCCGCCGCTACCTATTGTGCTATGTGTACATTGCACGCAGGCGGCGGAAAGTAAGGGGCGACCAAATCATTATTCCGAGTTTACCTTTAATTTTTAAAATTTTTAGATTTAATTTTAAAAAATACTTAAATATTTTAATAATTTATTTGAATTCTAATTATTTCATTATCCTTTGAAAACTATAAAAAAAATAATATTCGTAAATAAGCTATTTCGGAAACTTTTAATAAGAAAAACTGGAGAGGTGCGCGAGGGATTCCCAAGGGTTTTTCCATAGGCGCCTACATATTTCTGACCTTGAATTTTCGCGGCTTGTCTGAAATATTTGTTTCGAATGACGCTTACAGAAGCAGATTAGTCAAAACATTTTTTTCTTATTAGTATCTTCTTATTTATATAAATATTGTTGTTTAATCAAATACCCAGTCCTGTAAGTAGCTTTAGTAATTAAAAACTTAATGTTAAAAACATTTTCATTTTTATGTTAAATGGCTGTTAGTTAAGCGTAAAATATTTTTGGGTCATTATATGTGAGCTGGCGCTCCTAGATCTAATTTTTGACCTATTTTTATCTGTATTTTAATTTGTAATTTATATCGGCCAGTGCTAGAAATATTTAATTTAGTGTCTTTTCAGAAAGAAATTTTTACAACGCTTAAAAATTATGTAAGCAACACTATTTCCTAACCCTCCCCTTCCCCCCCCCCCCAAAAAAAAAAAACTACAAAGGACTCGTTTTAGTGAAATTTCATTATGTAAATTTGGATTCTAAACATAGTGTTACATTACTAAAAATTTAAAAATAAAACTTAAATATTATGTAATAACTATGACTGAGTTTCTTTTCTTTTTCATTATATTCTTTAAAAAAAACTCACGGACCTCAATGCAGGAGCCTACATCGCTTCTCGAGGTCCCCAGCTTCCAAGGGGACTTATACGAAAATTTTGTCAAGGTCGCCTCCACGTAATGTGGGAGAAACACTGCCTTAATGTGTCATTGTATAAGTTACTTGTACTTAGGATCATGGGCGTAGCCAGGATTTTTTTTCGGGGGGGGGGTTTAGTGGGGGATTTTTTCTCTCCGCCCCCCCCACCCCCGCAAAAATAAATATTTGTATGTATGTATGTATGTGTGTGTGTGTGTGTAGGAATTAGGTACCTGTAGTTTGCTTTAGATTTTATATCGAAAAGGGAACTTTTATCGTCAAAATCATCTGTTAGGGGTTTTAAACTAAAAAATCTCAGGATTTAGTTGCGTGTTTTTTAAATTCAAAACCCCATTTAGCTACCTACGATCATAGAATTTGGTAACCGTAGTTTGCTTTATAATAATATTGAAGATAGAGGTTTTCCACCTCAAATCGCTCTGTAGGGGGGATTTTAAACTCAAAACCATTTGGAGGAGAGGAGTTTAAACTCAAAATCCCCAATTGGCTTGGCTACGCTCAAATAATTTTAGTGTGTAATTTGCTTATTTTATATTTAGAGGTATTTTTTAGCATCAAACCCTTCTTAAGGGGGATTTAAACTCAAAAACCCTTTGGCTACGGTTATAGATTTTAGAGTGTGTAATTTCCTTTTTTTTTATTGAAGATGTATTTTTTAGCTTCAAACTCCACTAAAGGGTAGTTTAAACTTAAAACTGAGTCAAAATCCATTTAGCTACGCTCATAACATTTTGAGTGCATAATTTGCTTTTTTTTTCATATTGAAGAGGGGTTTATCGTAAATTTTGGAGGGGTTTCAAAATCAAAATCTTCCTTTACTGTGCTCTTGGAATTTGGGGATTGTCGTTTGCATTTTTTAATTTTGTTTTATAGAAGAGGGGGATTCAACTGCAAAAACTCCTGGTAGGGGGTTTTAAACTCAAAACCCCCTATTAGGAGGTTTTAAACTCTTTGAATGCCCCTCCCTAATCCACCTTAGGCAGACCCTACTTACACTACAGCCCAACATAACCAACACCCTGTACGGCAGTGCTGAACAACTGAAAAAAAACAGCACACTTTTTTTCCTTGGCACAGTCTGCAAAAGAGCTCACAGCTCAGCAGCAATAAAGCTGGCTAGAAGAAGAAGAAGAAACTCAAAACCCCCTATTAGGAGGTTTTAAACTCAAACCCCCCTGGTAGGGGTTTTAAAATCACAACTCCCTTGGCTGCGCCGGGGTAAGTGATGGTTTAGTATTAAAATCTCACCTAAAATAAACAAAATCAAAGCAAAAAATCAGTCACTCAGTCATTTCGGGGAGGGGGGTTTGAACCCCAACCCCCCCCTGGCTACGCCCATGCTTAGGATTATTTGTATCAATTCAAGAAAAATACTCAACGTTGAGTTGCTTCATTTTGTGCTAGTGGTGTGTTAGACAAATTTGTAGGTATCTCTAAATCCGCGTATGTCAGATAATTGTGGACACAATGCACATTTCTCTAAAATACAATCGTGATATTCATTATCAAAGTTTACTGAACGTTAAAAATAGACTTACTGTCAATGGTTTTAGTGTTTCAAGTCACTTTATTCTGCATTTAAGGGTCCATGTCAGTTGTTTTAGGAATAAATAAATAAAGAAGACATTACAGGTACAAAAGGAGTAAATGATTAGGGTAGTAGGCCTATTAATTCTTAAAAGACACGAATATAATGCAGAAAGAAAATAAAAAAAAATGATCTTGAGAAGAAAAGAACAATAAATGCAACGCATTAAAGAAATTCATGATTTTGAAAATCAGCCATAGCAATCCTTTAATAATAATACATCTATAAAAAAGCTAACAAGATTCTCGAAATAAAGAATCCCCCTTTGTGTCAGGATTTTGTGATTTTACCATCACAAAAGAGATACAAGACACCGATAGCAAAGACAAACAGACAAAAACACTCTTTTGTTCCCCTGGCAATCAAATCATTAAATAAGAACAATCTGGTATAAACTTTGTCACATGTAAATTATGAGTGAGTCTGGTGTAAATGTACACTTTGGTTTCTTATAGTTATAATGTTTTTTGTTTGGTGTAATGCACAAATTGTAAGACAAATAAGACAAATAATAAAGATTATTATTATTATGTTAGAAATGAACGAGTAGTCATTCTCTGGCGCTGCCAGGGTCGAGTTTCGCTAAAGAGAAACAAAATTCATCGTAGTCCCTTTGACAGTTTCCACTGAGGAATTTTCTGGTGATGTGGCAGGTCTGCAGCAGTACCGCCTTCTGACAGGCAACGAAGATGTTCCTAGGAATGTTAAGGGCCTTGAAGGTGTCTGTGAGGTCAGTTGTTATTATCCCCTCGGTTGATATAACAATGGGGTATATTGTTATTTTGGACAATTTCCATAGACGCTTAATCTCCAAGCCTAGGTTCCCATATTTTCTTTGTTTTTCTATCTCAGTTTTTCTTAAATTATGAGACAGTGGTACGGCGATATCGATAATGGTAGCGGTTTTTTCTTTTTTATCGATGAACAGCAGATCCGGGCGATTGAAATCTACCGTTTTGTCGGTCAGAATAGGCCTATCCCAGTACAGCAGATGTTCAGTAGACTCGAGAACCTCTTGCGGAGAGTATTTATAATAAGGGGGAGTGTCCTTACCGATCAATTTGTACGTCAAAGCCAGGTGTTGGTGTATTAACTTTGCAACTTGGTTATGGCGACCTAGGTAGGCTGATTCTGATAGGGCTGGACATCCTGCCATAATGTGTTCAATCGACTCGCCCACATTTCCACATTTTCGGCATTTGTCGACAACATTGAGTTTCAGGATATGCTTCTCGTAATTTTTTGTCCTGATTACTCTGTCCTGTATTATTATCAACCGAGGGGATAATAACAACTGACCTCACAGACACCTTCAAGGCCCTTAACATTCCTAGGAACATCTTCGTTGCCTGTCAGAAGGCGGTACTGCTGCAGACCTGCCACATCACCAGAAAATTCCTCAGTGGAAACTGTCAAAGGGACTACGATGAATTTTGTTTCTCTTTAGCGAAACTCGACCCTGGCAGCGCCAGAGAATGACTACTCGTTCATTTCTAACATAATAATAATAATCTTTATTATTTGTCTTATTATTATTATTATTATTATTTTATAATCGCGACCTCCTGTCAATTTACCAGGAGCTCCTGAAAATCTCCCGAAATTGCAAAATATACGAAAAAGTCCTGGAAATATCTGGAAATTATTACAATCTTTAGAAAACTCATACGAATCTCCGGAAATATATAGATCTAGACAAAAATTGTCATTTTGGGGTGTCATTCAATACGGAAAATGCAAATCCTACGCGCGATAAAAAAAAACGGCATTACCCGTAGTTTTGGAATCTGGTGAAAGAAGCTTCTCGCGCCTCAAACTAATGAAGAATTACTTAAGTTCAACAATTCTCGTAGATAGATTGAAACATTTGTCAATTCTTGCTATTGATCGTGATCTACGTAGGAAATAGAATTTTTATGATACACTGTATGACTTTGCTACACGCAAGGCTCGTAAAGTTCGTGGGATAACTCTATCTGCAGAAATAAAAGTGATCTTTCCTTTACTGCTTCTTCTTGTCCAAACTCTTGAGCGAAGAAGAGAATTATATATATATAGATATATATATATAATATATATATATAGATTGTAGATCCTTTGAGTCTTGTGAGTCTTGTGATTCATTTAAATCTTTTTGTGTGCATAACAGAAGCTTTCATTGAAGAATCTTGCTTGAAAAAATGATTCTAAAAATAGGGGATTTACTGTATTATTGTCACGCTCCACTGATATTAGAAGTTAAACAAATACGCCCAGGCTTTAGAAATAAAGATATTATTTGGTGCTGTAGGTCTGTGGGCATACTGATTTTATTTCATGCCAAACTAGCCTCTTGGTAGGCCTTCTTTATGAGACGTATTATTGTCTACATGTCATTCAGTACAAACATCCAACTGAGAGATGAGTGTTATGTTCGTTTTTTTGTGTGTTGATTGGTGTTCCTTTCCCAAGTTGAATGTCCAAGCTCAATTCTAAGGATGATTAGTATGCATTCACAGTTAATAGATGTTACTGCAAGACAAGGTGTCTAGATGCCACTGCAAGACACGGTGTCTGGATGTCACTGCAAGACACGGTGTCTAGATGTCACTGCAAGACACTGTGTCTTGATGTCACTGCAAGACACGGTGTCTTGATGTCACTGCAAGACAAGGTGTCTAGATGTCACTGCAAGACAAGGTGTCTGGATGTCATTGCAAGACACGGTATCTGGATGGCACTTCAAGACAAGGTGTCTGGATGTCTGCCACTGCAAGACAAGATGTCTGGATGTCACTGCAAGACAAGGTGTCTGGATGTCTGTCACTGCAATACAAGGTGTCTGGATGTCTGTCACTGCAAGACAATGTGTCTGGATGCCTGTCACTGCAAGACAATGTGTCTGGATGTCACTGCAAGACAAGGTGTCTGGATGTATGTCACTGCAAGACAAGGTGTCTGGATGTCTGTCTTTGCAAGACAAGGTGTCTGGATGTCTGTCACTTCAATACAAGGTGTCTGGATGTCACTGCAAGACAGGATGTCTGGATGTCTGTCACTGCAAGACAATGTGTCTGGATGTCACTGCAAGACAAGGTGTCTGGATGTATGTCACTGCAAGACAAGGTGTCTGGATGTCTGTCATTGCAAGACAAGGTGTCTGGATGTCTGTCACTGCAATACAAGGTGTCTGGATGTCTGTCACTGCAAGACAAGGTGTCTGGATGTCTGTCACTGCAAGACAATGTGTATGGATGTCACTGCAAGACAGGGTGTCTGGATGTCACTGCAAGACAAGGTGTCTGGATGTATGTCACTGCAAGACACGGTGTCTGGTTGTCACTGCAAGACAAGATGTCTGGACGTCGCTGAAAGATAAGGTTTTTGAATGTCACTGCAAGACAAGGTCTCAAAATGTCACTGGCTATTGAACTAAATAGATGTCAAAATATGACATAGCCAACTGATGTAAAAAATTAATGGAAGTTTTATTAACTAGATGTAGTGAAGAGGATAAGCTTAGAAAGCTACTTGTCCAGAACGATCCCCAAACCAACGCAATTCAAATGTAAAGACGTGGACCCTGCCCTATTCTCTGGCATCTTTCGCTTAATTTGCTTATCTCTTGCTCTTTATTAAAATTAAATTTTTGTAGCTGCAGGTCTTTAGTCCATAAAAAGGGTCTAAAAGAATTTTTCTTTTATTTTTTGTGCCAACCTACAACAAAGATGTCCCTGGGTGTTTTATCTATGTGCAGCGTTATTTCCTTCTGAAATGTGTCTATGTTTCAAGTGACGAATTTAGAGTGTTCCACGACACACCCATAGTCCAAGGTGAGTTGTAAAACGTTTCACCTATATCGGCAGTATCCTGGACAACCATGGAGGAACAGGTGCAGATGTCAGCATTGGTGAAGCTTTACCAACATTCCATCAGCTGAAGAACACTCCAATCAAATAAGCACCACCACCTAAATCACACTCTCCAATATCATTGTGAAGCCAATACTATACTATGGAGAAGAGACATGGAGAACCACCGTCGCTACCATAAAAAATCCAGATATTAATCAATACCTGCCTCAGGAAGATTCTAATGGTCTGCTGGCAAGAGGGAAAATCCCTAATTGAGGAACTGGAAAAGAATAAATCAGTAGCCCATTGAAGAAGATATCATTTAGAGACGCTGTGATATCCTATCCTATCTCTGGCGCCATCACTTCCACTAAGTCCTCTGTGACATCATATCATATCTCTGGCGCCATCACTCCCACTAAGTCCACTGTGACATCCTATCCTATCCTTGGCGCCATAACTCCCACTAAGTCCGCTGTGACATACTATCCTATCTCTGGCGCCATCACTCCCACTTACTCAGCTGTGACATCCTATCATATCTCTGGCGCCATCACTCCCACTAAGTCCGCTATGACATCCTATCATATCTCGGCGCCATCACTCCCACAAAGTCCACTGTGACATCTTATCCTATCATTGAAGCCATCACTTCCACTAAGTCCGCTGTGACATCCTATCATATCTCAGGCGCCATCACTCCCACTAATTTATTCCAAAATTCTAGAACACATAATATGTAGCAACATCATAAACCACTTAGACAAACATAATGTCCTTACTCTATACCATCATGGCTTTACGAAATATATCATGTGAAAAACAAATAATAGGACTAATTGATGATTTTTCAAAAGGTTTAGATAATAGTGAGCAAATAGATGCTATATTATTAGATTTTTCCAAGGCTTTTGACAAAGTTCACCAACTAATTAAAATATTTTGCCATTGATGGTCTATTTACTCTATTGTATCAGTGGATTAAGGATTTTCTGATAGGGTGAGAGCAAACTGTAATAATAAATGGCTCTAAAACAGCACCAATAACAATAAACTCAGGCGTACCTTAAGGAATTGTCTTAGGTCCACTACTTTTTTAATTTACATAAATGATTGACCAAATTGCATTAGTTCAGGAACAAAAGTCAGATTATTTATAAAAAACAACACAAGATACAGATATTTTACAAAGAGAATTAGATGAATTACAAAAATGGGATTCGAATTGGAGCACGTCTTTCCACCCAGAAAAATGTCAGTTATTAAGAGTAACAAAAAAACTAAAACAAATAAATTCCATTTATAGTCCATTCATTTCATATGTCAATCAAATTAACATTCAAATTTGTTTTTCTAAAGCATTTTTCATACATTCGTTCGCTATAGCTGCGAAGCTGTGTTGACATACTCACAATCGGCCTGAATACATTTTAATAGTTCCATTAATTAATCGCGTACCGGTACATCTAACAAAAAAGGCCACGCATGCGCAGAACGAACTCTCTATCCAAGACAATATTTAAATTAAAGGGAAACTAGATTAGATTAGATCTAGATCTATCTCTAATTCAAGATCTAATTCAAACATGAACATACAAAATTGTCTATTCATTTCATACTTTAATCAAATATATGTAGGCCTACAAGCAAATGTTTTTATTTGAAAAAATGGATTTAGGTCGAAAAGCTAATTTTATAGCTCCATTCATACTATTTTTACATTCACGCATTCCACATTCGTTTTACTTATAACATTATTATTTCGTTTAATTGTTTACAAAACACTCTCAGTGACTACATCGACAGTGATACGCAAATTGAGACCCGCGGTCCACGGGTAACATATGGCTAGTATATATATAATTTATATATATATATATATAATTTATGATTACCAGACGTCCAGCAAAAGGAGGACAAATCATAATATCATAATATCAAATAATATCATATAGGCCTATATAATATTAATATAACAAAAAAGAATTACAGAATAGTGGAAAATAAAACCAGGATAGTGACCCGTGACGTCAATTACAATTAAATAGGTAGAGAATCAAAAAGTTACAATGTTACAATGTGTTGTCTTAAGCTTTAATAAAATAAGATTAATGTAAAGGATAGGGAGTTCAATATTATATAAGATTAATAAATATATGCTTTATATAGGCTTTGTTCCGACATTTTTACCGTGTTCCGCAATTGTGACCTCTTAAAAAATCTTGTTCCGTAATTGTGACTGACCATATCTCAGTCCATTTGAATGTAAAATTTAAATATGTGTTGAAAAACTAAACAATGCGTCTATTTTTATCAGAAAATGGATGGGCAATGCCTAGATACTTTTAGTTTTTCCATAGGTCTAACCATTACGGAGCAAAAAAAAATAAAAACTAAAAGTAGCTGCAAACTGTTCCGCAATTGTGTCTCTACTTATATGCTTAGATAACTTATTGAGTTAGTTTTTAAAATGTCTATGATATTGTTACAACATTTAAAGGAGGCAACTCAACGAGGTATGGGAACAAAGATAATAAAAGTTCAATCAACATAGATCACCAAAAACAAGAACCGTTCCAATCTCAATCTTCTCGCACTTCCTCTTCCTCTCTCCCCGTTCATTTAGTCCATCCTTGTGCTCTGGTGCGCAACCATAGAGTCACTACAGAACGTGGTCATTACACTGCCCCCTTCTTATGTCTGTTCGTCCCGAACTGACTCTGTTCCTCTCTCCTCTCCACATTACCGATACAACCGATCGACGTGTACCACCTTGAAATTAGTTCGAGGACCCCTCTGGATACGGTATACCACGTCATTGATTCTCTTCACAATGCAATACGGACCTTCCCAATCCTTTTGTAATTTAGGCGATCTTCCCTTCCTTCTCTTTGGGTTGTACAGCCAAACGAGATCATGCTCTACAAACCCCGTAGAATTGGCTCTTCTATCATATCTGGTCTTCATGAGGTCGCTACTGTCTTTTATCCTACTCCGTGCAAGTGCATGAACCCTCTCAAGTCTCCCCCTAAGTTCTGTTACGTATTCGCTAGCTGTCGTTTGTTTTTCTCCTGGCAACCCGAATAAAAGGTCTGCTGGCAGCCGAAGTTCCCGACCAAATAATAATTTGGCTGGCGTATAACCAGTGGTTGCATGAATGGCTCCTCTATAAGACATGAGGAATAGAGGAATGTAGTCATCCCAATCGTTTTGCTGTTCTACTGTCATCTTAGCCAAGTGTTGTATCAATGTGCGATTAAAGCGTTCCACCATCCCGTCTGACTGAGGGCGAAGTATTAACTATACTAACTATAGTGTCTATACTATAGTATAGCCAGTATGACTCGTATGAGTATACTCATATACTGTAAAAGTGTATAATAGTAAGTAAGTATAGCTATAGACAGACTAGATGATCGATAGATCTAGATCTAGACTCTAGACTCTATCTATTCTATATAGTATAATCTATAATATAGTTACTATAGTATAGATATTCATGATATTGACAATTGACAGTAATTGATCTCATGTATGGTCTAGATCTAGATAAAATAGAGTGGATCTCATGACTGTCTATATTAGATCTATTGATTTTTTTTTAAAACGTTAAATAAATCTAGACCTTAGTCTTTAACTTTAGTCTAGGTGTTGTAGATCTAGACGTCTATATTATTCTAGATATTATACAAGAGATCTAGATCAATATAAGTTCGTTTTTTTTTAAATTCGCATTTGAAATTTTAAATACCCAGATTTAAGTATTTATATACCCATATTGGTAGGTCCGAGTTAATCATTTATTAGATCTATTAAAGCATGTCTATATAAAAGATTATTATTTTAAAAATATATTATTATATAAAAGATATAGTTATGAATATTTACTTTAAAAAATTAAACAAAATGAATTTTTCACTTTTGCCAATTAACACTCTGGCTAGCAAAAAGGATGACTCCTCAATACTGTGAAAAGACGATAACTGCATAAGTTGGTTTGGAATTGTATTTTGTAAGACTAATTTTCAAACATATCCTTCATGAGAGAGAACGAAAAAAGGTTGTCAAAAAAAAAAGCTGGCTGGACTACGCAAATAATGGACCAGCCTCTCTCTCTTGATATCTTGTTAAGAACATTGGTGACCGGGAAAAGTGGATGGTTTGGTAGCGCGGGACAGATGATAAAAATGACATGTATATTAAAAAAATTCCAGATTTTGTGTAAAATACCCAAATGAGGAAGTACTGGAAACACCTATTTTAACGAAGTGGCCTTAAAAAAAAATCTTTTGTGACGATCCATTATTCAGGGAAATTGTATCTATTTTATCAGATAGTCAGAAAATGGATAAAGTTTTTACAGATCTAATAAAATATAGTGTGGGGAAATTTTACTCTCAATGAAGGTCAATCCAAGTGGCTCTCGGAGTAAATTTCTTCTTTGGCATCCTCATCGATTTTTCAAATTGGTATGGTGCGCGAAAAAAGATGCGCGACGGCACTTCGACTCTCTTTGTCTTTGTAAAAAACTCGAAGCTGGTGTTCCATTAGTATAGTTCCATGATCTACCTTATTCTTATCTTTAGTAGAGAATGGATTAGTTGGATAAGCATTTTTATAAATTCTCATTATTTCTGTTACTTCATCTAAACATTTTGGATTTCTCTCTTTAATGAATGACTGAAGTTGGGGATCACACTTGTTAATAAAGTTATCTAACAGAATAAAATTTTTTAATCCCTCATAAGAATTTCCCACTTTTTCTACTTTTACCCACTTATTAAAAAAATCTTTCTCCATATTAATGGTAGTTTGAGGTTCTATATCTACTGATGGTATATTTTCAAAGTATTTCTTTCTGATAGTTGTGGCATTATGACCATAGGCATTCAACAACTCTCTTTTCAAAACTTGATAGCTATCATCAATATGATGATCATGATTTTGGCATATTGTTAGAGCTTGACCATGAACGAAGTCTATCAGTATTTCAGACCATTCTTCTTCTGGCATATTAAATGTAGACATTTTTACCTCATATCTTTTCAGAAAATCACCAATGTCATCCTTCTGTTCATCCAAACTTTGTATCTTTCTCTTTAGCCATGTTTGCGAATTAGGGTTGTCCCTTTGTGTGGTAGAATTATTTGAGTTATTTCCTTGAGTTGTCTGTTCAGTTTGAGTTCTGGCTTGTGCTGCATCCAATCTCATCTTTTCCATTTTAGCTTCATGCTCTCTCTGCCTTTCTTGGTCCTCTTTTTGCTTCTCATATTCTTCCTTTCTGATCCTATCTTGTCTCTCTATCTCTTGTCTTTTTTCTTCTTTCTGTCTCTCTATCTCTTGTCTTTTTTCTTCTTTCTGTCTCTCTATCTCTTCTTTTTCTCTTATTTTATCTTGCCGTTCCATTTCTTCCCTCACAACTTGCTGTACATAAGCTGCTAAGTCCTTTCCTTTTAACTCCATGGCCTTTCCATCATGCATAGCTGTTTCCTTAACCTCCTTAAGGTCCACATATGATGATGTAGCCATTGTATTTTATTTTCACCCAAATTTATATATTTTTACTTAGCCTATATTAGTTATGGCTATACTTTAAACTTATTTTATATTTAAGTTTTTACATACTTTTTTACCAGTTTTAAGTGTTATGTCTCTATAGATTCAGTAAATGTGTAAATCTAGTCTGAGTTATATTCAAATCTGTATATTAATATCACACAAATTTAAATCTAGTATATTATATATAATAGTACCATTTAGATCTACAGTTATCAAGAGCACTATGACTATTAGTATGAATAACTATGATCAATTTTAAAATTTGATGTGACTGAAGTGTCTATAGAGTAGACTCTAAGACTGTCTAGAGTAGATAAGATAGATCTAGATCCAATCCAGAAATTATGGTTCTATTTAACCATATGAAATAAATATGTTTACACAATGTCAAATATATCTTTAACAATCTATCTAGAATGTACTACCTTCATTCATCTTTCAATTAATATTCAAAATTAGAGTCTAGATCAGTAGATGTACCAACGAAATGTACAAAAATTTGTGGATCTAAGATTAGCCAGACGACAACGTTTGACTACTGCCAGTTTCGGCATTATTCTCATGGCAAAATCATATTTGATTTTAACCGCTCAAACTAAAATGTATTTTAGTCTGATTCACAATAAAAGAATCCTACCTGTACTTTCTATCATTAAGTGAAAAAAAATACAGATCTAATTAAATTAATAAAAATAAATAATATAAAATAATATACACAAATGAAATAATTAAATGAGACTATCGCTATGAGTTGGGATATGACAATATGGCACACATTAATAACGTCACGAAGTAACCAAGCAACAACGGATATGACGTTTACACAAACAAAACAATCACTATCCTAAACGTATAATATAGCTTTTCATCTAAATTACGTCTTTTACCCCGACGGGTTTTAAGGCGCACCACCTGATTTTACTCAGGCTAACGTACCAAATTTAGACAAAATCTATTTCTAAGGGCAATCTAAACATATACTAATAAGAAAAATGGCACTTAGCTTTTGATAAGAAAGATTCCCTTTGTTCGGATTCTCGAATATGATAGATATACAACAAATTCCACTGCTTCTCTTCCAGTTCTGACTCTGTTCTCCGGTGCTACCAGTGGATACAATCCGTGTCGAGTATCCCACGTAATGCCCCAGATGTCTTGATATGCCACAGCAAAATGTTTCAGTTTCTTCGACGACTGTTGTTGACCGTATGTGTAGTTCCGACGACTTTGTGTACACAGTTACTGACGAATAGGTTAACGGTTCTCCTGGCGACGACTTGATTTGCGTAGGCGACTACTGACAAATAACAGTCTCTTGACGGCAACTTGATCTGGACGACTGACGAATAACGACTTTCTTGACGATGACTTGATCTGGGCTGACGAATAACGACTTTCTTGACGATGACTTGATCTGGGCTGACGAATAACGACTTTCTTGACGATGACTTGATCTGGGCTGACGAATAACGGTTCTCTAAAATAGTTCACTGCTTCTGCTGCTACTCTGGTAGTACGACGAAGTTTGCTGTTGTATGCTGCTTCACTAGACCAAAATGTCCGTAATGTCCAATGTAGACTAGGTGAGACCAAGGTCACCTCCGACGACGTTCCGTTATACGATTAACGGTTTTCAACAAAATTAAGTGGATGTAGCTGTTTCCACTACTTCAATATTAACAAGTCTAGATATGGTCTAGACCAACGTATAATAAATATATCAATGTTCAGCAACGATAAATACGACTTCACTAACCTTCCAAAGGTTAAACGCAGTGACCGTTATAAAAGTGGCAAGCAACCGGTTCAATGAGCAAACTGCTCCACAAGAATCTCTCAAAGGGTAAGACGACAGAGCGATCTCGATTTAGTTAGCTACCAAACTTGTAGTACTCACAATACTTCTGACAGCGGGCAAACTGTCCTTCTCAAAACTGACGAGGTAAAACTTGATACGACTATGTGGCTCCTACGACTGTTTTCTCAAGCGAAGAAAAAATATGTCCAACAGGTTCACTAACGATCTCTCACCCGTTATGAATGAACGGTTCCTCTGGCTGTAGGTCGATTCGGCATCCGAAGATCAGGCGTTGATAATATACTCGTTGAGTAGACCAGACGTTGCGATGATTACTGTCCTGACGAAGGTCACCCTGAGTTAACGGCTCGTTGAACGTACGATCGAGCAGGCGAAGACTGTATGTAAAACTGACGACTTGGCTTGAAACAAAGTCACACTGCGATGATGCTGTGTTCAGCCGTACTCCGATGAAACTTTATATCTTCGAGTGCACGACACTCACCTGAGTAAACGTTCAGCTTCGAGGTCCGGTTCGAGGTTCGGCTTCGAGGTTCGGCTTCGAGGTTCGGGGTCGCCACTGTGATGTTGCTTGTTCAGGCTGTCTTTAGGTCAACTATGGATGACTGTTGAATTTCAACCAATTACTCTGCAAGCGTTTGGGTATTATTGTTCGGGTGTATTCCGTGTAGTTGATCAACAATCCAGACAAAACAATAAACATCTATTTAACAAGTAAAGAGATGTAGTCAACGCTGAAGAACAACTTCACATATATTTATTCTAAGAAAAGGCCACAGTAAAAGTCTCTGTCACTAAACACGTCGTTACCCTAGAGGATTATATCGCTAACTGATTTTCCGGTCTCTAACCCAACATATCCCAAACGTCACTAGTCCCGTTCAATATGCGTCTTCTATGGTGCGTCGCTAAATAACTAATCTATATAAATAAGGTGTCTAACAATACATAATAAAGTCATAATGTAATGACGGGGAACGTGGTTGTGTACTAATGTGTACTCACACATCCTATAAGATAAAATGAGTATGGTAAAATGTTTACACTTACCCGATTGTCCCTAATGAAACCTCACCACTAAACTTCCTAACAGAGGAGACTGTATGAATCCCAGCGGGCCTAACTTGGAATGCTTTGGTCTCTCTCTATATATAGATGGGACTTTTCGTTTAACGGGTGGGGAAGAAAGCTAGCTGGTTTTCTCACATGTATCGATGTACCGGAGATGTCAGGCGTCAGGTCAGATTTATGGTCAATATTCGTTGTCTACCGTGAGAGTAAAGTCTTAAGCGAATATGTATCTGTCCAGCCCGAGTGCAATGCTATTCTTAGAGCGATGTGTATCCTGCGGGGGGGGGGAGTTAGGTGTGAAAAGTTATTAGGCCGCTGCGTGTAGCGCTGGTGCAGCGACTTCATTGTGTGCTGGTCACCTGTCCAGCGGTCAATAATTAAAAGTTAGCCCTCGAGAGGCTAGTTAATGTTTTACGTCGAGATTCGTCCCGTGAGATTCGTGCGAGGGGGGATAAATCCTACAAGAAATTAGTTATGGGTGGACAAGAAAATAATTGTTTTATGTTAAAAATTAAAGTTTCTCACGGTTTGCTGGGAAAAACTCAAATGAACTTTTGCATGCAAGTTTCGTATCGTCACATATCCACCCACTTAAAAAGTATTCGCATATAAGTTTCATTTGAGCTTTGTCGTTGTCCAGTCTAATTGTCCTAAGGGAAAAAAAATTAATCTGAGTTCGAGGAACGAGTCGTAAGGGAGATTGGGCGTCCAGGTATCCGTTTTATGTCTAATTTCGATCCCACCGTGAACTGTCGTGTTCGGGTGGAGAATAACGTGACCTGTTGTTGAGGTCAGGTTTGTTAGGGTACCTGTGCGTCCTACCTGAGGCAGCGAGGGGTGATGGGGTGTAGTTGCGATATGATGGAATGGGTGGGAATCGGTTCTACCGACTGGCAGGGAAAAATCGCTGCTGTTATGGAGTCACCCGTGCACGTATCGACATTCTACATAAACCCTCGCTATGGGCAAGACCATTGGAGGTGTAGTTTTGTCGACAGTTTGGATCTTAACCGTTTCACCGGTGAGATCTGCTGAATCAATCAGCGCTTCCTTTATTATGGAAGTAAAAGAGCAGGCTGTATCAAACATGATATAAGTTTGAACGCCGTTTATTAGGGCCTGCTCTACACCTGGGGGTGATGTAGAGGGGTGAGGAGGTATAAAAGGGATTTCTTGGTCTACCAAGTTACCAGTCTTGGGCCGTCGAACGGTCGTCAGGGCCGATACGACATGTGGGGTTTGTTGTTGTCGAGTCCTCCTGTCGTCACGCGTGTTATGTGAGTCACGGTGAGAGGGGTGGTAGGAATTATTCTGGCGTGATTGATGGGGAGGGCGGTTCGACTGGTTGGATGGGTGTTGTGATGGGACACGTGCCTGGTTGTTTTGATTTTGGTTGTGAGGTGTGGGCTGGGCAGGGGAGGTTTCGCTAGATTGTGGTTCTGTTACTAGTGTCTTAGTTTTCTGGTCTTGTCTGGCAGCTATGTATCGGTCTGCAGCAATTGCAATGTCAGAAGGGTCAATCACCTGTTGCTCATTGACATATATACGAGTTTCCTGCGTTAAGCAGTCTCGAAGCTGCTCAGCCAGAATAAGGTTTCTAAGACCAAATGTTTCGGGCATTTTGCTTAGGGCTAGCCATTTTCCGAGGTATTTGTCCAGCCTGTCGCAAAGATTGACATAAGTTTCTTTGCGCTCAAGGCGGGACCCTCGAAACTTCTTATGGTATGAATCAGAGGTTAGCTCAAATTAAACCAATAGTGCCTCTTTTAGGGCTTCAAAGTCCTCCCGTTGGTAAGAGGGGAGCTTTGTGTAAGCCTCATATGCTTTGCCTCTAAGGCATTGAGCTAGTCTAAAACACCACCTATCCTTGGGCAAGCTATAATAGCGTGCCACCTCTTCGAATCGTGTTAAGTAGACCTCAACACTTTCGCTCTTCTCATCGAAGGGCTCGAAGGGGATGTTGGGTGAGCTGATTGAGGACCCTTGGCTGGAAGCTGGGCTAGTAGGCTGAGAATCAGCGACTGTGCGAGCCGCCTCATTCTCTTGAGCTATTTTAGCTCTTTCGGTTGCCTGTCTCTCCCGCTCCATGGCTAACTCGTGCTCATTTTTTTCTTTATCCCTGGCTAGTTCGTGCTCATTTTTCTCCCTCTCTATTGCTAACTCGAATTCCCGCTTCTCCCACTCATCCAACTTTTGTCGGATGTAGTCAGAGCGATCTTTCCCTTCTAATTCTAACAATGCTGCTGTCTCTGTCAACTCTTGTATTTTGAGTTTTCTGTCAGAGTCAGTCTTGGATCTTGTATTGCTGGCCATTATTTATGTATGAGAGAAATAAAATGGGAGACTAATAAGACTAAAAGGAGGGATATTATTGAAGTAAGAGCGTTATATGAAGCCCGTGCGAAACAACCACGTTGCCCGTAATAATAATATAATATTAAGCACAGTGATGCTACTTAAAATAACCACAAATAATAATATTAAACTAAGATAATGTGTGATAACATCTAAAGTAAAATAGACATACAGTAAAGACTCTAGTAACACTCTTCACTCAGTTTGCAATCCATACTATAAGATAAATAAAGTTAACTATATTAGCTTTTGGAAAGTTCTACTGCTGTATGCCTGTCCTGTCTAATATAGGATTCTAGTTACGGATCCCTTGACAAGACCCCATTAATATGTGACGAGATGTTAATTAGTTAATATTTGGCGCGTTTATTTAAGTCTAGGGGAAATTTGATTAATTTTATCCCGCTCACATATAAGATTTTGTACAGGCACACCGCAACTAACAGTAAGAACAGACCAATATTATACGTTTATAAATAAAATAATTTAATAAATGAAAGTTTACAAAAGATAAATGATCAAATACAATTATAATTAAGAAGTGAAGTAAAGGTGCTAATATCTATCATAACTATTCATCATGGATTGCTAATTATTGAGTGATTGGAGGAGAAGAATGTTCCTATGTCTGGCTACTTATTTTTCTTAGCTGCTAGCCCGTGGGTCGTCTTCTGGTGGTCGTAGGACTGGCACTCAGAAGGATGAGTCATCCGGCTCTGTCCTAGGACGTAGGCTCGGGATATTCTCTATGCGGTAGGCAAGCTGGCTCTAGGGTGAGGCCGCTGCCTGTATAACAGTAGAGAGGGTTGGTGCTGCAGACTAAGTTGTAGTGGGGTGATCTCTCAGCTGTGGTCTCTAGCTCGTAGAGAGTCGTGCTAACTCAACACCAGTTTATCTTCTGCTGCGAAGGCTGCTCTAATCTGTCGGCATTAGGCAATAACTATTGGGCAGTGGACAGTTTGGGCCGGGTACTGGGCAGATGATACTGGGCTGTATAGGGCACTGTGGATACTGGGCAATATGATAGGGCCAAGGACAGTAGGCAATGCCTTCTTGCTAACAGGTATGTAATTGGGGGGGGTATCTGGTGTGGTCTGCTCCGGTTTCAGCTTTGGGTGGAGATCTGGTGGTTATAGCAGTTGGGTGTAGCAATCGTCTGTAGCAACCGGGGATAGCAACCAGGCTGGAGATAAGACAGACAATTAGGAACCTCCTAAAGGCATTGAGCAGGGATTCCCATATGCCTTACAATCAATCAGATGTAGGCATTGGTATCAATCCCAATAAGGCATTTAAGACAATTAGTTATAAGATCTTAAAGCATGCGCATATAACTCAATAACAAAAGGATATAAGTAAGATAACCACAATAAATGTGCTATTGTACAATGTAGGATGATACTAGTCAAGATTCATCCATTAAATTTGATTACGACGATAAGTAATCAGTTACAGTAAAATGGGGAATGAGCATATTATATACTAAAGGATAAGATGAAAATAAAATATTAGGGATATGGCTACAGTAATAAGGGTTTGATATAGTTAATCAAAATTACATTCATCCAAGGAACTATAAGTTCACAAGGGTGGGAGACATAATAACATGTATGAGGGATATACAACAGAAGTGTGAAATAAATAATTTAACATGGGCTCTGTAAGTTTAGAGCACTGCGATCTAAGTTCTTAGACAGTACTTAGATTCACTAAAGGGTTTTGTTTACATCAATCACTAAAATACAGGAATGGATGAAACATAACAAATTAAATGTAATAACTATAGTTTCAATGTAGACAACCATAGTGGCATTAATAATACTATATGAAGATATAGCATCGACATAAAATAGTACAAGATACATACATAATAAAGTCATAATGTAATGACGGGGAACGTGGTTGTGTACTAATGTGTACTCACACATCCTATAAGATAAAATGAGTATGGTAAAATGTTTACACTTACCCGTTTGTCCCTAATGAAACCTCACAACTAAACTTCCTAACAGAGGAGACTGTATGAATCCCAGCGGGCCTAACTTGGAATGCTTTGGTCTCTCTCTATATATAGATGGGACTTTTCGTTTAACGGGTGGGGAAGAAAGCTAGCTGATTTTCTCACATGTATCGATGTACCGGAGATGTCAGGCGTCAGGTCAGATTTATGGTCAATATTCGTTGCCTACCGTGAGAGTAAAGTCTTAAGCGAATATGTATCTGTCCAGCCCGAGTGCAATGCTATTCTTAGAGCGATGTGTATCCTGCGGGGGGGGGGGGGGATAGGTGTGAAAAGTTATTAGGCCGCGGCGTGTAGCGCGGGTGCAGCGACTTCATTGTGTGCTGGTCACCTGTCCAGCGGTCAATAATTAAAAGTTAGCCCTCGAGAGGCTAGTTAATGTTTTACGTCGAGATTCGTCCCGGGAGAACCGTGCGAGGGGGGATAAATCCTACAAGAAATTAGTTATGGGTGGACAAGAAAATAATTGTTTTATGTTAAAAATTAAAGTTTCTCACGGTTTGCTGGGAAAAACTCAAATGAACTTTTGCATGCAAGTTTCGTATCGTCACACTCACATTTGTAGTATTATTGCTGTTTGCGACATTTGGCCGAATGACTGAACGTGAAGCACCAGTGTCTACGAGAAACCGATACTTCCGAATTCTAATGTTTCTTTCTACCATAAGACTCCTACTCTGTCCCAGCACAGCTATTGGAGTGACATTGACAGGGGCTCCCATTTCCTGGATCGCCGGTTTCTGCCCCTTGAAGACGACGAATGTTAGTTTTCCTGATAGCCATTGGCTCCAGGCCATGCACCCCTTTCTGATCTGTGCTGAATCGCTTCTTGCTGATTAGGTGTTCTTCTACACATCCTTTGTATATGCCCAGATTCACCACAGTTCCAGCAACGGACCCTGGTCGCACGATGAGCTCCCTGTGACCGGCTTGGCTTATACTCTTCAAGAACCTCCGTCATCCGTCTGAGTACTTGTGTTAAATCTTCTTCCTGAACTTCCAGTCTCCGACCATGATGACTGTTGATGGATGCGTTCTTAGCGGCTTCATAGGACAGAGCGTACACAAGGGCTTCGCTGGCCTTACACTTGCCACTAACTCTAATAACCTTTTATAGCTCTGGATCTCGAACGGCATCGATGAAGGCATCAGTGACGATTACTTCGAGGAACTCCTGTGCTGCTGTGGGGTATGCCAGATGGGCAAGTCGTTCAATGTCCGTCTTTAGCTCTTGTAGGGTTTCACTGACCCGCTGTTGTCTGGTCTTCAGCTGGACCCTATAAACTTCCTGTAAGTGCTCGTCCCCGTATCGAAGCTCCATAGCCTGGACGAGAGAAGCATAATCCTGCTGGTTTGGAATGAATTGGAGTACTTCGGAAGCCTTTCCTCTAAGGGCCAGTACTAGAGCGGTCGCTTTTTCCTCCTCGCTGCCCCATTTGTTGACCTTAGCAGCTGCCTCAAACTGTCTTCTGTAGACTGACCAGGAGACGGACCCATCAAACACAGGGGGGTTTCATCTTTACAAGCCCTTCGGGTAACATTGATCCTGTATTCATCTTTACAAGCCCTTCGGGTAACATTGATCCTGTATTACTCACCGGCGCCTTGCTGAGCCCTTCTCTAACTTGAACTTTCAGTTCTTCTATGTCTTTTTCTACCACATCGACTCTCTGGTTCATCGTGACCTCCATCGTGGTTATTTTCTGGTTAACCGATACCAATTCAGTCCTGATCCCTGAATCGAGTGTATCCATTTTTTCCTGCATCTTACCTAGGAGTTCCATCTTTTCCTGCATCTTACCTAGGAGTTCAGTTATATCTGGCCCTACTTTGAATTGATAACTGTCCGGGTCTTCTTCTTCCTCAATCAGGGCTTGCCGGAGACGAGATGTAAGTGTCTCCTTGCTACCACCAAGCTTTAGACCTTGATACCGAAGCTCTTGTTTTAGTTCTTTAATCAAGAGTTGGTCTAGTTGTTTCATAATAGGGGAAGCCATTACTAACTTACCTCCCGTTCGTTGAGTTGCCTATAATCCCACTTCTGATACCAATGTTACAACATTTAAAGGAGGCAACTCAACGAGGTATGGGAACAAAGATAATACAAAGTTTAATCAACATAGATCACCAAAAACAAGAACCGTTCCAATCTCAATCTTCTCGCACTTCCTCTTCCTCTCTCCCCGTTCATTTAGTCCATCCTCGTGCTCTGGTGCGCAACCATAGAGTCACTACAGAACATGGTCATTACAATATTTTTATTTTTTTTCACTGCTGAATTATGCAATAGTTTTCATGTTTTTAGTTAGGCCTAAATCAAAAGTTGTTTTTTTTTTCAATAGAGCTAGCTCTAGATCTCTACAGCGAGTTTCCCCCCTAAACAATTTAATTGCAAGCAGACATAGATCTCGTAGATATACATAGCATGGGCGTAGCCGGGGGGGGGAGTTTGGGGTTCACCCCCCCCCCGAAATGAATTCCCCCCCTCTGGGGGGGGATCGGAATTTAGTGACTGATTTTTTGCTTTGTTTTTTTGTTTATTTTAGGTGAGATTTTAATACTAAACCATCACTTGCCTCAGCACAACCAAAGGGGTTTTGAGTTTAAAACCCCCTACCCGGGGGTTTTGAGTTTAAAACCCCCTAACAGAGGGGGGTCGAGTTTAAAACCCCCTACCAGGGGTTTTCGCAGTTAAATCTCCCTTTTCTATATAACAAATTTTAAAAAATGCAAACGAGAATCCCCAAATTCCAAGAGCACAGTTAAGGAAGATTTTGAATTTAAACACCCCCACCCTAAATTTACGATAAACCCCCTCTTCAATATAAAAACAGCAAATTACACACTCAAAATTCTATGAGCGTAGCCAAAGGGGTTTTGAGTTTAAACCCCCTGCAAGCGGGGTTTAAAGCTAAAAAATACATCTTCAGTGTAAGAAATAAAATCAAATTACGAACTCAAAATGCTATGAGCGTTGCCAAAAGGGGTTTTGAATTTAAACCCCCCTTCAGAGGGGCTTGATGCTTAAAAATCCCTCTTCAATATAAAAAAAGCAAATTACACACTAAAATTATTTGAGCGTAGCCAATCCTATTTGGGGTTTTTAGGTTTAAACCCCTTTCCTACAGATGGCTTTTTTTTAATGTTTAAAACTCCTCCAGATGGTTTTGAGTTTAAAATTCCCCTACATTATATTATTCTAAAGCAAACTATATTTACTAAATTCTATTGCCGTAGCTAAATGGGGTTTTCAATTTAAAAAAAAAACAACTCCAGAGATTTTTTAGTTTAAAACCCCCAACAGATGATTTTGACGATAAAACTTCCCTTATCGATATAAAATCTAAAGCAAACTACAGTCACTTAATTCCAATAGCGTATTCAAGATAGGTTACACATTTCTACCAGTGGCGGGGCTCCATTAATAAAGTGCAGTGAATAGTCATCTGCCGAAATTGAAAAACACTTAATGTGGCTCAACAAAGATGGCTAAGATAGATTTTATGAGTCAGTTATAGAGCCTGTATTAAGGAAATCCTATGCCGAAGTGGGAGTCGACCCCTTAGTAAGATTGTGAGAGAACGACGCATGAGGTTTGCGGGACATGTTCTCCGACAAAATGAGTTAAGCATAAGAAGAGTTGCGTTGACATCCTAGTATAACTTGTCGCCAAACATTCATGGAGGTCCTCAGAGCAGGTGGGAAGAGGCTTCAGACATTATCAGTGACAGATTTTTATGGAAACAGCTTGACGGCAAATGCGCCGAACGGCGCGGGAGGGTCTAAGTCAATAAGAATAGCACATTAGGTTTTTGAAATAAAACTTTTTTAATAGCAGGAAAATGTACTGTAGATACCTCAGAATATGCATTTTGATGGCTTTCAATATGAGAAATAGTGCTTGGTGGGCGGGGGGGTCTACAATTTTTCCACTAACTCCAGGAAGAACCTATTCTAGGGCACAATAAACGTCTTCCGAAAGAATAAAGGGTCAGAATGTAATAAAGATGATGTACACACACACACATAAATAATTTTTTTCGCGGGAGGGAGGGGGGTCCGGGGGGGGGGGAAATCCCCCCCAACCCCCCCCCCCCCCCAAAAAAAAAAATCCTGGCTACGCCCATGATATATACTATATATATTTATATATACAGTGCTTTTTTGTAAAAAAAATAGATGCCGGTACTCAGTGATTGGGTGCCGGTACCTAGTTATTGATTGGCTAACTTTAAACTACTAATAAATTAATAATATACGCACAAGTACAAGAAAAGTATTCATTTTTTCCCACATTCAAAAAAGTGCCGGTACGCCGTACCGTTGCATACTGTACAAAAAAAGCCCTGTATATAAACATAAGTAAAACAAGATTACAACCACACAAAATCAGAGGCGGCCCCTGTCGGATCCGCATATTCACTGGTCGACTGAGGATGGCATCGAGCAGGGTATGAAACCGAGACCGTAGAGATAATCAGTCCTGCGCGCTACCCGCACGACCAGGCATTGCTCTTAATCTAATGAAAAACTAGTTACAAGCTAATAGCCTACTATTGATAATATACCTACACATTACGGAATGACAACTACCGGATATGTACAATATGTCAGAAGATTTTAGATAATTGAGCATTTTTATTTAAATGGAACTAGAATGAGGATAAAGATCTACCTAAATTAAACTACTAATTTGGCACTCTTAATATCTATATCTACTAGATCTAAAATATAATATGTCAGAAGATTTTAGATAATTGAGCATTTTTATTTAAATGGAACTAGAATGAGGATAAAGATCTACCTAAATAAAACTACTAATTTGGCACTCTTAATATCTATGTCTACTAGATCTAAAATATATATTTTTGATAATGTAGATGTAATTTAGATAAGATTTATATTTGAAAAAAACACTAGATAATCAATTAATAGACTAATTGCAATATGAAATATTAAAATAGTAGATTAGTTTTAGTATTTTATAACATTGCAATATTGACATATTGACAATCTAGACTTTAGAAATAAAAATCTACACTTTAAGCCTAGAAATTGAAATTATAGATCTTGATCTAGTCTAAATCATGGCTGTCTGGTAGTGCGGTTTGCGCTCTGGACTGTCGTTTGGATTCATCGATGGTTCCAGGTTCAAACCCTGCCGTTCCTATCCCCCGTCGTCCATGTAAAACAACAAACATTCTAAACTAGACCAAGAAATTCTAGATCTAGATTCTATAATGATTTTAATTAGAACTTAAATCTAAATCTAGTTTTAAAAATCTAGCTCTAGTGTAAGAAAAAAAAATCTAGATCTAGTGTAAAAAATCTAGCTCTAGTTAAAAAAAAAATATAGATCTAGTGCAAAAAATCTAGATTAGATCTAAATCTAGCTATTATGTCTTTAAAATGCGAGTCACATTACGAGGTTTAATAAACATTACTATACCGAGTTGTTTTAGCATTAAAAGAATTAACTCCATATGACGTCAAAGGAAAAAAGTTCCATTACGTCACACGTCCTAGTTAGACTAAAATATGTCTTCTATACGAGAAGCTTGTCGAGTGTTCATAGATATAGGTGCACCGAGTGAGATCTTTTAGCATTTCATTTGATGGGCTAGTTAGACTTAATAAATATATATAAAAGGATTGAAGACGCTTTTTTGTTGTTTTGTCTGTCAGTCTGTCTGTCCGTTATGTTAATAGCGAGAAAAAAAAGCCTAAAAGCTATTGAAAATCTGATTAAAATTTAATTTCCCTTCCGAAAAATCGCATAAATTTAAGTTTCTATAATAGATTGTTCCGGATGTTTATATATTTACAGTGAGAGAAAATAAGAATTCCAGATTAATCAAATGCCGTTAATTAAATTAGTGGGATGGTCTGTTATGAAAATTAGATGTACCATAGTCTTATGGAGATTTTTTCAAACCATACTTTGATGTTAGGAAGTAGTTTTCCTTAAAAATCGGAGCATAATATTAACGATCATTAGATTTTCTAACTTTTTAGTTAGAAAGTTAAATGTAGTGTAGGAGAGAAGTGCGATTTTACATAAATAAAGTTAAACTATTTTTCATAAAAAATCCGGAACAAACAATTTTCGTAAATGAGAAAATTATTTGTTTTATTTATTAGAAGAGGGATTTCAAACATTTATTAGCGTTATTAGATTTTTTATATAAAATTCGGATCATTTTTGGCGACGATTTGTAAGAAAATTAAGGTAATGTCGGTCGATTTCTTCTTCGAAACAAAATCCGGAACATTCTTTAGCGATTAAACAACTTTATTATGTTTCGGCAATAAAATTAATTGTAAAATAAGTCTAAAAATTGATTTTCAATAATCGTTTCTAGTAAATTTCTTTCTTATTTTAAAATCCTGAATAACCTATTGTCGATATTTTTGAAAAAAATAAAATTAGTTGACATACATTTGTTTAAAGTTAAAAATTAGGAACAATCGATATTGATAAATAAACTATAGTGACGTAGTGTCAAAGAATATAAGTGTAATATTAGTCAATTATGCGATTTCAAGCAACCATTCGACATCATTTATTTTTTATATAACAAGATCCGGAACAACTTTATAGTCAATGCAATATAAATCAGTATAGATATTTTTATTTAGCATTTATATGCTATTTACATTAAAAAACCGGAACGATATATTAAAGATCATGTGTTTCTTGCAACGTTTAAGCATGGAAATAAAATCTAATATAAGTTAGAAGAGCAAACAAATATTCATTGGCATTGATTTGTTTTTCACAAAACATCCGGAACAATCTATTATAGATACTTAAAATTATTGCAATATTTCTGAATTAAAAAGTAAAGGTTAAATCAGATTTACAATAGCCTCTAATTTTATTTGTTAATCTAATCGTGACGGACAGACTGACTAACAGACAAAACGCCCAAAAATAATCTACTTTTATTCGGATGGGGGCACTAAACAAAAAATATATAAAATCTGATTTTTTAAAAAAAGTTGAAGGAATTGGTTTAGTACCTGACCATGTTGCGTCGTTACGCTACTGCACGAAAATCGCTGCATAATAAGTACATTTTAAAAAAAGTGCGTGATATTTACATACAAAGTGCATTATTAGCCTTAATAAACACACAGAAATGTTTTCTTTTAATTTTAGCAGCTAGTTGACCAGAAAAAAACATCTTTAACTATTATTTATATTTGTTGTAAACATTTCCCGTACATTTTAAAAATATATTTGACTTAGTGATACACAAATACACAAATACACAAAAATTGTCTATCTTTGTTAGCATATTGTAACATTGCCTCCCTTACATTTACGTAATTGTTTTAGAATTGTGTATTTTTATGAAAAAATCGCTTGCATAATTAATTTTATAAATTAAACGTTTTCCTTTTTGAAAACGAAAAGTAGCCTTTGCACCTAAACTTTTCAAGCCGCATTTAATGATGAAATAATATTTTTCATATCTCTTCTAGTTTTCGAGATCTGAGTGGGACAGACGGACAGACGGACAGACGGACATTTTACGTTAAAAATAATAAATAAATAAATAAATATATATCTATTATTAAAAGTAGAAAGTAAGGCGTATGTATGTATGACCGTTTGACCAATCTTGATAAAACTTGGCAGAAATGTTCCTTGGGTACTAACTTAGACAGTAGTGTTTGTATTGTAGCCCGAAAACAAACTTAAGACCCGAAAAAAAAAAAGAGTTGACCGACTCTATAAAAGTATAGTATCTTATAAATCTAGGCCATGTTTACTATATTGACAGGAGAAAAGATCGAAAGGATTTAGATCTAGATCTATCTTATCTTATCTTATATAATACAGACGTTACTTCAAAAAAGAAGATGATTACGTCCTACGCGTCATGCATTTAGTCATGCATATTAACCAATGACTTAAATTCTGCCAAGTCACTGGTTTTCCTGGCTAGCTCAGGCAACCCATTCCATGCTCTAATAGCACTAGGGAAGAAGGAGTATTTGTACAAATTTGTCCTAGCATATGGGACGAGGAATGTGCTTTTATCTTTGAGTCTTTCAGAGTATTTTATTAAATTTTGTTTTTGTATTTGAAGATTATGGCTCAGTGTTTTATGTATTATTACTACTTAACTTTTGAGCCTTCTGTCCTGAAGGCTTTCTAAATTTAGTGATTTTACTAAAGGTGTTACTCTAGTCAAATGTGAATATTCGTTTGTTATGAATCGAACTGCTCTATTTTGTGTCTGTTCTAGTTTCTTAATGTTTTCTTGAGTTGAGGGGTCCCAAACAGAGGATGCATATTCTATTATTGGCCTAGCCAAGGTTAAATAACATTTTAGTTTTATGTTCTTATTTGATTTATAGAAATGTCTTTTAATAAATCCTAATGCTTTGTTTGATTTTTTTGTAGTTTCATCAATATGTGGATTCCATGACAGTTTTTCATTTATTATAACACCTGGGTATTTTGCGTTTTTAGTCTGTGTTACTGATTTGCCATGAATAAGATAAGTGGAATTAATTTTAGTTTTTTTTGTTACTCTTAACAAATGACATTTTTAAGAACCACACTTTGCGTAGATAGTTTTTTACTTTGACACAAGAAAATACAAAAGAAAGTCCATTGATTTCATTATATAATAAAATTAACCCTTCAATTTTGTGTTTCAAAAGCATTTTTTTTACATAAATACGTTACTAATATCTGCGAATTCAGATTTCCCGACGAACATTCTTTCATTAGACAATACCGTAATGTTAAACATCTTTCCATTCCTAGGTCTAAAACTCTATTTCAACTCTAAGATGATAGAGAGAGACGATCTTTTCCCTTTGCAATTTCTTGTGTGACTAAAGAGGCCAATCCTCGATACCCAGCTGCGATCGCAGGTTGGGCATATATTATCACCAGGCGCCGTTGCATTTTCACCCTTCTTTCTGCTTCTGTTGTGTATGACATCTGCAATCTGTGACCCTTCCTTTAATGCTCTCTCTCCATGTGGATCTGTCCAGTGCCACCTCTTCCCAGTTGCCAGTGTCGATGTCGCGTTTGCATACATCCGTATAACGTAAAAGTGGGCGACCAGCGGCTCTCCTGCCTTCTATTAGATCGCCATACAAGATGTCCTGTGGAAGTCGACCTACTGGCATTCTACGAACGTGGCCAAGCCAGCCAATGCGTCTGCTGCTGATAACAGAGCGGATGTCCTGGCACCCTGCTTTTAGTAGCACTTCCTCATTGGTTTTCTTATCTTGCCACCTTATTTTAAAGATCCGCCTTAGGCATCGGAGGTGGAAGACATTCAGCTTTTTTTCCTGCCATGAGTAGGTTGACCATGTTTCACTTCCGTACAGCAAGGTGCTCAACACACAGGTCCGGTAGACTAGGGCTTTAGTACTGCTAGTCAGCAATATGTTGTCCCAGACTCTTTTCTACAACCGTGACATGGTGGCCATTGCCTTGGCTATCCTGTTGTTTATGTCTTTATCCAGTAGAGTGTTGTTGGATATGATGGAGCCAAGGTAACAGAAGTGATCAACAATTTCTAGTGGTTGGCCATTAATGCTTATTTGAGTTGCAGTGTTAGTGTTTTGGACAATATCTTAGTCTTGCTTTGACTGATGTTTAAGCCGAACTTCTGGCAAGCAGCAGATAGTTTGTCAACCAGGGACTGTAGCTGAATATCAGAATCAGCCACAATAGCTGCATCATCAGCATACAGGAGTTCCCTGACGAGTAGCTTCCTAACCTTGGTTTTTGCCCGCAGCCTTGATACATTAAATAGTTTTCCAGAGGATCTTGTATGGAGAAACACACCTTCGTTTATGTCGTTGTACGCATAATGCAGTAGACAGGAGAAGAATATGCCAAACAGAGTAGGTGCGAGCACACATCTCTGCTTGACACCACTGCAAACCTCAAAAGGTGCTGATTGGGCTCCATTGAATTTGACAGTACATTTAGTTTCCTCGTGAAAACACTCAATGAACTTCAGTAGTTTGGGAGGGCAACCTATTTTCCTCATGAGTTTGAAAAGGCCACTTAAATGTATTAATAATTTGAACAAATTTGTAATTATTAAGCCAGGCAATAACTTATCTTCTGACAGATGCAACATCTGCAAAAAAGTATGCACCATGAAACAGAAAACCATTCAATGTGACACCTGTGATGAATGGTACCACGCATCATGTCTCCATATGAATACACCTGTGTATTATGCCATAGGCAACAAAGACGCATCGTAGTACTGTGTACCGTGTGAGTTACCTCAGTTTACATCAGGACTGTTTGATTCCTTTGATGCAGACACTTCTAACCCATACAACATCCTAAACACCATCCCAAACCAAACCAGATCCACTCCAATTAAATCTGCTAAAACTAATACAACACCCTCATTAAACAAACCTACTAAAGAAGTAATACCAAAATACCTTAAAACCTTAGTAATAAATTTTCAAAGCATTAGGAACGAAACAGCAGACTTAGAAATTTTATTAGAATGTGAGAAGCCAGACATAATTGCAGGAACAGAAACTTGGCTTCATCCTGAAATTTATAATGAAGAAATTTTCAATTTTATAATGCAGAAATTTTTAGAAAAGATAGGGCTGATAATCCTGGGTGTGTTCTTTTAGCAATAAAACACTCTTATAGCAGAAGAAATTACCTTACCTAACTAAAAAAATATAGAATAAATATTTTGTAAAATTAATACTACCTAAACATTCCTAATCATGGGCGTAGCCAGGATTTTTTTTTCAAGGGGGTCTTTGGGGGGATTCCCCCCCCCCCTCATTTTTTAAATGTATGTATGTGTGTTTGTATATAATCTTTATTACATTCTGACCCATCATTATTTCGGAAGACGCTTATTGTGCCCTAGAATAGGTTCTTCCTGGAGTTAGTGGCAAAATTGTGTGGCGCCAAGTTCTACTAGGGTGTCATCGAAACTCTTCTTATGCCTAATTCATTTTTGTCAGATACATGCCCCGCAAACCTCACAATCTTACTAAGGGGTCGACTCCCAGTGCGGCATAGGATTTCTTTGATTTACACCCGATCTCTATAACTGACTCCTAAAATATGTCTTAGCCATCTTTGTTGAGCCACATTTAGTGTTTTTCAATTTCGGCAGATGACTATTCACTGCACTTTAATAATTGAGCCCCTCCACTGGTAGAAATGTGTAACCTCTCTTGAATACGCTCTTGGAATTAAGTGACTGTAGTTTGCTTTAGATTTTATATCGAAAAGTGAAGTTTTATCGTCAAAATCATCTGTTGGGGGTTTTAAGCTAAAAAATCTATGCAGTTATGTTTTTTTTTTATTGAAAACCCCATTTAGCTACGCTCATAGAATTTAGTAACTGTAGTTTGCTTAAGAATAATATTGAAGATAGAGGTTTTCCACCTCAAAACGCCCTGTAGGGGGATTTTAAACTCAGAACCATCTGGAGGGGTTTTAAACTTTAAAAAAGCCATCTGTAGGTGAGGGATTTAAACTTAAAACCCCCAATGGTCTTGGCTACGTTCAAATAATTTTAGTGTGTGATTTGCTTTTTTTATATTGAAGAGGTATTTTTTAGCATCAAACCACTCTGAAGGGGGGTTTAAACTCAAAACTCCTTTTGGCAACGCTCATAGCATTTTGAGTGCGTAATTTACTTTTTTCGTTTTTTTTCAGCTTCAAACCCCGCTTACGGGGGGTTTAAACTCAAAACCCCTTTGGCTACGCTCATAGATTTCTGAGTGTGTAATTTTCTTTTTTTTTATATTGAAGAGGTACTTTTTAGCTTTAAACTCCACTGGTGGGGAGTTTAAATTCCAAACCCCTTTGAATACACTCATAACATGTTGAGTGTATAATTTTTACTTCAAACCGCGCTGAAAAGGGGGGTTTAAATTCAAAACTGAGTCAAAACCCATTTAGCTACGCTCATAACATTTTGAGTGCGTAATTTGCGTTTTTTATACCGGGTATTGAAGAGGTATTTTTTAGCTTCAAACCCTACTGAAGAGGGGATGGGGGTTAACTCAAGACCACTTATGCTACGCTCATAGAATTTTAAGTGTGTAATTTTCTTTTTTTTTATATTGAAGAGGTACTTTTTAGCTTTAAACGTAAATTTTGGAGGGGGTTTAAAAATCAAAATCTTCCTTAACTGTGCTCTTGAAATTAGGGGATTGTCGTTTGCATTTTTTGGTGTGTGTTTTATGTTATGGAAGAGGGGAATTTAACTGCCAAAACCCCTGGTAGGGGGGTTTTAAACTCAAACCCTCCTCGTAGGGATTTTAAACTCGAGCCCCCCTGGTAGGGGGTTTTAAACTCAAAACCTCCTTTGCTGTGCTAGGGCAAGTGATGGTTTAGTATTAAAATCTCGCCTAAAATAAACAAAATCCAAGCAAAAAATCAGTCACTAAATTCCGGAGGGGGGGGGGATTTTAGAATACATGCAAGAACTATGTAATCAGTTTACTACACTTAAAGAGACAAATAAAAAAGCAGTTTTTTGGATTATTGGTGATTTCAACCTACCTGATATAAATTGAAAAACACTAACCATAGATAAACACCAAAACCTTAAGGACATAAATGAGCTTTTTATAGAAACTTTACGCAATCGAAGTTTAGATCAAATCATTAAAAACCCAACTAGATTAAACAACACATTAGATGTCTTCTTAACCAACAGACCTGGATTGCTAGTAGTTTATATCATCTCTGGTCAGAAGATGAGATCATAAAAAATACACAGTTAGATAAAAGCAGTAGCCAATATAAAACCCAAAAGAAAAATCTTACTCTGGAACAAATGCAACCTAACACAACTACACCAAGCTGCATTAAACTTTCAACAAACATTCTTATCAGACAGAGACATTGACCAACCAGTCTATACCTCTGGAATTTCATAAAAAACTATCTTGAAAACATTATAGCAAACCATATACCAACTAAATACACATCAAACAAAATAAATAAATGCTGGTTTAATAATAGATTAAAGAAGTTTTGTAAACAGAAGGAAAACCTATATAGAAAAATTAAAGAAACTAAGGCAGAAAGAGTTATATAACAAGTACATAAAAATTAAACACCTAACCCAAAAAGTAAGCAGACAGCTGCAGAGTGAATACATAAACAATGTAATATCTAAAGATAACAAAAACCTATGGTCATAAATTAAGTCTAAGAAAATGGAAACAACAGGCATAGCGCTATTAAAAGGAGAAGACAACTTAACACACAATGATAATGAAACTAAAGGTAACATACTAAACTAATACTTTGCATCAGCATTCTCAGCCCCAGGAGACAAAGACATGTTACTTATTTTTAACAAAGTAGACAACATAGGAGATATAGAAGTACAAGAAAAAGGAATCCAAAAACTATTAGCCAACATCAAACCTAATAAAGCATCTGAATCTGATGGTATTCCAGCTAGATTACTCAAAGAACTAAGCAATGAGCTAGCACCAATGTTCAAAATACTTTTTCAGGCATCTCTTAACCAGGGCAGAGTACCAAGGGACTGGAAAAAAGCTAATGTCACCCCTCTATTTAAAAAAGGAGAAAAATCAGACCCAGGAAACTACAGACCAGTATCACTTACCAGCATCACATGTAAAATCCTAGAACACATAATATGTAGCAACATCATAAACCACTTAGACATACATAATGCCCTTACTCCATACCAACATGGCTTTAGGAAATATAGATCATTTGAAACAAAAGTAGTCGTTGCACCTAAACTTTTCAAGCCGCATCGCATGGTGAAATAATATTTTTTTTATATCTCTTCTAGTTTTCGAGATCTGAGTGTGACAGACAGACGGACATTTTGCACAAACCTATTAGCGGGGTTTCCACTTACTGGGGCCGCTAAAAATAAAAATTACAAACACTGAAAAAAAAAAAAGATGATTTAAGGGGCATAACTTTTAGCACAAATCAGATTTTTGTATATAAAAAATGCTTTAATTATCTCCCTTGGATCTTTTTTTTTTTTTTTTTTAAGTGCAGTGTGTGTGTTCTTTTTAAGGGGGCCAAACACGAATTTGTATCGAACATTTTGTTACTTTTTTTTAAGCGGCTCGCCTAAAGGGTAAAAGCCACTACTTGTTTTGTGTGGTCTGCATGTCCATATGTCCGTCCATCTTCTTATTCTCCTTCTTCATTTTCATATGGAAGGGTTCAGAGTAGATCAGTACTCCCGTGCTGCAGTTTCCAGATCAAGTAGTTCTCCCTATAGTTATTCTCCTACAGGAAGGTCCATCTGTCACATTCGCGGTTTCACAAACTAAAAAAGCTATTGAAAATCCGATCTGACGCTATTTTGCAGCTTGCATAGTTCTATTACAGTGGCTAGTTTTCTTTTCTTAAAGCGCATCGTTTTTGTTTTAACAATTACTTATGTGAGTCATCTTTTCATAAAATACACCACAACACATGTATGTAAGGGAGATTATATTGAGAACGGGACATTAAATATGTATTTCTTTTCAATATATATTTACATACCAAAATAAATAAATAAATAAATAAATAAATAAATAAATAAATAAATAAATAAATATATATATATATATATATATATATATATATATTTATATATATATATATATATATATATATATATATATATATATATATATATATATATATATATACAGAGGCCAAACAATTCGCTTTTTGTTGTTGTTTTTTTGTCTAAAGTTTACAGAAAGTATTTATTTTCAATCGTGAAGCCCTATCACGCTATTTTTTAGCGGCCCCCGTAAGAGGAAAAGCCGCTATTAGGTTTGTGTAAAATGTCTGCCTGTCCGTCTGTCACACTCAGATCTCGAAGACTAGAAGAGAAATGAAAAATATTATTTCACCATGCGATGCGGCTTGAAAAGTTTAGGTAAAACGACTACTTTTGGTTTTCTAAAAGCAAACCGTTTAATTTATAAAATTCATTATGCAAGCGATTTGTTTTCATAAAAATACACCAATTCTAAAACAATTACGTAAATATAAGGGAGGCAATGTTACAATATGTTAACAGAGAGAGTCATTGCATTGTATATTTTCAGTATCACTAAGTTAAATATATTGTTACGAATCTCACTATCCAGGCTCTCTGCAAACTGCACCTTACACCACCAACTTAAAGAACTTGACAACTCAGGGCTCCAAAGTAACGTAACACTTTAATAGTGGAATAAATAACAGCCAATACTGTACAATTGGCAACACGTACACTGTACAAATATCTCTCCGATAACACCGCTCCGCCGTATCAACTCTTGCACTGGCCTCTCCGTCTCGTTCCGGGCTTGCACTGGGTTCAACAGTTCAGGACTGACTTCACACACTAGGCTCGTTGTGTCGGACTCGATCACAGACCAAGATCAAGACGCCAGTCGTCTCAACTGTACTTGACAGTACTCCGCACTGAACCGTCGTAATGCTCCGTACAGAACAACACCGCTGAACTGTGCCACCACCAGGTTTATAACACTGCCCCCTCCTTAGATCTGTCCGTCCCGGACAGAATCAACATCATGACATTGGCTGTAAAGGTTCATCGCTGCAGGCGGGGGTCGATCAGTGGCAGTTGGCTTGCCTCTTGAGCTTGATGGAGTTGCCATGTTGCAGTCAGCAATGGTCGCTTCCTTCTTCTACTCCAATTGGCCTTCACCTGGTTGCATGGACGTCGTGCTTTCATCGCCATCCACGTTGAATTCAGAAAAAGTTTTCTTCTTCTCCTCCAGTTAGCCTTCATCTGGTTGCATCGATGTCGTTGTCGCATCGTCATCCATGTTGCACTCAACAAAAGTAGCCTTCTTCTTCTTCTCCGCCAGTTGGTGTTCATGTGGTTGCAGTTATTTCTTGGTAGAATCACCATGCACGTTGGACTACGCAAACGCCGCCTTCTTCTTTTCCTCCAGTTGATCGTCCTCTTGTTGCAGTGACGTTGTGGTTGCATCGCTCTCTTGTCGGTCGGCACCGAGGACAGCCACTTGACACATGGAGAGGTATAGGATGTAAGGGCTGGGGATACCAAGATCGTTGGCAAAAGAGGTGGCTTCATAGGGCTTTGCGAAGAAGGACTGGGATAGGCTTCAAATCCACAGGGCGGGGAATTGTGGGACAGGTCATCATCTTCAGCCTTGTCTGGAGGGCATGCTCGTGGGGCAAGTTGGTAACACTCCTCGTGCAAAGGTCCCTCGTCTTCGGCTTCAGGCTCCATTCGGCTTTCTTCACCACCATCAGGACCTCTCTCTCTCTCGTCTCAGTATCGGGCCAATCGCTTGTTGGTTTCAGACCCTGTCGATGACTTTCGTCTTTCAAATGTCCATCAACGTCAACGTCAGACTGCCTTGGATTCTCTTTACTACCTTCAGGACTTTCCTCTCCAGTCTTGGCAGCTGGACCAACGTCTGTTAGGTTCGGACCTGGCTGGTATCTCTCGACTTGCATATGTCTCTCAACGGCTTCGTCAGGTTTCAATGGGTCCTCGTGATCACCACCAAGGCTCCTCTCTCTGGTTTTAGCATCTGAACGAACGTCTGAGTTGATGATTCTCTCCTCCACAGCAGGTATGCGTTGGTTCATAGCGGCTATCTTGGTGTTCATGGCATCTAACTTGGAATTGATCTGTTCCAGCAAGTTAGGTTCGACTTCAAAAAGATATGTGTCCGGATCTTCTTTTTCTTCCAAAATGTCATCTCGGAGGCGTGCTTGTAAGGTTTCTTTATTTCCGCTCGTTTTCAGATTTCGATCACGGAGTTCTTGCTTCAGTTCTCTGAATTCAAGTTCGTACAGCAGTTTCAGACGAGCCATAGTAGATCCGATCCAATCCGATTCCGATCCGATCCCACTTCTGACACCAGTTGTTACGAATCTCACTATCCAGGCTCTCTGCAAACTGCACCTTACACCACCAACTTAAAGAACTTGACAACTCAGGGCTCCAAAGTAACGTAACACTTTAATAGTGGAATAAATAACAGCCAATACTGTACAATTGGCAACACGTACACTGTACAAATATCTCTCCGATAACACCGCTCCGCCGTATCAACTCTTGCACTGGCCTCTCCGTCTCGTTCCGGGCTTGCACTGGGTTCAACAGTTCAGGACTGACTTCACACACTAGGCTCGTTGTGTCGGACTCGATCACAGACCAAGATCAAGACGCCAGTCGTCTCAACTGTACTTGACAGTACTCCGCACTGAACCGTCGTAATGCTCCGTACAGAACCACACCGCTGAACTGTGCTGTAGTCGACCGTACTGTATTGAACCGGGCTCTGAACCCCTGCCGTGAACCGTCTTGACTGCGACACCTCCGCTCTTATATAGGGTCCCTACTGGCCTTCTCGAACCGGACAGAACGCCGCTCGACATTTCTAGGTGGTCAGATGACTACAACTCTCGTGACGCTCCTGAGCTCTGTTTACGACGTCGATCCTTCCCGAACCGCCGTGTTGATACTCGTCTCAGCCGACCGTGGTAACTCGTCACGGTTGACCGCTCGTCTAGCGCTGGCCTGGGGCGACTAGCGTCGGTTGACTACACACGTACCACTACCCCCATCTGTGCCACCACCAGGTTTATAACAATATTTATAAAATGTACAAGCAATATTCACAACAAATATAAATATTAGTTAAAGGTGTTTTTTTTTAGTCAACTAGCTGCTAAAATTAAAAGAAAACTTTGTTTATAAAGGCTAAGAATGCAGTTTGTATGTAAATATCACGCACATTTTTTAAAATGGACTATTTCTGCAGCGACTTTCGTGTAGTAGCGTAACGCCGTGGCATGGTATGGTGCTAAACTAATTCCTTTAAAATTTTTAAATAATCAGATTTTATTTATTTTTTGTTTAGTGCCCCCATCAGGATAAAAGCCGCTTAATTTTATGCGTTTTGTCGGTTGGTCGGTCTGTCCGTCACGTTTATATAAAAAACAACAACAAGACTAAACGCTATTGAAAATCTGATTTAACTTTTATTGTTCCTTCCAAAACATTGCAATAGTTTAAGTATCTATAATAGATTGTTTTGGATGTTTTTGTGGAAAAGCAAATCAATGCCAACGAATGTTTGTTTGCTCTTCTAACTTATATTACATGTACATTTCCTTCCTATGAACTATGAATAACTATGAAGTTGTTCCGGATACTGTTTTGTAAAAAAAAAATATGTGAAACAATTATTTGAAATAGAACCATTGACTTACATTTCCTTTATATTCTTGGACAATAAATCACTATAGTTTAATTATCGATATCCAATTGTTTCGTATTTTCAACTTAAAACATTTTTTTTTTCAAAAATATCGACAATATAAAAAAAAAGCAAATTACGCACTCAAAATGTTATGAGCGTAGATAAATGGGTTTTGACTCAGTTTTGAGTTTACACCCCCTTTAAGCGGGGTTTGAAAGTAAAAAATACCTCTTCAATGTAAAAAAAAAAAAAGCAAATTAAGCACTCAAAATGCTATAAGTGTTGCTAAAACGGGCTTTGAGTTAAAAAAAAACCCTCAGAGGGGTTTGATGCTAAAAAATAAAAAAAAAGCTAATTGGGGATTTTGAGTTTAAACCCCTCAACTCCAGATGGTTTTGAGTTTAAAATACCCCTACAGAGCGTTTTTAGGTGGAAAACCTCTATCTTCAATATTATTCTAAAGCAAACTACAGTTACCAAATTCTATGACCGTAGCTAAATGGGGTCATGAATTAAAAAAAAAAAGAACTCCAGAGATTTTTTAGTTTAAAACCTCCAACAGAGGATTTTGACGATAAAACTTCCCTTTTCGATATAAAATCTAAAGCAAACTACAGTCACCTAATTCCAAGAGCGTATTAAAGAGAGGTTACACATTTCTACCAGGAGCTGGACTCCATTGATAAAGTGGAGTGAATAGTCATCTGCCGAAATTGAAAAGCACTAAATGTGGCTCAACAAAGATGGCTAAGACAGATTTTAGGAGTCAGTTATAGAGATCGGTTGTAAATCGATGAAATCCTATGCCGAATTGGGAGTCGACCTCTTAGTAAGATTGTGACAGAGCGTCGCATGGGGTTTGCGGGAGATGTTCTCCGACAAAATGAATTACGCATAATAAGAGTTGCGATGACATGCTAGTACAACGTGGCGCCACATATTTATGGAGGTCCTCAGAGCAGGTGGGAAGAGGCTTCAGACATTATCAGTGATTTTTTAGAAACAGCTTGACGGCAAATGCGCCGAATGGCGTGGGAGGGTCTAAGTCAGTAGCACATTAGGTCTTTGAAATAAATCTTTTTAGTAGCAGGAAAATGCACTATAGATACCTCAGAATATGCATTTTGTTGGCTTTCAATACCAGAAATAGTGCTCCTAGCGCTCCCCCAGGAGAGAGAGAGAAAGAGAAAAAACTTGAAAGGATCATTAGCAAAGTTTAACATACATCTAAATCCAATCCACTAGATTAGTAAACAAAAACTTAGGCCCGCAGGCCGCGGGTAATGTCAGGCTAGTATATTATAAAGTAGAATGTGAGGTGTATGTATGTATGTATGTATGTATGTATGTATGTATGTATGTATGTTACTTATAGACATCAAAACCGCTTGACCAATCTTGATAAAACTTGGCAGGAATGTTCCTTGGGTACTAACTTAGACCGTAGTGTATGTATTGTAGCCCTAAAACAAACTTAAGACCCTCAAAAAAATAAAGTTGTCCGACTCTATTACAGCTATAGTATTTTATGGATCTAGGCCATGTCTACAATGTTGACATGAGAAAAGATAGAAAGGATTTAGACCTAGATATAATTTTAAGAAATACACTTTGCGCACATAGTTTTTTACTTTGACACATGAAAATACAAAAGAAGATCCATTGATTTCATTATATAATAAAATTAACCTTCAATTTTGTGTTTCAAAAGCATTTTTTTACATAAATTAGTTCCTTATATCTGTGACTACAGATTTCCTGACGAATATTCTTTCATTAGACAATACCGTAATGAATCGCGTACTAAATATTAATTCGTTTAATTGTTTATTTTATAATCCCATCCCTAGATCTAAAACTCTAAGATGATAAAACTTCTCTTCGCACAGATAGTTTTATACTGTTACGAATCTCACTATCCAGGCTCTCTGCAAACTGCACCATACACCACCAACTTAAAGAACTTGACAACTCAGGGCTCCAAAGTAACGTAACACTTTAATAGTTGAATAAGTAACAGCCAATACTGTACAATTGGCAACACGTACACTGTACAAATATCTCTCCGATAACACCGTTCCGCCGTATCAACTCTTGCACTGGCCTCTCCGTCTCGTTCCGGGCTTGCACTGGGTTCAACAGTTCAGGACTGACTTCACACACTTGGGCTCGTTGTGTCGGACTCGATCACAGACCAAGATCAAGACGCCGTTCGTCTCAACTGTACTTGACAGTACTCCGCACTGAACCGTCGTAATGCTCCGTACAGAACCACACCGTTGAACTGTGCTGTAGTCGACCGTGTTTTGAACTCCTGTCGTGAACCCGCTTTCTGAACCTTGCTGTATTGAGCCCCTTTTCTCGACCGTCTTGACTGCGACACTCCGCTCTTTATATAGGGTCCCTACTGGCCTTCTCGAACCGGACAGAACGCCGCTCGACGTTTCTAGGTGGTCAGATGACTACAACTCTCGTGACGCTCCTGAGCTCTGTTCACGACGTCGATCCTTCCCGGACCGCCGTCGATCCTTCCCGAACCACCGTGTTGACACTCGTCTCGGCTGATCGTCGTAACTCGTCACGGTTGACCGCTTGTCTAGCCCTGGCCTGGGGCGATTTGCGTCGGCTGACTACACACACACCACTACCCCCATCTGTGCCACCACCAGGTTTATAACACTGCCCCCTCCTTAGATTTGTCCGTCCCGGGCAGATTTAACATCATGACATTGGCTGTAAAGTTCCATCGCTGCAGGCGGGGGTCGATCAGTAGCAGTTGGCTTGCCTCTTGAGCTTGATGGAGCCATCCATGTTGCAGTCAGCAATGGTCGCTTCCTTCTCTTCCTCCAGTTGGCCTTAACCTGGTTGCTTCGCCATCGTGCTTTCATCGCCATCCACGTTGAGTTCAGAAAACGTTTTCTTCTTCTCCTCCAGTTAGCCTTCGTCTGGTTGTATCGACGTAGTTGTCGCATCGTCATCCATGTTGCACTCAACAAAAGTAGCCTTCTTCTTCTTCTCCGCCAGTTGGTCTTCATGTGGCTGCAGTTATTTCTTGGTAGAATCACCATGCACGTTGGACTACGCAAACGCCGCCTTCTTCTTTTCCTCCAGTTGATCGTCCTCTTGTTGCAGTGACGTTGTGGTTGCATCGCTCTCTTGTCGGTCGGTACTGAGGACAGCCACTTGACACATGGAGAGGTATAGGATGTAAGGGCTGGGGATACCAAGATCGTTGGCAAAAGAGGTGGCTTCATAGGGCTTTGCGAAGAAGGACTGGGATGGGCTTCAAATCCACAGGGCGAGGAATTGTGGGACAGGTCATCATCTTCAGCCTTGTCTGGAGGGCATGCTCGTGGGGCAGGTTGGCAACACTCCTCGTGCAAAGGTCCCTCGTCTTCGGCTTCAGGCTCCATTCGGCTTTCTTCTTCACCATCAGGACCTCTCTCTCTCGTCTCAGTGACGGGCCAATCACTTGTTGGTTTCAGACCTTGTCGATGACTTTCGTCTTTCAGATGTCCATCAGTGTTAACGTCAGACTGCCTTGGATTCTCTTTACCACCATCAGGACTTTCCTCTCCAGTCTTGGCAGCTGGACTAACGTCTGCTAGGTTCGGACCTGGCTGGTATCTCTCGACTTGCATATGTCTCTCAACGGCTTCGTCAGGTTTCAATGGGTCCTCATGATCACCACCAAGGCTCCTCTCGCTGAGCTTAGCATCTGGACGAACTTCTGTAGGGTCCAAGCCTCGCTGGTAGCTTTCATCATGTAAACGTCCCTCAGCAATAGGCTTGTAGGCAGAATCAGCGTTCTCTTGATCTGTTTTGCTGTTTGAGGTGCTCATATCAGGTAAAGCTTCAGCAAAAGATTCGTTCGAACTATGGGCTGCTTCCATTGTCTCTTCGTCTGTCTCTTTCGGCTCCACAGGTCTGTACTCCTTGTTTTCAGATTCACAGGCAGCACCACATTCATCAGCATTGCCGTTGTCACTGCATATTTCTTCAAAGCTTTGGTGGGTAGTAGTTCATTGTTTAACGATGGCGTAGCTCCTTCATCTTTCAAGTCTCTTTGGTCGTACAGGGTTTCTTCCACCACGTCCATCGTTTTCACCACGGGGCTCGTCACTTCCTTCACTGAGGTACCCATCTCTTTAATCTCTCTACAGAAGTCCTCGGTGCACTTCTTCAGTGTCACACTCATAGCCCGAATACCGTCTCGTACAGAGTTCATGAACTCTCCAAAATCTGGTGCGACTTCAAACAGATACGTGTCTGGATCTTCCTCTTCTTCAACTATGCATTCTCTGAGGCGTGCTTGTAAGGTTTCTTTATTTCCGATCGTTTTCAGATCTCGATCACGGAGTTCTTGCTTCAGTTCTCTAAATTCAAGTTCGTACAGCAGTTTCAGACGAGCCATAGTAGATCCGATCCAATCCGATTCCGATCCTATCTCACTTCTGACACCAGTTGTTACGAATCTCACTATCCAGGCTCTCTGCAAACTGCACCATACACCACCAACTTAAAGAACTTGACAACTCAGGGCTCCAAAGTAACGTAACACTTTAATAGTTGAATAAGTAACAGCCAATACTGTACAATTGGCAACACGTACACTGTACAAATATCTCTCCGATAACACCGTTCCGCCGTATCAACTCTTGCACTGGCCTCTCCGTCTCGTTCCGGGCTTGCACTGGGTTCAACAGTTCAGGACTGACTTCACACACTTGGGCTCGTTGTGTCGGACTCGTTTACAGACCAAGATCAAGACGCCGTTCGTCTCAACTGTACTTGACAGTACTCCGCACTGAACCGTCGTAATGCTCCGTACAGAACCACACCGTTGAACTGTGCTGTAGTCGACCGTGTTCTGAACTCCTGTCGTGAACCCGCTTTCTGAACCTTGCTGTATTGAGCCCCTTTTCTCGACCGTCTTGACTGCGACACTCCGCTCTTTATATAGGGTCCCTACTGGCCTTCTCGAACCGGACAGAACGCCGCTCGACGTTTCTAGGTGGTCAGATGACTACAACTCTCGTGACGCTCCTGAGCTCTGTTCACGACGTCGATCCTTCCCGGACCGCCGTCGATCCTTCCCGAACCACCGTGTTGACACTCGTCTCGGCTGATCGTCGTAACTCGTCACGGTTGACCGCTTGTCTAGCGCTGGCCTGGAGCGATTTGCGTCGGCTGACTACACACACACCACTACCCCCATCTGTGCCACCACCAGGTTTATAACAATACTTTAACACATAAACATATTAATTAAAGTCCATTCATTTCATATATTGATCAAATAAACATTCAAATTTGGTTTTCTAAAGCTACCTTTCCCTACGAAGGCTGCGAAGCCGAGTTGAGATAGGCCTAGATCTATATTCATTCATGAATCGCGTACTAAAAATTATTTCGTTTAATTGTTCACTTTATAACCCCATTCATTTAACAAAGCTATCGTTCTTTTCGTTTTTAATAGATAAGACTTCGGGTAAACCCATTTTCGCAAAACTAATTTTATTTTCGTAGCGAAAGAGAAATAACGTGAAAGGATCATTAGCTACGTTTAACATACATCTAAATCCAATCCACTAGATTATTCAAAAGCATTTTTTACATAAATTAGTTCCTGATATCTGTGACTACAGATTTCCTGGCGAACATTCTTTCATTAGAGATTACTATTACCAAATGGTTACACATTAACACATCTCTCTACTGAGTCTATTCCTAGGCCTAGGTCTAAAACTCTTATTGAACTCTAAGATGATAAAACTTCTTTTCGCAAAGATAGTTTTATGCTTTAACACATAAACATACTAATTATTGTCCATTCATTTCATATTTTAATCAAATTAACATTCAAATTTGTTTTTCTAAAGCATTTTTAATACATTCGTTCGCTGTTCGCTAAAGCTGCGTAGCCGTGTTGAGATAGGCCTATATTCATTCATGAAAAAAAGTTCACGCATGCGCAGCACTGAATGAACTCTATAAAAGCCAATTTTTAACTCTAGATTAGTGTAGATTTAGATCTATGTCTACCTCAAGATCTACTTTATACTTTATACACATGAACATACAAAATTTAGTCTATTCATCTCAAATTTTAATCAAATATATGTAAGCCTACAAGCAAATGTTTTAATTTGGAAGGCTGCCTGGTCGTGCGGTTTGCGCGCTGGATTGTCGTTTGGATTTATCGTCTGTCGAAGGTTCAAACCCTGCCCGCTCCCATCCTCCGTCGTCCTAAAGGAGGTTTGGACTAGGAAGTAAACTATCTTCAACTCTGAAGGAACATCCGAAACATGTAAAACATTTTACAAAACATTTGAAAAAAAAAATGGATTTAAGCCTATTAGCTATTTTGATTTGATAGCTTCATTCACACTATTTTTACATTGACACATTCGCTTTACTTATTACATTATTATTTCGTTTAATTGTTTACAAAACACTCTCAGTGACTATATCGAAAGTAATGCGCAAATAAAGACCCGCGGGTCACGTATGTCTTGTATATATATATATATATATATATATATATATATATATATATATATATATATATATATATACCTATAATAGCAGTACACAACGGCTAAGCCCTTTGATCCGTTCACAGGCTTTACATTGTTTATTATGGACCAAATAATCCCTCCTTTTCTTTTTTCTGAAATTTCAATAAATAGTTTAACGATTCTTCTAACACACTTTTTAACCCTTAAAGGTTCCCCGACAAAATAGCGCGAACAAAATAGCGCCGACAAGCCGTTAAAGAAAAAACCACTGCTAGTATTTGTCATGGCAAAGAATGTACCATGACGAGAGAAAGGCGGGGCTACTGTCTCATGAAGGGTGTGCTTGAGAGAGACGGGAAGACACTCCTAAACTTTGATATCTATGTGATGATTTTAGGCTTAGACAGGAAATAGAAAAATGAATGATTGAATTGGTCGGTCACTGCCTGAGATGAAACAAACATTTGTCGTGATAAGAAATGTGATCGCCTGCTTAACTAATCCTGACACACCTACATTTGCCAATGTTGAGGCAAGAGACGCCAATGTTGAGGCAAGAGACGCCAATGTTGAGGCAAGAGACTTGTTTGATCAAAGAAAGATGTCGCAGATAAACAAGTTTCGTGATTAGACTGTGACACAGTGATACTTGAACACACACATCATCATATACCTAACCTAATGTGTCACCACATTTCAGAAACATTTTTAGAAAGTTATGCATTTTTAAAATTGGTGAAAAAGGAGAATAAGATAAAATTATTAGCCATTTTAATAGCTCCAATCATAATATTTTTACATTCACGCATTCGCTTTACTTATAACATTATTATTTTGTTTAATTGTTTCTAATACACATATCATTGACTAGGCCTTAAATCAGTGGTACGCAAATTAAGACCCGCGGGCCACGGGTAATATCTGGCTAGCATGACTGAATGCATGACGCGTAGGAGGTAATCATCTTCTTTTTTGAAGTAACGTCTGTATTACATAAGATAAGAAGATAAGATATAGAATATAGTATCACCAGAGAATGCAGACCACGTCCTCCAAAACTGCTCTCTATAGCAAGAGGCCCGTATAAGACACTGGCCCCAAAATCACCCGAATAGAAATGAAACTATATGGAGAGCTCCCTGATTTGGAAACCACTGCGCAGTTCATCTCATGTATTGGTCTACTCATCTGAACACTCCAACATAACAATGAGAACGAAGAAGAAGAAGAATATATTATCACGAGACAACACAAAAGGACGTAAAAAGAAGAACATTTTTAAAAAAGCTGAAACTGTTTTTTTTTTTTTTTGGTAAAGTATTTATAAGTAGTAAAGTTTTTTGTTCATACCTAACCTATATAATATGTAATACTTATAATCATTATAATAGGTCCTGATATTCACAATATTCACAATTTTAGGACATTTAATTTCGCTTTTAGAATAGAGGACTACTTGTAGATCTAGAACTAGACGTTCTGAAATTGTTCTACTCATTATCATTAACTACAGCTAGAGCTAGTCTTTCCATTGCAGTAATTTTCTCCACACACACACGCACGCTGTCATATACATTTGATAATCACAGTGATATCAGGCTAATTCCTCACATTCACTCTGACAATTATCTACATCTAGTGGAGAATTACATTAATGGTCTAGATCTGTGAAGATATGTACATAATAAGACATATACCTAAAAAAAGATATAGGCCCTATAGCCTACAAAAGTAACAAAATGGAACAAAACAAAGTTCAGACAGAAAGTGTTCATAAATGCTTAAGATAAAGAAATTATTGTTTTTTTTTTTTTTTTTAAAGATTAAAGTGTTGGCTTTCAAAGACATTGTTAGTAGAAATTGCGAATAAAAAATTATTTTTGGTAAATTTAACCGCTGCGTTTTCGATCTTAGTTGTCCTAAGCATGAGTGAAGTAAGAACAGGTTATACTTCCGTATTTTATTGTCCACGTCTAGTGGGAGAACTAGTGATCACGAGTGAGATATTCAACCAAAAAGTTCATTTCAAGGATGAAAAAGAATGGGAGCGGCTAACAAGTACGAGGTTGAGAATGAGAGCTTTCTTTTGGGGATGTCACAAAAAAAAAGTGATTTTATTGTAGACTTATAGGTCTACTGGCTGTTCCACTGAATATAGAAGGGTCAAAAGTGTATTGTCTGTCCATGTAGTGTGTGTGTGTGTGGCGTTCGAATGCTGGCAGACCAGAAGGCTGCAACTGATGGGCCTAAGATGTGTTGGTGCATTCTCTATATTAGGGCTTTCAACCGTAGCGCAGTATGGATATCTGCTCAGCCTATATATATACATGGCTATGCTTACCCTGGATGTGGCAAAATATGTAGATCCCTGTTGGGGTTTCGTATCCACGGGAAATACTGCACTCCTCATTAATCTTCGGGCTCGAACACAAGCATTATATATTTATTATATATTTATACTAGACATATGTTACCCGCGACCCGCGGGTCTTTATTTGCGCATTACTTTCGATATAGTCACTGAGTGTTTTGTAAACAATTAAACGAAATAATAATGTAATAAGTAAAGCGAATGTGTCAATGTAAAAATAGTGTGAATGAAGCTATCAAATTAAAATAGCTAATAGGCTTAAATCAATTTTTTTTCAAATTAAAACATTTGTTTGTAGGCCTACATATATTTGATTAAAATTTGAGATGAATAGACCAAATTTTGTATGTTCATGTGTATAAAGTATAAAGTAGATCTTGAGGTAGACATAGATCTAAATCTACACTAATCTAGAGTTAAAAATTGGCTTTTATAGAGTTCATTCTGTGCTGCGCATGCGTGAACTTTTTTTCATGAATAATAATAATAATAATAATAATAATAATAATAATAATAATAATAATAATAATAATAATAATAATAATAATAATAATAATAATAATAAAAAAAGGGGATGCGAACCAACCATCAAACTATCGCCCTATCACTTGTCTGTCAGTGGTGTATAAACTATTAACTTCACTTTTAAAAAGTAAAATGTATAAATTTTGTTCTGCCCATAAGCTACTAGCAGATGAACAACAAGGTTGCATTGAAGAGTCGATGGGCTGTAAAGTACAGCTAACTATAGATGGTATTATATTGCATCAAGCTAATAGAAGAAAGAGAAATTTACACATGTGTTACATCGACTACAAAAAAGCTTTCGATTCAGTTCCGCATGATTGGCTATTAAAAACCCTGGACATCCATAGAATCAACCCAAGAATAAAACAACTATTGAAAGTCTGTATGGATAATTGGAAGATAAACCTGCACCTAAATCGTGATAAACTAGGTTCTGTGCACATAAGAAGAGGTATATACCAGGGTGACTCACTATCTCCACTCTGGTTCTGCCTAGCGATTAATCCTCTATCTACATTACTCCAAGACTCTACAAACGGTTTTAGGGTTGACACTAAATGTACAAAATGTGTGTCCCACTTATTATACATGGATGATCTAAAAGCTATATGCAGAAACCGAGCAAAAATTACACACCTTAATCAAAACGGTAAAATGCTTTAGTGACGATATCTGTATGTCTTTTGGCCTGGATAAGTGTGGCATCATAAGCATTAAAAAGGGCAAGGCAACGAACACCAACATTGAATTTGAAGGCATCGAGGAATTGAACTCCGCCTCTATTTATAAATATCTTGGAATAAACCAGAATGCCAAGATAAACCATAAGAAATTAAAAGAGGACTTTCTTGGCAAATATAGGCAAAGAGTCAATAAAATCCTCAACACCAAACTGTCTGGCAGTAATCTCATCACTGCAATTAACAGCTGGGCCGTCCCTGTGCTCCTTTACACGTTCGGTGTGATCAAATGGACTGACACCGACCTACATGACATTGACAGACTCACTAGAAAATTACTAACCAAGTTTCGATGTCTACACCCCAAGTCCTCCACCATAAGGTTATACCTGCCCAGGAAGGATGGGGGTCGTGGATTGCAGAACATCTTCAAATTGTGTAAGATGCAAGTTTTAAAAATACGATCAAAACTGCTCGCCTCCAGCAATAAATTAGTTTCCTTCCTACGGAAATACGACTCCGATGCAACCCCTCTGAACCTACACAATGCTGATGTCAATATCGGTTTGGACGACGTAGGGCATGAGATTCGCCAATGGGAAGAAAAAACACTCCACGGAAAATTTCCGGCTTCATTACATGGGGACAACATCGACAAGGCTGCTTCCTTAACATGGCTCAAAGCAGGTCATCTCTACCCTGAAACAGAAGGCTTTGTTACAGCAATACAGGACAGAGTAATCAGGACAAAAAATTACGAGAAGCATATCCTGAAACTCAATGTTGTCGACAAATGCCGAAAATGTGGAAATGTGGGCGAGTCGATTGAACACATTATGGCAGGATGTCCAGCCCTATCAGAATCAGCCTACCTAGGTCGCCATAACCAAGTTGCAAAGTTAATACACCAACACCTGGCTTTGACGTACAAATTGATCGGTAAGGACACTCCCCCTTATTATAAATACTCTCCGCAAGAGGTTCTCGAGTCTACTGAACATCTGCTGTACTGGGATAGGCCTATTCTGACCGACAAAACGGTAGATTTCAATCGCCCGGATCTGCTGTTCATCGATAAAAAAGAAAAAACCGCTACCATTATCGATATCGCCGTACCACTGTCTCATAATTTAAGAAAAACTGAGATAGAAAAACAAAGAAAATATGGGAACCTAGGCTTGGAGATTAAGCGTCTATGGAAATTGTCCAAAATAACAATATACCCCATTGTTATATCAACCGAGGGGATAATAACAACTGACCTCACAGACACCTTCAAGGCCCTTAACATTCCTAGGAACATCTTCGTTGCCTGTCAGAAGGCGGTACTGCTGCAGACCTGCCACATCACCAGAAAATTCCTCAGTGGAAACTGTTAAAGGGACTACGATGAATTTTGTTTCTCTTTAGCGAAACTCGACCCTGGCAGCGCCAGAGAATGACTACTCGTTCATTTCTAACATAATAATAATAATAATAATCTTTATTATCCGTAAGGAAATTTGTCTTACAATTTGTGCATTACACCAAACAAAAAACATTATAACTATAAGAAACCAAAGTGTACATTCACACCAGACTCACTCATAATTTACATGTGACAAAATTTATATCAGATTGTTCTTATTTAATGATCTGATTGCCAGTGAGTGTTTGTGTCTGTCTTTGCTATCGGTGTCTTGTATCTCTTTTGTGTAATATAGGCCTATCTCAACAAGGCTACGCAGCTTTAGCGAACAGCGAACTAATGTATTAATTATGCTTTAGAAAAACAAATTTGAATGTTAATTTGATTAAAATATGAAATGAATGGACAATAATTAGTATGTTTATGTGTTAAAGCATAAAACTATCTTTGCGAAAAGAAGTTTTATCATCTTAGAGTTCAATAAGAGTTTTAGACCTAGACCTAGGAATAGACTCAGTAGAGAGATGTGTTAATGTGTAACCAATTGGTATTGTCTAATGAAAGAATGTTCGCCAGGAAATCTGTAGTCACAGATATCAGGAACTAATTTATGTAAAAAATGCTTTTGAATAATCTAGTGGATTGGATTTAGATGTATGTTAAACGTAGCTAATGATCCTTTCACGTTATTTCTCTTTCGCTACGAAAATAAAATTAGTTTTGCGAAAATGGGTTTACCCGAAGTCGATACATTCTATTACAAACGAAAAGAGCGATAGCTTTGTTAAATGAATGGGGTTATAAAGTGAACAATTAAACGAAAAAATTTTTAGTACGCGATTCATGAATGAATATAGATCTAGGGCTGGCCTATCTCAACTCGGCTTCGCAGCTTTCGTAAACGCATGTAGCTTTAGAAAACCAAATTTGAATGTTTATTTGATCAAAATATGAAATGAATGGACTTTAATTAATATGTTTATGTGTTAAAGTATAAAACTATCAGTGCGAAGAGAAGTTTTATCAACTTAGAGTTGAATTAGAGTCTAGATCTAGGGATGGGATTATAAAGTAAATGTCAAGAACTTGATATCATCTCTTCATGGCTATACGTCTAGGATGATTCTTACTGATGTAATTTAACTGATAAACACACACATTACAGATGATCAAGACCACAATATTCAATAATGATATAAATCATGATCTCTGGACACAAATTTGCATACGAAAAATAAATATTTAATTAACAACTATAGTTACATATAATACGACAGTCTAATATGTAAAAAGATCAACAAAGAAGTTATTAATTAAAATACTATTATAAAGTTTAACTCATGTGATTCTAGAATTAAAATTTAATAATCACATAGACATTGATGCTTGGCTGTAGGTCACGATGAACTCTCCATTTCTCTTGTCTCTCTCTCTCTCTCTCGTCTCTGCACGGATCCTGGAACCCAACGTCAAAGTCCGCTCAATACTAGAGTGATATCCCCTTGTGTAGCAGGCAAAGGATACACCATATATAGATCTACCTTCTCTGACCGTCAGAATGTCACTAAGACTGTCACTCTAAATAGACAAATAATCAAAAATATCGCTAACAACTAGCTAAAGCGCCTCTATTTATTCATAATCTATTAACATTTAATGCTAAATATATAACTAAAAAAAACATTTCTTCTTACCCTGGTCCCTAGGAATTGGTTCCTACATGTTGTCTCTGGCAAACAACTCACACCTCTTGGAGCCAAGATCGCGAGCCAACCTCGGCGACTTGCTCCCAATGTCTGTATGTGTCGTTCACCAGAGAACGCCTAGCATACGACACACGCCCCTGCTAACACTACATGGCGCTGTGTCCCGACTGCCCCAAGTTATAGGCTGAGTATCTAGCCTACGCCTAAACTAACATTACGAATGTCTGTCCCGACCCACATATCAGTCTCTCTACAAGACAAACACCTAACTGGCATTGTCCTAGCCTTTGTCTGGTCTCTGTCAAGTCTATCGGTGAGCTTTGATAACAACTATGAATCTATTAATAACTCACACACTCAACACTGTGACAGTAAACAATTAAACGAATTAATATTTAGTACGCGATTCATTACGGTATTGTCTAAGAAAGAATGTTCGTCAGGAAATCTGTAGTCACAGATATAAGGAACTAATTTATGTAAAAAAATGCTTTTGAAACACAAAATTGAAGGTTAATTATATTATATAATGAAATCAATGGATCTTCTTTTGTATTTTCATGTGTCTAAGTAAAAAACTATATGCGCAAAGTGTATTTCTTAAAATTAGATCTAGGTCTAAATCCTTTCTATCTTTTCTTTTGTCAACATTGTAGACATGGCCTAGATCCATAAAATACTATAGCTGTAATAGAGTCGGACAACTTTATTTTTTTTTTGAGGGTCTTGAGTTTGTTTTAGGGCCACAATACATACACTACGGTCTAAGTTAGTACCCAAGGAACATTCCTGCCTAGTTTTATCAAGATTGGTCAAGCGGTTTTGATGTCTATAAGTAACATACATACATACATACATACACCTCACATTCTACTTTATAATATAGATTGTTATGACTCTGCCATGCGCACCGCCATCCAGGCTAGTGCAGAGGGGCGCACTTCTAGTAACCAGACTAGAACAGGATGTTGACATTAGGAGACAAACGATTCCGCCCCAGTAGAGAGCCAATATGGAGAGACTGTGCCTAAGATAGATGTTGTTTTGTGTACCTGTGATGTCCTGTGAAGAAACGTCTATGTCTCGTTGAGTTGCCGCACTTAACGTTATTACAATATATATGGTTCCCGCTCATTTCATCCCCGGTCACTTCATCCCCTGGTCATTTCATCATCTGACCATTTTATCTAACAAATAATTATTGTAAAAATCGTGAAATAAGCAATATTTAATATATTCATTTTTATTTACTTGACAAAAAGTGTAAAGCATTAGATAAGAATAAAATGAAATGCCATTAAGAAAAAATACAAATGTAACGTGTATAAATATAGAGGTCAAGAGGTCATGTACACAAGTGTTTTTGTCTTCATCTATACATCAATAAGATGGAGTGGGGTGGGAACGCTTAGATCAGATCGACGCCTAATGGCAAAGAGAGAGAGAGTCACGTGCTACATATACATGCAAGATTATTTCCAATAAGCACTCAGTCAATTATAAAGGCTATAGAAACCTCATCATGACGGAAATATAGTATACACAGGTATTGATGTCCACATAAATATACCAGTGTTGATATCTAAAGGGAATATCAATAAACAAATTTACATATGCATGTAGAAACGAAATATCGATAGAAATATGAAATATACACAAATAAAGTCCTATATCCCAATTTAGAACAATAATGTTTAAAAAGAATTAAAGCAAAACTTATATAGTCGACATGATATCCTGTAGATGGGTGAAGTTAGACTTTATTTAAACAAAAATTAAACCTTATTTCAAGGCTAAAATGACGCACCCATTTTCAAGAAAGAATCGCCTTCCCAAGCGACTTCTGTACGGAGAGTTGTGTGCAGGAAAGCACTCCCAAGGAGGCCAATACAAGCGCTACAAAGACACTCTCAAGAGCTCCATCATGGAATGCGATATCGACATCTACGGCTAGGAAGAACTAGCTCTAGATCGCTCCTCATGGCGAGAAGATGAGTCTTGGAGTCTCAGGATTTGAAGCAAGAAGAGTGGCCAGGGCGAAAGAGCGCCGGATCAACAAAAAGCTGAGAGAAAAAGCAGACCTATCAGCAACTGACATAACCCACCCATGCCACATATGCGGCCGGCTTTTTAAAGCGAGGATTGGACTTTACAGCCATCTTCGAGTCCATAGGAAATGAGAAATGTGCTCATCTTCGACCACGAAGGAGGAGCTCTATAGAAAATAGTAAAAATAACAAGCAAATATTACACGTTCAAACACATAAATTTTTAAAAATATTGAAATGGTTTTAGGAAAACTTCCAACTCACTTCACGTTTATAAATTTAATTTATCTTAACCTTGAAATTGAAATAGAAAGAGAGAGAGAAAGAGAGAGAGAGAGAGAGAGAGAGGGGCGCTGTGGATAAGTGGTAAAGCTCTTGGCTTCTGAACCGGTCGTTCCGTGTTTGAATCCTGGTGAAGACTGTGATTTTTAATTTCAGGATCTTTAGGAGACCCTTGTTAGCGTGACTGTTTCGCAGAAACAGATGCTCATCATCTGCTTTAGGTCTGAAAGATGAACTTTACATTTTACTTTATATAAATACATCAATACAGTTTGTTAGCGAGCACCTTAGAAGTAAACCTGTGTAAAACTTTCTCGCGAATCTATTTGCAGTTACTGTTACAGAGATCTCTTACTAGGTGAATCAGTCAGTGAGTGGTATTTCGCGAATTCAAGAGATGTGATATATAGAAAGAGTTCCGTGACTAAATGAAGACAATCGTCTATTGGTGTTAGATACTTAGTCAGCATAGTTGCTATATGGCTTCCGGGCATGCCTCGGAAAGGGGGGGGGGGTGCGATAGAGTGAAAACGATTAATGTAAGAGTCCTCTCTCTATTTTATAATTATTGCTAATGATTGCATTTGACATTAGAGCATATGGGGTGGCTGCATTCCATATAAGAATTTACTATATAGCATATATCACTTATAATAGTGACGAATGTTGTTGTCGAATAAAAATTGTAATTTCTTCACTAAAATGGAAAAGAAAAAGTATTGGTTTGATTGGGGGGGGGGGATATCTATCGCTCCTCCCACGGTTCCAACTGGTACTGACTATACTCTTTCAATTGATTTCTTCCCAGGTTTTATATTGATAATTATGGGCGGCACCCCCCCCTTTCTTTCCTTTTTTTTTTAAATTGTAATAAGCGGGCCACATTTAAACGCTCAACCTAACATACTTTTTATCCCGTGAATGAGTGTATCCCGTGAATGAGTGTATCTCGTGAATGAGTGTATCCCGTGAATGAGTGTATCCCGTGAATGAGTGTATCGGCGCCGGTGTATCTCGTGAATGAGTGTATCTCGTGAATGAGTGTATCCCGTGAATGAGTGTATCTCGTGAATGAGTGTATCTGTTACAACGACATTTTACGTCCCACTCTCCGCAACCCAATTTTGTTTTCTTGTAACCTGCGCCTCGTAATTTCTCCGACATAGACTTTTGACTTCATTTGAAACACCCACTCCATTATGGGCCCCCGACACATACATGCACTCATATGTCTTTTCTTCGGCTTCTCAATTCAATCTATATTATATTTAGCCCGTGACTTTTTTTCAACCTTTAATCTTAATGCAAGCAATGTACGGTATTAAACACCGAGTTCATTTGTCCATACCATCAATTTCAGAACTAGAGAAAGAAAATGTATTTGACGATTGCCCCAATGGAATGCAACATTCACGTTACCCCATTTCTACATTTACTTTTTGGTATTTTGTTCTCTAAATTAAAAAAAAAATCAATTAGGTTCTACTAACTGTAATCGTTTATCTAACTCCTTTTGAATGTAGCGAAATTACAACAGGCAATAAAAGACCAACAGTGAGCGACACGACGTTCAAATAATCGGTTCTTTTTTTTTTCGAACGGAACTTCACACCTGTAGAATTCTACGTTCGTACCAATGGTTACATTCAAAATACGCGAATTCTGTTTCAACCAGTTAAGAAGGGAAGTGACGTCACAACTAAGATGTCAATTAAGAGTCAACAAACCAGTTTCTTATAAATGGATACAGCCCTAATTGTTTTTTTAATTAATACAATTGGTTGGTACTCGGGTTCACATACAGGTGAAGACTTAACAATGAACTGGGTACTTGAGTTGACTTTATCAATTGTTGGCAGAAAACCTCATTCAACTCGACTAACGTATCCTCTAACGAAAAAAAAAAGAGGCATTGAAGTCTTGAATCATACTCTCTAGTTCCTGTTTGCAGTAGCATATTACATTTACAGGCTTTCCCTGCCAAAAATAATGAGACGCCTTACGCATGTCTCGATTTAGTTGTACTTCTTATTTGATCGCATTGGCTTTGTTCCAAGAACTTGGACTAACACTTGGAGAGATTTGTTGCTTAAATGAGTTGCTTCAAGGTTTTTAACTTTATCATCCGTCCTTTGTGTTCTTCTGAAAATATAGGGCCTTAATTCTCTCTCCTCGGCCTCTTGCTAGTCTTTTAATGACTTTCCAACTCTTCCTTGTCCATTAGGCTTCATCTGCTGCACTGCCTGGCCATTGACTTCATCTACTGCACTGCCTGGCCATTGACTTCATCTACTGCACTGCCTGGCCATTAGGCTTCATTGACTGCACTGCCTGGCCATTAGGCTTCATTGACTGCACTGCCTGGTCATTAGGCTTTATCAACTGCACTGCCTGGCCATTAGGCTTCATCGACTGCACTGCCTGGCCATTAGGCTACATCTGCTGCACTGCCTGGCCATGTTCTTCTAATGCTTCACTGCTTGTTTCTGGCAGGAATTTCTTTGAAATGTTTCATCCAAAGTAAATGTTTTATTTTTAAGAAATAGTTTAAAATTCATTTTTAATCTGACTGATATGGAACATGTCTGGGTCGATTCTCTTCCTTTAGTTTATTTTTGTTTAATAGTTGGCCAGTTTATTTTTAATTTGGCCACAAGGTGATGAGACTCACATTACGTGTAAACATTACAACAGAACGTACAATGTTATTCATTATTTCATCGCTAAAGGAATAAAAGAGATATTTTGTTTGTTTTTGTGATATTATCGTTTATCTTTTCTTGGATGAAACAAGAAAAACAACAATTAAATCAAGGTTACAAAGACAGTTTGTGTGGAAACACAAACTTAAAATCGGCCCCCGAAGTGGTCCACCCAGGCAGGCTTCAATATTTTCAGAAAGAACATCCAAATGAAATTATATCAAAGACAAATGAGAGATAAGAATGGAGAAAAAAAAGGTTGACAGATCTTGTGTAGTGCCCCAACGGTCCAGCAGATCAAAGGATAGGTGAAAGTGAATGCAAAATTAGATGTGAACCTGGCCTAACTAGTTCCTCTTTCAGACCCTGTGGTCTATAGGGCAGATGATGTAAAGTTCATATGTTTTTGTGGCCTACGGTTAACGAGGGTGTCATGTAGCCAGCACAACGACCAACCGCCTTTACTTTTCCCCAACTAATGTCAGGTACCCATTAGAGCTGGGAGGACTCAGAGGCGCCCAAGGATTCCGAAGTTGAAAATCCCAGTCTTCACCAGGATTCGAACCCGGGACCCCCGGTTCGGAAGCCAAGCGCTTTACCGCTCAGCTTCCGCACCTCTCCTGGCCTAACTGAAGTCTTATAATTGATGTAATTGTTTTGAAAAGGTTCAATCTCTAATTCGAATCCTCAAAAAAAATAATTTCGGTATGTAAAAAAGAGGTTAAGGAATTTGACCTTTACAAGATTACTTACTATTCGTTTTAAATTAGGTCTAACTTATAATGCATACTAATTAGCTTTTTCTCTTTAAAAAAACTGCTTGCATAACTGATTTTAAAAATTAGAATTTTCGCTTTCAGAAAAAAAAAAGAAGCCGTTGCATCAGAACTTTGAATGGACTAAACTCTAAAATATTGTGATGTCGGATTTTCAATATCTTTTCTAGTTTACGAGATCTAAACGGGACGGACGGACAGACGGACAGACATTTCACACAAAACTAATAGCGTCTTTTCCCCTATCGGGGGCCGCTAAAAATACTTTTTTAAAAAAAAGATAAAACCTCCTTTATACAAATTATAGAGCGATTATTTTGTTCTAAATTAAGTAATGAATGTTAGGTGGAAAGAAAATTGAAACATTTTTAACCCGCCCCATTCATCCTCCTCACCCGAGAAAGAATCCTGGTTATGTGGATGCACTTTATACTATTTCAAAGATAGGCCTTTAGATCTAGATTTAGAGGACGATACGCATAATTTTCCTCAACGTTAATTTGTTGGACTCTTCAAGGAATGCGGAAATACCCGAAGACGTCTAATTCTTTTATGATCAATATTTTCTCATTCTCTAGCCAAATTTCAATTCTACACGTTGAATAAAGGAAGTAATATCTTTTAAATGGAATTATAATTTCTTGTTTGGTGATATAATCTTTTTTTGCAGTGAAATTTAATGTCTTGTCCTAGACAGTTTCGAGATGCTTCATAGCTTGGACTTTCTAAGATAGGAAATAGTTGAACAATTCTAATTGCAGTATTTTTTTTACACTAACTCCAAGTCAGAACTTCATGGAAGATTGAGGGTGGAAGTGGGAGGGTGGAAGTTGAACCTGGACGCTGATCTCAAAAACAGCTCTAACCATTTCCCTAAAAATGTAAGTTGGTGTACTTCACTGACAAAAAAATTACTAGCTCGTTGGCCACATAACCTCTAGTTTGACATTATACTTTTTTCTGTAAAAAAAAAATAAATAAATGTACATTTGGCTAGAGAACTAGATCTAGATCTACATCCAACATCGGTTTTGAAAGAACTATCGCGTTCTTGAAAGGACTATCGCAATGGAAATTTCCGAATGTAAGGCATTATTGATTCAAGAGTAGAATAAATTAATGTTCAAGAAAAATTTGATCACCTATCATTGGAATAGTCTTGTCTTTACAAACAATGTTTTGAATGTTTTTCTTGTTCGTCGTAGCCTTTTATGGATCTGATCACTAAAACGTCAAGGATACATCTCATTTAATAAACATGTCTTACATTTCTTCTATTATTACTTAATCATAATGGCTGACACGTTTTCTTCTTATAATAACAACAACAATTGTAAAAAAAATGTTTGGCCTGTTTTGTGCGTGTCTATGTGTGTGGAATGATCTCTAGAAAATCAATACTAATTCAAAATGGCTTTAATTACTAATCTACTAAATATTTGTAAGTTACCATTCACTGATTCGTGGATCACATGAGCTCTATAAACTATCGTACTTATCTGCATGAAAGTTTGTACACATGTTCCTTATACCTCTTAGACGCTCACTAAGAACGGTTTTTGACATCATCGCAAACTTGGGCCCACTATTTGTGAAAAACCGCAAGCTATCTATCAAACCTTTGTATTTTATTTTCGGTAATTCCCCAAAAGGTCGCAGTCTAATTAGAAAGCGTTTGTACAAAATAGCTTTACGTCATTTTCACGTCCTTTCCCTAATAGACTCCAAAACACACGGCATGTTGTTGTTTTTTTTAGCGGCCCCGTAAGGGGAAAAGCCGCTATTAGGTTTGTGCAAAATGTCCGTCTGTCACATTCAGATCTCGAAAACTAGAAGAGAAATGAAAAATATTGTTTCACCATGCGATGCGGCTTGAAAAGTTTAGAGGCAACGGCTACATTGGGTTTTTCTAAAAGCAAACCGTTTAGTGTATAAAATTAATTATGCAAGCGATTTTTTCATAAAAATACACCAATTATAAAACAATTACGTAAATGTAATGGAGGCAATGTTACAATATGTTAACAAAGAAGTACTTAGTTTTGTGTATTTTCAGTATCACTAAGCCAAATATATTTATAAAATGTACAAGAAATGTTTACAACAAATATAAATATTAGTTACAGGTGTTTTTCTGGTCAACTAGCTGCTAAAATTAAACGAAAAGATTTATGTTTGTTTATAATGGCTAAGAATGCACATTGTATGTAAATATCACGCACATTTTTTAAAATGGGCTTTTTATGCAGCGACTTTCGTGCAGTAGCGTGACAAGTATCTGCAAGACATGGTGCTATCAGTTCCCTCAAAAATTTAAAAATAATCAGATTTTATTTATTTTTTGTTTAGTGCCCACATCAGATTAAAGAGGCTTATTTTTGTGCGTTTTGTCTGTCGGTCGGTCTGTCCGTCACGTTCAGATAAAAAACAACACTAACAGCTATTGAAAATCTGATTTACTCTTTGATGTTCCTCCAGTAACATCTCAATAGTTTTAAGTATCTATAATTGATTGTTCCGGATGTTTTTTGTGCAAAACTAATTAACGCCAACGAATGTTTGTTTGCTCTTCTAGCCCATGCTTAAACGTTGCAAAAACACATTATCAATAATATGTTGTTCCGTTTTTTATGTAAATAGCATATAAATGCTAAATCAAAATCTCTATACTGACAGTTACATTTCATTAACTGTAAAAATGTTGCGGATATTGTTTTATAAAAAAAGAATTATGTCAAATGATTGTTTGAAATCATATAATTGTCTAATATTACAACTATATTCTTTGACAATACGCCACTATAGTTTGATTATCGATAATAAATTGTTTCGTATTTTCATCTTTTAACAAATTTAAAAAATATCGACAATAGGTTGTTCAGTGTTTACAAAAAAGAAAGTAATTTACTAGAAACGATTATTGAACATTTTTTTCTAGACTTAATTTACATTTAATTTTCTTGCTGAAACCTAACAAAAGTTTTTTAATCGATATAGAATGTTCCGGATTTTGTTTTGAAAAGAAATCGACCTACATTACTTACATTTTCTTACAAATCGTCTCCAAAAATTTCCGAATTTTATTTAAAAATCTACTAACGCCAATTAACTATTTGAAATCCCTCTTCTAATTAATAAAAGAAATAATCTTCTCGTTTACGAAAAAAAGTTGTTCCGGATTTTTATGAAAAATATTATAACTCTATTTTTATGTAAAATCGTACTTCCCTCTTACAGTACATTTAATTTTCTAGCTAAAACGTTAAAAAATCTAATTATCGTTAATATTATGTTCCTATTTGTAAGGAAAACAACTTCCAAACACCAAAGTATGAAAATCTCTCCACAAGGCTGTGGCAATCTAATATTCATACGAGACCATCCCAAAAATGTAATTAACGGTATTACATTTATCTGGAATTCTCTTTTTCTATTACTATTTATAGAAACATCCGAAACAATCTATTAAATATACTTAAATCTATTGCGTTCATACTTAAAACTATTGCGATGTTTCGAAACAAAAATTAAAGGTTAATCAAATTTTCAATAGCTTTTAGTTGTTTTTTATATTAACATGACGGACAGACGGATTGACAGACAAAACGCACAAAAATGCGGCTTTCATTCGCTTTAAATAAACTCTATTAGAACTCAGTGCACCAATGTCTATGAACCCTCGTTAAATATCTCCTGTTAATAAAGACATTTTTTGGTACTAGCCTATTGGGACGTAACTGATTTTTTTCATTTGACGACATATGGTATTAATTCTTTAAATGAAATGCTAAAAAAACTCACTCGGTGCACCAATGTCTATGAACACTCGATAACTGGCTCGTATTGATGAAGTCGTTTTTTAGTCTAACTAGGCCGTGTGACGTAGTGTTTTTTTTCTTTTGACGTCATATGGAATTAATTATTTAAATGAAATGATAAAAGAACTCACTTGATGCACCAATGTCTATGAACACTCGATGACTGGCTCGTTTGACGTCATATGGAATTTATTCTTTAAATGAAATGCTAAATCAACTCGGTATAGTAAACAAGTTCTCGATTTTTTACAGTAGGCCTATATCTAGATTTTTTAAACTAGATCTAGATTTATAGTTAAAATCCTTATGGATTCTAGATCTAGAATTTATAGGTCTAGTTTAGAATGATATAGACCAGACCAAGAAATAAAATTTCAATTTCTAGACTAAAGTGTAGATTTTGATTTCCAAAAAGGTCGAGATTAATATTGCAATGCTATAATATATTAAAACTAATCTACATTTTTTTATTTAATGTTGCATTCACTCTATTGATTGATTATCTAGGCTTTTTATTTTCATAAATCTAATTACATCTAAATTATTCCAAATTTATAATTTAGATCTAGATCTAGTAGATATAGATCTTAAGAGTGCTAAATCAGAAGTTTAGTTTAGATAGATCTACTTCCTCATTCTAGTTCCATTTAAATAAAATGCCAATAGCTCTGTTGTTAACTGTGCTGAGACATCGAAGCAAGATATCAATTCTTTTATTCTTTTTTATTTTAATTACAAATCTAAAAACGCTCGTCTGACATATTGTACATATCCGGTAGATGCCGTGTAATATATCTCTTTATCAAGAATAGGTTATTAGTTAGTAACCAGTTTGTTATTAACAGCAATGCCTGGTCGTGCGGTTAGCGTGCTGGACTAATTATCTCGACGGTCCCGGGTTCATACCCAGCTCGCTGCCATCCCCAGTCGTCCAGCGGGAGGTTTGTACAAGAAAGTTAATTATCTTTAATTTTGAAAGAACATCCGAAACATGTAAGACAGAAATTTTTTTTTACAACGGCAACTAAATCTTTGAAACATTATTACTTTTGACGATCCAAATAAAATCACGTCTTGAATATTCCTTGCGAATAGGCAGATCCGACAGGGGCCGCCTCTGAGTTTTGAGTGATAACACAAACTCTCTTTGTAATCTTGTTGTTTTTTTTACAAATCTTACAAATAGTAGATCTAATGGAAATAAATAAACTTATTTTTTGTCAATAACTCTTTGATGCGTTTGGGTGTACCAAAGTGAAGTGTAAAATTGTAAATTTTGAAGAAAAGTTTGTTTTACCTCTTAGTAATAACTTACTGAGAGAGAGAGAGAGAGAGAGAGAGAGAGAGAGAGAGAGGGAGAGACAGAGTAAGAGAGAGAGCTGGCCGGGAAATTTCATTGTAACAGATACACTAAATCACTTGTATCTTTAAAATCTTTAAAATGTGGCCCTTTTATTAGAATAGAAAACAAAACAAAATAAAGAATAGAAGGGGGTGTTCCGCCATAATAAACAATCAAAAGCCTAGGAACAAATCAACGAGCGTAGCCGGTGCGTACTGCTAGTGTTGAATATTTGCATGAGAGTGCTGAAAGTGAAAAAAAAAAGGGGGGGGGGGACATTGTAGTGTAAAACCAAACATTAGGAAGAGCTACAGAAAAGTTTTCCGCCAAGACAATAAGTTGACCTAAGTCTCAATGCGCGGGGGAAACAAAGGAAATGGAGACTAGACACTAGAGAACAGAGACATCTCTAGTGGCTAGTCAAGGGGTCTTCTTCGCTTCAGTGCCCTTATAGGACAAGGGTTATCATTACTACGATAGCATATCACACTCATCATTTCTATCTGCGTGACCAGGTGACACCGGGGCCTGTTATTTACGCACTAGTGTTCTTATCGATGCGACACCAATGTCGTCTGCGCTCTCCTAACCCTGTTAACTCCATAGTTTGTTGTTTTCAGAGCAGGGAAGACAATTCGTCCGGCTATATCCTGAAGAGCTAGTCAAAGGAAACACAAGAAAAGACAACTCTGGACTAGAAACAAAATGTTTAACAATGGATTACCGATTGTTACCTTGATAAAATGAAATAGATTATCCCCCTTTTCAGATGGAAGGGAGAGAGAAAGAAACTCGTTGTCAATGCGTAACAGAGTCGCGTGCCAATGTTGAGGTCCGATATTTTGGTTACTTGGAATGAAACAACCGACAGGCGCCCCCGTCATTTCCTTCCTTTGGTACTTATGTTTCTTTAAGTCTCTGGCTATCCACTTAACAAATTTGTTATATAATCGTCTTAACACTAACACTTAATACCAAACTCTAGCCCTCTCGGAAAGATGTATTGACTCTTCAAAATGTTGCATTGAACTAATATAGAACCGTCCTACAATCTCAACATTATGTTTTCAGGCGTAACTTAAAGACCAACTGAAGAGGTTTTTATCGAAATTGAGATAACCATTGATTTTGATAGTAGATGGTATCAAATATAGTTCCTAAAAATTTGAGTTAAAAGAAATACATATTTATACTAGAAAAAGTAATTTGAAAGTGTAAAAAAATAAACGAGATTTGAAATGACCGAAAGCGGAAGTGACGTTATAGTATGGAAATCACGGGAAACTGTCGAGCTCAAGAGACTAGATCTAGCTAGACTGCCTAGATGAGTCTAGATCTAGCTAGACCGCCTAGAGGATTCTAGATCTTGTTTTTTTTGTTATTAAGACCAACTTAACGTAGACAATTTAATTTTATTACTAGATTGTAACTAGATATGGAGTTAGATATCTAATAATAGATTTTTAGCTATATATATTTTTTTTACTAGTCTTAGTTTAGATGTAGATCTAGATCTAGTCGTAGATCTAATTTAGTATAAATAAATTACTATACAAATAAATACAAAAAAAACAATAATATAGGAATATAAAAATATAGATCTAGTCTTATGACTTATATAGTGACTAGCCTAGGCCATAGGGCTAGGTCAATTCATTAGTGGTCTATAATATTAATATAGTACGTCCTGGGGAAGGTTATGTCTAAATCTTTAGTTGGTCTATTCTTGTTTTGTAGTAGGGCCTACTACAAGATTTAGAAGACTATCACTAATAGTCACCATAGTGTTTATAGTAACAATAGTTTTTAGAAAGCATATAATTTTTACATATCATTCTTAAGGAAGGTATAGATCTAGATTTATAAAATCTAGACTTACTTTAAAAACTCTTTCATCATTAGACTCCAAGAATTATAAGAATTAAGATAGATCTACTATACTGACTATCATGGGCGTAGCCAGGATTTTTTTCGGGGAGGGTTTTGGGGGGGGGGGGGAATTCCTCCCCCGACCTCCCCCCCCCCCGCGAAAAAAAGAGTATATATATAAATATATGTGTGTGTGTGTAAATAATTAATCTTTATTACATTCTGACCCTTTCGGAAGACGTTTATTGTTTATTGTAGACTCCCCGCCCTTGCTAGCAAGGGGGTCTGGGGGAGTTCGCAGCGCTCCCCCAGCGCGCGCCGCCGAGCACTATTTCTGGTATTGAAAGCCAACAAAATGCATATTCTGAGGTATCTACAGTGCATTATCTTGCTATTAAAAATTTTTATTTCAAAAACCTAATGTGCTATTCTTACTGACTTAGACCCTCTCGCGCCGTTCGGCGCATTTTCAGGCAAGCTGTTTCCGCAACTCTTATTTTGCGTAATTCATTTTGTCGGAAAACATGTCCCGCAAAACCTCATGCGACGCTCTGTCACAACCTTACTAAGGATTCGACTCCCAGTTCGGCATATGATTTCTTTGATTTAGACCCGATCTCTATGACTGACTCCTAAAATCTGTCTTAGCCATCTTTGTTGAGACACAATGATAGGCATATGATTGCAGTTTAGCTCATGTTAGGGTTTTCACAAACAAACTCCTATGGAAGTTGTAGATCAACCATTGAGTTGAAGTAACTCTTTATTTTCGTCATTATTGTCCACGTTCCGATGGAATTCTTCATTTTGCTCATCTGTGTTTCACTCCCCTGTTATGGTCCAACTTCAATAACTTTTTAGTATGTGATTAGAAAATGTTCTATTAGGTAAATAATTATAGAAGAATTCATGCTCTTTTTATATCACACAAACAAAAATTTATAAAATCAAAAATGTATTTGATTTAATAGGGTCAAATCAACGTTGGTATCGTCACTTAGGAGAGAATGAGGTAATAATGAATAGTACAAACCCAACACCAGTGTAGTAACCGTTTGAATATTATTGCACAATGTAATGCTTATGTGCCCATAAGTAATGTTTTTCTTTTTTGACATGTCATATTGTTACTTCTTCACATTTCATATTGATACATTGTAGGCGTGACTTACAGTTGTCATTATTCTGACAGATAATACCATTTTTTGTTCATTTTGAAAGGGTCACGCTTTGTACATTTCCACCACCTGTATGGGTGTATGGGGCTACTACCTGGACAACAACAAAGGTGTTTTAAAAATTGATGCTCGCGTGCCGGCAACTCGGAAGACCACCTACACAGTAACTACTATAATGGCATGGTGTAATGACTGGCTTCCTGCTAGGTCAGCCTAGCAGATGTTAAGATCATTGCATTCCGGACAGACGTGATGACGTAACGCGGTCAGCCAAAGGGCGCTTGGCAGGCACATAACTTTTTTTTTCATTTTCAGTCGAGTCCCTACGTCAGTATTTTGTAAAGACTAACATCTGTGACCAACACAAACTCGACATCTGTCCTGCAGAATTGACAAAGGTATAGACTTAATAAAAGCAGGTAACATACTATATAGCCATTGCCATTTGGTGACTGATGGTTATAATTAGATGTGTGTCAATGGGTTTCAATCATAAAAACTCAAAATGGTCAATACTTTAAGAATGAGATCCCTCTGTAAATACCAGTTCAATTTTAGTAAGAATAAGATTTGTACTATTTCTCTTTTTAGCTTGCAAAAAAAAAAGTTTGTTTTTATTTTATTTTGAAAAATGATAACGGTCCAACTAGAGTTTTGCCAATGTGGCCAACGAGCTGGTCACTCTCTTCTCAGCGATATACATCTACTGTTCCATTTCGTTTTCAATTGTTAGAGCCGTTTTGAGATCCGTGTCCAGGTTCCACCAAAGGTTCCTCCATGAAGTTCTGACTTGAATAGAGGCATTGTAATAAATGAATGTTCAGGAATATTTTGAGCATCTAGGTGTAAATCTAAAGTGTCAAGGGGAAGTATGTCGAGAGTGAATGTTGGTTTGATATTTTGGTATGATAGTTATATCCCCTTGAATATGTATTCCCAGATTGTGAATGTGAACAGTCTTGCACGTGTTGTGAACTGAATGGTTAAGTCTTCGTTGAATGATAGAGAGAGTGTGTTAAGTCAGTGAGGTCTTGTTCCCGGTCCAGGAAGGTTGGACAGTCGCTTCCTGGACTGGTGTTTATGTATTATTTACAGACAGTTAATATAATTGTGTGCTTTATTAAGTATCTATATATATAATTCTCTTCTTCCCTCAAGAGTTTTGTCGAGTAGTAAGAAGTAAAGGAAAGATCACTCTGCGGATAGTCCACGAGAAAACAAGAGGGGGGGGGGAACACGTAGTCACAACATAGCAGGGCAGGACCGTTGCAATATCACTCTTTTTTTTATTTCTACCTCACGTTAAAATAAAAAGGAGGGGGGGGGAGGGGAGTAATCTACTCTGTAGTAACTATCGAGGCGATAGAACACGCTCCAAAGTTTGGACACAATGGAAAGATCACTCTTTTATTTTTGCAACTCGGACGGAGGGAGTTATCCTAGGTAACTTAAGAGCGAAAAAAAGTCGATTTTCGTCTGTATATTTCTGGAGATTTGTATGAGTTTTCAAAAGATTTTAATAATTTTCCGGATATTTCAAGGACTTTTTCTAATATTTTGCAATTTCAGGAGATTTTCAGGAATTGTTAAAATTGACAGGAGGCCGCGGGAAATGTGTTATAAGTTATAAAATGGTTTAATTTAATAATTTATACACCTAAAATTAGCGCGGGTCCTATAAAAGTGCTGGGCCTACTAAGGTCGCATAGGTTGCAGTGGCCTAAGGTTGGCCCTGCAAAATAGCGGCGTATGCTACGCCGCAGGTCGACTAGTTAAAAAGTATAATTTGCATTTCCATGGATGTCTGAGTTGGAGATAAAGTGTATCAAGTAGTAATTTTTCTTATTTGTGTAACAAGTATTTGCGTAGCAAGTATTAATTAAATGTAATTGAGTATTCATACCCCTAAGGAGCCAAGTCAAATCAAAGCATATAAATGAACCTCTGACATAAAGGGCTATCATGGAATATTATAAAGTCTAATAGATTTACAAATTGGGGGATGAGAAAAAACAATCGCTCTAGAAGCTGTATAAAGGAGGGATTGTCTTTTTTTTTTTAAATATTTTGTTTTAAGTGAAACTCTTGCCTGAATCTACACACAGACCTGAAGACGTTTAAGTATTTTGTTTTAAGTGAAACTCTTGCCTGAATCTACACACAGACCTGAAGACGTTTAAGTATTTTGTTTTATGTGAAACTCTTGCATGAATCTACACACAGACCTGAAGACGTTTAAGTATTTTGTTTTAAGTGAAACTTTTGCCTGAATCTACACACAGACCTGAAGACGTTTAAGTATTTTGTTTTAAGTGAAACTCTTGCATGAATCTACACACAGACCTGAAGACGTTTAAGTATTTTGTTTTAAGTGAAACTCTTGCATGAATCTACACACAGACCTGAAGACGTTTAAGTATTTTGTTTTAAGTGAAACTCTTGCCTGAATCTACACACAGACCTGAAGACGTTTAAGTATTTTGTTTTAAGTGAAACTCTTGCATGAATCTACACACAGACCTGAAGACGTTTAAGTATTTTGTTTTAAGTGAAACTCTTGCATGAATCTACACACAGACCTGAAGACGTTTAAGTATTTTGTTTTAAGTGAAACTCTTGCATGAATCTACACACAGACCTGAAGACGTTTAAAAGAAGTAGTTTGTAGTCCTCGAGCTACATTGAAACGATCACTTGCAGCAGCGTTGCCAAGGAGGGGGTTTGAGGTTAAAAAAAAACTCTTCAATAAAAAAAAATGAAAGCAAGCTTCAGTCTCCAAATTCCATGAGAGTAGCCGAAGGGGGATGATTTTTTTTACCATGTTGAAAATTGCCCTTCCGGTAAAAAAAAAAGTCAAGAGAATTTTGAAACCTCCTCCTATAAAACTAAAGGAAAAATACAGTGAGTTAATTCCATCAGATGCTGAAGGAGATTTCGATGCTATATGAGATATGAGTGTGTGTGTGTGTGTGTGTGTGTAAAAAGAAAAAAATACTCTCTACCCCCCACGACAAAAATCCTGTCTACCCCATGGTTTGATCTATGTTATCAATATGTACATTCGTTGTTTAAGTAGGCTGCTGCGCTGCGCTGGGTGTATTTCTGCATTCTATTAAAATCAAGAAAAAAATATTCATAAAGATTGTATGAAAATGAAAGCCATGTCCTGAAACAATATAAAGTAGTGCCAACAAAAATAAATTGCCAACTTCTAAGCAAGTGAGAAGACAACAGAAACCAGTAGGCCTGTATGACCATTTGGTTGGCTGAAATACAGGGGGCGCTTTATCCCTCCACTCAAATGTAACGGCTACGAAATAATGCGGCCAAAACTGCCACGTGTTCTTGAATGAAACTGCAACCCATTCCTACAAAAGGTTTTAAAAAAGACAATACTCTTAGAGTCTGCACCTATTTGAAAGTGTCATCTGTCCCTTTGGACCGTCAGGACACTTTATTCAGTAATCGTTGATCATTGCTCTCGAAGTCTCTTTTGCCAGAATTAGAATCGCTTTCAATAAGTCTATTCATTCTTTGATATTGTCAAAGGGACCGCACAGTCTTAGCTTGCGACCTTTTTTTTTCAGGCTTATGTTTGCTCTTACAGCTTTGTCATCCAGCGCTCTGAGACCAGTTGTTGCTATGTATTCTTTATTGTTATTATTATTATGTTAGAAATGAACGAGTAGTCATTCTCTGGCGCTGCCAGGGTCGAGTTTCGCTAAAGAGAAACAAAATTCATCGTAGTCCCTTTAACAGTTTCCACTGAGGAATTTTCTGGTGATGTGGCAGGTCTGGAGCAGTACCGCCCTCTGACAGGCAACGAAGATGTTCCTAGGAATGTTAAGGGCCTTGAAGGTGTCTGTGAGGTCAGTTGTTATTATCCCCTCGGTTGATATTATTATTATTATTATTTTATTATCATTATATTATTTATTGTTATTCAGTTAGATTGGATGGCACCCAGACAAATTGTGTTCCTCACTTACTAGACATACCAAAGACGCATATGATTAGAACAAGACCAAGTCTTTTGTTAGTAGGAAAGTGGAGATAAGATCAATTACATCTATTGGTTGATCAAGCCGGTGTTTCACTGGCTTTGTGTCATTGTACTGAAGAAATCGATGACTTGAGTTCACAAAGTTCGATCTAGCTCGTGCTAGACACACAGAGATGGCTAGAAAGAGTGTCAGGTGGGGGCGTCTTCGTTTTTTAAAGAGAAGTACACATTTGTGTAAAGAATTAGTTACTAATCGAATAATCTATCCTACTTATTGATATTGCATCCCATTCCTTTCATGTTAACCTCCCTCTTATCAAAACTTTCGTGATTACTAAATATCTAATGGATGTGGGAGGGCGATACCTGATAGAGCGACGCCCTCCCCCTCACCCTCCCCCTCTACCGTCAACAGAGAGAATGTTGTGATTGTAACACTACCGGATCTGGGCGGCACCTTCGATATGGGGTCGGGGGGTCACGATCTGGGAGAGGGGGGGACTTATACGCACTTGGCCCCCCCCCCAACTCATCCAGCTCTTACTTTTTGGTGGAGGGTGTTCGTAGTTTCAGTTTTGTAAGTAGTTAGTTATTCATCTCAATGTTACTTATTAAATGTTAGATCCCTTTTGATAGTGTGACCCCCCCCCCTTTTCTGAAATTCAAGAATTGAGCAGATTAAGAAAACTAGAATTCATCCATAAAACAAAATTGAGGAGAGCTGGTCAGTGTTTTGGTGATTCCTTCCTATTGTTTTCACGCCCCGTCTCAGACTTGCGATCAAATGTAGGAATCCTTTTTTTTTTAGGGGGATCAATTCCGCCCAGTAGTTTCCCCTGAGCTTTGCAAGACTACCATAACAAAACATTTACAAACAAATAAAGGGAAATAAATCGTACTTATTGAGAAATGTGGCAGCATATGTGGAGTTTTGTGTTTTGTACACTTTTTTTTCTCCCAATTCCCTTTCTCGGATCAAGTGGAAATATTACATTCATGACTCAATAAAACCAATCCAACAAGAAGTCAAACAATCAGTGATCATTGATTACTTTTGTTTTAGAACGCGCTTTTTAAAAAATATTGTAGATAGTTTGCTTATTTTTTTCAATTCGGAAAAATGTTTTTGGCAGAGCGTGGAGGAGTGATGACCCCCCCCCCCCCCAATCGAAATGAGCATGTGAGACGTACTGACAAAAAAAGGGGCGAAAGTCTTTTTCATCGTAGCTCTAAGGCCAATGTGTGTCACCGTGGGCGTAGCCGGGGGGGGGGCAAATGAAATCCCCCCCTCCCGCAGGGGGGAGGGACGGAATTAAGTGACTGATTTTTGCTTTCATTTTGTTTATTTTAGGTGAGATTTTAAGACTAAACTATCACTTGCCCTAGCATAACAAAGAAGGTTTTGAGTTTAAACCCCCACCAGGGGTTTTTGAGTTTGAAACCCCTACCAGGGGGGTTTGAGTTTAAAACCTCCCTACCAGGGGTTTTCGCAGTTAAATTCCCCTCTTCTATAACACACAAAAAAATGCAAACGACAATCCCCCAAATTTTACGAGCACAGTTAAGGAAGATTTTGATATTTAAACCCCCTCCAAAATTTACGATAAACCCCCTCTTCAATATAACAAAATAAAATTACACACTTTAAAATTCTATGAGCGTTGCCAAAGGGGTTTAGAGTTAACCCCCACACCCTCTTCAGTAGAGTTTGAAGCTAAAAAATACGTCTTCAATACCCGGTATAAAAAAACGCAAATTACGCACTCAAAATGTTATGATCGTAGTTAAATGGTTTTTAACTCAGTTTTGAGTTTAAACCCCCCTTCAGCGGGGTTTTAAGGTAAAAAATACCTCTTTAATATTAAAAACAAAGCAAATTATACACTCAAAGTTCTATGAGTGTAGGCAAAGGGGTTTTGAGTTTAAACTCCCCCCCCCCCAGTGGAGTTTGAAGCTTTAAAATATCTCTTCAATATAAAAAAAAAAGCAAATTACACACTCTAAAATCTATGAGCGTAGCCAAAAGGGTTTTGAGTTTAGACCCCCGCTAGCGGGGTTTGAAGCTAAAACTTACATCTTCAATGTAAAAAATAAACAGCAAATTACGCACTTAAAATGCTATGAGCGTTGCCATAAGGGGTTTTGAGTTTAAACCCCCCTTCAGAGGGTTTTGATGCTAAAAAATACCTCTTCAATATAAAAAAAGCAAATTACACACTAAAATTATTTGAGCGTAGCCAATTCATTTGGGGGTTTTGAGTTAAAACCTCTCCTACAGATGGCTTTTTTTAAAAGTTTAAAACCCCTCCAGATGGTTTTGAGTTTAAGATCCTCCTACAGAGCATTTTGAGGTGGAAAACCTCTATCTTCAATACAGTTAGTAAATTCTATTACCGTAGCTAAATGGGGTTTTGAATTTAGAAACACAATTCTACCAGTGGCAGGGCTCCATTAATAGAGTGCAGTGAATAGTCATGTGCCGAAATTGAAAAACAATAAATGTGGCTCAACAAAGATGTCTAGAACAGATTTTAGGAGTCAGTTTTAGAGATCGGGTCAAAATCAAGGAAATCCTATGCCGAACTGGGAGTCGACCCCATAGTAAGATTGTGACAGAGCGTCGCATGAGGTTTGCGGGACATGTTTTCCGACAAAATGAATTACGCATAATTAGAGTTGCGATGACATCCTAGTACAACTTGGTGCCACACATTCATGGAGATCCTCAGAGCAGGTGGAAAGAGGCTTCAGACATTACCAGTGACAGGTTTTTATGGAAACAGCTTGACAGCAAATGCGCTGAACGGCGCGAGAGGGTCTAAGTCAGTAAGAATAGCACATTAGGTTTTTGAAATAAACCTTTTTAATAGCAGGAAAATGCACAGTAGATACCTCAGAATATGTATTTTGTTGGCTTTCAAAACCAGAAATATTGCTAGGCGGCGGGGCTTCGTCCCGCGCTGGGGGATCTCCTAGCACTCCCCCAAACACCCTTTCTAGCAATGGCGAGGAGTCTACAATTTTTCCACTAACTCCAGGAAGAACCTATTCTAGGGCACAAAAAAACGTCTTCTGAAAGAATGAAGGGTCAGAATGTAATAAAGATTATGTACACACATACATAAATATAAATATTTTTTTCGCGGGTGGGGGAGGGGGGGCAGTGGGTAGGGGGGGGGGCGAAAAAAATCCCCCCCCCCGGAAAAAAAAATAATGGGTCACGTGACATTTGTTTGTTTCTGGTGAAACGATGAGGGCAGAGTGCACATTGTATGTATCTATCTTTCTTTACGCAGTTTTTACAATTGAACAGACTGCACATTGTATATGTATCTATGTTTCCTTACACAATTTTTACAATTGAACAGACTGCACATTGTATGTATCTATCTTTCCTTACACAGTTTTTACAATTGAACAGACTGCACATTGTATGTATCTATCTTTCCTTACGCAGTTTTTACAATTGAACAGACTGCACATTGTATGTATCTATCTTTCCTTACGCAGTTTTTACAATTGAACAGACTGCACATTGTATGTATCTATCTTTCCTTACGCAGTTTTTACAATTGAACAGACTGCACATTGTATGTATCTATCTTTCCTTACGCAGTTTTTACAATTGAACAGACTGCACATTGTTTGTATCTATCTTTCTTTACGCAGTTTTTACAATTGAACAGACTGCACATTGTTTGTATCTATCTTTCCTTACGCAGTTTTTACAATTGAACAGACTGCACATTGTATGTATCTATCTTTCCTTACGCAGTTTTTACAATTGAACAGACTGCACATTGTATGTATCTATCTTTCTTTACACAGTTTTTACAATTGAACAGACTGCACATTGTATGTATCTATCTTTCCTTACGCAGTTTTTAAAATTGAACAGACTGCACATTGTGTGTATCTATCTTTCTTTACACAGTTTTTACAATTGAACAGACTGCACATTGTATGTATCTATCTTTCCTTACGCAGTTTTTACAATTGAACAGACTGCACATTGTTTGTATCTATCTTTCCTTACGCAGTTTTTACAATTGAACAGACTGCACATTGTATGTATCTATCTTTCTTTACACAGTTTTTACAATTGAACAGACTGCACATTGTATGTATCTATCTTTCCTTACGCAGTTTTTACAATTGAACAGACTGCACATTGTATGTATCTATCTTTCTTTACACAGTTTTTACAATTGAACAGACTGCACATTGTATGTATCTATCTTTCCTTACGCAGTTTTTACAATTGAACAGACTGCACATTGTTTGTATCTATCTTTCCTTACGCAGTTTTTACAATTGAACAGACTGCACATTGTATGTATCTATCTTTCCTTACGCAGTTTTTACAATTGAACAGACTGCACATTGTATGTATCTATCTTTCCTTACGCAGTTTTTACAATTGAACAGACTGCACATTGTATGTATCTATCTTTCTTTACGCAGTTTTTACAATTGAACAGACTGCACATTGTATGTATCTATCTTTCCTTACACAGTTTTTACAATTGAACAGACTGCACATTGTATGTATCTATCTTTCTTTACGCAGTTTTTACAATTGAACAGACTGCACATTGTATGTATCTATCTTTCCTTACGCAGTTTTTACAATTGAACAGACTGCACATTGTATGTATCTATCTTTCTTTACGCAGTTTTTACAATTGAACAGACTGCACATTGTATGTATCTATCTTTCTTTACGCAGTTTTTACAATTGAACAGACTGCATATTGTATGTATCTATCTTTCCTTACACAGTTTTTACAATTGAACAGACTGCACATTGTATGTATCTATCTTTTCTTACGCAGTTTTTACAATTGAACAGACTGCACATTGTATGTATCTATCTTTCCTTACGCAGTTTTTACAATTGAACAGACTGCACATTGTATATGTATCTATCTTTCCTTACGCAGTTTTTACAATTGAACAGACTGCACATTGTATGTATCTATCTTTCTTTACGCAGTTTTTACAATTGAACAGACTGCACATTGTATGTATCTATTTTTCTTTACGCAGTTTTTACAATTGAACAGACTGCACATTGTATGTATCTATCTTTCTTTACGCAGTTTTTACAATTGAACAGACTGCACATTGTATGTATCTATCTTTCTTTACGCAGTTTTTACAATTGAACAGACTGCACATTGTATGTATCTATCTTTCTTTACGCAGTTTTTACAATTGAACAAACTGCACATTGTATGTATCTATCTTTCTTTACGCAGTTTTTACAATTGAACAGACTGCACATTGTTTGTATCTATCTTTCCTTACGCAGTTTTTACAATTGAACAGACTGCACATTGTATGTATCTATCTTTCCTTACGCAGTTTTTACAATTGAACAGACTGCACATTGTATGTATCTATCTTTCTTTCTTTCAACATAGTCCTAGAGTCGTGTTAGAACCAGACGCCAGGAGTGAGAAACTCAACCAGATGAGCATTTAGTCATATCGTTGAGCCATTGTCTGGTTGCCTCTGACGTAAGAAGTCGTAGACCCAAGCGTCTTTAAAAAAAAAAAGTTTTGTTCATTTTTGTTGTTGTTGCAGAGACCTCGAGAGGAAACAACAGTTTCTTACTGGCAGTATTGAATTGTTTGAAATATCTGTAATCATGTCATTTTTACTTCATTAATATTCAAATGTGTCATTATGACCTCAATGTACCTTCATTTTCTTTGTCCCTTGAAAAATAAATGGAATGCCTCAGAGCCCACGTGTCAGCATGTCGACTCTCCATCCGCCCCCCGTGCCCCCACAGTTTCATTAACGCTGCAATGGAGTATTTAAAAAAAAAGTTTGCCACTAGAATAAGCAATATATATAGTATCATTTTTTTTTTAAACTTAGCAAAATATCAGCCATAAAAGTCATGCGACAAGATTTCTGATTTTGTGTTTACAATAATTGTATTGCCTTGAATTACCGGTCCGGCTTTAATGACTGAATTAAATTGTTCATTTGAAGAAATAAATCCAACAAAAGAAAAATAAAACTAAATCTGTATGTGTGTGCACCTGAGGCTATTGTGGTATCCAAAACCTGACGTTCACTCAACTCCTGACCACTAGCACTGCAGCCACTCGATTTACTGGCCATCCAAACAATACAATTGTCTTGTCACATCCAAGTGCACTAGAGATCAGAGCACACGTGTCCTGGCACGCGCTTCGCTTGCTGGGTCATGTCCTAAGGTCAGGACAATGTCTGAGCTAGTACGAAGTAACGAATTCTGGCATTTTTTTGATATTTAAAGACGAATTAGAAAACATGAAAATAGAGAGACCAATATCACTCTGAAGAGAGGGTCAACTACACAACTTCTCTAAAGCCAATTCGTCTGTCTGGGTTCAAATCTTGTACACGTTATTTTTACAACTTCTCATTTTTTGGATCAAGTTAAAACTTGACACAAATATTCATTGGCACTGGACCCTAGGGCACTGAGCATGTGATCAGAGTGAAAGATACACAAAACAAAACAAAAAATAAAGAAATAAAACTATTTCAAATCGCACCCATTGATTATTGATTCTAGACTAGATCTAGTCAACATTTAGTACATGATTCAAATTGATGCAATGTCCCTCGATAAGAGATTTGTTTTTAATAAAAGTATTTTCTATATTTTACTTGTTAATGTAATTAAAGTGAGTCTTATCATTAGAGTAGGAGATATGGATGATTACTAAGTCAAACATCCTAAAGACTTTGAACAGTATTAGATACTTAGTCTTCTTTAAAAGACCTTTAGGACTTGATTTGACTGTATTCACACTGAAACAACATGAGATATCCTTAGGAAATGAAATGAAGAATTTCCTTTTTACTTGATATAGAGTCGAAAAGAATTGTAGAACTAGAATGTACAACAGTTTCTTGGCATTGAAACAAACAAATTGTGCTTAAAATTTTTTTAATTCGCTAGTTCACTGTGATGTTTGAGTGAGAAGAGCAGACCATCTGTTCCTATTAGGCTGAGTTCTCTGCCCTTGTCCACCTAGCAGTGCACATGCAGGATAGATTTAGCGATCCAAGACGACTGCGTCTAGTGATATTTGAATTCAATGAGTGTAGTAGCCTGACAGAAAGTCAATTGGCCTATTATTTTCAATTTACAAAAACAAAGTCTAGCTATGTTCAAGGTCTCTCTCTCTCCCTATATATATATATATAAATATATATATATATATATTGTTACAAATGACCAGTGACAGGAAGAGGTTAACGTGTGACCCCGGCGAGATAACACAGCAGCGGGTGTTCCCTGGAATGTACATGTATAAACAGAGACAGGATGTGACGTGTCCTTACATGTTATTCCAAAAGGTACTAGCAATGTCCAGTGACAGATAGAGGTCACAGCTTGTGACCCCGGCAAGATGACACTGCAGCCGAGGTTTTCTGGAATCTACATGTATAAACAAAGACAGGATGTGACGTTTCCTCACGTGTTATTCCAGAGGATACTAGCCGTGTTTGTGCAACTTTGGACAAGCGATTAGGGACTCTATATAAGCCAGAGAGTTAATGTGAAAGTCAGTCGTGAGTGAGTCGTCGGTACTGTTGTCTACTGTGCGAGACAGTAGAAGAGAGATGTGTACGACTCGATGCAAGTTAACTAGGGTAGAGTTAACTGGAGTGGACTACTGTCGTTAGAACTACAGTGGACTTGAGCCGTTACAGTCGATACAGTCGATGATTCGGTAGACTTGAGTACGACTTGGTTCAGCTTTGGGAGACCTGGAGCGACACTGGGAAGTGTGTCGTTGGTCTGTTCTGTGGGATACGGCTCAAGGCAAGTTGAGAAGAGATGAATTGCAACAAAGTGAAGAGATCAATTGCAACGAAGTATAGCTAACTGTAAACTGGCAGATATTGTACAGTCTTCTACGCTACATGTTACAGTGATGAATTGTTAGAAATAATAGTCAATAAAGTTATATGAAGCTGAAAGTTTAGTCGTCAAGTTCTTTACAGTGTTTTTATTTGTGTGCCTACTAATACATTTAGCCAGAAGATTCAGAAATACGTAACAATATATATATATTTTATATATATATATATATATATATGGGCGTGCGGGGGGAGGGAGAGTTTGGAGGTTTTTTTTTCTCAGCTACCTTTTGAGCATGCACATACACACAAACATACACGTGGTTATAAACACATATATATTGTTGTAACTATAATTGTATTTCATCTAATATATAAAGCAGAAGGTACGGTGTATCTTCTTATCTTATCTTATATAATACAGACGTTACTTCAAAAAAGAAGATAATTACGTATGAAAGTATGTCCCGCATAGAAATCAAAATCTTGATAAAACTTGGTATAAATATTTCTTAGATATGGCGTAGACCATGGGCGTAGCCATGATTTTTTTCGGGGAGGGGGGGGGGAATTTTTCTCCCCCCTCCCCCGCCATATATATGTGTGTGTGGGCGCACATGATTAATATTCATTCTTACGGAAGATATTTATTGTACTCTAGAATAGATTCTGCTTGCAGTTAGTCGAAAAATTCTCGACTCCCCGCCCTTGCCAGGAAGGGGGTCTGGGGAGCGATGACAGATTTCCAACAAAATGCATATTCTGAGGTATCTAGTATCTACACATTATCCTGCTATCAAAAAGTTTTTTTTTTCAAAAACCTAATCTGCTATTCTTACTTACTTAGATCTTCCCGCGCCGTTCGGTGCATTAGGGGGTAAGCTGCTTCCACAAAAATCTGTCACTGGCAACCTCTGAAGCCTCTCCCCACCTGCTCTGAGGACCTCCATGAAAAAATGGCGCCAAGTTGTACTACGATGTCACTGTTTGCGCCCCCAAGACATCGCAACTCTCATTTTGTCGGAGAACATGTCCCGCAAACCTCGTGCTACGCTCAGTCACAACCTTAATAAGTGGTAGACTCCCAGTTCGGCATAGGATTTCCTTGATTGAGACCCGATCTCTATAACTGACTCCTAAAATCCGTCTTAGCCATCTTTGTTTAGAGACATTTAGTCTTTTTTTCAATTTCGGCAGATGACTATTCACTGCACTTTATTAATGGAGCTCAGCCACTGGTAGGAATTTGTAACCTCTCTTGGCTACGCTCTTGGAATTAGGTGACTAGTTTGCTTTAGATTTTAATCGAAAATGGAAGTTTAATCGACAAAAATATTCTGATTTGGGGGTTTCAAACTAAAAATATCTGGATTTATTTTAACAAATTCAAAACCCCCTTAGCTACGCTCATAGAATTTTGGTGACTAGTTTTCTTTAGAATAACATTGAAGAGAAAGGTTTTCAAACTCGAAATTCTCTGTAGGGTTTTCTTTTAACTCAAAACCATCTGGGGGGGGGGGTAAACTAAAAAAAAAGTCCTCTGGAGGAGGGGAGTTTAAACTTAAAACCCCCCTTTGGCTTGGGTACGCTCATAGAATTTTGAGTGTGTAATTTGCTTTTTTTTTATATAGAATAGGTGGTTTTTAGCTGCAAGCCACGCTGGAAAAAAAGGGGGGGGGGGGTAAACACAAAACTCCTCTTTGAATCTGGTATGGATAATCTTATATTGAAGAGCGGGTTTTATCGTAAATTTCGAAGGTGGTTTTAAAATCAGAATCTTCCTTAGCTATGCTCTTGGAATATGGGGATTGTCGTTTGCATTATTTTTTTTTCTTTTGTTTAATAGAAGAGGTTGGGTAACTGCAAAATCCCCTGGTAGGGATTTTTAAACTCAAACCCCCTATGCTGCGCTGGGCCATTGATGGTCTAGTATTAAAATCTCACCTAAAATAAAAAAAATTCAAAGCAAAAAGTCAGTCACTAAATTCCGACACCATTTCGGAGGGGGGGGGTAAACCCCAAAAAACCCCCATGGCGTAGGCGTAGACCATAGTGTATGTTTGATGTCCCTCCCACAACTGGGGGGGGGGGGAATTAAAAAGATAGCTTAATTTATCTGTATTAAAAAAAAGAAACTTTGTAACAAATCTGGTAAAGCCGTTTTCACAGTATTTTCTATTTGATATGAATGTATCGGTGGAACGGGTAAACCCATTTTAAACAATCGACTTTGAGTGTCGTGGCGAAAGAAGAAAAAACGTAGAAGGAACATTAGCCAAGTTTGACATAGATCTAAATCTAATCCACTAAATCAGCGGTGGGCAAATTACGACCGCGCGGACACCTACTGAGATAACGTGTGACCACAGATTGTACAAATATGCAAATATATTAAAAATAAATAGTTGTAAATATCTATATACATTATTGTAACTTCTGATGTATATTATATTTTGTTGTAACTCTGATTTGTAACTCACCGACATCTGGTTCTGCGAAAGAACTAGACTAGAAAGGAATGTTGACATTGGACAAGATAGGTTCCGCCCAAATCTAGAACTTATGAAGAGGCTGTGCTCAAGGCAGACATTGTTACTATGTGTTTGTGATGTCCTCCTGTGAATAAATCAATATATATATATATACTAGTCTTTGTAATCCTTCATGCGAATAGGAGCTGAGTGCCGCAGATCAGCAGTTCCCTAATCAGGTCCGCCGTCTCTTTGTTTTGGCTTGAAGTCGAGCCATCGGATCTACTCGGGATATATATTCTATCTTCCAGGGATTGAAAAGCGTTGGTGAGTACAACTGAAATGAAGATGCTGAATAGTGAACATATCCTTGTTGGCCTCCGCTCTTGATGGAGAATGGCTTAGAGGCGGAATAGTCAAACTGTACAGTGCCCTGCATGTTTTATGAAAATCTGACTCTAGTTTCATTAGTTTATTTAAACAGCTAGTTTTCTCTAGTACGGCAAAACAGACCACTTTGCCGACACGATCGAAAGCCTTGGTCAAGACAATAAAAACTCTATTACTATATGAAGGGATGCTTTTGTTCTCTGCAATTCTCCGGTAGCCACACTCAGTGACGGAGGCGTGAGGGGTAAAGCGCTGGACTTCTGAGTCCACCCAGCTCTAAGGGTACCTGACATTAGTTGGCGAAAAATAAAGGCGGTTGGTCGTTGTGCTGACCACATGACACCCTCGTTAACTGTAGGCCACAAAAAAACAGATGACCTATACATCATCTGCCACAAGGTCTGAAAGGGGGAACTTTACTTTTAAACTCAGTGACGGTGGGGAGGTAACTCGGGATAAACACTTTCTGACAAGATCTTTAGCCATTTTAGAAGTACTCTTGCATAGGCCTTTCCCTTGCAAATGTTACAATCGGAGCAGTCGCCATTGTTTGCATAAATTGTTACAATGCTTGCATTTGTTAAGCCCTCGGTGACCATTTCTTTTTCCCAGCACAAGCTAAGCAATTGGTGGAGTGGTTGTCAGTAAGGTGAGCGAGTCCTGCTTTCCAGCCTAAATTACTTGTGCGCGAATACATTCTCTTCAGTTTGCGTGGGGAAGCATGTCGATGGCTTCATGTTCATGTGACAAACCCCCAAAATATCAAATATCATACTATCTTTTGTTTGTATTATCTATAGTTAAGCGCAAATGCCCTTACTTACATATTAATTTGTCCACCTGCTTTGGACGGAGAAAAAATACGAACATTGAAACAGTTATTGCTTAACTTGGATCTAAGATAACTTTTCCACGATCGAAACCGCAACTGTTAAATTTACTGTAAACTTTTTTTTTATTTGCAATTTTCAGCCAATTGTTTTTTTTTTTCAACCAACATATTAAAAAGTACAAGATTAAACTTCCTTCCGTTTTTAAGCACTATTTCAATTTGAATAAACTTTCTTTTGTAGACTTTGAATAAAACAATCAACTTGATATTTACTTCTTTTTTTTTTTTTGAGGACAAAATTCCAAAATAAATGTAGCGTGAGGAAGGAGAGGAGTATTTTCTCTCTTGGCCTGAAACTAATGGGCCAAAGAAATGTAAGTACTAACTATTTGGTTGTGGGCTTGAAGGGGAGGTAAAAAGTAAGAGTATTGTTAGAAAAATGTGTTTGTGTAGATACAGAAGTTTATGTCAGAGAAATTACGATGAGGTGGGGGGGGGGAACAACAACAAAAAAAAAAAAACAACAACAACAATGGGGTTCTAGGGTTTATATATATATATATATATATCCCGGTTTCCTAAATTAAAATGATGAATGTACGATTCTCTCTATTGACAGAACAATATGGCCAACTCAAGAATCTGACAATTATAATGAATGTAATGAATAAGCACAACTAAAAAAAAAACAAATACTTTACCATGGGCAGTAGTCAATGATTGAATAGAACAGCTATACACAGCTTGTACTTGAATAGAACAGCTATACACAGCTTGTACTTGAATAGAACAGCTATACACAGCTTGTACTTGAATTTCGGTCTCATCCTAACTCTGCTGGTCCTCTACTGTGTCGGACTGACTTGACCCAATGCCATCTCGAAAACGTTCAGTTCATAGTCATAACACAGTTTATCTAGACGGGGATTGTTGACATCAACCTGTGTCACATGTGTCAGCTGATCACACATAGGTTTACACCGACCAGCGTCACGATTCAGTTACAACAATATATATATATATATATCTATATAGTGTTAGCTAGCTAGTTGAGTTAGTTGGGTTGCGCACTTTATTAGACCGACAGTGAACATACATTCTATAGTGACGACATAGACTTTGGGGTTAGAAATTAGAATAGACTTTTAGAAATCAATTACTGCTAGACTCTTGAGGGCATAACATCGTTATTAGTGACGGACTATACTGTGGCCCATTCTGTATTAAAAGTTATTTAAAGTTTCATCTTGAGTCAACTTGGTCATTTAGTATTCGTACCTGTGGTACCTGTTTATTCATTCTTGTGACGGATTAGCATGCTCCAAGAGCTCGCGATTGAAATACATCCTACAAGGTACTCATGCACGTAGTATAATTAAGTAACGTTAGAAATACTTCAAGTACATCTGAGTTACACATTCATCCGTTACAATACATAATTCTCTTCTTTGCTCAAGAGTTTGGACGAGAAGAAGAAGTAAAGGAAAGATCACTCTTTTATTTCTGCAGATAGAGTTATCCCACGAACTTTACGAGCCTTAAGTGTAACAAAGTTATACAGTGTATCATGAAAATTTTATTTCCTACATAGATCACGCTCAATGGTAACGACTAATACATATCTACGATAATTGTTGAACTAAAGTAATTCTTCATTAGTTTGAGGCGCGAGAAGCCTCTTTCAACAGATTACACAGTTACGGGAATATTGCCGTTTTTTTTTTATCGCGCGTAGTATTGGCATTTTCCTTATTGAAATCTGTTGTAAGTTGTACAATGGTTTAATTTAATAATTTATACATCTAGAATAAGCGCGGGTCCAATGAAAGTGTGAGGCACACTGCGGTCGCATAAGTGTGGAGCCCACTGCGGTCACCTAAGGCCGGCCCTGCAAAATAGAGGGTATGCTACGCCGCCGGTCGACTAGTATATATATATATTGCATATATATATTGAATTTGCATACGCTGCCGCCTCTTTCGGTTTATATATAAACCTCGGGAAAACAGAAGTCATGTTCCGGAAGTCACCCAATAAAACCTACTCAGCCACGAAGATCAACGTAAATGGACAGCCCCTTAACGTGGTAGACCACTTCACATATCTGGGTAGTATAGTGTCAAATGACGCCTCACTTTCAAGGGAAGTTGATAACCGTCTGACCAGGGTCAGTAGCGCATTTGGACGCCTTCAGGCGAGAGATTGACGGAACAAATCGCTCCGCCTGCCTACAATCAATGTCTACCATGCGGCGGTTCTCTCAACCCTTCTATATGGCTCTGAGACATGGACACTATACAGAAAACAACTAAGACTTCTTGAGCGCTTCCACCAAAGATGCTTGCTCTCCATCATGGACATACGTGACAAGACCGCGCTACAAACAGCGATGTCCTTGCGAACACCGGTATAGAGGGACTTCTTATAGTCCGGCAGTTACGCTGGTTAGGGCACGACCATCCCGTTTGTAGTGCGGTCTTGCCACCGTATGTCCATGATGGAGTGCAAGCGTTCAAGTAGTCTTAGTTGCTTTCTATATAATACCCATGTCTTAGTTCCACATAGAAGGGTTGAGAGAACCAATGCTTGGTAGACATTGATTTTTGTAGGCAGACGGAGTGATTTATTCCGCCAAATTCTCGCCTGGAGGCGTCCAAAAGTACTACTGGCCCTGTCCAGATGGTTAGTAATCGTCATTTAATAAATATTTGGGGGGGGGGGCGCAATAGTTCGTTGTCTGTACGACGTGGAAACGAGCCATTGGTCTCCACTGCCCGCAGGTGACGACCTTGCAGTGGCCTTCTCTAACGCATGGTCTCATGGTTCTGTTGACGTCTTACGCTGTGACCAAAACAGAGCCGACTACAAGAAATCTCGCCTAATAGGAAGAAAATATTAAGATCAATACGCCTAATAGAGATATACTTACGCTACTTGTACCTCGATTGTCAGTCACACTTCAGGATCGCCGTTGCCTCCGCGTTACGTTTTTTTAAAGTTAATTTGAATTACCTTTTTAATAGGATGATTAATGAGCTTTAGATTTTGGGAGAACGCGTTGCTACAGTTAAGAATGCAAGAAAACATTATCCCGAACCCCGCTTAGTGAGCTTACAGCGCTCCCCCAGACCCCCCAGTTGTCAAGGTAAGGGCCACCAACAAATGTTGAGAAACACTGAGAAATACGTAGGGTTAGTTATCGCCCCCCCCCCCCACACACACTTAAACTCAAAATTACAATAGATACAATAATTCACGGGCTAAAAAGTGTTAGGGCCGGGGGGGGGTAAATGTAGCTCGTTTATGGAAATTTCAAAAAACTCAAAGGAGGGGATGTTCCGGATATAATAAACCCTCTAGAGAGCCTGGGAATCAATCACCTGCGTAGCCGGTGTGTCATGCCATGAATCTCTCTCCGTAATAGCACTCGTCCTCGAAGTGAAGTGGCAAACAACTTAGTGTGAGATTTGCGGGACTTATCATGTGACAAAAAGAAACACGTTTACTAAAGTCAGCCATAACATGGAGGTCGAAAAGAGAAAAATGAAAAACAGGGCCGTCCACGTCTAGCAAGGCATCGCATTTTCTTAGAAGACCTAAAATCCTTGAGCGTCAGCTGGGAAGAAGCGGAGAGAGCTTGACACCCAAGCACCGGACGGCTCGTAGTGACTGTCACAATGTGCAGTTTAAAAGTTGAACTAAAACATAGTTTTTTTTTGTTCACTCTGTTTTATTATTTTCAGAAATGGGAGAAGAAAAAAAAAAGGGGGGGGGGGCGGTGTCACTTGGACATTTCCTGGTTGTTTACCTTTAGGCCAGTCTTTTCTAGTGTAGGTCGGCTAATCCGCTATTACATAAGTACTATGGCTTGAACTACTCCACCATTATTTTGGTCCTTCTCTTCCTGATTGTAGTTTTGTCTGAGGATGGCTGTACTAAGTTGAACTAGGACTCCCTTAGATTGTCCTATAGCCTTAATGTCTGACTGTCTGACTGCCTGTTGATTTCATCTCCAATTCACGAAGTCACTTCATTAGTAAAAAGAATATTTGATCTTTGGGAAGTACGATGTTTCTCAAGAACAGCATGAGTTTCCTCCCTTTGGTTACAGTTCTTCGTTGACCACGGTTGTTAGGCCTTTGTGCTGGTCCATTCAGTAACAAAACGTCAATTCTTATGAGGTCTTAGACTCGGTGTTGTCCCATGCAGAGATGCTTTGTTGGCTGTTCGTTTGTAGCTCACTTGATTCATCTATTACAACCAGCAAAAATGGTTTTTGTTTCAGCCCAATTTGAGTTATTAGACGAAAGGCGTAAGGATAATAAACCTGGATCCTTTATTCTTATTGAAAATCTTAGCATGTATACAGTTTGCCCATTACCGTTGGAGCTATGGTGATCAGTATTATCAAGTTTCTTCACAATGTAAATAGAGCAGTGAACCTATTACAATAACCCAAACAGCCAAACAAATATAAAGTACACATTGACCATTTGGATCATATAAATTTAATGTGTTAAAATAATGTTAATCAATATATTGAACTCGGATGAGAGCGCTAACTTAATCTACACATAGTTAATATTAAGGTGTCCTAAACGTAGGATATTAACATTTGGCCACTTGTGACTGATACACCTTCGATATAAGTTTCATAAGGAACATAAATGGACTTTTATTTTGTATGTTGCTAAAATGGGCAAGATAACAAAGAGAGTTTTTGTTTTGTTTTTTTACACAAACTCAGAGATGGCTCCCAAAGAGTCCATATATGGGTCGTCTATTCGGTAAGCAATGCAGATTTAACAATTTCTAGCTTCATTTTCAAGATACAAAACTGAGACAACAAAAAAAGGGAGAAGACGGAAAAAAAAGGTTCTCATGGGTGCGAGGAAAAATGGCTCCGGTCATTTTATAATATAGACATCACTAGATTCAGGGGAGGGGGGGGGGTAGAGATCATCCCCCCTCGAATATTCATCTACACCACCAACCCTTAAGGTTGCCGTTTTTTTTTTTTTTATTGATTATTAAACAATTTGTGTAAGTAATTATTCACTAATCTAAATACTTTCAATGAAGTGTTAATATTATACAAATAGTCATTCTATGTCGCTAGCCCACTCTATTGTAAAGTCCAACTACTTATAAATCCTTAGTAAATGTAAAGTCGAGTTTGAGGGTATGGTAGTTAATGCTACCAAACAGCTCCCCTGCCACAACTATAAAGCAAATAATTATGATAGAGACATAGTCTGATCGGGGGGTATGATATAAATAAAATAAGCCTCTCCCCTTCAGACCTTTAATATGTGCTTTTTTTTTTTACCTACCCACTTCTCCCCCTCCCTTCCACAATCACATCGTTAATGTAGACTGGGGGAGAGGGCGATGTGTGGTCAACACTCCCCGATCCGACTGTCGGACTGTGTGGGGGCTATTTTGATCAAATGTGCTACCTTACCCTCTAACTTGGCATTACATTTACCGGTACTGAGGATTTATAAGATGCTGAATTTTACGTTAAAGACATATAATACATATTTTTATAATATTAACAATACTGGGTGGCTAAATGTCCGGTGACTAAAATTCCAGTGCCTAAATTTCCAGACACCGACAAAGGGACAGACCCCAGACACTTAACAGTGGCTTGTTCTCTTTTGGGGACAAATGTTGCTTATAGGGAAGAGCTGTCTCAACTTTTTAAACTCATGTTTTAAGACTTACGCGAACTCAGAATTTTTCGCCGAATTTTTCTTTGACTAAGTATTCGACGGCGGCGTTCATCTCCGACTGTCTAGCGATGCACGCAAACAATGTCAAATCTGGTCCTTATCAAGTTATAGTGTCCTAGTTTCGCGGAAGGGTGGGTTAGAAGGTGTGCCTTCTCGGAACAAAGGGACACTGGCGACTTAAATAGTAGCACGCGCCAGTATTCTGGATATTAAACAAGTTCAGTTCAGGAGTGGCTTGAAAGAGGACAAGAGAATACTATTAAGTACTATTAATAAAAAAAAAATGGAAATAACACCAGCCAATAGAAATCGTTTCTATTTTTAGATCTTTCCGCTAAAGGGGGCGACGTTTGTTTTGAAATAGGAATCACATCTGTTCTCACAATCGAGTACACATTATGTGTTGTTCAGTTTCAAACGTTGTGTTTTGAGGAAGTTGTGTTGTAGTGTAACTCTGTGTATAGTTCTATACAGGCATTTGATACCTTCTTTTATCAACTATTTCCTGGACATGATAGTACTAGCTAGCTCACACTGCTAGACAATTCATGACATCTCCCAGTTAGAAGTGACTTTTCCCAACCTACCACATCGGTTAGCAGACCAACGTTACGGTCTAGTTTTGATCTATCAACTCGCAACTTTCTTCATTCCATTGTTTCTTCCATCTGAGGCAGCCGACTGAAGGTGTCAGAAGTAACACTGTGAAGACTGAGGCAAGTCGAGGACGTAGCGAGCGCTTGGTTAGCCACAGGGCATCTTGCTGTTAGATCTCCCAGGAAGATTTACGGCGATTTACGCCAGTTAAAACATTTACAAAATTTAGGTAGCATCACTCAAATACGGAGGACACAATTTATTAACTGAAGGTATCTGCATCTCAATAAAAGATTACAACAGAAAATAATACTTCGACTCTACATGGTGTTGACTAAGACAATTCTGGAACTGTTAACCCAAGACATGGCATCAAGAAATCTGTTCAATGTAAGTTGTTTTTAACTTTACCCTAACAACCAAGCTTTTGAGACCACAGAGACACTCCATTCTCTAGCTCAAACTTATGGTCACACACAACCCTGACCCTGACCTTCAAAGCAGGCCGACTAATTGAACAACAAACCAAACACACACAAACTATTCGTGCCAACCTAAAACAAAAACAATTGGCGTGTAAACAGACAGTACCCTTCCTCCCCCAACAAAAAATGTTGGTTATAAAAATTTTTTTTTTTTTACTGTCATAAATCTAGCTGTTGTTAGATTTAGTATTCATTCACTAATATTGGCTTTTTAAATTAGTAATAACAAAAAAAATCCGTTACAAGGAATCATTTAGAGTGGATTCTAATAGTACTAATACAGATTCAAGCTGAAAGTATGTATCAAGTAGTGTTTGAACCTTTTTTTTTTGACTGAAAACAGCGTTGTACCCAATTGTGCCTCACTCAGCTGACTGAAAACAGCGTTGTACACTCTACTAGTATTTATTTGTAAGGTTAAGTCACACACACCATATTTACTAAATATTAGAATCACTCAAATGAAATCTCATTGAGGTCAAACATTGACATGACTAGATCTATAATCAAATCAAATCATGTAGTTGCGCGTCAAACATCCCCACCTGTCTTTTCTAGACACTTCGCCATTGTGACCTACACATTTGTAGCCTAAAAGTTGACCCAGTCCTGTCAGATGTTACCATATTCAGTCCTGTGTCAGCAATGCAAGCTCAGGGCAGGTGCTAAAATGTAGGAACCAATCAGAGCCATTAGCAGCCGTGCGCAGTAACTAGCTTCTAGTGTATTCATAGTCAAGTTAGACTTGAGATGTAAATGATGTTCAAATTGATGTCAGCTCTCTAGCTCTAGTTCTAAATCTAGAGAATGGAATAACAACTATAAAATACTTAAAAAAACAACACTTATATTAATGTGTATCAATTATTTTAGATCAGCCACGTAATTAAACGTGTAATAGATCTAGACTAACAATAATTAATCTGTGCGATTAAAATATTTGTTTACCAATTGTTTTTGTTTAGCGCAATTTCATGCTTTTAGCGTTTCTCAACACGCTATGATGTTATCATTTGTCTGGACCAGTTGGAAAGGGGGAGAAAGAACGGGGTATCTGCGTGATCGCTTTTTTTAAATGTATTTTTTTAAAAAAGGGAACGACCTGAATGAGCTTGTGGGCTAAAGCCTTCTCAGGCCAACGCGGTAACCACACTGCTAGCGAAGAGTCTAAGAAAATGGTAGATTGTATTGTTTCTATTTCATGTTTGTGTTCTCTAATCTGAGACGGCAGCCTAATATAAAGGGGACTAATTCAGCGTATACCATCACTTCAGTGAATTACTATTTCTTTCCTTTGTTTAAGTTACCAAAGAAAGTAATTTATTATCAATAGTTAATTAAAAATTGATTCTTGTGTTGTTATGTAAAAGAAATAATTTTGCAAAATTTCCGCTTGATCCGAGATTTGGTGTTGGAGAAAGAACGAGTACATATGTTTGGACAGACAGACAGACAAGAGTTAATGTAAGCTTTGTAAACAAGACTTGGAAACTCCCATCGAAGTGCTTGTTTCTTTGAATAATGTTTAACAATAATACGTATGTGTCCATGAGTGTCCTAAGAGTGTCTTGAATAGATTGGTACATGTCGTTAAAGTTCAATGGCTCGGCTAGAGCACACACGAACTACTTGCTTTTTGTTATTATCTCTGTTTCTACCATGGCTCAGAGCTGCTCGGTATGGTGTGCACCCGTCCTAGTAGATAAAGATGACTGCTGTCCTGTGGGATGTCAGAGCTGCTCGGTATGGTGTGCACCCGTCCTAGTAGACAAAGATGACTGCTGTCCTGTGGGATGTCAGAGCTGCTCGGTATGGTGTGCACCCGTCCTAGTAGACAAAGATGACTGCTGTCCTGTGGGATGTCAGAGCTGCTCGGTATGGTGTGCACCCGTCCTAGTAGATAAAGATGACTGCTGTCCTGTGGGATGTCAGAGCTGCTCGGTATGGTGTGCACCCGTCCTAGTAGATAAAGATGACTGCTGTCCTGTGGGATGTCAGAGCTGCTCGGTATGGTGTGCACCCGTCCTAGTAGATAAAGATGACTGCTGTCCTGTGGGATGTCAGAGCTGCTCGGTATGGTGTCCACCCGTTCTAGTAGATAAAGATGACTGCTGTCCTGTGGGATGTCAGAGCTGCTCGGTATGGTGTGCACCCGTCCTAGTAGATAAAGATGACTGCTGTCCTGTGGGATGTCAGAGCTGCTCGGTATGGTGTGCACCCGTCCTAGTAGATAAAGATGACTGCTGTCCTGTGGGATGTCAGAGCTGCTCGGTATGGTGTGCACCCGTCCTAGTAGATAAAGATGACTGCTGTCCTGTGGGATGTCAGAGCTGCTCGGTATGGTGTCCACCCGTCCTAGTAGATAAAGATGACTGCTGTCCTGTGGGATGTCAGAGCTGCTCGGTATGGTGTGCACCCGTCCTAGTAGATAAAGATGACTGCTGTCCTGTGGGATGTCAGAGCTGCTCGGTATGGTGTGCACCCGTCCTAGTAGATAAAGATGACTGCTGTCCTGTGGGATGTCAGAGCTGCTCGGTATGGTGTGCACCCGTCCTAGTAGATAAAGATGACTGCTGTCCTGTGGGATGTCAGAGCTGCTCGGTATGGTGTCCACCCGTCCTAGTAGATAAAGATGACTGCTGTCCTGTGGGATGTGTTTCACAACAAGAAGGTGACTGGAACCTGCGCCTAGACTATCTGGCTACAAACTCGTCAAGTCCTTAACTTGTTTATACGCTTTTGATCGATGGACGTTGAACATCCAATTGTGTACTCGAACTCTATTCTATTACTTTTGACAATCTCACTGTTAACACTAAATGTCAGTATCCATAAATGTCGTTGCTTCACGACCTGTTAAATGTAGGCCCTTAACTAGACTTCTAACTAGACTTCTAACTAGACATCTAACTAGACTTCTAACTAGACATCTTAGGAAGAAACCCCCCCCTCCCCATCCTCCAACACACCTTCCTTAGCTTCAATTTATCAGGATACAAATCAACCAATGAAATATCGGTTTGAAATATGAAGCACGAAGAACTTTGTCCCAGTTAGGAGTGAGAAATCTGTTCTGTGTTTGACGGGTTGTTCATTGAACTAGTTTGCTTGAGTGACACCACATTTAGGGACGGATTGAAGTCAAGAGAGGCCCTGTGGATCATGAGCACGTGGTACAGCCGAAGTAGCGGCGAAACTTGATGAGAAATGGCCGAAACATTTGTGTCTATTAACAGTCTGAGATCATGCCTGTCCGCGAGATCATGCCTGTCCGCGAGATCATGGCTTTCCAAATCGTGACCCAACAAAAAGGCGACCCACAAAATATCGCCAGCAGCAATCATGTTATTTATTATTATTATTATTATTTATTATTATTCATTTATCAGTAATAAGTTTACGTGACTCTATACCAGCAGATATTTTGTTGAAAAAATTTACAAATAAAGCAGAATGATCTCCCTTGTCTATAATACTATCAGCGTATGGGTTTTAATGTTTATTGACATACAAACCATGGGCGTAGCCTGGGGGGTGGGATGGGGTTCAACAGGCCCTCCCCCGAAATGAAATCCCCAGAATTTAGTGACTATTTTTTGCTTTGACTTTGTTTATTTTAGGAGATATTTTAATACTTAACCATCACTTGCCCCAGCGCAGCCATCGGGGTTTTTAGTTTAAAACCCCCAACAGTTTTACAGTTAAATCCCCTTCTTCTATAAAACAAAACAAACAAAAAAAAATAATGTAAACGACAATTCCCCAAATTCCAAGAGCTAAGCTAAGGGGGGTTTTGATTTTAAACCCCCCTCCGAAATTTACGATAAAATTTCAATATAAGACTATCCATACATCAGTCAACAGATTCTATGAGGGTAGCCAAGAGAGGTTTATTGTTTAAACCCCCCTCCAGCGGGGTTTGCAGCTAAAAACCACCTCTTCGATATAAAAAAAGCCAATTACGCACTCAAAATTCTATGAGCGTAGCCAAAGGGCGTTTTGAGTTTAAACCCACATCCAGCGACAGCCTCTCTTCAATATTATTCTAAAGCAAACTACAGTCACAAAATTCTATGAGCGTAGCTAATAAGGTTTTGAATTTGTTAAAAAAAAATCCAGAGATTTTTTTAGTTTAAAACCCTTAATAGATAATTTTGACGATAAAACTTCTCTTTTCGATATAAAATCTAAAGCAAACTACAGTCACCAAATTCCAAGAGCGTAGCCAAGAGAGGTTACAAAATTTCTACCAGTGGCTGGGCTCCATTTATAAAGTGCAGTGAATAGTCATCAGCCGAAATTGAAAAAGAATAAATGTGGCTCAACAAACTAGGCTGAGGCGGATTTTATGAGTCAGTTATAGAGATCGGGTCTAAATCAAGGAAATCATATATTATATTATTTCAAAAGCAAACTACAGTCACCAAATTCTATGACCGTAGCTAAATGTGGTTTTGAATAAAAAAACAACTCCAGATTTATTTTAGTTTAAAACCCCCCCAACAGATGATTTTGACGATAAAACTTCCCTTTTCGATATAACATCTAATGCAAAATAGTCACCTAATCCCAAGAGCGTAGTCAAGAGAAGTTACACATGTCTACCAGTGGCTGGACTCCATTAATAAAGTGCAATGAATAGTCATCTGCCGAAATTGAAAAACACTAAATGTGGCTCTACAAAGATGGCTAAGACGGATTTTATAAGTCACTTATAGTGATCTGGTCTAAATCAAGGAAATCTTATGCCGAAATGGGAGTCGACCTCTTAGTAAGGTTGTGACAGAGCGTCGCATGGGGTTTGCGGAACATGTTCTCCAATAAAATTAATTGCGCATAATAAGAGTTGCGATGACATCAAGGCCATTACGAGGAAAGGGCAAACAGGGACATCCTAGTATAACTTGGCGTCACACTTTCATGGAGGACCTCAGAGCAGGTAGGAAGAGGCTTCAGACATTGCCAGTGACAGATTTTTGTGGAAGCAGCTTGCTGCCAAATGCGCCGAACGGCGCGGGAGGATCTAAGTAAGTAAGAAAAGCAGATTAGGTTTTTGAAATAAAACTTTAATAGCAGGATAATGCACTGTAGGTACCTCAGAATATGCATTTTGTTGGCTTTCAATAGTGTTTGGCGGCGGGGCTCCGCATCGAACCCCGCTGGGGGAGCTCTCAGCGCTCCCCAGACCCCCTAGCTGGGAGTCTACAATTTTTCACTAATTTCAGGAAGAACCTATTCTAGGGTACAATAAACGTTTTCCGAAAGAATGAAGGGTCATACTGTAATAAAGATTAATTATGTACACACACACTCACAAACGCATATCTATATAAGTCTGGTTGACTACTTTAGTCCGTTACAGAAATTCTGAATAGTTTTAAGTTCAAGATTTCAATTTGAGTGTGCTTTTTCACTTAGCGAGCAGTATTAGTTGGACTTGAAAGAGAAAGATGGAGATGAGAACAAGGCAGCACAGCAAAAAATATTTAGTTCGTCCATCGTGGTTTGTGGATAATGACCACTTTTATCATCGGGGGCAGGGACAGAGTGCTTGGCACTGGGGCTTTGCGCCTCCTTATTTGGCTGGTGAGACCTATGTGAACCCGGAGTGTTCGGCTGCATATAATGGCAGGTTTTTCCAGCTGGAGCTATTGTTATTTGCTTTGCTTTTTTTTTACTGGCACTTTTTTCTGTCAGCGCTGATCTTTCTGTCCGCTTCAGTTTGTGCGCCAGTTTTAACAGTGCAACGCCATAATGCTTAGCCATTTTTGTCCACCTTGTGATCGCTTCCTTTCCCTTTAATTGGCCATAAAAGGGGACAGGCAGCACAGCAGAAAATAACCATTTGCAAATAGACTAATAATCAAAAGCTCAACTATTGCCTATTTAGGGCTGCTGAGTCTATTGTATAACAAAGAAACATTTGTCTCGAGTCCAAATATCATGAAAGAGTATTTCACGTGGCAACACAGTTCTCAACTAGTCTTCTATATATTGAGTGGGGACCACTGTAGGCCTACTACACTATCCACTAGAATCTGGAGTGGTTAACATTTCAATAGAACAAGATCTAGATAGAAATCTACTAAATGAAGAGCTGGACTAATCTAGATAAATAATTCCTTTAAGATCATTTAATTAAATCAGATTTAATTTTTTTTCGTGTGTTGGAGTTTCCGAAATTCTTTGTAATGCGAGACATTCAATAAAAATCAATTCCAAATTAAGGAAGGTGATGGTGCTCACAAATCGGATCATATCCGATAGAATCCGGATCATATCTGGACGCATGGGATTGGATCCGAATTGGACCTAATCAAACCCGAATCGAGTCCGAATTGGATCTTCTCGTATCCTATTAGAATCTGATCATATCCGAATAGGATCATCATTGAAAAAAAAGTATGTAGCCTATGGGATCGAACTCACAACATTCGCATTTTGAGTACAACACTTCATCAACTTCACTGGGATTTCGTTACTATAGAAACAAAATTTGAAATAAAATCAAGTAAAATGAATTTAAAGGCCCCCGGTCAAAGTCCTTTGCAATCGTTCTAAAGACCCAATTTTATAATCCAAAACTTTCCTGTTCACGCTGAAGGCTGTTGATTAAATGTTTCTTTGTCTTGTTATCAAGTTATTAGCGTTGGCAAAGAGCACGTGCCTTTGACATTAATTTCCACAATTGAAAGCCAGGCACATACATATCAATTGTACACGACTCTCTCTACCACGTTATCTGTGGGTCCAGGGGAGCACATGACTTAGTTCAGCAGTCCCTCTTTTAATGTCGTTAAGTTGGTATCAAGCCTACAACTGGGTCTCTCGAGGCTTATCTAGACCCTACTTTTAGTTGTACTTTCATCTCTAGATTCAACTCATTTTGACTTCGTGTTCAAACTTGGAATGCCAAAAGATTGAATGGAAAAATTGTTAGAGTCTACAAACGTATGTGTGGAGTAGTATAGATACAGTTCAGAGCTTTATTTATGCCAGTACTCAGTGATGGATTGCCTAACTTTTAACTAATAATAAATTAATAATAAACGTTAAAATACAAGAAAAGTAATAATTTTTCCCCACATTAAAAATTGTGATGGTACGCCGTACCGGTGCGTACCGTCACAAAAAAGCAATGTATATATATATATTCTCTTTCGTGGTCGAAGATGAGCACATTTCTCATTTCCTATGGACTCGAAGGTGACTGTAAAGTCCAATCCTTGCTTTAAAAAGCCGGCCGCATACGTAGCATGGGTGGGCTTGGTCAGTTGCAGATAGGCCTGCTTCTTCTCTCACCTTTTTTTGGTTCAGTGCTCTTTTACCCTGGCTATTCTTCTTGATATATATATATAGAGAGAGAGAGAGGGAGAGAGTCATGTACGAAACGAAACTCTTTTTCAAGCTGTTAGGGAAGTCGCCCGAATTTAGGAAAATCTATATTTTCTGTCTTAAAAAGGTTATGACATAGACTTATATATACTACTCTAGACTGGACATGGAGACTTTTTAACACTACAAAAAATGTGAAATGTTTTTAGAAAGTTGGATCAAGGCGTTGTTTTGTAAAGTAGTTAAAAGAAGTAAAGTTGATTTGTTTTTCAACCCTAATCTATATTACATGTAATTTAATTTTTAAAATCTAGATCTAGTAATTGAACATACAATATAACTATTATTTTGCAATTTTTAGATATATGTAGGTAATCAATCTATTTAAATGTACATAAGATGGTTTAAATCAACATGAATTATTTCGATCTAGGATTTTTTAAACATTATCTCAATGGAAACAATCAGGAAAAGGCTTTGTTGCATATATTTGCGTGAATATCCAAGAAATGATTTTGCATTATTTCTAAACTTTGAAAACTAAAGATCATTACTTTTCTATGAAAAAAAGAGTTTACGTACACACAAACCTATATATAGATATGTCTGTGAATAGATAAATCGCGGATAAGAATTTATTTCCGGTTTCCAGTCTAGTATAATATATAAGTCTTAAGCATAGACATAAATAAATATAGACTGGCCGATAAAAGAGTTTTATGAAACAAAAATTTGTGACTTGCTATTTTGTGTACTTTATTATACAGCATTTATGAGCACTATAAAAGTTAGGTATTCATATCTATTTCAGCCACACACCTATATATATATTGTAAATAAGGAGGCAGTGTAGTTTTGTTTAATCTCTAAGAATGAAAATCATGCAACTTTTCATAATTCGGAAATCCGAATACAATAGATATACATGTTTTCAAGGTACATGAAGTTACTTCCTTCGGCCAGTCTATATTTATTTATGTCTATGGTATTAAGATTATGATCTTTAGTTTTCAAAGTTTAGAAAAAAATGCAATAACATTTTGCCGATTTTAAATAGAATAGGCTATTATTCACAGAATTATATATTGTTAGGCGCTTCCGCGTTGTCCAGTGCAAATAAACCAAAGGGAGGTAACACTCAACGTAATACGTCATCCAATAACACTGGCGAAAGGCTGAACAATCACTAGAAGTTAGTCGACGCTGATACTGAATGTTGAATAACAAGTTCAATAGCAATGAAGGGCACCGTCGAATGTCAGCTAACTCTCTACGTTCATAAGGTAGGCTTCCTATCTGTAAGGCGTCCTGGAAGTGGTCTGTTTACGTGGGCTAATAGGTCGTTCTGTCTAAGACCTGGGGACACGACAATTCGTTCACCAGACATTTCGTTCACCAGACAATTCGTTCACGACTTTTCGTTCACTCGACTATTCGTTCACCAGACATTTCGTTCACCCGACTATTCGTTCACGCGACTATTCGCTCACGGGCTATTCGCTCACAGACAACTTGTTCACCGACAACTTGTTCACCGACAGTTGGTTCACGACAAATCGTTCACGCGACAAATCGTTCACTAACAATTCGTTCACAGACAAATTGTTCACAGACAAATCGTTCACTGGATATTTCCAAAAACAAAAAATTGCTAGAGATCGGGCCTGATCCGAAATTCTTTGTAAATTTGTGTTTGTTTGTTGTTAATATTTTGTTAACGAGGACAGTATGTGATAAAAAAATATACTTAAAAGAAAAAAGAGATCTTACAAGCAAGCTGAAACATTTAAATGGGACCTCACTTTACTATAGGTAACATTTTTACTTTCAACATGTAGGCCTTCTTTTACACTCATGTCCATCATGTAGTCTTGTTCGACCTACCCATATTTGCTTATCTTCTTAATAGCGGTCCAGATGTTTAATTAACATACCCATTTTATTGATATCTTATTAACAAAAACAAATCTTATCTTATATAATACAGAAGTTCCTTCTAAAAAGATGATTACGTCCTACGCGTCATGCATTCTGCCAAGTCACTGGTTTTCCTGGCTAGCTCAGACACACTAGTATTTTTTCCACAATCCTTTCAGTGTTTTTACGAGAGATAATTTAGATTTTTAACAATGGTACTAGATACTAGATATGGTACAATATATGGTTTCACTGTTCAACTCTGAACGTCACATACTAGATACAGATCTAAGGTTAATACTTATCAATTAAGACATCTAAGAAAAGAAAAACTAATTACAACACAAGAAATATTTTGGTTCCCTATCAAAAATTATAATTTATCGCAATACAACAAAATACAAGATTACAAAGACAGTTTGTGTGGAAACACAAACTCAAAATCGGCCCCCGAAGTGGTCCATCCAGACAGGCTTCAATATTTTCAGAAAGAACATCCAAATGAAATTATATCGAAGACAAATGAGAGATAAGAATGGAGAAAGAAGGTTGACAGATCTTGTGTAGTGCCCCAACGGTACAGCAGATCAAAGGATAGGTGCAAGTGAATGCAAAGTTAGATGTGGACCTGGCCTAACTAGTTCCCCTTTCAGACCTTGTGGTCTATAGGGCAGATGATGTAAAGTTCATCTGTTTTTGTGGCCTACGGTTAACGAGGGTGTCATGTAGCCAGCACAAAGACCAACCGCCTTTACTTTTCCCCAACTAATATCAGGTACCCATTGGAGCTGGGTGGACTCAGATCGCCTAAGGATTCCGAAGTTGAAAATCCCAGTCTTCACCAGGGTTCTAACCCGGGAACCCCGGTTCAGAAGCCAAGCGCTTTACCGCTCATCCACCGCGCCTCTACCGGCCTAACTGAAGTCTTATAATTGATGTAATTGTTTTGAAAAGGCCCAATCTCTAATTCGAATGCTAAAAAAAAAAAATAAATTTCGCAATAAAGAAAAAGTTTACCAAAATGAAGTTTACAAGATTACTATTCGTTTTAAATTAGGTCTAACGTATAATGCATACTAATTAGCTTTTTCTTTTAAAAAACTGCTTGCATAACTGATTTTAAAAATTAGATTTTTCGCTTTCAGAAAAAAAAAGTAGCCGTTGCATTAGAACTTTGAATGGTCTAAAATATTGTGATGTCGGATTTTCAATATCTTTTCTAGTTTACGAGATCTAAACGGGACGGACGGACAGACGATCAGACGGACAGACATTTCGCACAAAACTAATAGCGTCTTTTCCCCTTTCGGGGCCCGCTAAAAATTGTTTCAATAAATTTGTTATTGAGGTCCAAGCAATCAAATTAGTCTACCAATTGGTGGTCACATATAGAAACAAGTTAACTAAAATAAAAATAAAATAAAACTTCTTTTAAACTTGATTAAAAGTACTATACTAGTGTCTAGTAGATATTTTTAATGTTAACAGATTGAACATGTGTATAGGCAATGTCCAATAAAGTTTGATTACTTCCAGAGGAGCCAGTCTGTCTAGCACTCAACTAGGTGTTAACTATAGAGTATCCAGATGAATGGGTAGATTCCCGGTAGATGAAAAAAAAAGAAGGGGGTGTAAAGGTATATTAAAGGTGAAAGTAAAAATGTTACCTATAGTTAAGTGAGGGCCCGTTTACATTTTTCAGCTAGCTTGTAAGATCTCTTTTTTTATTATTTTTTTATTTTAAGTATCATTTTTATCACATACTGTCCTCATTAACAAAATATTAACAACAACAACAACAACGAAATTAAATAAACTCAGATTTGACCTGATCTCTAGAAATTTTTTGTTTTTGGAAATAATAGCTACAAAAGTTTTAATGTAAATAAATTAAACACGCGACGAGAATATATAATATTAACAATATGTTACTATCCAGTGAACGATTTGTCTGTGAACAATTTGTCCGTGCCGTGAACGAATAGTCGCGTGAACGATTTGTCGCGTGAACGATTTGTCGCGTGAACGATTTGTCGTGAACCAACTGTCGGTGAACAAGTTGTCGGTGAACAAGTTGTCTGTGAGCGAATAGTCCGTGAGCGAATTGTCGGGTGAACGAAATGTCTGGTGAACGAATAGTCGCGTGAACGAAAAGTCGTGAACGACGTCATTGTAAATCAAAACTATTCGTTGATGACATGAGTTGAAGACATGGGTTGATGACATGAGTTTATGACATGTAGATCAATTGCAGAGTGCATTCGCATAATATACTCCTCATTGAAACATTGCCTTCCACTCAAACATAATATACTCCTCATTGAAACATTGCCTTCCACTCAAACATAATATACTCCTCATTGAAACATTGCCTTCCACTCAAACATAATATACTCCTCATTGAAACATTGCCTTCCACTCAAACATAATATACTCCTCATTGAAACATTGCCTTCCACTCAAACATAATATACTCCTCATTGAAACATTGCCTTCCACTCAAACATAATACACTCCTCATTGAAACATTGCCTTTCACTCAAACATAATATACTCCTCATTGAAACATTGCCTTCCACTCAAACATAATATACTCCTCATTGAAACATTGCCTTCCACTCAAACATAATATACTCCTCATTGAAACATTGCCTTCCACTCAAACATAATATACTCCTCATTGAAACATTGCCTTCCACTCAAACATAATATACTCCTCATTGAAACATTGCCTTCCACTCAAACATAATATACTCCTCATTGAAACATTGCCTTCCACTCAAACATAATATACTCCTCATTGAAACATTGCCTTCCACTCAAACATAATATACTCCTCATTGAAACATTGCCTTCCACTCAAACATAATACACTCCTCATTGAAACATTGCCTTTCACTCAAACATAATATACTCCTCATTGAAACATTGCCTTCCACTCAAACATAATATACTCCTCATTGAAACATTGCCTTCCACTCAAACATAATATACTCCTCATTGAAACATTGCCTTCCACTCAAACATAATATACTCCTCATTGAAACATTGCCTTCCACTCAAACATAATATACTCCTCATTGAAACATTGCCTTCCACTCAAACATAATATACTCCTCATTGAAACATTGCCTTCCACTCAAACATAATATACTCCTCATTGAAACATTGCCTTCCACTCAAACATAATATACTCCTCATTCATTGAAACATTGCCTTTCACTCAAACATTCGGGCTCTTTCTAGTGACTTGTTATGTTACAGATTATTCATTCTAGTGACTTGTTATGTTACAGATTATTCATTCTAGTGACTTGTTATGTTACAGATTATTCATTCTAGTGACTTGTTATGTTACAGATTATTCATTCTAGTGACTTGTTATGTTACAGATTATTCATTCTAGTGACTTGTTATGTTACAGATTATTCATTCTAGTGACTTGTTATGTTACAGATTATTCATTCTAGTGACTTGTTATGTTACAGATTATTCATTCTAGTGACTTGTTATGTTACAGATTATTCATTCTAGTGACTTGTTATGTTACAGATTATTCATTCTAGTGACTTGTTATGTTACAGATTATTCATTCTAGTGACTTGTTATGTTACAGATTATTCATTCTAGTGACTTGTTATGTTACAGATTATTCATTCTAGTGACTTGTTATGTTACAGATTATTCATTCTAGTGACTTGTTATGTTACGGATTATTCATTCTAGTGACTTGTTATGTTACAGATTATTCATTCTAGTGACTTATGTTACAGATTATTCATTCTAGTGACTTGTTATGTTACAGATTATTCATTCTAGTGACTTGTTATGTTACAGATTATTCATTCTAGTGACTTGTTATGTTACAGATTATTCATTCTAGTGACTTGTTATGTTACAGATTATTCATTCTAGTGACTTGTTATGTTACAGATTATTCATTCTAGTGACTTGTTATGTTACAGATTATTCATTCTAGTGACTTGTTATGTTACAGATTATTCATTCTAGTGACTTGTTATGTTACGGATTATTCATTCTAGTGACTTGTTATGTTACAGATTATTCATTCTAGTGACTTATGTTACAGATTATTTATTCTAGTGACTTGTTATGTTACGGATTATTCATTCTAGTGACTTGTTATGTTACAGATTATTCATTCTAGTGACTTGTTATGTTACAGATTATTCATTCTAGTGACTTGTTATGTTACAGATTATTCATTCTAGTGACTTGTTATGTTACAGATTATTCATTCTAGTGACTTGTTATGTTACAGATTATTCATTCTAGTGACTTGTTATGTTACAGATTATTCATTCTAGTGACTTGTTATGTTACAGATTATTCATTCTAGTGACTTGTTATGTTACAGATTATTCATTCTAGTGACTTGTTATGTTACAGATTATTCATTCTAGTGACTTGTTATGTTACAGATTATTCATTCTAGTGACTTGTTATGTTACAGATTATTCATTCTAGTGACTTGTTATGTTACAGATTATTCATTCTAGTGACTTGTTATGTTACAGATTATTCATTCTAGTGACTTGTTATGTTACAGATTATTCATTCTAGTGACTTGTTATGTTACAGATTATTCATTCTAGTGACTTGTTATGTTACGGATTATTCATTCTAGTGACTTGTTATGTTACAGATTATTCATTCTAGTGACTTATGTTACAGATTATTCATTCTAGTGACTTGTTATGTTACAGATTATTCATTCTAGTGACTTGTTATGTTACAGATTATTCATTCTAGTGACTTGTTATGTTACAGATTATTCATTCTAGTGACTTGTTATGTTACAGATTATTCATTCTAGTGACTTGTTATGTTACGGATTATTCATTCTAGTGACTTGTTATGTTACAGATTATTCATTCTAGTGACTTATGTTACAGATTATTCATTCTAGTGACTTGTTATGTTACAGATTATTCATTCTAGTGACTTGTTATGTTACAGATTATTCATTCTAGTGACTTGTTATGTTACAGATTATTCATTCTAGTGACTTGTTATGTTACAGATTATTCATTCTAGTGACTTGTTATGTTACAGATTATTCATTCTAGTGACTTGTTATGTTACAGATTATTCATTCTAGTGACTTGTTATGTTACAGATTATTCATTCTAGTGACTTGTTATGTTACAGATTATTCATTCTAGTGACTTGTTATGTTACAGATTATTCATTCTAGTGACTTGTTATGTTACAGATTATTCATTCTAGTGACTTGTTATGTTACAGATTATTCATTCTAGTGACTTGTTATGTTACAGATTATTCATTCTAGTGACTTGTTATGTTACGGATTATTCATTCTAGTGACTTGTTATGTTACAGATTATTCATTCTAGTGACTTATGTTACAGATTATTCATTCTAGTGACTTGTTATGTTACAGATTATTCATTCTAGTGACTTGTTATGTTACAGATTATTCATTCTAGTGACTTGTTATGTTACAGATTATTCATTCTAGTGACTTGTTATGTTACAGATTATTCATTCTAGTGACTTGTTATGTTACAGATTATTCATTCTAGTGACTTGTTATGTTACAGATTATTCATTCTAGTGACTTGTTATGTTACAGATTATTCATTCTAGTGACTTGTTATGTTACAGATTATTCATTCTAGTGACTTGTTATGTTACAGATTATTCATTCTAGTGACTTGTTATGTTACAGATTATTCATTCTAGTGACTTGTTATGTTACGGATTATTCATTCTAGTGACTTGTTATGTTACAGATTATTCATTCTAGTGACTTATGTTACAGATTATTTATTCTAGTGACTTGTTATGTTACAGATTATTCATTCTAGTGACTTGTTATGTTACAGATTATTCATTCTAGTGACTTGTTATGTTACAGATTATTCATTCTAGTGACTTGTTATGTTACATATTATTCATTCGAGTGACTTCTTATGTTACAGATTGTTCTTTATAATGACTTGTTATGTTACAGATTATTCTTTCTAATGACTTGTAATGTTACAGATTATTCTAATGGTCCAAACAGAAACTATCCAATCTTCTCAAACAAATGTCTTCCTCTGTTCACTTCTCGCTCCACAGATAGGCTGGGTTTCATTGGTAACGTTGACTTCCATGTTAGTTATCGCCCTTGTGCTCCTCTCCAATCCTGCTCAGTGGCTATTTGCAGGGGAGATACCTCCTTCAACAGACTGGCCAGCGCTACAGCTGGGCCAATGATTTGTGATTATGACATAGCTATCGCTTCTGTTTCACACAATAATGCAACACTGCATGGACAGAGGTGCCGAGGCGTCTGCGTCATTCCATTCATAAATTAGAGTCACGTGCTACTTTAGAGCTTCACCAGCCGGGCAAATGAGAATGGAATTTTAAATCATTTGGCAGAGGAATGTAGTAGTGTCAAAGTCAACCTTGCAGTGATAGATGTAGATTCACAGTCAAAGTCAACCTTGCAGTGATAGATGTAGATTCAGTCAAAGTCAACCTTGCAGTGATATACGTAGATTCAGTCAAAGTCAACCTTGCAGTGATAGGTGTAGATTCAGTCAAAGTCAACCTTGCAGTGATAGGTGTAGATTCAATGAAATAATTTACAATTAGAGTGGCCTACTTTAACGACTATGACAACTGGCCCCTACTGACCTTTTTTTTAAATTTAGATTTATACATTTTTAAACAATTCAATACTGTGGTGACAAAATAATATGACAAAGAACTGTAATAGCAATAGCCAATCAATTCGAAGATTCAAACTCCAGACAAAGATCACGCAAAGATCACCTGACGTGATCGTTCTACATGTGTGTCCTCTCGTCTAGTCGCGAAGTGCTTTGAAACGTTAATCCAAGTTGACAAGCCTTTCTGTAAATAGAATCAAAAGTGGACGAGTCTTCGTGTAAATAGAATGCAAACTGACAAGCTTTGCTGTAAATAGAATACAAGCTGACAAGCTTTGCTGTAAATAGAATACAAGCTGACAAGCTTTGCTGTAAATAGAATACAAACTGACAAGCTTTGCTGTAAATAGAATACAAACTGACAAGCTTTGCTGTAAATAGAATACAAGTTTTGCTGTAAAAAGAATACAAGCTGACAAGCCTTTCTGTAAATAGAATCAAAAGTGGACGAGTCTTCGTGTAAATAGAATGCAAACTGACAAGCTTTGCTGTAAATAGAATACAATCTGACAAGCTTTGCTGTAAATAGAATACAAGCTGACAAGCTTTGCTGTAAATAGAATACAAACTGACAAGCTTTGCTGTAAATAGAATACAAGCTTTGCTGTAAAAAGAATACAAGCTGACAAGATTTGCTGTAAATAGAATACAAACTGACAAGCTTTGCTGTAAATAGAATACAAGCTGACAAGCCTTTCTGTAAATAGAATACAAGGTTATGAGCCTCCGTGTACAAATAATACAAGTTAACAAAGACTTGTACGCAACAATTTTGTATTATGTAGTTCTCCCTCTTCCACTACCGTAATCCTACCCCCCCCCACCACCCCATCTAGTCAATCTCCTTTCCTCGAGGAAAATTTTCACACTGGTGTGATTCACAGTAGTCTGGGATCCAGGGATGGGATGGGTGTGATTCACAGTAGTCTGGGATCCAGGGATGGGACGGGTGTGGTCTTCTGGACGGTAACCTGGAAGTTAGTAAAGCCATGAGTGGTTGTTCAATGGTTAGGTCACTAACACACATATATCAAAAGGATTGTCTTTGACCACTGCGTCTCTGTGACAATCCTATATTTGTACTTCAGTATTTTCTTCTTCTTAACATGTAACGTAGTAAACTTCAAATGGAACTATAGAGTCAGGAGTAACTGAAATCGTTTACTTTAGCAACTAAATAATGCTTTAATAAGTCAAAGGTTGGGATAACTTATCTCAAATACAGACCTGCCTACCGTTACGCAAAATGCGTATTCGTTACGCAAAATCTCCCAAAAATGACCGTCAGTACGCAAATACGCATTTAACCCGTCGCGTTACGCATTTCGTATCCTTTTTTTCCCCCCTCTCTTGACTAGCTTACGATCGGTCACGGAGGTCACGCTAAGCCGTCCTGTTGGGTCACGGTTGGGGGGAAGGAGGAACAGAAAAGGTGGGGGAACACAGTGACATTGTGTTCAGATCTATACGTTGATTGGTTCTTATCGGAATTAACAATTAGATTTAGTCTAGAAATGAAGAACGCGAGAGTGAGGGAGTGGCGGGTTGGTACCAGGTTGGTACCGTCATTTAGCTGATACACCAACGTGGCTTTTTTTTTTGTAAGTTCATTAGTAGAAATTAATTATGTTGAATCCCTGATTCCCGTATTCATTTGTATAGAAAAAAATATCGAAATGCTATCGATTCAAAACACATTGAGTGACATTGTAGATATCTAGTCTAGATCTAGATCTGGATTCTAGATATAGAATCTAGATAACTTGTTATACAGGAACAGATCTAGCAGCTTTCTAGCTAATCATTACGTTATGTCATGATTCTGTACATTACTCTACAATCTAGATGTAGATCCAATTTAGTTGTAGTATGATTTAGATTGACTAGATTTAGATCGATACATCTACTACCATATAGTCTAGATCTAGACTAGATTCTTAGTCTTAGTATAGAATAGATCAATGATGAAGGTAGACCTACGTTTGTAGCGGATCCACGGCATCGGTAATACTCTTGAGCCCAGATCTAGAGTAGATTATATTCATTATATAGACATAGATCTAGTCTAGATATCATCTCTGTTGTCGTATTGATCTAGATTTAGATTGTAGATCTAATCATGACATCTAGATCTAATATATATATATATATATATATATATGACAAAATAGTGGATCGCGTAAGTGTTACGCATTCTGGTGCCAAAATACGCATTTTGACTATCAGCGTTACGCATTTGGACTTTTTTTGGTAGGCAGGTCTACAAATATATTGAAGCCGAATGCTCTGTCATAGTCAGTGTGTAGCAAGTAATCAAGCTATTGAGTCAATTGCTTAGTCAGTGTGTAGCAAGTAATCAAACCATTGGGTCAACTGGAACAAGCAAGCAATAAGCAATAACAACAAATGAAAGAGTAACTTTAACTCTCAAAATACAAGCCAAAAATTGTGTATGCATTTCTAGCATAAATCATGTTGCTTTTAAAAGACAACTATTTCCTGTAGACTAGTCAAATAGTGAGGAATTCACGATATAAGTATACGACATCATTTCTGCTGGGCATTATATAGCACCCAGCACATACTCACAAGAAAAACAATCTCTAGAAGAACTAAACAAACTATCTACAAAACTATCATAAGACCGGTAGTCGTGTATACAATTGAGACCTGGAAATCGACATAAAAAAAAAAACCAGAAAATCTGATAAACATACTTAGAAAAATCAATCTATGGAGCTTAACTAGATGGCACACAGTAACCAGGAACTCTACCAGGAACTAATGTGTAGACATAAACAGAGAGGTTAGAAACAAAGACGACATTGTGAAAGAATTGTCAGAGGGCAGAAAATAATGTAGCGACAAAAACAAAAAGGACGAATAAAATGACATGATGAGGTAGAAGCAGACAACTAATAAAATGACATGATGAGGTAGAAGCAGACAACTAATAAAATGACATGATGAGGTAGAAGCAGACAACTAATAAAATGACATGATGAGGTAGAAGCAGACAACTAATAAAATGACATAATGAGGAAGAAGCAGACGAATAATAAAATGACATGCTACCGACATGATGAGGTAGAAGCAGACAACGAATTAAATGACTTGATGAGGTAGAAGCAGACAACGAATTAAATGACTTGACGAGGTATGTCACGGATGAATGTGTGTATGTATGCATAATCTATTTTTACATTCTGCGCGAATGACCGGAAGTGTGTTGGTTGTTAGAGGGAGACCAGCATGTGTGATATGCAGTAAAGCTGATTAAAGTTTATGTGTTTGGTATAGTTCCATGATCTAGTGGTTTCATTGTTTTATTTCGTTAACTAGAACTGAACCAGGGACACCTAGACGTATCGAGACCTAAGGTAGATTCTATCGAGTTATTATTATAAATATAATAAGGAATCTCTGACATATTTGTCTGCCATTCTTGTTTATGTGTGTAGCATCAAATATAATATACAATACAAATTACTTTGTCACTGTGTTTGACCTAGTTTCGTCTCGGCTGATTGACTTAGTTTTTTTTTCCCGCCGTTGCACGTGAGCGCACACACTTCACGGCCTTCTTGGTCCTTGACCTTTTCACAATGGCGAACCGCAGTTCTGCCTAATGTCTTCAAAGACTAAGTCAAGTAACTAGATTAACGAGCCCCCAAATATGTCACAGATTCCTTATTATATTTATAATAATAAAATAACTCGATAGAATCTACCTTAGGTCTCGATACGTCTAGGTGTCCCTGGTTCAGTTCTAGTTAACGAAATAAAACAATGAAACCTTTGAAGGGCCTTTGGGATAGTAGAAAGAATTTCTTTTGAAACACATATTCACATTCAAATTTTCCTATTCAAATGACTGTTTACAATTGTTGGGGGAAAAAAACATACACTTAAACGAGAGAGAGAGAGAGAGAGAAACAGCGATTGTAGACTAGAAAGTAAGAGAGTGAAAATGAAACTTCTGCAGTACAAAGTCAACAATGCAGCTGTAAACCGAGTTCATGGGGTCACACTGACATCAAATGGCTCAATTTTGTTGGATTGTAAACACATTCAACAGAGGTGATTAAGGCCTCCAAGTTCCCTGTTTCAGTCTCATTGTCTGACCAGTAGCCAAAGGCAGTGTACCTGCGATGCAATTTTCCTGATGTGGCTCCCATCCAACTCCTGATTTATTTGATCTGTATTCAACTTTATTGTTGGAACTGAAGCCGTGGGGGGTGGAATTCTATAGCTAGTAGTTTTTATTGCGTTAAGTTTGTTAGTATAAATTACTTTATTGGAGACTCCGCTGCTTATTGAAACAAAAATTGAGATCACTTGTCCATCTGAAGTGTCTTTATGTCTAGCGTCCGTGGAGGACTGTTTGTTCATCTTATCACTGAAAGTAAACATTGACACAGCGAAGCTCCTTGAAGATGTCACTTGTCATGAGATGGAAATATTACCAGATTATTCTTGTATCACGTGAACGTTGCCAAAATCTAATTCTTTTGTTTTTGTTGTTGTAATACCTGCACTGAAACTTATTGGAACCAGTAACATGTCACGTGCACATCACACAAAACAGCTCAAAACAAGCAACATTTTTGTAAATATCATTTCATCCTTTACTTCGCTCAATAACTAGCATATAACATTTAATAATTAGAAAAAAGGAATTTTTTTTTACCCCGCCCTTATTCCTCCCTCCCTCCGAAATACAAATGATGTTTACGTGCCTTATTGTACGTATAAATCTACTCAAGAGTATAGAAAATTATAATTTAATTATATAGACCTGAATTTAAATTATTAAAAGACTTTAATCTACGCTAGATTACTTTATCTAGTTAGAGATATAGATCTAGTATTGATAATGTGAATTAATAAATTGTAAAAGTATGAACTAGGGTCTAACTATTGTGACGAATCCAGCAGATGGTTTGTACATCAAACCAGAGGTTCATACATCAAACCAGAGGTTCATACATCAAGCCAGAGGTAGATGGACGTCTCTAGTTTGGTTCAACTCTTTTCTGAAAACAAAGAAACATTTAAATCGATCGAGTGCTGGATTGAAGTGTGTCCAAAAAAGGGCTAATTTAAATTTAAGAGGACTAATTTTGAAAAATTATAACGCTCAAACTATGAGACCAATTAGGTATTTTTTCCTAAGATATAAGTAAACTGTCAAATTGCTAGGAAAATCATTAGAGCCTTTTCTTTTAAATCCGTGTTTATCCACATAGACAATGTCCGTCCACCCATGAGTTTGAAAGCTAATAAGAGGAATTGTAATTTTAAAAAAATGAAGACATTGTACTCCTACTCTAGCTTGATTCCAATCTTGTTGAATATCTTACCACTGCTGCAAACTCGTCCCCTGACCTTCACCTAACACATTACAAAAGTTGGAAGGACTAAAGTTTCGGCTCAATTGAAAGATATTTTCAGGAGAAATGGTTTTTATCTCTCTCCGGAGACCCATGTCCAGACGGATGTGGCCAGACGATGTGGCCAGTTTAAACACGGATCAAAACTTGTGACTGCTACTGATTTCTCTCAATCACACTTTGATTGATCCCAGACGTTATAGTAGCTCGAGAGGAAAAAAAATGGGTGTGGGCGGGGACATCAAAGCTCCAATGCTAGAACCATGTAAAACAAAAACCAAGAAAACTTGAATTAAGGTCAGGGTTAGGGTTAGGGTTAGAGTTGGTGTGTGCTGAGAATTTCACAAATGAGTCTCAGAGACCAACTTTAAGATAGTTCAAAAGTTTAACAGCAGATAAAAACGATTTAGGTCCAAGGACGGATGCAAAATACATTTTTGGTGTATGAAGAAGTTAGTTATTTTGTTGTCAGTAGCCCCAAGTTGACAAAGTGTTGAAGTCATTTTGTTGTCAGTAGCCCCAAGTTGACAAAGTGTTGAAGTCATTTTGTTGTCAGTAGCCCCAAGTTGACAAAGTGTTGAAGTCATTTTGTTGTCAGTAGCCCCAAGTTGACAAAGTGTTGAAGTCATTTTGTTGTCAGTAGCCCCAAGTTGACAAAGTGTTGAAGTCATTTTGTTGTCAGTAGCCCCAAGTTGACAAAGTGTTGAAGTCATTTTGTTGTCAGTAGCCCCAAGTTGACAAAGTGTTGAAGTCATTTTGTTGTCAGTAGCCCCAAGTTGACAAAGTGTTGAAGTCATTTTGTTGTCAGTAGCCCCAAGTTGACAAAGTGTTGAAGTCATTTTGTTGTCAGTAGCCCCAAGTTGACAAAAGTGTTGAAGTCATTTTGTTGTCAGTAGCCCCAAGTTGACAAAGTGTTGAAGTCATTTTGTTGTCAGTAGCCCCAAGTTGACAAAGTGTTGAAGTCATTTTGTTGTCAGTAGCCCCAAGTTGACAAAGTGTTGAAGTCATTTTGTTGTCAGTAGCCCCAAGTTGACAAAGTGTTGAAGTCATTTTGTTGTCAGTAGCCCCAAGTTGACAAAGTGTTGAAGTCATTTTGTTGTCAGTAGCCCCAAGTTGACAAAGTGTTGAAGTCATTTTGTTGTCAGTAGCCCCAAGTTGACAAAAGTGTTGAAGTCATTTTGTTGTCAGTAGCCCCAAGTTGACAAAGTGTTGAAGTCATTTTGTTGTCAGTAGCCCCAAGTTGACAAAGTGTTGAAGTCATTTTGTTGTCAGTAGCCCCAAGTTGACAAAGTGTTGAAATAACTTCGTTTTAGCAACAATTGATTATGACATTTGAAATTGTTGTCTAATATATATATATATATCTTTAAAATGCTAAAAAAAAACAACAACAACATTCATTAAGCGTAGTTGTATGAATTAGTTTGGATCAGTCATGCAATTAAATTTTTTTATAGATCTAAACTAACAATAACAAATCTGTGCGATAAGAAATATTTTTACCGATTGTTTAGCCTTATTAATAAGCTATGATCTCATCACTTGTCTAGACGAGTTGGGAAATGGCTGGGGGGGGGGGGAGAGATGTATCTGTGTAAATGTTACCGTGATCGCTTTTTAAATGAATTTATACTAAAAGTTGAACCACCTGAATTCGAACTCACGGCTCAATCCTACTCCAGTTATCACACTAACCTCTGTGCCAGCGAGTGCTTATGATAGTATAAGGTTTTATACTTATAGTTATACGTCTCAAACTTTAAAGCGGCAACCTATTTGGCTAGTTCTCTCTATTAAGAGGACTATTTCATCTAATACCACCACATCAGTGGTACTATTTCTTTCCCTTGCTCGATACCCCACTAATTAATTAATTACCAATAGTTAATTAATTAATTGGTTATATTTTTTAAAATTGATATTTGTTTTGTCCGTAAAAGAAATAATTGTGCAAAATTTCAGCTTGATCCGAGATTGGGTGAGGGAGAAATCACGTGGACAAACGTTTGACCAGACAGAAAGACAGACAGAGATTATGAAATTCTCAGTGCTAATTCTTTATGTAGGCCCTGTTTCCTAACTACTAATCTATAGACTGTTATCATGTCACTGTCAAGTGACAGGCCCATTTCTCATTTACATAGTTTAGAATGCTAGCATAAAACAATCATTTGTTCATCAAGTTCTATAGTATCAATAAAGTAATTCGCTAATAGATCAAAGGTTCAAGTTTTCCACTGAGCTCCTTAGCCATTTACTTTCTTATCTCTTGTCAACCATCAAAATAAAACAATCTCCCAAACACTTTAGAGGTCTACAACTAGAGCCATCGTTACGCTCTATGCAAGCAGGAAGTCAATCCTCAATTGACAAGTATCATTGTTTGTTATCATATTAAGTCAACAGTTCAACTTGGGTGTGACGCCGGACGACGTCTGGTCCACCACCTGGACATCTAGATCTAGTCTGGTCAACACGGGCTACCTGTTTGGAGTTCAATCGTCTCTTGAGCTTTTGAATGGGAACACAATGTGAAGACGAACAACTAGAAAGATCCCTGCATGTACCCTCTCTATTCAGCTGGAATATCTAGACAAATGTTACTTCTTAGATTAGACTAGATTAGTCTAGAATTATGCTCCTAGACTATATAATATCTTAAACTTGATACATTCTTGATTATCAGTGACAGTGATATATTCTTATTTTGATATCCATTGAATTTTTTTCCAAAAAATTATGATGTTTTGCTACTCTTTTTTTTTTATATTTAAAATCTAGTAAAGACAAGATTGCTCCACACTTTTATTTAATGAGGGTTGATCGAGGTGTCATAATAAGAGCTGAAGAAAATTATTTTTTTTTACATTTTCATTGTTTCCGGTATCAAGACACGCGAAATTATCAACTAGGTTGGCAGCGTGACTTGTAAGTTGAGATAAGCTGCTAACATGACTTTGAGGCTGGGATAGGCTGGTCACGTGGCTTTGAGGCTGGGATAGGTTAACGCATGACTTTGAGGCTGGGATAGGTTAACGCATGACTTTGAGGCTGGGATGGGTTAACGGGTGACTTTGAGGCTGGGATATCGTTATTTGTTACTAGCGTATTAACGAATAAATGATAAAACACTGCCAGACGCATTAATTTCAATAAGTTTAACTACAACTTCATTCACGATCTGATGTAGCAAATGCAACAGATTTGTACACGTAGGTCTAGCATTTTACGTTACAATGTTACAACCTTATCACCCTTTTTATTTCAATGTCTACATACGCACACATAAACATCAAGAAAGAATGCTTCTAGATGAAGAGCTACATCAAGAAATGCTATCAGTCTGATAACACAGCACTTTGTGTAAACATTTCTCTTGAACTTAATGGCTATCTGTCTGACAACCAATATGTGCTACTAACATAACAACAATGTCCAGGCGCACGCTTGACCACGTGCCGCTGTTGCGCTGCAAGGAGGGCTGGGGAGCATACCGCCAACTTCAGACCCTTCAGTGTACAGATGTTCCCGCCCACTAACTGTCAGACAGTCAAATTGACCAACCAAGTATGAAGAAGACCCTCACACCTGGTGTCTGGGCGTGGCTAAACGATCAAATGAACATTTCCAAATGACGTCAAGGCAATGGAGTGGAAAGAAATTTGAACATTTCTGTATGCGTGCTAGTGATATCCAAGTGGATTTCTTGGCCACATATATAAACAGTGGTCTGAAGCAATCATCCTTCGATTGCTTTCATTTCGATCAACTTTGAATTAGAAGACACTACTTTGTGGAGATAGAGCGTGAAAGTTGAACTCGGACTATAACATTTGAACTACTCTGATTGTAATACTAATTAAGATATGATTTAGTCGAGACTGTCTCTGTGTGTATAGTACTGGAATTCATTTTTAAAAAGTTGTTGGCCTCAAAGATTATTTCGATCATTTTGTAAAGCATTGTGTTGATGTGAAATGAATCCCCTGAAAGTCAAGTGGTTCCATACTTCTGCCAAGGCCAGAGTTTGCTACGCTTGGATACTAGTGCGACTTGGAATACATCGCCGTGCTCCAGGACGTTTCCGTGCAATCTTTTCTAAAGCTTCAGGTAAGCAGACTCTAGAGTTCAAGTGATAAGACCCTTTTAGAGATCTATTACCTTATTATCCTTATACAAACATAGCTCTCTTAATAAAGATAAGATAAATATCATAAAATAAGACCCTCTTATATTGTCTTATACAAACATAGTTCTATAGTCTTAACAAGGGGCTCGAATTGGAATCCCGAGTTGTGTTTGCTGAGAGCATAAAGTCTTCTCCCATGTAACCCCCTAACTGGTCCACAAAAGATTGGCCCATAGCGCACTGAGTTTGCTAGAATCATTACAAATGCACTACAATCCGCTATATCAAAGTGATTAAAGAATACTCTCTTTTATTGTCGTGTATGTCAAATTAATACTTTACAGAAAAGTATGTGTGTGTGTGTGTGCAGCGATGCGCATGATAAAAAAAAAAGGTTCCAGAGAGAGAGAGAGAAAAGAGAGCGGGCCGTTCCAATTCATTATAACAAATTGACGGGCGTAGTTGGTGTGTGAAAGCTAGTATAAATATAGTTCATCTAATAATACCCTCTTATATATGGCCTTATACAGCCTTAGATCATCTAAAAGTTTTAAGACTCCCTTAGATTCTCTTATAAATATAGTCAAGCTAATAAGAGCCTCGTCTCTGGCCTTGAATGAACCTAATTGTGAGACATTAACAATGCCTAAGGAGTAAATGGACTAAATGGTGTGGGTTCTGTTTTCTTTTCTCTTATCTACTTCCAAATGTGAAACCTATTTGGACCTGCAGCCATTAGTGATTAGTGTTACATTGACAATTGAGGCGGTCTGTTCATGTGTATCACATGTATCATATGTGTGTGTAGGTAAAATAGTGATCAAATCTAGCCTAAACGTTCATTCATCATAAAGTATGTGTGTGTGTTGAGAGTAGGTCAGTCAGTAAGGAAAAAAAGTCACCTATCATTTTTTTATGCTGTAGCACTGTAGCACTACACTATATACAAACATAAACATCTTTCGGATTACTTTTAATCCTTGCCTTAATACAATAATATGCATTCAATAAACTACACATCTTAACAGAAATCCTATTGAAAACTATATATATATATTTGTAATGTAGAACTGAGACCTTATGACTATGTCGTAAATGTAGATCCTACTGATCGTTGGACATGAATAAAAAACGAACTAGATTTGTTGTGGCAGCTTTGTCACGGGTGGGTGAACACACTACAGAACGCAATGAATTCCATTGTGCTCAAACGCCAGTCAATGTTTCTCTCCAACTCTTTGTATGTGCAGGCAAGGGCAATAAATCTGATAGATATAAACATCTCCTAGCAACCCCACAGCCCCTCCCATTTCAATACTTTTTTTTCTTGTTCAGGATGATTCTAATTTTCTAGATTTAGAAGGTTGAAAGATTTACTACTGACATTACGGTTATACTGTGAGAGTCTTCGGCACAATTCAATGAAATCAATGAATAGGTTGTAAACTCATTATAGTCACAGCCTGGACATAACCTTAAAGACTGGTCGTATCTTTACAAAGACTGGTCGTATCTTTACAAAGACTGGTCGTATCTTTACAAAGACTGGTCGTATCTTTACAAAGACTGGTCGTTTCTGAAACGTTGGTTATAGATAGGAGATCCCATAGTTGATGACTTACACCGCTCAATGGTTTGTACTACTGTGTAAATAAAATGACATCAAACACACAACACGAGATACAATACATTTGGGCACTTTATGTATTTATGCCATTTATGGCGACCATGTACTATTTAGACGCATGGAGATGATGCACTTTTCTGTCGTGTCCTCAACTTGATGCAATGGACAAGTAGAAAGAATAGGACAGCTTACGAATACATGCTGTCATTCGTGCTTCCTGCTATGAACAAGTAGAAAGAATAGGACAGCTTACGAATACATGCTGTCATTCGTGCTTCCTGCTATGAACTCAAACTGAACTTCTAGTCTACAGACTATGTTATCGGTAATTTGTTTTGGCAGGTGTAAAAGAAAGATGAATTCATCCCTTACTGGCAAGATAAAGAAAAATGATTTGAACTTCAACAAAACAATTTAAAATCTTTTTTTTTTTGGGGGGGGGGGGGGAGGGGGTGATTTTTGTGAGCTTGCTATTAAATAAAAAAGCCAGTCCCAGTATAAGAAGGCAAGTCTTCTTTTGATAGAAATGACTTCAATTTACATGCAGTGAGCAACACACCTTTGTATTAACTAAGTATCACAAATCTAAAGGAGACAATTGACTATGAAACATTACAGACACCAGGCGGTCACTGTATAGTTTCTGAAATGAACTTAGTATCAGATTTAAAACTACTAAGTTTGACTTGCTCGTTAACCGTTGGCCAAAGAAACAGATAACATCATCTGTCCTATAGACCTCGTGACCAAACATAACATGTGTCCTAGATAACATCATCTGTCCTATAGACCTAATGACCAAACAGATAACATCATCTGTCCTATAGACCTCGTGACCAAACAGATAACATCATATGTCCTATAGACCTCATGACCAAACAGATAACATCATCTGTCCTATAGACCTAATGACCAAACAAATAACATCATCTGTCCCATAGACCTCATGACCAAACAGATAACATCATCATAGACCTCATGACCAAACAAATAACATCATCTGTCCTATAGACCTCATGACCAAACAGATAACATCATCTGTCCTATAGACCTCATGACCAAACAAATAACATCATCTGTCCTATAGACCTCATGACCAAACAGATAACATTATCTGTCCTATAGACCTCATGACCAAACAAATAACATCATCTGTCCAATGATCTGAAAGGAAAACTTTTTTTTAAAGTTGTGTACATTCTTGAACCGAGTCAATGTAAAGAAAGCACTAATACAATCTGACTGTATAAAATCTTGTAGTAGAAATGTGTACTAAATATAGATCTATTTTAGAATATAATTTTTATTAGAATCTATTCTATGCATCAGTAGCCTGAAGAAGTAACACTGGACCTAATCTGAACGAGGGGAGACACGTCTATGAGAACACCGCCGGGCAGTTCTTCTAAGTAAAACATTGACTTAGTTGTCTTGTGATGTCCAGTGCGGGCATAATCATTTCTTCTCTCTCAAGTACTACTTCCCACGTCCACGCACAAACCTTGGACAGGGTTAGGTGGTCGTGTTTTGTATAAATATTAGACTTAGGTGTGAACATTTGTATGGTTTTCACGGGCTAAAACAATCATGACATTTTTGTTCCCAAAATAAGTTCGAATATATTTAAAGTTAAGCTTTGCCATTGTTGCTGTTGGTATTGGTCAGGTGTTTCAGACGCCCCACTGGTTGACATGAGATGTACAACAAATGTTGATTAGCACATATCTTCAGTGAACAAATAGCTTCAAATGAAACACTTTTAGTTTTTCTCTTTTGTCATGTAGTTGCTGAAATTGTCAAAATTGTCTTTCAGACTGGCTGGAGGCCACAGTTGAACAGCTGCTCTCTGGTACAACCATGACTCGTCCACATTTAGATCTATCTCATGCTATAACATCTGTTCACACAGCTTATAACGACCTACAACAGGAGATGGTAAGCTAAATTCATTCAATTGTTTTCATTCAAGGATGAACATTCAAAAAATTCATGATTATTAATGAAAAGTTGCCTTTTTTTTTAATCTGTATCTTTTTCATTTCCCGGGTTAGAATACAGCTTAAAGGTTATGATCTAACATATTTCACAATAGCAACAAGTAGCTGTCATACATGCTCTATTTCCAGTTTTGTTTGGGGGGTGGGGGTTATCCCAAAGGTCTTGAGACTTATGCAATATGCGCTATTGATACATTTTTGTATGTCCGTCGACACGGGCCACATCATCGCTTAAAGATGTAGTTCATTTGAAATTGATCGTCTGAGGCTTCACTCAGTGTTCAGAGGTAGCGAGGGGCCGTAGTTTGGCAATCGCTAACTTATCATTAAGTCTACAAGATTATATTATTGTATCTTGTCCATATCAAACAATAAAAACAAATAGATGCAGCCCAGTTTTGTAGAACTCTATTAGCTTCATGACTTCCAAGTGGAAACGTTTAAATAACTAAACCTCGGCGGAAGTTGCCGCCCTTGATTTAAGTGTTTCCCTGGAATAACGAGCAATAGAAAAAAAAGAAAACTTTTTAAAAAGAAAACTTATTTAATGGAAAGAACTGCTACTTACTGAAAATTGCAGGGTTTACTTCCTAGTCTGCTATATAAAACAAAATTAATTAATTAGTACTAATGATTAATTGATTATTTTTAGGTTTTATTCCTGTATTGTCGTCGACTATGAATAATTATGCAAAATTTCAACTTGTTCCGAGAATGGGAAGTGGGAGAAAAAACGTAACGAGGGGATTTAATCCATATACACATCTACATCTCTTATAAAATAGTATTTATTCCCCTTATTTCGATATAAAACATAATAATTTTGTTTTATTTAATTAACTAGTTGGTTAATAATTAATAATTGGTATGATTTCACTCAATATAAGCGAGGTTTTAAAAAAGTATTTTCTTTATTTTATTTGTTTAAAAAACATTATTATATGTTAACTTTCCAATTTCTTTTTTCATCAAAGGGAAATAATGTAAATAATATCCTCCTGTCTAATGTAAATACTTACATCCCTTGTCTGATAAATGTAACTACTTGGTTAAAAAGTTTACAGCTATGTTGAGACTATCGAGACACCGGTGGGTAAAAGATGCACTTGAAAATGTGCAAAAAAATAGTATCAAAATGTACAAATTTTTGCTCAAATTTAGTATCTGTAATAAATAAAATTGTATATAAAATATGATATTATCAGACCTGCCTTTCGTTACGCAAAATCTTCCAAAAATGACTGTCAGTACGACAATACAAATTCAACTCCTCGCGTTACGCATTCCGTATATTTTCCCCCCCTCTCTTGACTAGCTTACGAGCGGTCACGGAGGTCACGCTAAGCCGTCCTGTTGGGGGGGGCGGGGGGGGGACAGAAAAGGTGGGGGAACACATTGTGTCCAGATCTATACGTTGATTGGTTCTTAATAGCAATTAGATTTAGTCTAGAAATGAACGCGAGAGTGAGGGAGTGGCGGGTTGGTAGTAAGTTGGTATCGTCAGTTAGCTGATACACCAACGTGACTTTTTTTTTTTTTTGTTAGTTCATTAGTAGAAATTAATTATGTTGTTGCATTACAAAAAGTCGAATGAAAAAAAAAAAAAAAAGAATCCCTGATTCCCGTATTCATTTGTATAGAAAAAAGTATCAAAGTGCTATCGATTCAAAACACATTGAGTGACATTGTTAAATTGTAGATATCTAGTCTAGATCTGGATTCTAAATCTAGAATCTAGATAACTTGTAGTTGTAGTACCAACTTGTTATACAGGAATAGATCTAGCTAGAGTTATGACATTACTACATTACTCTACAATCTAGATCCAATTTAGTTATAGTGTTATTTAGAATTTAGATTGACCAAATCTAGATCGATAACATCTACTACCATCTAGTATAGATCTAGACTAGATTCTTAGTCTTAGTATAAAATAGATCAAGGATGAAGGTAGGCCTACGAAAGTTTGGAGTAGACCTACGTTTTTAGCGGATCCACGGCATCGGTAACACTCTTGAGCCCAGATCTAGAGTAGATTATATTCATTATATAGACATAGATCCAGATCTAGTCTAGACATCATCTCTATTGTCGTATTGATCTAGATTTAGATTATAGATCTAATCATGACATCTAGATCTAATATTATATATATTATTATATTATATATATATATATATATATATATATATATATATATATATATATATATATATATATATATAGGCTATATATGACAAAATAGTGGATCGCGTAAGTGTTACACATTCTGGTGCCAAAATACGCATTTTGACCATCAGCGTTACACATTTGGACTTTTTTTTGTAGGCAAGTCTGATAATATTATTACACTACGTATGTGTAGAATGTATTCTAGAAATGTCACCTCCATAAATAGGCAGTAACTATAATTATACTTTTATAACAAGCTGAAAAGTGGGAGTAAAGTGAACTGTAAAGAATATATAAATATAACATTCCAGCAACACCAAAAAGAGAGGTCTATATAAACATTGAAAGCAGTATTTGTCAAGCTTTACGAAACGTTAGCGCCACACTTAGTGCTGGAGTGCTGTAAGCTGTATGCCTGAGTCGTCAAGCGTTTTCTTACATTCTGAGCTGCACAGATGCATTCACAATTTCACATGGCTTCAAAAGTGCAGACAAAAAAATGGCAATGCTAATTGGGATTCATATAGATTTATAACTACCATGCTAAAAAAAACGCGATTCAGATTGAAAAAAAATGTGTCGCAACCCGAAAAAAAAGTTATATATATATATATATATATTACAAACTATTCCGTTCGTGTCCTGGTACAATTCAATACGTGTGAGTCTACTTGTGAAGCTCATAATGTGTCGCCGTATTGGTCTGTTATTTTCATAGTCAATGTGGGGAAGGAGCGTGTCGGTGAGTGGGAAAAGTTTCTGTTTCTGCCTAATGTCACGATTTAATATTGACTAATGATTGAATTTACATTACTAAAATACAAAGGGGGGAGGGCTCAAAATAAGAAATGTATAGGTAGCATATATATAACTTCGATTAGTAACTGTTTCTCTTGACCAACGATTGAATGTTGGATTACAGTAAAGGGGGAGGGCTACAAGAAGGGGTTACACTGCCAGTTAGCAGACTATATTTACAGTAGTAATTTTTTTTACAACAATTGTATGATTTCGCCACAAAAACTAAGTGTAAGGGTCGGTGATCGGGGAGGGGCGGTTGCACCAACCCACACCTCCATCTATCTTATTCATAAAGAAGTCAAGTTCCCCTTTCAGACCTTTCGATCTCTAGTGCAGATGATGTTAAGGTCATCTGTTTCTTTGGCCAACGGTTAACGAGCAGGGTGTCATGTCGTTGACACAATGACCAACCGCCTTTACTTTCCCCAACTAAAGTCTGGTACCCATTAGAGTTGGGGGAACTCAGGGGCGACCCAAAAATCCCGAAATTCAAAATTCCAGTCTTCACCGACATTCAAACTCCAGGTTGGGAAGCCAAGCGTTTAACCACTCAGCCACCGCCCCCCCCCTCATACTTTTTAAAATGGTAAAGCTTAATCACCCCCCTCGACTGGCCTGTGTTTTAGTTAGAAATGATTGAATTTTATATACGAAAATGGTATAAGGGTTGGTTAAAAGTTCAATAAATGGCATTTAGTATTAAAAAAAAACAACTTATTTTATTACATACATTTTTATTTTTCTAAAAAACAAAATCCCAGAAAATCCCAGTGATGACCACCTCCCTAATAAAATTCCCAACACTCGGAAATATTGTACATACTGATCTATGTTCCTACTAGACGCTGAGCTTCATTAATAAATTCATCTAATTCCATGAGCATTGCCAAAAGGTTTTCGATCTTCAGCCCCCCCCCCCCCACACACACCAAATCAAAAACTTTGAAATATGCTAGATTATATTCTAGGATACAAAGTATAGTAACATTTGGTCTGGAGGTCTAGATTATATTCTAGGATACAAAGTATAGTAACATTTGGTCTGGAGGTCTAGATTATATTCTAGGATACGAAGTATAGTAACATTTGGTCTAGATTATATTCTAGGATACAAAGTATAGTAACATTTGGTCTGGAGGTCTAGATTATATTCTAGGATACAAAGTATAGTAACATTTGGTCTGGAGGTCTAGATTATATTCTAGGATACGAAGTATAGTAACATTTGGTCTAGATTATATTCTAGGATACAAAGTGGCACGCCAGCGGGTCTTCCCAATAGTATTGAAATAAATAAACATTTAGGAACATTTTGCGCAGCTTCTACTATCTCTGGATCTATACGCACACCACAAACTACATTTTGTTCTCTACCACTTATCTAGACTACTATGAATACAGTATTGTAGTCTTAAATACTGTCTTTTTCTGTGACAAGTGTTGGGTTTTAATAAGTTTTTGCAGTTCATGAGGTCTAGTTTTTTTTTTTTTTTTTAATTTCAATTAACACTTACACAAGATTAAGATGCAAGCAACTAACAACATGGTTGTACTATTTATAAAGATTTATTAATAATAATAATAATAATCTTTATTATCCGTATGGAAATTTGTCTTACAATTTGTGCATTACACCAAACAAAAAACATTATAACTATATGTTGTTAATATGAATTCATCATGTGATTGGATGTGCTACGATCAGTGATTGTCCTTAAAGTCTGGATTATTTTTCTTGGTTGGTTGCTGGGCTCGTCTAAGTCACTAACATGGGGCTCTCAGCTGGACGTCTCTAGCTGGTAAAGAGATGAGGCTGGCTAATCAGGTCCAGTCGGTGGTGGGCAGCTGGATACTGGGCAGTAGATGCCGAGCACTGGGCAGATGACACCGGGCACTAAGCTTTAGGTAGTCGGTAGTGAGCTCTTGACATGGAGCTGTTGGTAGTGGGCACTAAGCTTTAGGTAGTCGGTAGTGAGCTCTTGACATGGAGCTGTTGGTAGTGGGCACTAAGCTTTAGGTAGTCGGTAGTGAGCTCTTGGCATGGAGCTGTTGGTAGTGGGCACTAAGCTTTAGGTAGTCGGTAGTGAGCTCTTGACATGGAGCTGTTGGTAGTGGGCACTAAGCTTTAGGTAGTCGGTAGTGAGCTCTTGACATGGAGCTGTTGGTAGTGGGCACTAAGCTTTAGGTAGTCGGTAGTGAGCTCTTGACATGGAGCTGTTGGTAGTGGGCACTAAGCTTTAGGTAGTCGGTAGTGAGCTCTTGGCATGGAGCTGTTGGTAGTGGGCACTAAGCTTTAGGTAGTCGGTAGTGAGCTCTTGGCATGGAGCTGTTGGTAGTGGGCACTAAGCTTTAGGTAGTCGGTAGTGAGCTCTTGGCATGGAGCTGTTGGTAGTGGGCACTAAGACACATGTCGGAAAAAGACCAGGAGATATTGGAAAGTAGAGAGAACTGAGAGGCCAAAGCATAGCATACATATCAATCGAAACGATTTTACTATTGCTGTGTCAACAATGAACCGGCGGAAGTCACCAAGTCTTTGTAAGGTCTAATGTCTAAATGTCTCAAAATACGACCCTGAACATTAAAATGCTGTTCAGTCTTGACCTGGGGCATGGAACCCGATTACATTCGTGGCGGCTCCATGGCCTTCGGCTGTTTCGTCGTTTGATTTTTTTTTATTTCTTTTAACACATGCCTTCTATATCAGGACAGTTTATCAACTTCTTAAAACCTTTAAATACTTGAACAATAAGACCATATGCAAATTTTGTTTTTCAAAGCGAGTTTAACTATTGTACTACATACTACTATTGAATGTATCTTCTTGGTTCGTTGATCCAGTGATAAAGTGAAATCTTACTTACTGAGTCAAGATTTCTGTATGATATCCCGTTGATACGTGGCCAGGGGCTACTAAATGCTGAAATCAGTGGATCGTAAAGACTGATATAACCAACAGTCAGTCGTTTTGTAATCTTAATTGTAGCAACGTCCTCATTGCTCTCAACATCATCTTCACTTTTTGCATCCTAATCATTACCATCATCAAAGACATGATCTATTTTATCTTCATGCCTTTTAACTACCGTTACCATAGTCACTCAAAGGGAGAGAACATGTTTGTCTTAGCCTTTGACTTCTACGTTGTATTTTAACAAAAAATTATTTGTTCAGCAAAGTGACAGCCACCAAAAATAGGCTCAGATTCAAATTATTTGTGCAGCAAAGTGACAGCCACCAAAAATGTGACAATATTGAAACTTACAATCACGTTAAAATTTTCTAGGAAAGAAAGGTAATGCAACATTAAAATTTAAAATGTCTACAAATTTTCACAGTGTTCCCCTACCTCCCCCTTCTCTCTCCTGGCCAGTCCATTCAGAAGCTTGTGCAATCTTGTGTGGTCAAGCGAGGCATGTCAGTCCGCTTTGGCAGCTAGGTTAATGGCTGGCCTAATGAAGGGGGTGGTAGTGGTGGTTCCCTGGCGTGGTTGGTTCAGTGGATACATGGACGTGACATTGAGCGGGCAGGGGAATGGAGATTACAAACATGGGGGGATGGGGGTGCGATTTGTGGTAGGTGTTCAATGTCTGAAGGCTTGAGAATTGAACCATGAAGGGACTGACCAGATCAGTGTGTTCTCACCAGATGTGCTCTTCTTGTTGCGTGGACGGCCTGTCTACCGATGTTTTTACCTAGACTATGGCGCGTGTACACGTCTGGACATTGTTTACTGTGTGCTCTGTCCACTAGTGTGTATAGTTAGGATTTTTGTGAACCTTCGTATGGATTTAATGGATTCTATCTAGATCTAGTTTTAAATAAGAAATATTTTATACATTTACCGCACTTAATGTGCGAATGTTTATAGCTTTCTTGGAATTGAAGATTTATTTGTTAAGTTTTGACTTTGAGTAACACAAAATGGACAGACATTGGATTGGCTAGGTATATTTTGGGATGACTAGATGATACCAGCTGTAGATCTAAGTGCTACGTTATTCTTTAAGTAGGTAGGTAGTAGGTTAATTTACATAATGTAACTTTCGTAATGTAATTTTTAAAAGTACTAATAAAATATTACTTGTATAGGCTAAGGGACTGCATGTTCCCTAAGGCTGATTCGATGACAAGTACATGTGTACTTACCAAACTTACCTTGGGCACAAACTTGCCATAGTCAACTCTCAGTACATTCAGTCTCTAAACATTAACCTTAACCGTTACACACTGTAGGTTTGGGACCTTTCTGTTAACAAACAGTTCACACAATCAATCATTAATGCCAATGCCATTTTAATTTCATTTCGTAAGAAAACCATTTCAAACTAGATCTACATGTAATCTAATCAGCATATTGTTGGCACTCTATATATTTAGCGAAATGTGATTGAAATAGCATTGTAGCGTAAGGATTAATGTGTAGGGTTAGGATTAATGCTACACACGCGTGTTTTTCCCCTCACCGAATAACTGTAGATCTCCACGAGTTGCTCCTGCATTTTCATGTGTGGGTAGATGTATGTGTGGGTAGATGTACCTTTTCGTAAATACCACCATTTGTTGACTTGAATGTGAACTAGATCGGCTCATTGCTGATTAGTCTCCGACATACGTACACGTATCCTCAACTAGAAACTTAAGTCAGCTGCACATAATGACTGTGTATGTCTACAGTTCCACTGCATATAATGAATGTGTATGTCTACAGTTCCACTGCACATAATGACTGTGTATGTCTACAGTTCCACTGCATATAATGACTGTGTATGTCTACAGTTCCACTGCATATAACGAATGTGTATGTCTACAGTTCCACTGCATATAATGAATGTGTATGTCTACAATTCCACTGTATATAATGAATGTGTATGTCTACAGTTCCACTGCACATAATGACTGTATGTCTACAGTTCCACTGCATATAACGAATGTGTATGTCTACAGTTCCACTGCATATAACGAATGTGTATGTCTACAGTTCCACTGCATATAATGAATGTGTATGTCTACAGTTCCACTGCATATAATAAATGTGTATGTCTACAGTTCCACTGCACATAATGAATGTGTATGTCTACAGTTCCACTGCACATAATGAATGTGTATGTCTACAGTTCCACTGCACATAATGAATGTGTATGTCTACAGTTCCACTGCACATAATGAATGTGTATGTCTACAGTTCCACTGCACATAATGACTGTGTATGTCTACAGTTCCACTGCATATAACGAATGTGTATGTCTACAGCACAGATGTTTGCCTTGTTTGTAAGGACAGAGTTTTCTTTACAAATGTTCTAGCCCCTATGCTGCCCGAGGGAATACCCTCACCATCGGTCCATCCACAGCGCTGCTTGCACAATATTTCTTTCGTTACTTGCGATAATTAAATCAGCCTCTCACCTGGTGACACTTGATAATTAATCACAGTCATAAATGCCAGACTTGACCTGTGGGTCAAATATCTAGCTTTGGGATATCAAGCTTGTTGCAATTACAAAAAGTCCCCCTCCCCTCTTTTTTTTCACTCTTAAGAAAGCTGTACTGCCGTTTGTTAACGACAATACTAAAAAGGAGTTTTTCTTCTGAACATGTACCAGCGTAGTGTATCATTTTTGTGGTACTTAACAAATCCACTAGAACAGGTTAAACGGTAATCTCAGTCACATTAAGTCTATATTTCTTCAGATGAGCAGGGCACGACACGCCTAAAGTGTCCCGATGTGCCCAAAAAACTCTAACTCAGATGAGCAGGGCACGACATGGCCTAAAGTGTGCCGATGTGCCCAAAAAACTCAGATGAGCATGTAGAAAGAAAAGTTGAGGCAAAAATTGGGGGGGGGGGGGCGGAGAAAGGGAGAGAATTTATGTAAATATTGCGTTGCGTTCATTTAGCGTTTGTACTTCGAATCAAGCTTAATATTGGAAAGTAACAAACAAACAAACACAACTGCACATTTACAGCAATCCCCATATGTATATATAGAGAGTGAGAGGAGGTCCTATATCAGTACTGTAAGATTAATTTCCCTTTTTCTTTACATAAAAAAATTTTATTGGTTAATTTGTTGACTACTTCATGTGTTGTTTACAAAGAATACTTGTGCAATTTGAACTTGATCAGAGTGTTGGAACGATTGGTTTAGATCAGAGAATGGGAAGTGCAAGAAATACTGTGTTTCTAACTAGAGATAGACGAAGTGAGTTCATATCAGTTTTGTTCTAAAAATAAGACCGGATACTGCGCTAAACACTTTTAAGAATGTAAAAAAAAAAGTGTCTGAAATACGGTAGTAATATTGTTTCAATGCACATATTTCTATACAATGCCAATAGTGGTCACAGACCTAACCTATATAGTAACCCCCACAATGACGTCTAGTTTAGTTTATGGAATGCTTTTTTTTTAAGGGAATTTTTAGCTATGGGAATGCTTTTCTTTTTACTGTTTTAGTTGTTTTTTTTTAATTCTTGCGCACCCGTACCTTTTTCCTCGCTGAGGGTATGCCGGGATTTATGTCTTATAATACATCATCCAAAATATTTGCTTAATATTAATTAGATTTGACTCCTATAACTTACAATTTCACTCACTATTGGGTGATACTGACTTGTTCTAAGCGGAAGTTAGACTTGTTGTTTCTAAACACCATATCACACACACTCCCCAATCCTCTCCCGCCCCCCGGGGGGCACGATGCTCGTGTATGTGTGTAGGCCTATGGAACACACACGTTTTTTTCCTAGCAGAACTGAAAGTCAAGTGTTTACGTGGCCAGTGTTTACGCCCTAAGGCGCAAATCTGGACAAAAGCTATACATAACAGGACATTGTCCTCCAGAGGACCAGTTAGCTCTAGAGGGTCCATTCAGTCGGCCACTCTCCAAGCAATGTCAAACTATCGAACATGTCAAGGCGTTTCAATCTGAGTGACTTCCCAACAATTAGCCTTTCTCTATCCGTCTAGCATATCAACTACACTTAATGGGATACTAACAGGGGGATTTCCGGACTAAACTAGAGAAAAGATGGGGAGGGGGCAGCTTTACTTTTTACCCGCAATGAAATGAATCTATGAAGTACACTACTACATTCTGTTGTACATGTCACGAAACAAGTCACAGAACTACTTTAGGGTAGTTTTGTTTTCATCTAAGGACACGTTTTCTTACCACGTGAAAACATGTAGATCTAGAAGTTTTCTTTTCATGTGAGAACATCTAGATCTAGAAGTTTTCTTTTCATGTGAGAACATCTAGATCTAGAAGTTTTCTTTTCATGTGAGAACATCTAGATCTAGAAGTTTTCTTTTCATGTGAGAACATCTAGATCTAGAAGTTTTCTTTTCATGTGAGAACATCTAGATCTACATTTTTTTTTTCATTTTTGGATGAAAGCACTGTGCGGCGGAAGATTGGAATTGAGTTAAACTTTAGATCAATTTAGATCTAACTTTCAAGGTATAACATCTAATTAAGAACAAGAAAGAGTGCTTCCCCATTGATCTGTAGGCCTATTATTGTGCTGACTAAAGATCTGTAGGCCTATTATTGTGCTGACTAAGATCTGTAGGCCTATTATTGTGCTGACTAAAGATCTGTAGGCCTATTATTATGCTGACTAAAGCTCTGTAGGCCTATTATTGTGCTGACTAAAGATCTGTAGGCCTATTATTGTGCTGACTAAAGATCTGTAGGCCTATTATTGTGCTGACTAAAGATATGTAGGCCTATTATTGTGCTGACTAAAGATCTGTAGGCCTATTATTGTGCTGACTAAAGATCTGTAGGCCTTTTGTTGTGCTGACTAAAGATCTGTAGGCCTATTGTTGTGCTGACTAAAGATCTGTAGGCCTATTATTGTGCTGACTAAAGATCTGTAGGACTGTAGAGCCAGATTTAAGTATGTGGAGTCCTGGGATATATGGAGGCACCCATGGGCGTAGCCAGGATTTTTTTTTTCGGGGAAGGGGGTGTTTTCTCCTCCCCCCGCCATTATATATATATATATATATATATATATATATATATATATATATATATATATATATATATATATATATATATATATATATATATATATATATATATATATATATATTTTGTGTGTGCGTGTTCATAATTAATCTTAATTACATTCTGACCCTTCATTCTTTCGGAAGGTTTATTGTACCCAGCAAGGGGGTCTGAGGAGCTCTGTAAGCCAAGCACTATTTCAGGTATTGAAAGCCAACAAATGCATTTTCTGAGGTATCTACAGTGCATTATTCTGCTAAGTTTTATTCAAAAACCTAATCTGCTATTCTTACTTACTTAATTCTCCCACGCCTTTTGATGCAGCAAGCTGCTTCCACAAAAATCAGTCATTGGCAATGTCTGCAGCCTCTTCCCACCTGCTCTGAGGACGCCTATGAAAGTGTGGCGCCTAATTGTACTAGGATGTCCCTGTTTGCGCTTTCCTCGTAATGGCCTCCATGTCATCGCAACTCTTATTATGCGTATGCGAATTTTGTCGGAGAAGTCCCGCAAACCTCACGCGACGCTCTTTCACAACCTTAACAAGGAGTGGACTCCCAGTTCGGCCGGCATAGGATTTCCATGATTGAGAGCCAATCTCTATAACTGACTCCTAAAATCCTTCTTAGCCATCTTTGTGGCGTCACATTTAGTGCTTTTCAATTTCGGCAGATGACTATTCACTGTACTTTATTAATAGAGCCCAACCACTGGTAGAAATTTTTAACTTCTCTTGGCTACGCTCTTGGAATTAGGTGACAGTAGTTTACTTTAGATTTTATATCGAAAAGGGAAGTTTTATCGCCAAAATCATCTGTTGGGGGTGGGGGTTTAAACTAAGAAATCTCTGGAGTTTTTTTTTTTTTTAACAAATTCAAAACCCCTTTAGCTATGCTCATAGAATTTGGTGAATGTAGTTTGCTTTAGAATAACATTGAAGAGAGGTTTTCAACCTCAAAACTCTCTGTAGGGGGATTTGAAATTCAAAACCATCTGGAGGGGTTTTAAATTAAAAAAAAAACTCTGGAGGAGGGGGTTTAAGCTCAAAACCCCAATTAGCTTGGTTACGGTCATTAGAATTTATAGTGTGTCATTTGCTGTTTTTTATATTGAAGAGGTATTTTGTTAGCAATAAACCCCGCTGAAAAGGGGGGGGGGGTAACTCAAAAACCCCTTTGGCTACGCTCATAGCATTTAGAGTGTCTAATTTGCTTTTCTTTTTATATTGAAGAGGTTTGTTTTTTTTTGCTTCAAACAAAATCAAAGCAAAAAATTAGTCACTAAATTCCATGGGGGGGGGGGATTGAACCCCACCCCCTAGCTACGCCAATGGAGGCACTAACACTTTTGCAGAAGCTTTTTAAAAATCCACTTATTAATAAAAAATACTAAGTCTAAAAGCTAAATTTTAATTTTGTTTGTTTAAAAAAAATACAATTATTTAATATTGCATTTTTTAGTCAAAAAAAAATATTTTTTAAGTTTTACAAAATCCGGAGTATATTACAAGAATTCGAGCACTCTAGAAGCTAGCACTTTTTAATCACAACAGTCTTGAAAACTGTAGTGTTGGTAAAAAAAAAACCCGTTAAGTGGTTGACCTTTCGAAATATGGATTTTTTCTCTTGTGGGGCCCGTTCTTGTGGAGGCCCCTGGGTTTAGCCCCGCCTGCTCTCCTGTTAAAACATTTTCTGGAGCTCATTGTGTCATGGCAGTTATTCAATAAACGGTACAGTAGGTATAAATAGACATTTCGAGTTTTGTGATCACCGCGTACGTTTTAACAGCACACAAAGACTAGCAAACCTAAAAACTCTTTACACTGCGGCCATTCTTTATCTGCACACTAGATTTGGCCTAAGTCATTAATTATGTCCGCCTTTGTTTTTGGTCGGAGACGACTACTATCAGACTTGTGGACTGGCACACACCCCAACCACTGATAAGGACATGTGGCGCACTAAAAATACATTTCTAACAAAAAAAAAAGAAGAAATTCGACTTAATTATAAAACTTCAACTGACTACTACTAACAATACCACGTGACTGGTCACAAGAAACACGATAAGAAAAGACTTGTAGCTTGAATCCTTTCACGCCCCCCCCCCTTTTTTTTAGTGTGAACAATTTTCATAACCAAATAACCAAAGTACAGGGAAATTACAATATTAAATCTGTAAGATATGTTTAGTTTAAAAGAATCACCTGAATTTTCATAATTAAAAAAAAGCCATATTCTATTGAATGAAACATTTTAAAGTTAGTTTTACCATCTTTTAAGTTAAGTTTACCATCTTCAACAAAGCACATGAATAAAAAATATTTGTGTTACATAGTCATTTGTATTTCTCCACCCCCCCCCCCCCCCCAACAAAATAGCTTGTTTTAATAAAAATGTTTTTTTTTTTTTTTTAAGGCTGCTTTACATTCTGGCAAGAAGAATCTGAAAGAAAGTGTAGAAAATGTTAAAGTCAAGTTTTTAGATCTGCTGGATGTTTGTGGTATAAAAGATGCAGACATTCCTTTATTTGAAGAGTTACATATGCGGCACAAACATCAAACTCTAATCACAAGTTTTGGAATCATGTTCAAAGGTTCATCTCACATGAATCCACAAAGAATCAACAGACAGGCAAGATGCAACCCAACAATCTATGCTGATATGCTAATAGAGCAACTGTTAGCTCAGGCTGGATCTAATGACTCTGACTCCTCTTCCCCTCCAGCTATTGACTCGACTCCAGAACTGCCAATTTCAGAGTCTTCTGGCTCCCTTGATGTTCAATTCGCATCATTGTTTGACATGATTGAGTCAGATTTACCAACCACAACTTCCAACAGCTTTAGCACATCTGATGGTTACCCAAAAGCCAGTGAAACATCTCCAGACATTCCATTACCAAGTCGTGAAGAAGAGTTACGAGAAAGAGATGCTTATTACTGTGACATTACAATAGACAGGCAACACAAGGTCGAGGACATCAAGTCTCCACTTAGTCAGCAGTCCTATACAGTAGAAATACCTGATGCAAGTAAACTATTAGTCAGAACTGTGGAAGGGGCAGAAAGTTCTCCCAAGAATGTATTATTTCAAACACCCCGATCCTGTCTTCGAGCACCTAGGTCCTTTTCTCATAAGTATAGAGTCAGTCCAATCAAATCTCCAAGTATGCGCAGACAACATCAATTTTACTCAAATATTACATCATCATCATCTTATTCTTCATCAGAACAAACACCCAGAAGATATTTACATTACTACAATCAGAAATCAGCCAGCTACAGGTCATGCACAACACATCCAATAGCTTCATCAACAATACTCATGGACTCTGACTCTTCAAGTCCAGCTGGCAGTGTCTATACATGGTCAATAGATGATGATTCAAGTCCTAATAACTTAGAAAAGTCCTACATTCGCAGTACAAGTGAAAAAAAGAAGACACACAAAGCAAAGTCATCTAGTCATTCCTTTAAATATATTAGAGCTAGTGACCCTAATGTAAGCATTCATGATGCTTCTCACTCTTTGGTTCCATCAGACACTGATTCTACCTCAGAATTGCACTCTGAATTTTCTCCCGTTGATCGACCATACATCACAGGAAAATCCAGTACTAGTGATAGTAGTCTATGTACAGCCGCCAGGTGTAGACCAAGGAGGACATGTGAGAAAGTGACAATTGTGGAAGACACTCTGCAGCCCAATCAAGAACTTCTTGATTCCATTCTGACAGACAGTCCACAAAGTGTTGATTCAAGTGGTATATTTGTTCCTCATAACAGTTACACTTCAGCAGTAGAAAGTGTTGGTTCCCACAATGGTTGCTCCAGTACTGTCAGCAGTTGTTTCTCCTCTGATTCCAATAAAGTTAGGAAAACACCAGGGTGTAAAGCACCACCCCCTACACCCCCACATACTAGAAACACTTGTACTTATATTGCACCTTGTCCATCGAAAAGTACACCAGAAGAATTAGAATTTAAACGACCTTTTACACCAGCTCCACATATTGACCATACAGTCCGAATCTGTACCAGAAATCAGGGGGTGACCACTGACACACCTCACAGACCAGCATCTGTTAGAACTACTTCACAAAATAGACACTCACTTTTTGTTGTTCCTCCTGGAGTCATTACAGGACCACCAAAAATCAAGGACAAAAAATCTATAGTGAAAAAATTGAAACAATTTAGTAGTCATTTTTATAGGAAAACTGAGAAAATTAAGACTTTGGCAAACTTGTGAATGTTGTTGTTACCTTATGTAAAGAGCTATCTATAATTGAGAATATAACTTTACTAAGTGACAACAATTGTTTACTCTTAGGAATGAATCTCAAGTGCCCAAGTGATGACCCCCCAATTATGTATGTAAATGGGAAAAAAAGTTCTGTACATTTTGTTAGTAATGTATAGTTGTGTGACATTGTTATTTATTATGTTTCTACATATAATGTTAGAAACCTTTAACTCAAATGTATATATTTTATGTAATTCAATACTATTTCTCCATGTAAATATTTGTTTTTATGCTGCTCATCCTAGTCTAAGAGTGATAAGATTGAATTTGTCTTATCAAAGGACATCTTGTACACTTTCTCTATTGTGCTGGGTAATTTATTCTGTGATTTACGCAAGTAAAATGATCAATTTAATATGAAATTTTTTAAATGTAAAACAGTATAAAAACAATATAAAATTTCATTTGAACAATTGCTTATTTAACTAAAGATAATATATTTGGGTGTGTGTGTAGAATTTAAAGTGATATACACTAAAAGAATATATTGATCTATCTCAAACAAACTTTATCTCTAAATGTGCATTATACTCTGATGGTTGTGATTTACTGTTTGTTCTCTTGTTAATGCCAATAAGAAAATGGTTGAAACAAAAGATAAAATCATTCTCTCACTTCTTCATTTATTTATTGTTGACCAGCAAAATAATTGCAACAAAAACAAAATTGAAATAAAAATAAAATTCCATTGATCATTTATTTTGTTTTGTTAATGTTTAATTTCCACCTGAAACTTTTGACACAGGTCATACAAATACTGTTCTTTCAACGGTTTAGTAGGATTCATTGCTTCATTCAGTTTTTTAGCTTTTTCAACAGCTTCATCCACTGATAAGCCAATCCATTCAGCCTCTTCTGCCTTTAAAATATGTACAGAAAACAAAACATTTCAATATAAAACATAAACATGACAGTACTATTTAAGAAAGTTGCATTAGATTTTATAGATTGACTATACAGATTAATACCTTCCTTTACAATTTAAAAATAATTAATTCTGAACTGTTCAGACTAAATCTGCATAGCAAAGCTTAAAAAGAAATGTAATGTTTGTGAAGAGTTGGAGGACTTATTTAGACTTAGCTTCTCCCACTTGCTGTAAGAAGAGTTGCTGGAACCATGCAGTTGGAGAGTCACTGATAGCAAAGCAACCTTCACACAAGCTTATCATCAGTTTACAATATTGCAGAGAAAATAACAAAAGGCACTACTATTGTATAATTTTTTAAATATTTATTTGTTGAAAATACATTTTAAAACATGTAATTTCAAATAAATTTATAACAAACAACTCATAATAATTCTAAATTCTTAAAACATCAATACTCCATACTGATTAGATTATTATATAATCAAATGATAAAAATTGAATTATATATTTTCAAATCTTAATTTGATAAAACTGTAGGGCCTAATGAAGCACACACGCCATTTTAAATTCAATTTTGCCCATACTTACAGGTATTATGAACTCTTTATATTTGTTGTATATTTTCTCTTTTTTCACTGGATCATTGGGATAGAAAGACTTGTTAGCAAGAGTTAATAGCATTTCTCTCTTGAGGGTCATTCCTAGTTTGGAACATAGGTCAACTTCATGTGTCTATATATGAAGTAAAAATTTGTAACATTAGGAACTAAAATATATCTCAATATAAGTAAATATTACATTTAGCATCTTTCATTACAGCTATTTTAGTTCTAACTAAATTGAAAATAATGTCTAAACTTTAGGTGTCTTCTTTCACCTACTTACTACACAGCAACTCTTTTTTGAATATGGCACACACGTGCCAAGTATTAACTAAAAGGAAAGTTACAGTTACCGGTATTGTTCCTTTATTAATGAGAGTCAAACGACTGTTTCAATATTAACTAGGATGCCATTTCACAAGCACAATGACAAGTGCCTGTACTTTTCTAGACCAAAGATAGCTGGACCCAGGGAGTGCATAAATGAATGATGGGAGTGGTAAAACACAAAAGTTTTGTTGCTCAACCATCACATCCCAATATTAATAAACTTTGGCTGCATTTAAGAAAGAAATTGAAGTCCCTTAGCAGGAACTATTGTAGCTGAAAAGCTTAATGTCATGTATTGTACACATCAAGGTCTCATACTTGGTAAATAGGAAGTTTACTACAGTACACTGCTGATACATTGTACCGGTACTAAAAATAAATTTCAAGTTATTTCTCAGATAGAGAAGCTAATTTTAGTACCAGTATGCTGTATATATCAAAGGGTAATTAATAAGCAGTGAATTAGTTTATACTATATCTACTGGTATATTTAAATAAATTGATATTGTGAGTGTTTATATAGTTTGTTCAATATTTCAACTACAGGATTCAAAGTGTAATAAAGAGGAGTTATTTCTTCACTTAAATAGCCCCCATTGACAAGACTTAAATGGTAGACATAGTCATTGGCATCCTTCAGTCGTAGAATGACTGGTTCATCTCGCACACTTCCTCTTGTGGCCGTGGAGTCCTATTTTGGAGAGACACTCCCGTCCACAAACCAGTAAGCTTCGGGCAGGAGGGGCTCGTTAGCCTTGGTTGGCTACCCATCTAGGAGAAGGAAAACTCTGAATCCAAACCTCTGCTGCCTTGCGGCTTCGGGAGACAACCCTGAGGAAAAATCAGGAGCTGGTGACCCTTAGGCAGATTGTGGCACACCATGCTACAGCCTGGCAGAGCCTACGGCGCTACTGATCCCAAACTGTATCGGATATTCCGTTCCTTTGGTCACATCAGCTGCGCGGAGAGGGGGGTATGCTGTGTGGGCGACAACGTTCCAACCATAAACAATGCCCAGGCTTTCATCACACTTATTCTAAAGCCACCTTCACCTGCGATAGACATAGTATAAAGGGCAATATTTAAGAATCATTTCTGCAGTCTCCGTTGTGTGTTCATCCTATAGTTTATGACTTTGTCATGTAGCACACCACTTAAGATTTTTAATCAAGGTAGCAGAACTCGCAAACTACTTCCAATGGCTGGTGATTGATGTTAATGGAAAGCATCTGTTATGTTCACTAAGCTACTGGTACAGCAAGTGGAGTAGTCATTAAATATTTGTAATGCTGTAAAATATTTCTATTATTTATAAATCCAGATTGTTTGAATGAGATCATTAAATGTAATGTTATGAATATGATATAACTATGCTCACTTTAAGTATGTAAAAATCAAGTCCAAAAGCTTCATCAATAAGAAACAAAGCTCTTGGAGTCACATCAATAGCCATCCAACGATCTAAGATTTCACTATATAAAACACTTTTATTCAACATTGGATGCCATATTCTAGGTAACCTGAAAATATAAGAAATAAATGGAACTTCACCCTACAGGTAAAAATTTGTTAAAAAAAACTCAAAACATTCTACCATAAAGTAAGTCTGGTACCTCTAAAGATTTGTATATTATGCATTTTTCAATGTCCAGTGTGGCTGAGATGAAAAAAATGCTTGGCTTGAGTTGTGTTTGCCCAAATACACCCTCACCCCACTGGTTCACAGAAGCAATTGAACCATAGTGTTCTGAGCATGCTATAAGCATGAAAGTTATGCAATACACAATTTTTTTTAGATAAAATTAGCTCATATATTTAAAATGCTATTGAAAAGATATGTTTAAAAAAAAACTGTATCTATAAAGAAGTAAAAAAATTCATACGTAGGTAGTTTATGCTTTTTCTTGGGCACATTTTTCTTGTAATAACCAAAAATAATTCCTTCACCACCCCACAATCCAAGATTGCATTCTTTGGGAAAAATAACTGGTATTGGTGCATTTACCACCGGGATTCTGTAGATAAAACAAGGAAAATATTGTAATGCTTGTTGAAAATAAAACATTAATATTTTTATGAGTACCAGGTAACATGAATATTTTCATCTCTCTAATTCTCTCAAATGACTAAGTAAATAAAGGTACACAAAAACCTTTCTCCTGAATCCTCATCAAATCTATATTTCATCTGGATAGGACGCCAATGAACAGGTGATTGTTCCTTTCTCATAAATTCAATGCATCTATCTTTATAATGTTTTGGTAGCAGCGCTTCCTCTTCTCTGGACCATTTATATAGATATGGAACAGATCCTTCAAAGAAAATTATTAGCAATTATATTAGTAAGTGTAATAAATAATTATAATAATTATAAATAGTTACCCGTATTATGATACCAGTAATAGCATAATTACCGGGTATATAAAAGCAAAAGCCACAGCCCTGACTTGTACTTCACTAATTCTCTTACTTAGGGGCAATAACAAAAAGATGAAATTTGATCCAGTTATTCCTTGGAATAACTATGTACTGTACTTTTAATATTTAGACTAAAATACAGACTAAAAATTACAAAATAAAGGCCTAAGGAAAATGACAGGTACAACAATATAAAAAACACCCATTAGAGGAGCTATGGAGGAAATCACTACCCTGGTTTCTTTGGATGAAAGAAGAGAAAAAAAACAACCTGTCCCAGTTCACCAAAATAGAATCCTTAGAGACACCCACATAGATCGAAAATCCACAAAACTAGCACCCAAAACCGGCTAAAAAGAACCCATTTTATTTAGGAATAACTGAACATTAAAAAGAAATACTAATTAGGAAATATAATTATTGAGTCAACAAAGAAGCATAATGCTTTTCAACCCAGAGACCAAAGTTTGGGTTTTTGGCACATCGGCTCAATTTAGGCATTGTGGTATTCATGAGACCAGAGTTCCCTCCCTTCTATAAGAGACATCATAAAAAAGTGTCACTGACAGACAATTTCTGAAGTCAAGATTTGTAGATCTAGAAATCTAGATCCATATTTTTTTCAAGCCATATTCTGTCACAGTGCATTAAACGTAAATCCATGTCTTAAACATTGTTTACGATGTCTTGTATTTAGGCATTTTAACACAAACTAGGCTATAGACTAAATCTACTATTCAAGAACAGTCCAATGATCAAACAATCAGTCTTCACTAGATTAGGATTCTTGTATAAGACTACATTCTAGAGCTAGAATCAAGTTTCGAAGATTGAATACAGTGCCACACACAATAAGTTGAATAAGAAACATAGATCTAGTCCTAGACCAGAAATAGGACACTAGACTAGATCTATTAATTAAATTCTAAGTGTTAATAATGTAGTCCGATGAAAATATAATGGCATAAAATGAAACAGGAAAAATTAAGTCTAAAAAATTATAAGGTCTGAAAATGAATAATAAAACATAGATCCAATTTGGATGAAAATCAACATGTTCATTGAAAAATCGATTCAATAAAGATACAAGATCTATATATTATTATACAGATTAGATCTATCTACTCACTACTGTCAAGCAGCAGTTAACATATTCTAAGCAAACTCAGAAATGCCAATTTCAAATTTATTTCCACCCACGATGGCCCATCCACTGCAATGGTGCTGATGTTTTTTTTCTAAATCTGCAAAATTTCAGGACATTCAAGGACTTTGAAGGAGATATTTTAAAGTTTAAAGTTCCAGGAGATTTCCAAGACTTTTTTTTATAGTTTTTTTTAAATTCCAAGAGCTTTTCAGGACATTCTTGAATTTCAGAGGTCACGGAAACCCTGTATTTTATCTGTCTAATCCAGAACTATAATCTATTAAATTCAGAATATAAGTGTAGGACAAATACAAATTAATGAAAGTAGAAATAAAGATGTAAACTCAGAAATCCAAGATAAAATTAAAGAAAACAATCCAGCTTACTCCTTGGGAATGACCACTAATCTTAAAATGAAGGAACTAGATGAATCACTAAAAGTCCTCAAACCAAAACAAGCCCCGGGCCCAGACAAAATATCAAATGACATGCTTCTTCACTTGGGTCCTCAAGCCAAAAGAAAACTGCTACAAATATTCAATGCTAGCTGGAAATCTGGCAGAATTCCAAACATCTGGAAAAAAGCCATTATGATCCCTATACTAAAGCACGGCAAACCAAGAAATAAACTGGATAGCTACCGCCCCATCAGCCTCACTAGCTGTACTTGCAAACTGATGGAAAAAGTGATAAATAGAAGGCTGACATGGATCCTTGAGTCAAATAACCTACTCACTGAAGCCCAGGCTGGCTTTAGACAGGGTTTCTGCACCAAAGTCAATATGAAATTCAAGGAGTTTTCCAGGACTTTTCCAGGGGAAATTTAAAAATTCCAGGACATAAAATTTGCGTAAAAATATTACATAACAATTGTCAAAGTTGATTATTATTATTGCTCATTAATCTTCGGAGTCGAAGAGAAGCCTTATTATGTATGTATATATATATATATATATATATATATATACACATATATATATATATATTACATATATATATATATATTACATATATATATATATATATATATATATATATATGTAAGTTATCTTTTAATCTAGTAACAACTTGACTGTCATCCCAAAACCTCAAACAAACATTTTTCTTTTCAAAGATTTATAAAAGAAGATTACAAACGTTTGCTATTCCATTTTTTAAAAATAAGAAACATTCTTAGAGTTGCCTTCTCTGTGGTGGAAATGTAGGCTACATTTTTAGTTCCTATGTGTATGTAGGCCTAATGTTTTATTGTTTTAATAACTGTGCTTAAATCCTCCTCATAAACAGAGCCTGTAACATACAGGTCTATTTGTATGTTTAGTTGGCATTAGCTTACTAGATAATGGCTTTTGGATTTATTTTTTTTTTGGGGGGGGGGGGGGGGGGGAGAGAGGAGGAGGTATTAAACCCATGAGCGTTTTTTTTTTTTTCCAAGCACAATTTCATTTTCAACTATGTAGTTTCCCTGTCTTTTACCGACCGAAATAACTTTTACGGACTTTCACAGCTGTGTGAGAGATATTTTGCTTAAATCTACAGTAGATCTAGACTCTAGATCTAAGTCACAAAATTCGCGGACTTTTCACGCCTGTGAGTGAATTATCTTCACTAGATTCTATGATTTAGTGTAAAATTTAGAGTCTAGATCTAAATTTAAGACACTAAAATTCGCGACTTTTCACGGCTGTGTGAGAATTATCTTCACCTATCTACTGTAAATTTAGACTCTAGATCTAAGTCACTAAATCCGCGGATTTTTCGTGGCTGTGTGACAATTATCTTCCCTTAATCTACCGTAAATCTATACTCTAGGTCTAAGTCACTAAATTTCGCGGACTTTTAACAGCTATGTGAGAGCTATCTTCTAATTTAAGTCACTAAAATTTGCGGACTTTTCAATGCTAATCTTCACTATATTCTAGTGATTTAGCTTAAATCAAGAATCTAGCGTATTTCTAGAATAATCTAGACATTAGATGTATCGAGATCATTCAACGGACTAAAATTCACGATATTTTGAAGTTAGGTCCGTGAAGTATCTTCACTAGATCTAAATCTAGATACTAGTTCTAGCTAGAGTCGAGATGATTTACTCAAAACACTCTGTTACAACAAGATTTTATGTGAGGGAGGGCCCTTCAGAAAAATAATCATTATAATGCCAGGTGAAATGCTCTTGCTTTGAGCCAAGGCCATCTTCAATCACAAGAACACGCTTCACAAGTGGGTGAAAGGCGGTGTAGACGCGTCACTGGTCAGCTTATTGACACAGCCAGCCCGTAAAAAGTTATGGAACGTAGTTTGGATGAAAATCAACGTGCTCAGTGAAAAAGCGATCCGATAACGATACTAATCTATAAATAGATTAGATCTATCTATTGTCAAGGAGCAGTTACACATTCTGTGCAAACTCGGAAATGCTCATTTCGAATCTATTTCCGCCGCGACAGCCCAGCCGCAGCAATGGTGCCGAATTTTTTAAATACCTTTTTTTTTTTTCTTTTTTTCGATCGGCGAAATTCCAGGACATTCAAGGAGATATTTTAAAATTCAAGGAGATTTCCAGGACTTTTTTATTTTTTCTGAAATTCCAGGAGATTCAAGGACATCCTTGAATTTCAGGAGGCCGCGGACACCCTGTTTAGAAAAGGCAGATCAACAGAAGATCAAATTGCCTTCATCACACAAGAAATAGAAGACGGCTTTCAAGAAAAGAAACCAACAACAATTGTGTGGGTTGACTTAGAAAAAGCGTTTGACAAAGTCTGGGAACAAGGTCTCTTGCTCAGAATGTACAACTGGATAAAGGAATATCTAAATAATATAAAAGCCTTAGTTTGCATGCAAGGACAAAGAAGCCACATAGTGGGTATAAAAAATGGTGTCCCCCAAGGAGGAGTCCTATCCCCAACACTTTTCCTAATATTCATAAACGATCTAAATCAAAACCTACCAAGAAAAGTTAAAAGCAGCATGTATGCAGATGACCTTGCCATAATTAGCACAGAAGAATATGTAGGAACAACATCGAATTTCGATTACAAAATGCTCTTGATAAATTCAATAATTGGTCCAAAGACTGGGGCATGTCCATCAACACAAAAAAGACAACATGTACCATATTCTCACTGTCAACAAAACAACAAACAATAAAATTAACATTAGATAAGTAAGCTTTAGAAAAAAATGACAGCCCTACATATCTTGGAGTCACCTATGACCCGAGACTAACCTGGAAAAACAAAATAGATAAAACACAGAGTAAAGGCATCCAGAGACTATCCATCTTGAAAAAATAAGCTGGCACAGATTGGGGAGCTAATCACAACATCCTGAAAAAGACCTATACCAGTTATGTAAGACCTGTACTAGAATATGGTGCCACTGCAAGGGGCTCAGCAGCCCAAACCAACCTAAGAAAAATAGACAAGGTTCAAAATGTTGGTCTAAGGATAATGACAGGAGCAATCAAAACAACACCCATAAGAGCTATGGAGGAAACCGCTGCCCTGATCTCTCTGGATGAAAGAAGAGAAATAAAAATCCTTTCCCAATTCACTAAATTGGAAACCTTGGAGAGGCACCCACTCAGAACAAAAATCCACAAAACTGGCACCAAAAACCATCTCAAAAGGACCAATTTCATGTAATACAGGAATCTCTAAACCTAAAAAAGAAACACCAACTTGAAAAAATTACTCTGGAATCCTCAATACACTATAATGAATCTTCACCCTGGGACGAAAGCCCACTTCCTACTATAAGGGACCATATTGAAAACATAAAAAGAAAATCTGATTACAGACCAACAGAGCTCAAGGAAATAGTGAACTGTTTTCTACATACCAATTACCCTAGCAATCAGTGTGTTACGTGCGCATCTTAGTGTGAATGTGAAATGGTGCGATTGCGTGTTGAAAGGAAAGAAGAACCGAAATGGAGGACTATGAACAAGAAAGTGTTTTCAGTGTTAATAAAGATTAAAGTATTTATAAACTGTGATTTGTCGTTTACATGTCTAAAGAGTCTCATCCAATATGAAAACGTAACAAGTGGCGCCCAACGCAAAGGTAACCCACGTATCCCTCTATTCACAGGGGATCTCCTGTCAGCAGACAGTAGAGATAGTAAAATCTAGATCTAGAGACAGGAGAACATTCGATTCGATATTATTAGAAATAGACTATGGCGGACAGGGCTGAGGTAGCAGCGTTGAAGGAAGAGGGAAGGTTGTTGGAGCTTGAAGGGGCAGAACTAAGAAAATACGTACAAGAAAGGTTGATGGAGAGGGAGAGATTAGCGATGGAAAGAGAAAAAGAAAAGGAGAGATTAGCGATGGAAAGAGAAAAAGAAAAGGAGAGATTAGCGATGGAAAGAGACAAAGAAAAGGAGAGATTAGATAAGGAGGACAAAAGAGAAAGGGAAAAAGAAAAGGAGAGATTAGCGATGGAAAGAGACAAAGAAAAGGAGAGATTAGATAAGGAGGACAAAAGAGAAAGAGAAAAGGATAAGGAGATAGTAGCAATTGAAAGGGAAAAGAAAAATGAATTGGTCGCCATTGAAAGAGAAAGATTAGCATTTGAAAAAGAGACAGCAGAGAAAAAGTTAAAAACAGACCAAGGAAAAGAGAATGATAAAAGAAAGAGTGAATCTACAGGGAATAAACTGGCAAAATATAAAGGTTTGATATTCAACGAAGACAAAATGGACATAGACATTTTTTTGAAGAAGTTCGAAATAGAAATGAGAGAACTGGAGTATCCTGAAGACAAATGGACATTCTTATTGTCAAGATCATTTACAGCGGAGGTGCCTTCAAAAATATGTATGAACCAGAGTAACTACAGCATTGTGAAAGAACAACTACTTCGAACTTTCGGGAAAACAGAAGCTTTCTATCGCCAACAGTTTGTTAATTGTGAGATAGAACCAGAGGATGACCCGCAGACCTTCTTGGACAAAATGAGCAGCCATTTCGATAACTGGATAGAAACCGCTGAGGTAGAAAAAACCTTTGACAGTCTTAAGACATTTCTCATGCTGGACAAAGTGATGTACGAGTGTCAGGAGGAATTAAAAATATTTCTGTTGGAGAGGAAACCGAAATCCATAGAAGACATAGTAAGACTGATAAGGGCTTATAAAGTGGCACATCCCGAGAAGAAATTATCTAGAGGCAGTGATATAGAAGAAATAGTTGCCTTTAACAGAACATGGGAGACACAGAATAACTCTCACAGAACAAGGGAGACACAGGAGAGACAGTATAGAAGTGGTACATATGAAAGACAAAATGATAGCCGCAACGGAAGATATCAAGGAAACAGACAGGAAAGAAAGGACTGGGAGAAAGGTAGAATAGAGCAAGGCTTATCATTGTCATCTGATACTGGAACATTGGAGATTTTTCATACATTCGTAGGGAACAAGGCAGCCAAGACCATCAGGGATACTGGGAGCACTATTATTGGAGTGAATAAGAATTTAGTGGAAGACCATGAATATACAGGCGAATCTAGGAAGTGTGTTATGTTTAATGGGAATATTGTACAATTACCGATTGCTAAAGTTAGTATAGACACACCGTATGTTAAGGGGACAGTGGAAGCTTGTGTTGTAGATCAGGGTGAGATAGATTTAATTATTGGGAATATCCATGGGGTGAAAATATGTTCAGTAAGGGAGATTGAGAATTGGAAGAAATATTATGGGATAAAGTCTACGCGAGGTAGAAATGGGGATGTGGAAGAAGACATAAGATCTCATACATCAGATGACATGGGTAGCAGAGAGCACGAGAAGAAAGAATTAACAGATAAGGTAGAAAGCAATGCAATAGGAATGGGTCCAAATCAAAGTAAAGTAAGGCAATCAGTGGTACAGGGAAAGCGATTTAAACCCACATATAGACGTACAAGTTCATACATCTTATGCTTTAATTGTGGGAGAAGGGGGCATATTAGAAGACAGTGTCAACAATTAATTAGAATTAAGGATTCAAGGTACAATAGTGAAGAGGCGTATACGAGAAAAGAGAGGGATATTAGCAGCCTAGAAAACAGTACAGCTAGATCATTAGGTAGTAGGATCACAATGGGACATCATTGCAAAGGAGGGAAGCGGAAAGGATGGCATGTCAATAATGTTAGAATTATATAGATAGGATTAGAAAAGGTGGGAATGATGGACATTAATTATTGTTCTATTCTACAATGAATAAATATATGTGTAATGAATTGAATATTGTTGTAACAATATGCATGGAGCAAGATAGACTTTGTTTGTTAACTATTTGATTGCGACTGGAATGATGGTGTTTTGTACAGGCATACGATTATGAGTGGGGAGTTGTATTAATAAAAATATGATTACTTATAGATATATGTTAACAGAAGTGGTTTCAATTGCTCATAATAACAGTTATTATTGTGATGAATATAATTGTTATTTCATGTTGGAATTGTATTGGTATTAACATGACATTGTGTTTGATTTTGTGTAGTTATTACATTATGGTTTTATATGTTACCGATTTGTTTTAACTTGGAATAGTCTGATAATATATTCAGTGATTTGTATTTTGGACGTTCGATGTGCATCGAACTTGTTAAACAGGGGGGGTGTTACGTGCGCATCTTAGTGTGAATGTGAAATGGTGCGATTGCGTGTTGAAAGGAAAGAAGAACCGAAATGGAGGACTATGAACAAGAAAGTGTTTTCAGTGTTAATAAAGATTAAAGTATTTATAAACTGTGATTTGTCGTTTACATGTCTAAAGAGTCTCATCCAATATGAAAACGTAACACAGTGGATCAGAGTTTACACGGATGGCTCATCCCATAAAGCCATCACAAATGGAGGAGCTGGAATACTTATCGAATGGCCAGATGGAGAAAAACTAGAAAAATCCATTGCAACTGGAGAGCTCTCTGACAGTCACAGAGCAGAAAGGGTTGATTTGAGTTTTGATTTTAGGCACATCGGCACAATTTAGGCCATGTCGTGCCTGCAGTCCCTTAAGGACTACTCTCTCATTCTAAACAACAAGGGCCAGATTCTATACAGTCATATCATTAAAATCAAGGTCTATTCACAGTTAAAATAGTAAAGGTAGTAAAAATTTAATTATTTGGTAAAAATCTAATGTAAATAGTACATGTTCACAAATTCATAAATCAGATCTTCGTAGATAATCCCACTTCCCGGATAAAGCCCAGTACCTTCCCAGGGTCGACATTATCAAATAGTGTTTTTAAGTTAGTGGCTCTAAAATATTTCTCCCTGACATCCTGGTATCTGGGGCAATCAACGAGGATATGTTCCACGGTGAGGCGAGAGTCACAGTACTCACAAAGTGGGGGTTCCTCTCTCTTCAGCACAAAAGAGTGCGTGATGTAGGTATGACCAATCCTAAGTCTGGACATGGTCGTGCTACCACACCTTGTCAGACCCTTAGATGTGGGCCGCCACCTGACATCCGCCACAATCTGCCTGAGTTTACTGTGAGTCTCAGCCTCTCGATAGGTGGCAGAGGCAATACTTTGTCTCAGGTCCAAGCAGGGAATTTGGGTTCCTGACACTGCATGATTTAGGGCTCTCTTTGCTTCTCTGTCTGCAGCTTCATTTCCCTCAATGCCAACATGGGAGGGGACCCAGATGAAGGTGGCATCCCTACGGTCGGCTGTTATTTGATCCAACAGCTTCAAGCTCTTATGCAGAGCAGAAAGGGAAGCACTAGCACTAGCTGCTACCATGCTAGCAAATCATCCAAGTTCCCCTCACAGTCAGATTGTCTTTCTAACAGATGCGAAAACAACCCTCCAAAGCTTGCAAAACTCTGATTCCTCTTATATTAAAAACCTCAGAACAGCACTTACAAAGCTCAACAACAACAGCAAAAAAACTGTTATTCAATGGATTCAGCTCATATACAACTAGCAGGAAATGAGAAGGCTGACACACTCGCCAAGAGTGGGAGAACAAACTCACAAATAAACTCTGCACTCTATCCAGAAGAAATGAAGAAATTAATTGTAGATAAAATAAATGAGAAATGGACAAGCTCCCATCCAAATCACAAGAAAGATGACGCTTACTATAAGCTATCCCGACAAGACCATCGTCTAATCTTTCTACTCAGGACCGGACACAACAGAATGCGACAACACATGTACCGGAAGCTCAAAATTGGAACCAGTGAAATCTGCCCATGTAGAGTATCACCAGAAAATGCCTACCACGTCCTCCAAAACTGCTCTCTTTACCCAGAGGCCCGTTTAAGACATTGGCCCCAAATCACCCCAATAGAAAGAAAACTATATGGAGAGCTCCCTGATTTGGAAACCACTGCGCAGTTCATCTCATGTATTGGTCTAGTCATATGAACACTCCAACATAACAATGAGAACGATGAAGAAGAATATAATAGATCTAGAAATTTAATCATTTCAATGACAATGTAGACTTACGAAAATAGTTGATCCATGTTCCCCATCTTGGAATATTTCTTGATGTAACTGTGAATCTAGAATTGTTATGTCTCTCAAAGTAGGTAACTTCATGGATCACCATATCTTTCATTTGCTTTAAGCTTGGCATAAATCTTGTTATTTTAACTTTTTCCATTTTTTTAAATTCTCACTTTTACAGAGTCTAGTCTCTACCCTCTAAGTCAAGATCTTAAAGTTCAATGAAGTCCGACTCAGTTTCAGTAGAAGTACATCTAAGTGGGGCTATCTATTAAATTATTCAAGACAAGACAAGTCAGTCAGACGAAGTCTGAAGTCATTCAAGATTTAGAACTAGTTTTTATAGGTGTATAGACTAGTATAGTTAGTCTATCTAGTATAATCTAGATCTTATCAATTGTAGCCAAAATGTAGATCTAGAATCTAGATCTTGTCTGGTAGTGTAGAATCTAGTCTAGATTAGTAGATAGATTCTATGATTATCATAATATGATGTCTAGGCCTAGGTCAATTTTTTTCTTTCAAACAGGAAGTTGGTAGATCTACATCTTAAACTTAAAAAGTTGAAGAATGGACATAGTTCACAAACCTATATATATTATAGCTAGACAAAAAAATATGCAAAATCACAGACCCATATTTGTTGTAACTGTGTTCCCGCGCTCATATGCATATTATATGGTCTAACCAGGGTCTAGCGCACTGTTCCATACGAGGGAAGGAAAAGCATTACAGGAAATAAGAGACTAGGTGGATTCCGGCTAAGTTGTAAAGAAGTACTTAGAGAACTTTGTGTTCTGTTGGTTTGTGTGTCTCGGTTACTTTATTTAGTTAATTAATTCTTAAATCACCGTAACTGTTAATCTTCCTTTGTTGAGTGCTTGCCATAGATTTACTACAATTGGTGTCTGGAAGTGGGATTAGGCAGCTCAACAGAGGGAGGATGGCGTATACAAAATCACTAGATCAGCTTTCAGTGAAAGAGCTAAAACAGGAGCTCTGAGAAAGAGAGCTAACAATTAGGGGGCAACACAGAGACACTTGTAACACGTCTCCGTCAAGCTCTAATCGAAGAAAAGCAGGATTCGGATACGCCATATTTGAAGTGGATCCGGCAGGGCTTTTTTAAGGTGACGGTACGCACCGGTACGGCGTACCTTCACCTTTTTGAAAAAAATATTACTTTTCTTGTATTGTAACGTATATTATTAATTTTTAGTGGTTAAAAGTTAGCCAATCAACTACCGAGTACCGGCACCTAATCACTAAGCACCGGCACCTATTTTGTTTACAAAAAAAAAAAAAAAAAAAAAAAGCACTGCCGAACCGGATATGTCGAAGCTGTTGAAAACTATGCAAGACTCGATACGAAAATAAAGCGAACGAATTAGCGCAATGCAGGATTCTATGCAAAGAGAATTGGACACGCTAGATCTGGGCATAAAAACTGACTTAGGAACAATGAACCAGCGGATAACAATGTGGATGAGAAAATGAACCAGAGAGGGCTGACGCTGTTTGGAAAAGAAATAGAAGAAATTAAGGCTCAAGTGAAAGAAGGAATGAGTAAGATGCAGGAGACAAACACAAAGTCAATGTTACCCGAGGTTTATGGGAAGATTAAGCCTCCTGTTTTTGATGGGTCTGTCTCTTGGTCTGTCTACAAAAGGCAATTTGGGGCAACTGCCAAGGTCAATAAGTGGAGCAGTGATGAAGAGAAATGTTAGCCTTGAGAGGAAAGTCTTCTGAACTGCTTCATGCTATCACAAACCAGCAAGACTACAATGCCATCATACAAGCTCAGATACGAATTTACAATAAGTGTATAGAGTCCTTCTGAAAACCCGACAACATAGTACCGGTGAAACTCTACAGGAACTAAAAAAACAGACATCGAACGTCTTGCTCATCTGGCGTACCCGACAGCAGCATCGGAGTTTCAAGAGGTAGTCATCGCTGGTGCCTTTATCGATGCCCTTCGAGACCCGGAGCTAAAGAAAGCTGTCAGAATCAGTGGCAAGCGCAAAGCCTGCGAAGCCCTAGGAGTATACGCTCTTTCGTATGAAGCCGCCAAGGATTCGTTGAAAAACATTTACTATGGTCGAAGTCTAGATATTACACAACTTCTTAGAAGTGTGTCGGAGGTGCTGGAAGAGCGAATAACAAGTGTCCGATGCTGGAACTGCGGTGAACATGGACATCTACGAAGAAACTGTACTAGAAGACTCGCTCAACGCAGTCCAGAAACAAATGCCCGACAAGGTCCACATAACATAACAAGGGAAACTTGCATTCAAGGGGCGGAAAACAATGATCCACAAAGTGGGAGCCCCTAGGCGATGAGGATAATTAAGAGAATGGTCGAGTCAGAAGAATGGAGGAGGATACGAGCTTACCTGCACAATCGGAATCAATTATTTGGAGAACATTAGAAATTGGTCATACAGTGACGAGAACGGCGCTGGTTGAGGGCATAGAAAATTTCAGCGAACTTGCGTAGGAAAGACGTTGGTCAGAATCGAAAGAGATCAGAAAGTACCTGTTAGAATTATGAATTTTGGCTTGGGTGAAAAAAAAAAAGGAAAGACAGCATTATTGCTGCACTGAATCAGCCCACCCGCATATTACAAAGCTCCAGGGGGAGATTAAGACGAATTTATCAGATGAACAATCTGCCAAAGCCGAAAGATTGATTTGTGAGTTTGGTGATATCTTGCCGAATGATAAGAAAGAATGCAGGTGGACGAATATGGTTTAACATTGTATCGACACTTGAGCAACACCTTTCAAAGGTTGTCGATGACTTATATTCCGTTATTCCTCATGTCATATAGCGGTATATGGCAGCACTGGATATATCCCAGTGAAGATGTTGTTTGGCCGCAAACTTAGATTACCATGAGACATTATTTGGCCTTCCGAGAGTTACACTAGCTACTGTCATCGAGTATGTATTCAATCTTCGAAAAATAATGGAGAGTGTTCATGATCTTGTCCGAAATAAGATCAAGATCAATAAGGATCTTATGAAGACACGATATGACAAACGGGCCAGTTCCTCTGGGTTTTAAGAGCGCGATCTGGTTTGGTTGTACAACCCTAGGAGGCGAAAGTCCATATCGCGTCGCCAAGAAGATCAACGACGTGGTCTATAGGATACAAAACAACTCCACGGTCCCAGCTGAAGGTCGTCCATGTAGATCAACTCCATCAGTACTGTGGAGGAATAGATTCTGTTCGACACGACCAAGTTTGAAAAGGGAGAGGGAGTGTCGTGGAAAATAAAGTTGTTGTTTTTTCTACCCTAACCTAAGTAATATATAATTGAATGTTTAGATCTAGTAATTGAACATCGAAAATAAGAGCACTCTCGTCTCATAATTATTATTTTGTATTTTTTAGATACATACTTAGAAAGACCTAGGTAATCAATCTTTTTAAATGTACATAAGATGATTCTAATCAACAGACGTGAATTATTTCGATCTAGGATTTTCGAAACATTATCTCAATGGAAACTAACAGGAAATGGCTTAAATTTATTTCATATATGAGCATTGCATTATTTCTAAACTTTGAAAACTAAAGATCATTACTTTTCTAAGACAGAAAAGATCGATTTTCATAGAGTCGGGGCGACTTCTCTTATAGCATGAAAGAGAGTTACGTACATAACATAGTTTCATCTTGTGTAATTCACCTCTTTTTACACGCTGAAAGATAATGTACACGCGTTTTATAGTTCCAAAAAAGGTTGACGCATTAGGTCATGTATCGACCATGTCTTCTACCACCAGTCATCAGATTGTAGTTAGGACAAGCAGCACATGGAGTAGAAAATGCTCTGCTGTTAATATTTAAAACCCTTTTTGAACTCCAGAATGGACGTCTTTCGTGTTCGCACCATTATCCTAACCTTGATCACCAATATTTTCAACATTTAATTCAAGCTTCTCTCCAGCTCATTCACTAGTAGGCCTACATCGTGTAAGTCCTGTCCAGAAGTACTTTCAACAGGTCATTTTAAGAGATCAAGATAGTTTTAGATATAGATATATTTATATGTCATTTCTTCATTCAGTGTAGAATAGGCATCTAGATTGATCGTAAACACTGTAGATCAATATTCGATAACGAAAATGCCTAAATCTATATTCAAGTTTTAAATATACCCAGATTTCCAGATTTGATACATTATTATTTACAACTAGCTATTTTACCCGGCTTTTTTTTTTTTTTTTTTTTTTTTTTTTTTTTTTTTGGGGGGGGGGGTATGTTTTTGTTTTCTTATATTCATGGCAAGTTTCTTCTAGATGGGTACAGAATCATTTTTTTTAAATTTTATTTGTTATACATAAGTTGTTTTTTTTTTTTGTTTTTTTTTTATCGTACTAGATCTAGAAAATACGTGGGCAAGGCGGAATGTGTGCTTATGTACTTTTAAATATAATTAATGAACATCTTATCTTATCTTATATAATACAGACGTTACTTCAAAAAAGAAGATGATTACGTCCTACGCGTCATGCATTTAGTCATTATACACGTAGATCTACTTGAAATATACCTTAATAGTTGTAATAAAATATTTTTAAAAAATATACATAAGTGGGCCTCTAATAGTAATTTGAAAGTTGTTTTTTTCTAAACACAGTCTAAAAGAAAGACTACAGTGATGTGTAGTTCTCTAAATATGTTTTTCAAAACGCCCATTTGAAGGTAAATTTGGTTAAATAATCAAATGGATAGACTATTTTGTACGTTCACTTCTAAAACTAAAAAGTGATCTTTTTGAAGATTAGAGTGACTAGATCTAGCCTTGGCCAATCAAAAAGATGCAAACGATTTGCTATTTACTAATCAAGTACAGGTGTCATAATTGTTGTATTATATAAGGTAGTTTATTAATGGCTAACATGTTCAATAATACGCCTTTTATATTTTGCTTGTTTTTGGCCTTTCATGCTTATTTAATTTGTATCTCCGCGCTGATCAAGTAAGCTGCGGGCGATATTAGGCCTATGAATCGAAGGTAAATTTGTAAATTTATCGATGTCAAGCGGACCATTCGGTCTGCATCTGATATTGTGTCCACAGAGTTAGGCAATTTTTTTATATTATTTTTATGATCTTCACTTTATGGTAGGGCTACATAACATATTTTAGATTTACCGCTAGTATTAAAGGAGCTTTTATCCTAAGTTTCATCAAGATTGGTCAACTCGCTTTAATTTATACCGAAGACATAGGCCTACATGCATAGTTACATAGGCCTAGGTTTTTATGGAGGCTTCAACCTCCCCCCGGGGGGGGGGGGAGACGGACTTTAGTGACTGATTTTTTGTTTTGATTTTGTTTATTTTAGGTGAGATTTTAATACTAAACCATCATTTGCCCCAGCGCAGGAAAGGGGGTTTTGAGTTTAAAACCCCATACCAGGGGGTTTTGCAGTTAAATTCCCCTCTTCTATATGTAGTGGAGTGGATACCTTTTCAGGAAACACCGGCCACCCCGATATCCACGTGACCCTTCCCCCGAGATGGCACCTTGTGTCCGCGCATAACAAGGCAGACCAACGTGGGCACTGTCCATTCGACCGGCATCTCTTGTCGCTGTAGTGTCCGTACGTTACTGGACCTACGTCGTCTCCACTCCCTGTTTGTGCCTGGTTCTTCACCATGTGTTTATGTATGGCTGCAGGTCTTTAATGCATAATAAACAGTTGGAATCGTCCTATGAGTTCCTTTCATCATTTAGAATTTAGTTGTCTTCTGTGCTAAACCCACCACATATAAAACAAAACAAACAAAAAAAAAATAATGCAAACGACAATCCCCAAATTCCAAGAGCATAGTAAAGGAAGATTTTGATTTTAAACCCCCCTCCAAAATTTACTATAAAAGCCCCTCTTCAATATAAAAAAATCAAATTACACACTTCAATATGAAAAAAGAAAACTACACACTCCCAATTCTATGAGCGTAACCAAAGGGGTTTTAAGTTTAAACCCCCGTCCAGTGGGGTTTGAAGCTAAAAAGAAATTACCTCTTCAATATAAAAAAAAGCAAATTACACACTCAAAAATCTTTGAGAGTAACCAAAGAAGTTTTAAGTTTAACCCCCCCCCCTTTCAGCGGGGTTTGAAGCTAAAAAATACCTCTTCTATAAAACAAAACAAAAAAACAAATTCCACACTCAAAATGCTATGAGCGTAGCTAAATGGGGTTTTGAATTTGTTAAAAAAAAACTCTAGAGATTTTTTTAGTTTAAAACCCCACAACAGATGATTTTGACGTTAAAACTTCCTTTTTCGATATAAAATCTAAAGCAAACTACGGTCACATAATTCCAAGAGCGTAGCCAAGAGAGGTTACAAAATTTCTACCAGTGGCTGGTTTCCATTAATAAAGTGCAGTGTAAAGTCATCTGCCGAAATTGAAAAAAGACTAAATGTGACTCAACTAAGATGGCTAAGACGGATTTTAGGAATCAGTTATAGAGATCGGTTCTCAATCAAGGAAATCCTATGCCGAACTGGGCGTCGACCCCTTAGTAAGGTTGTGAAACAGCATCGCATAAGGTTTTGGGACATGTTCTCCGACAAAATGAATTACGCATAATAAGAGTTGCAATGACATGGAGGCCATTACGAGGAAATCGCAAACTGGAACATCTTAGTACAACTTGGCGCCACACTTTCATGGAGGTCCTTAGAGCAGGTGGGAAGAGGCTTGAGACATTGCCAGTGACAGATTTTTGTGGAAACAGCTTGCCGCCAAATACGCCGAACGGCGTGGGAGGGTCTAAGTCAGTAAGAATAGCAGATTAGGTTTTTAAAATAAAACTTTTTAATAGCAGGATAATGCACTCAGACTATGCATTTTTTTTTTTTTTTTTTTTTTTTTCAATACCGGAAATTGTGCTTGGCTGCGGGGCACTGGGGAGCCAACAGCGCTCCTCTGACCCCCTTGCTGGCAAGAACGGAAATTCTACAATTTTTCCACTAATTCCAGGAAGAACCTAGAGTACAATAAACGTCTTCCGAAAGAATGAAGGGTCAGAATGTTATAAAGATTAATTATGTACACACATACATACATATATATATACACACATATATATATATATATATATATATATATATATATATATATATATATATATATATATATATATATATATATATATATATATAATTTTTTCCGCGGGGGGGGGGGGAGAAAAAAAATCCCCCCACCCCGAAAAAATCCCTGGCTGCGCCCATGATTCCGCAAGCTTTTTAACGCCGGAAGTGGTAATAGTCTTAAGCCCATCATTACCTATAAAATGCTTCCAATGGCATGCGTCTCAAATAGCCTCTGACAACCAGTCCAACTCCTGGCCTTCACATGTGATTCAGATACTGAGCCTGACGGAACCGTTGCCACAGACAGGAGAAGGGGCAAAGGCGAGCAACTGGCGCCTAAACCAGCAAGCTTCGGGCAGGAGGGGCTCGTTAGCCTTGGTTGGCTACCCATCTAGGAGAAGGAAAACTCTGAATCCAAAGCTGCGCTGCCTTGCGGCTATACCCAAACATGGGAAAGGCTTCGGAAGACAACCCTGAGGAAAAATCAGGAGCTGTTGACCCTTAGGCAGATTGTGGCCTACCATGCTACAGCCTGGCAGATCCTGCGGCGCTACTGATCCCAAACTGTATTGTAAATTCGTTCTTTTGGGCACATCAGTTGCGCGGTGAGGGGGGAACAGCTGTGTGGGCGATATCGTTCCGACCATAAACAATGCCCAGGCTTTCATCTCACGTTTTCAAAGCTCTAACCCCAAAAAACTGGAGAGGACACTCCAGCTTCGCCTTTGGCGTCGGCCAAACACGGGAAGTGGCAGTCACCGGTTATAAGCTCAAATGCTCAATTGACATAGAGCAGGGCGCCAGGGGTCGATGGGAGGGATCCTAGGATTCTAATGGACAGCTACCACCCGCCTCAAGCTAGGCAGCCCTCAGCCAATAAGGTGCTGTCCCGTCATGCCTGTCTTTCTCGTTTGGGTACACCAGGATAGGACGAAATCTGAAAAGCAGGCACAAAGCCAATGTACCAGTTGACATGAAAAAAAAAGAGGAGCTCCACTCTTAAACTGGGCACGTGGAATGTGCGTACTCTACAAACTGGACTTAATGAAAACTTACCAGACCTAGAAGATGCCAGAAAATCCGCAATACTAAATGATGAACTGACCAGGCTCAAAGTAGACATTGCCGCCCTTCAGGAAACTCGTTTAGCTGACTCTGGCTCAATCAAAGAAAAAGACTACACCCTCTTCTGGCTAGGCAAAGCCGAAAGTGAAGTAAGGGAACATGGCGTTGGTTTCACAGTTAAGAACACACTGCTGAACACAGTAGAGCTGAAGTGCAACGGTTCAGAAAGACTCCTATCATTACACCTTTACACATCTATTGGAACGTGACTTTGATAAGTGCCTACGCTCCTACACCAGAGACCAAAGATATGTTTTATGACAACCTTTTGTCTGCTCTTAGCGAGATCACAACTACGGAACAGGTTATTATCCTCGGCGACCTCAATGCACGCGTTGTATCTGACAACTCTGCATGGGACAGCTGTATTGGGCGTTTTGGTGTCGGAAAAGTAGATGAAAATGAACAAAGGCTCCTCGAGGTTTGCTCACTACACTCCCTCTATGTCATTAATACCTATTTCAAGACTAAACCGCAGCACAGAGTATCTTGGCGGCACCCTCGCTCCAAACACTGGCACCAAGTAGACCTAATCATGGTAAGACAAAAGTGCTTAAAATTTGTCAGGCTTACCAGGTCCTATCACAGTGCAGACTGTGACACAGATCACTCCTTGGTATGTTGTAAGATCAATCTTCTCCCCCCAAAAATCCACCATACCAAGCAGATTGGAAGACCCCAATCGGATGTAAGCCAAATGTGCCACCCTGATCTCCAGATACAGTTTGCTGAATCTTTTGAACGCGAGTATAAAAATGCCTCTGGAAATACAGCAGCAGAAAAATTGGAACACCTCAAATCCACCATACAAAAGACTTACCTGGAAATCTTTGGAAGAAAAATTACAAAATAAAATGATTGGTTTGACTCTAAATCAGCTATTTTAGCACATGTCATCAGAGCAAAGAGAGATGCACTCGCTACATACAAGGCCAAACCTACCCAACGCAACTTGTTAAATCTGAAAGAAGCTAGAGCCAATACACAGAGGACAGCAATGATCTGTGGCAATGAATACTAGGTAGAGCTCAGTGAGAGTATTCAGCTCGCAGCCCAAGTGGGCAACATAAGAGGTATGTACACATATATTTCCACAAAGGTACGTAGAAAGCTTGCGATTTTTTCGCGAATTGCCGCGTTCAAACTGCGAGTCTATCAAAACCGTTTATTATTTGTTTCCACATTGATTTTATTTACTTTCTATAAACATTAAAACTCAGTAAGAGAGAAAAAAAAGAGAAAGCGATATGAAGAAATGTGATCGTGATGAAATAGAACCCAAAGAAAAACGCAAGAAAATGAAAATTGGCATATCGCAGACATTTTGAACTCAATAGACACGTTGAAAGATCAATGTTGTCTAATAATTAATAGCACATTATTTGTGCTACAAGAGCTTAGAACTTTGATTCTACAATGCTAAGGTGACCCGATATTTGGGGAGTAAAGAGGGACGCGTGTCAATCATGGGAATCCGCATTCATACTTCATAGATGTTTTGTAAAATGTTTTACATGTTTCGGATGTTCCTTCAGAGTGGACGATAGTTTATGTAACGTATTGGTATTATATGTACATTTGCACACTAGCGCGTCAGTGCAACACCGTTTGTGTTTACGTAATAAATGGAGTTCCTAATATGTCTTCCCTCTTAAACACTAGTTTGTTATTTGTGTAACACAAATATTCTACATGGTGTCAGAGTAAAACTTAAAAAGCTGTCCAGACAAAGATTTTTATAAATCTAATAATTGCTTCTTTTTATTTTGAGCAACCAATCTTGAATTGGAATGGCTGGGAATGTGGATAGGTCAACAAGGCCGTGAGGTTTACAAAACTCTAAATATTACTGATAGTGAAGAGGGAGATCCGCAATAGTTATTAAAGAAAATAGAAGACTACATAAGGCCAAGACAAAAGAGTGTCTAGATTTAGAGCACATCAGAGAAAGCAGGTAGAAGGAAAAAGTTTCGATAACTTTGTTAAAGACCTAAAGCTTCTCAAAGCCAAGTGAAAATGTTTAGGGGCCAAGAAGTTCTAACAATCAAGAGACAGTCACACGATGTACTCAAGCAGAAGTATAAAGACAACTCAGATAAATTATGTAGTAAATGCGGCAAGAACCACGAAAAGGGAAAATGTCCAGCAATAGGAACCACATGCAATTTCTGCAAAAAAGAAAAACCACTGGTTTCAAATGTGCAGAAAAAGACGTAACGTCAATCTGGTAGAAGATGACAGCCACAATGATGAAAATATTATACCTGTTAGTACTGCAAGTAGCCAGTATAAAAAGGGTAAAGTTGAGAACATCAATGTCGTTGAAGAGAAGTGGACTGTAAAACTAGTCGTGCATAGCAAGACATTAATTTTTCGTATCGATACTGGTGCAAGATGTAACATTCTTATCAAGTCAGAGTTTGAAAAGCTCAAAGACAAAGTAAAACTTGCTTATTCAGCAAAGTCACTCAAGTCTTACTCTAATCATGTTATTAAGACTTTAGGAGCAGTGGTGCTACCTTTGAAAAATAATATCCAAGAGGTGAAAGCAAGATTTGAGGTAGTAGACATTAGCCAAGAGAACATTTTGAGTGGTGACACAGCAGAATGTTTGGGACTACTACAACGGATAGACAGCATAGAATGCAAGGCAGAAGACGAGTTACAAAGAGAATTTCCTGAAATGCTGAAAACAACTGGAACACTGCCAGGAGAATACAAGATTCAGTTACAGGAAAATGCTAAAGGATTTATCCATCCACCACATCGCTTAGCAGCATCGCTACGTAATAAAGTTGAAGACAAACTTAAAGAAATGCAAGCTGATGGATTTATTACTCCAGTACATGAACCTACTGAATGGGTTAGCTCCATGGTTGTTTCGTTCAGGAATGACAAAGTGAGAATATGTATTGATCCAAAAGATCTCAATAAAGCAATCAGACGGGAACATCACCCGATGAAAACTATTGAAGATGTGATCACTAATATTCCAGATTCGAAGATATTCTCAGTTCTCGATGCCAAGTCAGGGTTTATGCAAATAAAGCTTGAAAGAGAATCTTCTTTTCTCACAACTTTCAACACATCTCTGGGAAGATATAGATGGTTACGATTACCTTTTGGAATCAAATCAGCGCCAGAAATTTACCAAAGAGTTATGGATGAAAGGCTTCAAGGTATTGAAGGAGCATATGTCATCATAGACGACATTCTAATTGCTGGTAGAGATGTTGAACATCATGATCACATTTTGAAACAAGTCATGCAAAGAGCAACGGAGTACAATCTAAAGCTGAACTATGACAAGTGAAAGATAAGGCAAAATAGAGTACCTTATATGGGCCATATCTTGTCAGAGAAAGGTTTAGAACCAGATCCAGCAAAGATAAAGGCAATTATTGACATGCCAGCTCCTCAAGACAAAGATGGAATCAGAAGATTTCTAGGTTTAATTCAGTACCTATCAAAATTTATTCCTAATCTAAGTCAAGCAGATGCTCCAATACGAAAGCGTCTAAAAGATGATATAGAATTTAAATGGAATCACAAAAACAAGAGTTTTGAAGAATTGAAACATCTTTGTACAAACCCTCCAGTTTTAACATATTATGATGTGAATAAGAACGTAGAGATAGAATGTGATGCAAGTAAAGATGGACTGGGAGCAGTATTACTCCAGCCAGGTCGTATAATTGCATACGCATCAAGAGCTCTCACGGATGCAGAAACAAGATATGCTCAAATTGAGAAGGAAATGCTTTCAATTGTGTATTGTACAAACAAATTTCACTGCTACATATTTGGTAAGGAAATAACAGTTTATAACGATCACAAACCTCTGGAGCAATTCTTCAAGAAACCTCTATTGTCAGCACCAACGAGAATACAGAAATGCTAATATGACTACAGTGGTATGATCTGAAAGTCTGTTACAGAAAAGGCAAGGAAATGTTTATCTCCGATACACTTTTTCGTGCACATCTACCAAATACACAGACATGTGAATTTACAGATGATTCAGTGCATATGATCTCTGTAAGTGATTCGAAATACAGTGAAATTCAAGACTGTACTTGCAAAGAACTTTCAATGCTTCGGGAAGTAATTATGATTGGTTGGCCAGATACAAGAAGCGAGACTCCAATTGAAGTCAGGCCATATTGGGATTCAAGAGACCAGTTATCAACTTCGGATGGTATTATATACAAAGGTCTGAGAATAGTCATGCCACCGAGCTGACGTAAATACTTGCTAAATCTGATTCACAAGTCTCACTTAGGAATAGTCAAGTGTAAGCAGAGAGCCAGAGAAGTCATGTATTGGCCAGGCATGAATGCAGACATTGAAGTAACAGTTAGGGATTGTAGCAGGTGTGCTGAACATCAGAATCAAAATGTGTCAGAACCGCTAATACCTACCAAGACATCAGATCTCAAGAAACACTTTGACTCCGAGAAACAGTCTCAGAAACATTATTATGATAAGAGGAAAGGAGTTAAAAGTCATAATCCACTACAAGACGGAACGGCAGTCAGAATGCAACTTAATTCTAAATGGAAACCAGGAACAGTAGTTTCCAAACCTTCTAAGCCTAGATCATATAATGTCAAAAGTGGAAATAAGGTCTACAGAAGAAACAGAAAACACATCAGAAAGTCTTCTGAGAAAGCAAACAGATTTGACAATAATTATGACTTTCCAGATGACATCTCAGAACAACCAGAACCACTAGATCTAGAGAGTCCAAGATTACAAACTACACTAGATTTTGAGCCACCACTACACACTGCTTCTTCTACACCTCTAGACCACATGAACCTTACGTAACACGCTCTGACAGAATAGTTAACAAACCCAAGAGACTTGATTTGTGATTGAGTGATTTGATTTTTTAGTTGATTAGTTTGTTAGTTATTTTGATAGATAGATTTTCTGAATTAAAGAAGAGAGATGTAACATAATAGTATTATATGTACATTTGCACTCTAGCGCGTCAGTGCAACACCGCTTGTGTTTACGTAATAAATGGAGTTCCTAATATGTCTTCCCTCTTAAACACTAGTTTGTTATTTGTGTAACACAAATATTCTACAGTTTACTTCCTAGTCCAAACTTCCCGCAAACGACGGAGGATGGGAGCGGGCAGGGTTTGAACCCGGGACCATCGATAAATCCAAACAATAGTCCAGGGCGCAAACCGCACGGCCAGGCAGCCATCATAGTATAGGAACATTTTCATGCTTTTTTCCGTGTATTTCTGGAACAATTTTTCCTATAGCAAAAGATGCCTGGAGAGCACTGAAATGACGTCCCCCAATAATCAGAACTGTTACATGCCATATTGCCGCAATGCAGCCACAATCAGCAAGAAGCTTTTGATTATGATCGAGTACATCTCTTGAGACAAGAAATATTATTAACATACAGTAGTATCTAAACCGCAGTCATCAGTGAGAACTTCCTTGTCTTTCCATAGCTCAAAATTCTGCTCTATTCTACATCGACTAATCCGCCAATTTCTTTAAAGATTTCACGTTGGAGCAGAAGTATCTTAAATAACAATAAATGTTCACTCATATTGTTTCCATGTCAATTGGTAGACTATTGATAATAAGCTGTTCTGCTTGTTTTCGTGTGAAAAACCGCCAAATGATTCTTTTCTGACTTACATTTATTTGTCTTGCCTGAAGATTGATGGCTTCGAATGCCCATTGTATGGACGCATCACTCACATTTTTGAGTCAATTTTGAATACACTCTGGTTCTTGTTATTAAGGATCTAGGTCCGTTGTTATTTCATTGCGATATTACTTGTACCCATTGGCGTAGCCAATATTTTTTCAGGGGTAGTGGTGCTGGTTTTTTTGGGGGAATTTTTAAATCTCCCACCCGCTTTATATGTGTGTGTGTGTGCGTGTGTTGTGTACGTAATTAATCTTTTTTAAATACCGACTCATTTTTTTTTGGAATTAGTGGAAAGACAGTAGACATCCCGCCCCAGCCAGGAGCGATGTGAGCTACCCCAGCGGAACCAGGCCACAGCAAAGCACTAATTTAAACAAAAGAAAATGATATTCTCAGGTATCTACCAAATCTGTTATTCCCTGCACTTATTACTTTCTGAACCAGAAGACGGATTTTTAATTTCGGGTACCTGACATTAGTTGGGGAAAAGTTAAGGCGGTTGGTCGTTGTGCTGGCCACATGACACCCTCGTTAACCGTAGGTCACGGAGAAACAGATGACCTTTACATCATCTGCCCTATTAACCACAAGATCTGAAAGGGGAACTTAACCCTTACTTTGTTTTATAGAAGTTTTATTTTATTTTTTTTTACCTCAAAACCCTCATTGGCTGCGCTGGGGTAATTGATGGTTTAATATTAAAATCTCACTTTTAAAAACACAATTAAAGCGAACAAGGTTACTAAGACAGTTTGTGTGGAAACGCAAACTCAAAATCAGCCCCGAAGTGGTCCACCCAGGCAGGTAAAAAGGCAGGTTTCAATATTTTCAGAAAGAATATCAGAATGAAATTCTATCAAAGGCAAATGACAGAGAAGAATGGAGAAAGAAGGTTGATAGAAGAAGAAGAAAGAAGGTAGATAGACCTAACGGTCCAGCAGACCAAGGGATAGGTGCTAGTGAAAATCGATGTGAACCTGGCCTAACTGATGTATTATAATGAGTATCTAAATCAGTGGTTCCCCAACTTTTTTGTCTCGTAGACCCCTTGCCATGTTTTTTGGTGTTTGTTAGACCCCCTACTTAACTTGTATTGCATTTTGCCAATTCATCTTTTTTAAAAAACTAATTTCTAACTTTAGTGAGTTGAAATGTGAAAAAAGAGTGAATAAAGTTATAAAGATCTTTTTTATTGATAAATTTCAAATTTAAACCAATTAAAATAACAATTAATATGTATTCCTGGAATCACCAAACACACTGGAAATGTTTTTTTTTCCAGGTTTATCATCCGTTGCTACAAATATTATGTTTCATATGGGAACTTATTGTTCTATGAAGTACTCCTTCAAACATTAAATATTAATTAATTAATTTGCCTTAAGTATCATTGTAAAAGTTTTCGCAAAGAGCAGTTTCTCGTGTATTTCTTGATCTTTCAGAGTGGTACAAATATTGAGCACACGGAACTGTTGTCACTAAGGGAGAAGGGGCGAAGGCGAGTGGCTGGCTTCTAAACCAGTAAGCTTTGAACAGGAAGGGCTGATTATCCCTGGCTTGCTACCCACCTGAATTCAAAACTCTGGTGCATTGCAACTATACCCAAACATGGCTTTCGTGGGTCAACTCTGAGGAAAATTAATTAAGAGCCGGCGACCATTAGGCAGTATGCAGCACACAGCAGTTTGCAGCACACAGCGCTACACCCTGTCAGAGCCTGTGACACCACTGATACCAAACTGTATATATGTCATTTGCAAAGAATTATAAGAAGCTTTTAATTTTATAACTCATGTCACCGATGTGCCTTTGAACTGTATTGTTGCTTTAAAAATTCTTTTAATAATATCAGATGTAGGTTTGTGTAAAACAGTTTTTGAAACTACAATGGCTGATAAAATCAATGTTTTATCTATATTGTTTTCCGTATTTTGCTATAAGTAAATAGATATTGTAAGAATCTCACAAACCATCATCTTCTTTATATGATGTCGAAGAGAGATTTTGAGGGTGTATTCTTTATATTTGAGTGTTCGAAAGTTTTTCAAATCTTTCTCTTATTTGTCAGGGTGGTATCAACTCAGATGATCCTCCAGCATAATTAGTTTCATATAATCATAAAAAAGGCACTTAGGCAACCTCTTGTTTGACAAGGAAGGAATGAATCCCAATTTTAAATAATGAACGCTGTACAGTCTACATTTCTTTTTGTTAAACATTAGTTACATGTAGACTACATTTAGCTCTTTAAATACGTTTTGGAATTAAATACAATAACTTTTCATTTGAATAGCAGGATAAATATTTAAAGGATTAACTAAGGTACAAATAATATATTAGTGTATGAAATAATTACATTAATGGGATGAAAAAATTAAAGTCATATCCTGCTTGATTGAAATCTATAATCGTAGACCCCCGTGGACATCTCATAGACCCCCAATTAATTTTTCTACGTTCGTAGACCCCTTGGAAGTCTTCGTAGACCCCTGGGGGTCTATATAGACCACTTTGGGAATCACTGATGTAAATGATCGAATTGTTTTGTCAAGGGTCATTTAGTTACATATTCTGTGGTTATTATGCCACGCTGGAGTTCACGAGATTACCGGTAGACTACTTACTAATTGTTGTTTTAAATGATTTTCTACTTATATGCATACCAAATAGATTTTTTCAATAAAAAACAAATAATTTTTTTTTTTATAAACATAGTAGTTAATATGACAGTTTTGAGTTTTTTTGGCACATCGGCACAATTTAGGCCATGTCGTTAATATGACAGAACTTTTTTTAACTTGGCAATAAAAATGTAAAATAATTTATTTTTTTTTGGACAAAAAATCTAAAACCGTTTCTTAAATGTGTTAAAAATATGGTAAATAGTCATCTCCCTTACTAATAGCATCCCGTGTTTGTAACTATTAATAGTGGATAGTTGTAAAAATGGTGTATTTTTATGAAATAACTGCTTGCATAGTTGATTTAAAAAATTACAATTTTCACTTTCAGAAAAGAAAAAAAAAGTAGCCGTTGCCTCAGAACTTTGAATGGTCTAAAATATTATGGTGTCGGATTTTCACTATCTTTTCTAGTTTACGAGATCTAAACGGGACGGACGGACAGACAGATGACATAAAACTAATTGCGACTTTTTCCTTTCGGGGGCCGCTAAAAATCAATCAACCCCCCCCAGCTACGCCCATGCTTTTACAAAATTGTTATGGGGTGTGTGTGTGTTTCGAAGGTGATTGAGTATGTTCACTGAGTTGAATAGCTCCTTTGCATCTCGTACTATCCCAATGTAGCACTGAACTAGCTACGTCATCGCTACATTTACATCATTTTCATTCCTCGGCACATTTCTACTAACTCATAGCCATAGTTTGTTCTAGATCTAATGACCTCGGTATAGAGGGTCACGCGTTGTATTATTCTGAATTGTAGAGATTGCAATTTGTGATACAGCGCAGTTTTTGTCTTTATATAAACCCAACTCCATAATAATACGTGATTTAAACAAAGTAAAATGAAACCTGCTTAAAAAATGTAGAAACAAATGTTAATTTATTGATCTTCATGACTTTCATGTCTTCACATGTATTGCCACCCCTTACATAAAATGACATTAATTAAACAATGACACAAACACACGAATTAATTTGACTAAGGCGTAATAAAATGTACAATATCATAACTATAGTATAAATGAACATGAAATCAAATCGCTCTACGAAATGCTTAGAACACTAACCCATCTTTTCTCTCAAACTATTGGGCCATAGTGTCAACATAAGCAGTCTGTAATCACATCTTAGATGAAGTACACAGACAGAAATGTTATTGACTTTTCTATTATTTGTTTTTATTTGTGCACACAAACCTTTGCTAACAAGTGTACAGACCTGCATGGTGACCTACTTTATTTAGGTAGGCCTACACACCCTGGAATTAAACATGTGTATTCAATTGCAATCCTAAATAGGTAATAAGACAGTTTACGATTAAGCTGACGATTTTATTTACATAATTATAATATTAATGTGTATAAGAAATGACATCAAAATACAATTTTTTAATTGTTCAGCTTTGAACCAACAGAAACAAATGAGCTGACACAAAATCAAGAGCTTAATTTGTTGATTGATCTAAAGGGATGTATTTACACATGCAGTGAATTCTTGATAGTTTGCCTCTTCATAATCCGACAAACTCAATAATTCAACGCGGCGCCCCCGACCTAAACTCATGTAATTCATGAGCACCTGAATGTCTACAGGTGTGTCCTTCAATTGTAAGTTAGTACAGTACCGGTCAAAGAAAGCTGAAATCTAGTTTTGTGTTTTTTTAAAGATCAATACCTATTTCTTTTTCGTCTGTAGTTTATTTTATACCCATCTAAGGCTAAGAGAATCTCTTTTTACTTCATCAATAGAACTTCTTGACCTACACCGTTCAATTCTTTCAAGTACAGCTAACCTTTGGCCTATCAAGAGTTCAATTCTTTCAAGTACAGCTAACCTTTGGCCTACCAAGAGTTCAATTCTTTCAAGTACAGCTAACCTTTGGCCTACCAAGAGTTCAATTCTTTCCAGTACAGCTAACCTTTGGACTACCAAGAGTTCAATTCTTTCAAGTACAGCTAACCTTTGGCCTATCAAGAGTTCAATTCTTTCAAGTACAGCTAACCTTTGGACTACCAAGAGTTCAATTCTTTCAAGTACAGCTAACCTTTGGACTACCAAGAGTTCAATTCTTTCAAGTACAGCTAACCTTTGGACTATCAAGAGTTAACTGCAGAATAAATTCATACATTTCAGGTGTATTGGATTTCACTTTAGTTCCTCCTCTGGCGATTGAATTTTTCATATCTTTGAACTTAATGAAAACATTCAAAATGCATGACTACATTAAGGTTATTATTATTTCTTGCTTTTATTTAGGCGTAAACAATGTTTTAGAAGAATTGATAAAAATTGATAAGCTGGTTCAATACAATAGCGGCCGAGTAATTGATAAGCTGGTTCAATACAATAGCGGCCGAGTAATTGATAAGCTGGTTCAATGCTATAGCGGCCGAGTAATTGATAAGCTGGTTCAATGCAATAGCGGCCGAGTAATTGATAAGCTGGTTCAATGCAATAGCGGCCGAGTAATTGATAAGCTGGTTCAATGCAATAGCGGCCGAGTAATTGATAAGCTGGTTCAATGCAATAGCGGCCGAGTAATTGATAAGCTGGTTCAATGCAATAGAGACCGAGTGATAATAATAATTTTGTCGGCTTGTTTCGATATGTGCAATATCACTGGCCTACATATTTTTACCAAACGATGCTATATCACTTGTCTACATATTTATATTAAAATTGTAACCCTTTAACATAAGTTTATTGCGGACTAATTTTTTTTTCTTATAAAAGGACATTCGTATGTAAATTGGACATTGTTTTTCCTTGCACAAATAATGATTTTTGTGTATTGAAATGGGGTGAAGGAATCACTGCATATTAAACTGTTGAATAAAGTAATAAACATGCTACTTCAACATCTAGATACATGTACAAAAAGAACCCCATGCACAGCTGGAATTAGAAACTATTATTGCTTAGTTGAACACAGTCTAAACAACACAGCAGCTCACATAGCTAAACAAGTCTTAAAATGCGTCAAGAAAATAATTTTATAATTAGTTTAGATTTTGATTCTGTTTTGCTAATATGAGGCAAGATTGTTTTCAAATTTGCTTGACCCTAATTCAAAGTATGTTTTGGAAGTTGCTATGAAGTGAAAGTGGCTTTGTACGAGGCAGAATTCAATGGCAATAGATAAGTGACTAAAAAAGCCATTTTTGTTAAGCTCCATAGAAGGAGGTTTGAAAGTATTTCCATTAGATCTTTTGGGGTATTGAGAAAACAACAACAACATGACGACACCAATCTGAAACATAACAAAAATATAAGCATATATTCAAAGTAATATCCATGTTGCAATAGCAACACATAAAAGAGTTTGTGAATTAGAAATAGTCAAATAATAATAGATATTTCTAATTAATCTTTAGGTTTAGTTACAACTCAGACAAAATACATTTAAAAAATAACCAAATACACAATGAATAAAGAATTGTACAAGTGTGGAGACAGTAAGGCACAAGCAGTTTTGAGACATAGGCCTAACTTAGAGATTGTAAACAGAACAAAAATTAGTTAGCTATGAAATTAAAAAATAACATAATTGTTGATTGGGCACAACAGAGAGTTACAAACCAGGTGAAGACTAGGGCTTCCAAGAGTCCATGCTTCTTTCAAGGGCTTCTGAAGGCTAGGACTGCTAAGAGTCTACCCTTCTTTCATGCACTTCTGAGTCCACTACTCTCTCCTGGTTACCAAGTCCAACTTTCTGCATTCTTCTAGTATGAGTTACTCAGCTCTCTCCCAGTCTATAGTGGGCAGGCCTAATATTGGGTACAGTTCCAGACATAGAACATAGTAGTTATTCATTGTTCTGTAATATGACACACTTTTTAACTCTACCAACCTGGATGGCCTCAATAGTCCCAGGTTCAAACCCTGCCTGCTGCCATCCCCAGTCATTCTGTGGGAGGTTTGGCTAATTTGTATAACAAACATTTTTACTTGACTTCTAGTTCCAAGAAATATCCTCTTTTTCTTATTAGCCCTATTCAAGCTTGAAAGGTATGTCTGCATGTATGAGCAAGGTTAGGTTTCAGTCATTGGAGTGAAGGCTGAAACTCATTCTTTAATGTTATTTGTTTGGTAGTATATTAGAAAAATCAGTTGAATGATCATAGTCTAGTTTAGTCAAAGTAGACAAATGAGAACAAATTTTTTTGTTTAAACAGAGGGCTTTTGTAAGAGTTTTATCAAAATACACAGATCAAACAAATTGAGACTGTATATAAATACAAAGGAAATATGCAGATATTTTAAACCAATGGTATGGAATAACACATTAAACAGTAAATAATAGAAGATAGAAAAATATAACATTTCTATAAAACAATTGAAGTCAACATTTCAAATTTAAAAGCAAATTCATTTGAAGAGATCTATGCACACACACACAAATAAATAAATAAACAACAGAAATTGGGCTATAAATAAAGGTCCATAAATGCATAGAATAAAATCATAAATTCACTTCTTGCATACAATAAGAGGAAAATGTTACAATTGACTTGAATTAATAAAAATACAAAACGTAATTCTATTTACCATGTTGACAACTAAATGAAATCAAAGTGACTGCCTTAGTCTACTGGACCTGTGTGATGAGCATTCTGCTCTAAGGAAGTGAAATGGTCAACCTACTCAGGGCAGGAATAAAAGCCTCTGATGCCTAAGGCTGATCTTTAAAATAAGGTGGCAAGATAAAATAACCAATGAGGAAGTGCTGTGAAGGGCAGGGTGCCAGGACATCTGCACTGTTATCAGAAGCAGATGCCTTGGCTGGCTTGGTCACATTCATAGAATGCCACAATGTCGACTCCCACAAGACATTCTGTATGGTGATCTAAGAAAATCAGGAGAGCCACTGGTCATCCACTTTTAAGGTATACGGATGTATGCAAATGCGACATGAAGCTAATCAAAATCTACACTAACAGTTGCGAAAAAGTGGCACTGGATAGATCCACATGGAGAGCAAGCATAAAGGAAGGGTCCCGAATTGCTGATGCCATACACAACAGTAGTAGAAAGAAGGGTGAATGTGCAACGGTGCCAGGTGAGTACAGATTTCTGACCTGTGACTGCAGCTGTGTATTAAGGATTTGCCTCTTTGGTCACACAAGAAGTTAAAAAAGGAAAAGATCGTCTCTAGAGGCGAAAAATGCCTTAGATTTTCAATACATAGCTGCCTGCCATGTCCATAGCATACACATCTAGCTTACACGAGTAGTATTTTCAAAGTGATTTACTCAGATTTTGTTTTCAATTCAATGTTGAGTTATTGTTGTAGGTGGTGCAGCTATTCTTTAAGGACATGACCATATTCTAAAGGCAATCTTTCAAGCTTAAAGGAAAACATTTTGAGACCATCACAGACATCGTCTAATGGTATAGAATATACCTTGCAGCAACTAATTTACAAAAGCTGGAAAACTCTTACAAAGACATTTTCCTACCAATCTTTGTATTGATGTTACATACTCAACTTTTTTCTTGATGTTTTCATTGGAAGATGATGTAGTAATTCAATTCAAAGGTTTCAATTGGAAATATTTTAACATAACAAAACTGGTTCCTTAAATTATGTTTTGACTTAGTAAGTCCATGTTTACAGATAGATTCTTTTACACTCTATCATAAAGCATCCACACTGACGCAATCATCTGATCTTACAATAAAACAATTGACTTGTTAATACAACATATAGTCTGTATTATAAAATAAAGGTTTTCATTTGGTAAATGAAATAAGTCTATGTAGGACTATAAGTATATCTATTTGTTACCAACATACAAAATGTCTATCTAGAAATTAATAAAAAATTTATGATTGGAAATCATATTTGTGCTATTAGATCATGACTTATTGATAAATATTCTCAGAATGTGTGCCATGTTTACAAAACTTATAAAGAAAGAAAAACAATTAATGAAATAATTGGGACCTCTAAATACCTGTGTAAGAAGGTTTAACAGTAACAAATTCAACCCAAGAAGACAAGTTTTATATGTAATTACATTATGGTGTATAACATTGTTAGTTAAATTAAAAAAAGTATCTATTTTGTAGTGGTGCTCCTAACTTAATAAACGTATTTAGTGTTGATACTGGTGCTCTTATACACATTTCCAACAATCATTTGTCAGTTCAGAAATAAAAGACAATCTGTAACTATTGGACTGAGAACAGTGCTAACCTCTGACCAAGAATAATTCAAACAAGCGTTGCTTTAAGGCACATCAAAGAAAGTTGATTCTAAAAGAATGAGAGCATTGAAATTCAAGAAATATAGTACAAGATTTTGTTTGGTTGCTATAATGATCTTGAGATGGCTGATGGAAGACCTTTATTAGCATATGATGTTTCAATGTAAATAAAATATTGACTTATAACATTTAATTATACAATTTGCGATGCATTAAAATGATATTAAGATTTCATGGTAAAATACATGTTTCATTGTAAGACTATAAACTCTAGTCAATTTAAGAAAAAATATTTTCTTAAAGTTTAAAAAAAAAAGCCTTTTCAATGAACTATAACAAAATTAGTTACAATTAAAATTATTGAATGATATTTTTGAAGTGAATTTGTGTCCATAGTGAATACAAAAAATGGAATGTTTACATTTTATCTGTGAATATTTTGACATATGCCTGTAAAACAAGTAAATGAAATATTTTCTCTTTTACACAAGAAACTAATAAGATATACAAATGTCTATTTTTTTTCATACATAATAAAGTTTACTTAGGACTTTTCAGAACTTAACATTTTCTCTTTGTTTTATTTCTGAGACATCAAAATAAAAACAATTTAGTTTCTGCTGAAGACTGGGATTTTGAATTTCAGGATCTTTGGACGCCCCTGAGTCCACTCAGCTCTAATGGGTACGTTACCTGACATTAGTTGGGGAAAAGTAAAGGCGGTTGGTCGTTGGCTGGCCACATTAGCCGAAGGCCAAAGAAACATGACCTTTACATCATCTGCCCTATAGACCACAAGGTCTGAACTTTTTTTTTTTTTTTTAAGCTTTGAAAGTCATTAATGAATTCAGTATATTGTTTTCAAGTGAAATACTTCAAAGGAGAAATAGACATGAACTAAGGACAATGTTTGAAATGAATCTTCTATATGAATGCAAGATAGCTAACAAAAGATGATAGTTTTAAAGAAATGAATGCACAAGACTAAATGTTGGAAACTAGGAAACTGAAATGCCAACATGTACACAAAGAAACAGAATTTTAAACCTTTCTTGTCTGAAGTCTTTTACAGTAGAATTAACACATTGAAATATTTTTGTTCAACCATACAAAGTAATTAAAACTTGAAATGATTCAAAGCAGTTTTAATTCATATACTGCTAATATATCTTATATTCTACTACTTCCACACTGGAAGATGAGGGCGAGTTTGGCTTAGAGCAAAAAGTCCAGAAGGCCATTTCTTGAGCAATGCCAGAGCATGAGCACTAGTGCTGCAGTTCTTTCCTAGTCAGCTGTTTGGAACATGAACTACACAGGCACCTGCTCTACCAGTGCAGAGAGGAGAAACCTGAAAACAAAGAATGGTAACTCTAATTTGATCCAAATGTGTGAGATACAATTAATATTTTATGTAAGACCTGTTTTCTTATAGCCTAATAGCTGAGTACCATAGCCATTGCAGCTCATTTCTAATGTTTCAGTCAAATGAAATTTCTTCTCAGCTTGACAACAACAAAATAAAACCCCTGAACTCTGTTTACCTTTGTCCATTCATTGGATACAGCATCATAGCATTCCACATCATTGAGGTATTGCATGCCATCATAGCCACCCACAGCAAACAACCTATCCCCCAATGGACAAAGTCCAACAGAGTCTCTGGCACTGCTCATGGTTGCTATTACTGTCCACTGGTCAGTTTTGGGATCATATCTGTAGCACGAAAGGATTAAAAACACTTTGATATTACTAAATATATTTAGTTCTATAAATAGATTCTATTTCCTAACATTTCAAAAAGTTTGAAATTGATACCTAGGTTTCTACTGAACTGGCAAAGAATGTATTTAATATGGCACATACTTCATTGAAGGATTCATTCAATACATAGAATCAATTGCTTTGAACAAAAAACTAATTAAATCATTAAAAAAAAAGAATCTAAATTTAGGCAACATAATTTCTTTGAAATGTTCTTTGTCTAGATCAACTGAAATTGATATTGTTGCTGTTTTACACTGAACAGCTTAAAAGAAAAACATTTTAGAAACTAGATACACTAAACAGCATGAAATTAGTTATGAAGAATAAATAAGCTAGCCTTTAAATAGGTAAGGTTTTTATGAATTGAATGAAATACAGATAAATAAAACTAATAGTCAAACCTTTCAGCACAGTCAAATCTACTGCAGGCAGGATTAGTAGCAGGTGCCTCATAGCCTCCCACTGCATAGAGAAATCCATTACAGTTGGCTGCACCTACTCCACCCCTTCTCTTAGACATTGGCTGACAGTGTGTCCACTTGTTGGTGTGAGGATCGAAACACTCCACACTCTTGAGACATGAACTACCATCACGACCACCCACTGCATACAATCTGTGGATCATGTTTTTTTCTCCAACTTTTGAATGTAAACAAAATGACTACAGCACTCTAAAAACTAATTTTTCAATTATTTCAATATTACTGTAATAAGAAATAAAGGAACACTAAAGAGTAACCTAAAATAAGGCTTTATTAAACTAGAATGACACATGAACTGACAAGAGGCCTAGACAGTAACACACTAAACAATGTTGTGAACACATTCTCACAACATTACAGAAACATAAACAAATAATAACTATTTCACCACAATTATTAATAATAATAATATGGCTCCTTTTGTCTCGAAAGGCAATGGATGCGCCCAAATGAGTCACTGGTTTTGGCTTAATCTTGAGACGGGGCAGAATCTGGTGTGGCTAATCAAGCCAATTCTAGAACGGCAGACTTTGCCACAATTTGTACATGTGTATGCCTCTGATTTAGGGCTAGCGGACAGGGCAGCTTTCTTTTTTTCCCTCTTGATTAAGGCCGCTTCAATTCTTTTGTTCTCAGCAAGGGTTGTCTCAGCACGCACAGTCTGTCTCCATGCACTCCGGTCTTTGGCTATGTTTTCCCACATACTTTCACTGATGCCTGTGGCTCTCATGTCTCGCTTGCAGACATCTCTATATGTTAGTCTTGGGCGGCCCTTGGGTCTGATTCCTTCCACAAGCTCAGCATATAAGATATCTTTCGGGATTCTACCATCTGGCATGCGGGTGACATGTCCGAGCCAGCGTAATCTTCTTTGTGTCAGGAGAGCATACATGCTGTTCATATTGGCCAATCTCAAAACTTCCTGATTGGAGACATGGTCCCTCCAAGAGATGCCCATTATGCAGCGCAAGTGGAAACTATTCAATCTGTGCTCTTGGTACATGTATGTTGACCAGCTTTCACTGCCATAAAGGAGAGTGCTCACAACACAGGCGTTGTAGACTAGGATTTTGGTTGCTGTGGTCAATTTACCATTTTCCCAGACGCGCTTGGAGAGTTTTGCCAATGCTGTGGTAGCTTTTCCTATCCTTTTTGTCAGCTCGATTTCTAAGTCTAGGTTACTGACAATTGTTGAACCCAAGTAGGTAAATTCCTGCACCACTGAAAGGGTGTGGTTCCCAATTTGTATTATAGGTATTTCTGCGACGTCTTGTGCCAGGATTTCGGTCTTGGAGAGACTTATAGTAAGGCTAAACTCTTGACAAGCAGGTGCTAAGGCGTTCACTAGCTTCTGTAGACCTCCTTGTGAGTGAGATACGAGTGCCGCATTATCGGCAAACAGCAGCTCCCTTATCAAGATACAACGCCTTTTCGTTTTGGCTTTAAGACGTGCCAGGTTAAAGAGCCTTCCATCGGATCTGCTATGGATATATATATTCCATCTTCCAGGGATTTAAAAGCACTGGTTAGTACGACTGAGAAGATGCCAAATAGTGTAGGGGCCAGTATACATCCTTGTTTTACACTGCTCTTAATGGAGAATGGCCTGGAGGAAGAACTTTCAAACTGGACAGTGCCCTGCATATTTTCGTGAAAAGCTGACACTAGTTTTCTTAACTTATTTGGGCAGCCGATTCTCTCTAGTACAGCAAACAGACCGCTTCTGCTAACAAGGTCAAAGACCTTGGTCAAATCAATAAATGCTATGAAGAGGGGCTAAAGTAAAAGTGAATTTCAATAATTGTAAGTAAGTTTAAATTGTAAAGTAAAATTCCCTTTTCAAATCTTGTGGTCTATAGGGCAGATGATGAAAAGGTCATCTGTTTGTTTGGCCTAAGGCTAATGAGGGTGTCATGTGGCCAACACAACGACCAACCACCTTTACTTTTCCCCAACTAATGTCAGGTACCCATTAGAGCTGGGTGGACTAAGAGGCACTAAAAGGTCCCGAAATTAAAAATCCCAGTCTTCATCAAGATTCAAACCGGGAACCCCTGGTTTAGAAGCCAAGCGATTTAACGCTCAGCCAGTGTGCCTCCTAAGTTAAAATTGACTGACGCTTAATATTAAGGCAAGGATGAATCCAGAACATTTGAAAAAAAAAAATGGTGGGTAGGCATTTTCAAACAGAAAATAAGCCAAAAACAAAATTACAAACTCATAAACTGTTGTTCCTCCTTAGATTGTTCCCCCCCCCCCTCTCAAATAAAAAAAAAAAAAAGGTTTTCAAAGTGGATCTAGAAGAAAATCATAAAATAATATCAATCACTTGCTAAATTAAAGGCAACATTGGCATGAATGCTGAATATGCAAAGTTAACCCAAGGAACTATTTTCCTGAATAGAGTAATATATTTCATGTAAAAGATGTCAATTTAAGCCCATTCATGTGTTAAATCCAGCTAACAGTAGTAATGCACAGCTGGAATACTTACTTGCCATGTAAGGCTGCTACCCCAACGGTACTTCGAGATGTAGACATAGGTGCTACATAGCTCCACTGTCTGGCTTGAGGATCCCATCTCTCTACAGTATTGAGATAGGACCAGCCATCATGACCTCCGACTGCATACATAGGACCTTCCAGTACTCCCACTCCTAAAACAAAAAAAAACATTCAGTCTACCAGGAAGGTAAAAACATTCTCAGCACCATATCAGACTAATAAGGAGAATGGATGTCCAGATTTAGACAGGACATTCTCAACACCATATCAGACTAATAAGGAGAATGAATGTCCAGATTTAGACAGGACATTCTCAGCACCATATCAGACTAATAAGGAGTATGGATGTCCAGATTTAGACAGGACATTCTCAACACCATATCAGACTAATAAGGAGAATGAATGTCCAGAATTAGACAGGACATTCTCAGCACCATATCAGACTAATAAGGAGTATGGATGTCCAGATTTAGACAGGACATTCTCAACACCATATCAGAAACTAATAAGGAGAATGGATGTCCAGATTTAGACAGGACATTCTCAGCACCATCTCAGAAACTAATGAGGAGAATGGATGTCCAAATTTAGACAGGACAATCTCAGCACCATATCAGAGCTCTAGGATCATGTTTTTGTGAGCACCACAGAATGAAATGTTCCTCTGAACTCAAATAAACTCATGATAATAAAGCAGAGTTGATAGGAAGATCAACTGCTATGCTTAACGTTTTATTATCAAGAAAAGCATCCAGTTCCAGTGCCATTTCAAATGAAAACTTGTCAGGAATGTTAAGTTTCATTTAATAATGTTGTCAATAAATTCTAGGCTTACATAATTAGATGCAGAACTATGTAGATCATGTCTAATTTTACAAAAATAAAAATAAATGTTGTCAACTATTGATGCTGTATAGCTAGAATTATAAGTCCTTTGTTAGATTAGACTTATCTGAAAAGAATAGGATTGCATTTAAAAACTAGATCTAGAAATTAATTAGTAAGTTATTATAAATTATGATATGAATTAAGTTTTATAATATCTTCAGGCTTATGAAAAATATATTTGACATGTATTTTAAATGACAAAGACTAGTGCATTCATAAAAAAAAATACACTAAGAATTTTAGTACTTTTTGTTTTGTATTGAGTTGGCAACATTGAGGTAGCGTCCTAGACATTGTTTAGTTGAATTTGAACATCTGCAATATCAATTGTAACAGAAGAAAAAAAGAAATGTCTTTTATCAATGTAGTTACCCAGTCCATGTCTGTGTGTTGACATTGCAGGCATTAGTGTCCACGTTTTCTTCCTTGGATCATAGCATTCCACTGTGTTTAGAGTTTTCAGGCCATCACGACCTCCAACTACAAACAGTTTGTCATCTAGAACTGCCACTCCAAATTGGAGACGTCTGCCAGACATGTTGGCAACTTGAGTCCAAGTATTAGTTCTTAAATCATATTTTTCTATACTGGTTGGACCTGACAGAAACATAGATTCACAACAAAAAAAAATGTCACAATTTATATAATATATGCTTACATAGATAAGTGCCAAAAAAAAAAGATAATTGGTTTCATTAATTAGAAACTAACTTATGACAAGGAACAAAATAAGTAGCCTTGTCACAGAAATGTTTAGGTAGATGATAATTGAAAAATTAGTAAAATAGATTTTTATTTTCAAAACAATAATTTTCACCAACAATTTTATTTGTTAACATCAGGCTGGTGTGGCCCCCTGAGAACTAACCTTTAGTGCACTCCATGCTCCCAACAGCATACAAAACACCAACTGTTGACTTTCTGGGTTTAGTTCGAGGGGACTGAAAGGAAGATCTCCTCTCAGGTAATAAATGATATTTGAGAGCTTCCATTATCAGCTGTTGGCATTCTTTGTCATCATGGAACAAAGAATTGGTTTCAACATGGTCAGCAATAAACTGAAATAGTTATTTGTTGAATAAATAATGGTGTTAATGACAATATCTTCAATTATGAAGATTTAGGATGAGTGTAGTGTTTCATATGACTACATAAACCCAGTTGCGACCTGCATATTTTTCCAAATCTTGTGCAGACAAAGCCGTTGAATAAATAACAGACACAAATAATTGTACTTTATTAAGATTTTTCTTTCTGTAATAATCCAATTAGTAGATCATGTTTGAAATGAAGATGCAGATCTCTAAATAAATTAAATAAACTGAAAGAATAAAAAAAGAGTGAAGTGGTAAGCAATAGGCTTCTGAATCAAGAGTCCTGAGTTCCAAATTTTAATATGGGAATATTTTATGTCACTAAGAAAACATAATTAATTAAGGAACCTAAACTATTTTTCTACTGGCCAGTCAAAAGACAGGTTGTAAGTATTAGACTTTAGTATAAGGCAGAGTTTTGTGGCAAGATGAATGATCCTCATGGCAAAAATAAGATCAAATTTGATAAAAATGTCACAATGTAATTAGGTCACCTTGTTTTTAAAAGTCCAAGCATCCTTTTTTTTTTAGACATCCAAATCTGCAGCAAAAAGTTTTGTTACTATTGCGCAAAAGTATACAAAATGCTATATCACATTGTCCACTCAGTTCAACATGACTTGTTTCCTTTACCTAGAAAAGTTTTCATAGAGTGTAATGCTTGACAACTGTTTCATCTTCTTAGCTTCTATTAATTCCAACTCCTGGTTTGACCACTGTTACATCTTCTTAGCTTCTCTTAATTCCAACTCCTGGTTTGACAGCTGTTACATCTTCTTAGCGTCTCTTAATTCCAACTCCTGGTTTGACCACTGTTACATCTTCTTAGCGTCTCTTAATTCCAACTCCTGGTTTGACCACTGTTACATCTTCTTAGCGTCTCTTAATTCCAACTCCTGGTTTGACCGCTGTTACATCTTCTTAGCTTCTCTTAATTCCAACTCCTGGTTTGACAGCTGTTACAGCTTCTTAGCTTCTCTTAATTCCAACTCCTGGTTTGACACCTGTTACATCTTCTTAGCTTCTCTTAATTCCAACTCCTGGTTTGACCACTGTTACATCTTCTTAGCGTCTCTTAATTCCAACTCCTGGTTTGACCACTGTTACATCTTCTTAGCGTCTCTTAATTCCAACTCCTGGTTTGACCGCTGTTACATCTTCTTAGCTTCTCTTAATTCCAACTCCTGGTTTGACAGCTGTTACAGCTTCTTAGCTTCTCTTAATTCCAACTCCTGGTTTGACACCTGTTACATCTTCTTAGCTTCTCTTAATTCCAACTCCTGGTTTGACAGCTGTTACATCTTCTTAGCGACTCTTAATTCCAACTCCTGGTTTGACAGCTGTTACAGCTTCTTAGCTTCTCTTAATTCCAACTCTTGGGTTGACAGCTGCTACAACCTTACTTGATTCCTGGTTTCTAGACTCATTGTTTGGCAGCCGCTACATCCTAACTTGATTCATGATTTGAATCTTAGCTTGACTCCTAGATGCCTGCTAAGAAAAGCCATTTTTCAACCTTGTAAATGAAGGAATGCACTTCTAGATCTGCATCTAAATTGTATCCAAGTTTTCCAGAACTGCACTTCTGAGTGAAATCCTCATCTGTCACTTTCTTGTCTAATCATGAGGGGAAAAAATTACTTGTCTCAGTACCTTTTTTTAAAAAAAGGACAGTGCTCAGATATAGATATTGATTACATCTCACAAAGTTTTAAATTGGTAAACGAGCCACAATCGCTGACTTTTCCCAAAACTTAACTCAACCTAGCAAGTTTGACAATCCTATGGCACATACAGAAAGAACAATCCTCTATGTAGAATGTTAATTGGACACAGGAATAAGTCAAACAATAGGATCTACACAAGCAGCAGAGGTAGTATGATGAATTAATTCATTTATATCATTTTAATTTGTTTTTATTTTCCCCTGCTAATGACACCATTCCCACTTTTTCATTATTTCAACCAATTTATTTAAAACTAAAGTAATTCTCCCTCACATTATTGTATGTCATCTGTGTGTCTGTTTCAGAAACCTTAATTGTGCGCTGGTCTATGATTCACTTAGACCCAACAGAGCCAGATAATTAATTTATATTTACTTAAAAGTAAAATTCTGAGTTAATTCTCAAATTTTCAAAATATACCTATAATTTTTTTTTTAAAAGAATGTCTGTCGTTGATCATGGTGCTACTTTTTCAATGATTTGTAGGTTGGCATATTTCTCAACTGTTTGTTGGCTGTCTTGTATGCTCTGTATAAGTCTGCATTTTTCCAATATTAGATCATTATCTTGTAATCATTCATTCTGGCATTCTACCTTTAACAACTACTCTGTCTTGAATTAAACTGTCTACAAGGCATTCAAACCTATACACTTCCTCAGATTTGCAATGTACTTTTCAATGTCATCGCCTTTTTCAAGATTATTGAAAAGGTAATGCTCATAAGTTTCATTTGTTTTTCCAAGGTAAAATATGTCAGATTTGCTCCATATTTCTTTCATCTGTCTTTCTTTTCCTTTCTCAATTTCAAGACCATCATACATGTCCCTTTTGTGGCTAACTCATAGTACTGGCAGTTCTGGTGAAACTTGTGAATTCATGGTCATGTTATCTTCTACCTTGAGTGGCTCAGGACGGGAAGGAAATGTCTAGCTGTTATTGTAAGGCATATTAATATAATTGATGTCTACCTACTATTGTATTCGATAGCTCTTAATCAATCAATTAATGATTACCTCTGCCACTGTTGCAAGCTGACAAAAATTATCAAATATAGGAATACCACATACAATAGCTTAGACCTTATATCCAGAGTTTTAAACATTTTATTGTAGACCTACCAAGTATTAATAAGTAAGAGATTTATGTAAAACAAAATTGTGTAAATAACAATAGAATATATTAGAAGATGATGAAAGTGGACTAAATAAATTACGGCTTTTATATAGTGCTACTTTCAAAGACTAACCAAAGCTTAGAAAATAGTCTTAATTAAATCTTATGATATTTAATGAAGGAAATAATTTATGAGTTGTAAACATACTTGTGGAGCCATGAGAGGTAACTTGATATGAGATAATAAAATGGCTAGAGATTTCTTTCTATTGTGGAGATCATGTCTTGCCCATTTCAAAACTGCATCAAATATTGTCTCCTCATTAGGGACATTTAGATCATCACTGGATAAAAGTTTGCAAACTTCATCACATGGAAGCAGTAAAAATTCTTGATTTTTCATAACATCTACAAATTTGTCCTGAAAGAAAATAGGAAGAGAACAAGTTTGAAATTTGATCTTTTAAACTTCATAATAGGATGAAAAAGTCTACATCAAATTAATCATTCTTTTATGTTTAAAATTCAAATTAGCAGATGCATAAAAAGAATGAAAGGTTATTTGATTTTTCTCAACATAAAACAAGTCAAGCTATTTCTATTCTTTTAGACTGTGACAAATGCAGGAAACATGCAGGGAGCAAAACCTGGGATTGTATGCCAAAGGGCAAATTTTTGGTGAAATTAAAGGAGGATGCAGTAATAGGGGTGCTTCCAGAAGTGTAATCAAGATCAACTTAGGTACCATTTCACTGGCATAGAGGAAAGCAACTGGCAGTACATGGAGAGCTCTTTTGAAGTTCAAGGGACAAACATTTGAGGGCCAAAGAAAAGCCTTTGCCAAAAATAGGTACAGAAGAGGAAAAGAAAACTTAATTAGCAGACAATGTCTTTGTTTCCATCATAAATAGCAAAAATAGACAGATTGAAACTGGGTTGGCCCAGGAGATACTGCACTGATACAAAATCTTTGGAATTGAAGACAATGCCTTAAAATTTGGGATAGTTTTGTTTTTATTGTTGCATTATTTGTTGAAATATGTTATAGATTTTCCCCAAAGGCACATGGATGATATAACATTAATACAAGAACTAGTTGACTTCAGACATATAGACAAACAAACAATTTATTATAATGATAATATAAAGATAAAATAGGAGGAGTACAAAATAATAACAATAGAATAGAAACTATTAATAGAGAGTTTTCCTCACTGATTGCTGAGTTTGAGAGATCCTATAGTCTGATATCTTATATAAGTATTTTCTTGTTGGTTGTCCACTTGCAGCTCCTGGACTCTGCTAAAATGAAAATGAGGATGTTCTAATGGCAGTTCAGATCTGTTAATGTACTTGTATGAGTAGTGGAGGCCTGAGACTTGCAGTCATTGATGGTGACCCTGACTTGTATGAGTAGTGGAGGCCTGAGACTTGCTGTCATTGATGGTGACCCTGACTTGTATGTAGTCAGGAACTTAGTTGCCAAGCTGGGGGGCTGATACCTTGGATGCTGAGATCAGCTTGCTGCTAAGTCTCTTTACAAGTGATGATGGTAACTCTGATATGAGAATTTTTAAACTCTGGGTTGGATGAGGAAGACGGCATTGAAAGGTTCAAATGGAATGTAACTAGTCAAAATAGGTAAGGTAAAGATTCAATTCAGGAACTGATATGGTACTTGAGTTGACAAATGAAGTATTAACACCAGGTTATGAAATGGGCAAACAATTACTGATCCTGGTGTCCTATTTCAGAATATTCAATCAGAATGTTGACTTTTGGTAAACGTAGTTCATTTTGTCTGAGAACATGTCGCACAAACTTCATGCAAAGCTCTGTCACAACCTCACTAAGCATTCAACTACTAGTTCAGCATAGGATTTCCATGTTTGAGACTCAATCTATATAACTGACTCCCAAAATCAATCTCAGCCATTTTCGTTGAGCCTGATTTAGTCTTTTCTCAATTTTAGCAGATGACTTCCATGTCTCACATGCATATGCTGCTGTTGATATGATGATTGTGTATTTTTGTCTCAAGTCCAACGGCTTGGCTTGTCCAAATAGGCTACAGCCTTTGGAAAATGCTACCTGCTTTTCCTATTTGGCATGCTATGTCATGGTAGGTATCCCCATCGGTATGTGAACTTGTCCAACTCTTCAAGCTTTGACTCGCCAAGTATGACGGGGCACCCTTTGACTTATATCCCACTCACAAAATTTTAGTCTTATCCAAGTTTATGTGAAGGCCAATTTTGGGTGCCTCTATATCTAGGCTCTCTGTCCTTTATTGTATGCATTTATTAGTGGCCCAGAGTAGTGCAATGTCATCGGCGGATCATAGCAATGAAACTGGGATGACATAGAAGGATGCTAAGTATCACTTACAAAGACTGTATCGAGGTGATAAGAAATAGGATCACAATTGTAATTTGGCCCCACAATTACCTGCTGACCACTGTACAAAAAAACGCAACCTAAAACTTTATTGCCATACTACAAAGTTCTCAGGGTTTGCAAAAACCTTCTTTCAGGGAACAGTACCACGAAAAAAAAGAAGAAGAGGCAGACAGAGAAAGCAGACAGAGAAAGTGATGAGAAGACAACATAAAGAATGGATGGGCCAATAATTGAAAGAGATAATATCCAAGGAAAATACAGAGGAATGGAGAAAGACAATGATGAATAATATGTGGTGCCCCAATGTTTCAACAAATTAAAGTATAGGTGAAGATTTGATATCATACAAACTATGTTTTTAAAAGGCAAAGTAAATAAAATGGGAACACTTATAAATAATAGTTAAAAAGATGATATAGGAATGTATTCATTATGGGAAGATCGATTGTAATGAAAGCTAATTTTTGGAATTGAAGACATTGCCATTAATAGAGGAGAAGTTGATACACAGGATTTACTTTTGAAACACAAGACATTAAGGAAAAACATATGCTGTGAGTTGGAATTAGACAAGTGATACATGGAGACAAAATCATGTCCAAAGCTTAGTTCCTAACACCAATTACCACCAGTATATAAATATAATATAAATATATGTTACAGCCTGAAGTCCAAACTTTGGTCTTTTGCTAACTGGAAAGAAAATATATTTGAAATGTGTATAAGCTACTTTGGCCAGCCACTTCCTAAGTGCCAAAAAATTACTAGCCAATATTGGATGTGCTAATGTGAGACAATCTGAGTGGCCCAGTAGTGGAGTCTAGTGTAATGACAGCTTGCACATGGTAGCAAGGACAGAGACATACTGTAAAGATAATTTTCCATTTGTCTGTTTTTTGAAGAAGGTTCTGCCCTCAGTTTTATCTCTATAATGTATGCATCCATATATCAGATGTTGACAAAGGTTGTGGTATTCTAGCATTTGGCGCTTACTACAAGTTAAGAATAAAACATGATGTCATAAAATTTCTTTGTTATAACAAGTGGTGATAGAGATTAATAATTTTCTAGGATAAATTATTTGGAAAGATTTTGGTAATTCATTATATAATGTGACTGTGATTATCATTAAGGTACCAAAACACAAAATCTGCTCGTGACCTTTTTCTGATGACTTTGGTTGATTGCCCCATGCTATTTCACAAACAGGCTGGCTAAATCCCAAAACGGCAGGCCATTCCACACATTGGTCAGTCAATGTGAAGCCATATTGGCAGTTTTCCAGTTTGGCTGGCCATGACCCTAACAAAAACACATAAATATATAAATGGATTTTTTTATTGTCCGTCCCGGTTAGGAGCAGAGAAATGGGAGGTGACCTAAGAGAGGATGCAGGCAGACAAAGGACATGCCTTTGGAGTATATCCAATGCCAATGTTGCAGTCAAAGAAAAAAATGAACAAAACAAACCATGACATAATTGTTAGCCACTTTATAAAGATCCAAACATCCTTGAGCATCAGCAAATTGTCTGATCCCAATACAGTTGGATGGATGCAGCTGTTTCATAAGAAAACTGCAACAAGCTTCAACTACTTCAGACATCTGGAGCAGGCAAGCAGTAGCTAAGAGATTCTCAACATTTTCTTCTTTCAGCTGAATCTGACCTGTTGACAAATAACAAACAAGGTAGTTGACTTTTTTTGGTTTTGGAACATTGGCACATTTTCGTGCCAACAAACAATGTAACAAACTTATCATTTTTATGTTGCCAATGTTTGACTAATTCCTGCTACTCATTGGGTCATAGAGGAAAGACAGAATGTTGCAAAGAACTTGAAAGAGATTGAATACAAATACTCGACACATCAATAGTCATTATAATTAACTGTATAAAGTATGCTAGAAGAAACTAATAATGTTTATAGAAATATGATAATGTGTTTCTGATTTAAATTCTTGATCTAATCCAGAGAAATGTTTTTTCATGAAGTTCTATTGGAAGAAAATGTTGGGCTTGGAGTTTCACACCTAATCTTTGCACAGATGATAAGCTAAAGGAAAAAGTCACATCATCTTAGGAATCTAAACACCACACACTTATGTACTTTTGTATGTATCAACCGGATTCGCAAGAAAGTTCATACACAGGTTCCTTTTACCTCTTAGGTAATAAAATACTGACAAAGGCACAAAGATAAAGGCACATTACTTGTTTCAAATGCTAGGAATAATTTGTACAAATACTTCTTCTTCCCTAGTGCTATTAGAGCATGCAATGAGTTGCCTGAGACAGCCAAGAAAATCAACTTGGAAGAGTTTAAGTCATTGATTAATATGCATGACTAGATTGACCTAAGGACAGATATAGGAAGTTATCTTTTTTTCTAATTTACGTCTGTAATTTATAAGATAATACAAGATAAGGTGTTTACTAAGACCCAGTATTGACTGATTTGCAGCCTGAACGCTGTTATTAGTGAAAAATGGGCAAGTTTTCTATCAAACCTTTGTATTTTAATTTTGGTATACCTTAAAAGACTTTTTTTTATAAGGCATAAATAGAAATGTTGAATAACAAAACATATTTTACAAATGTTGAAGTATTTTTGTTTCTTAAATAGGAAATAGCTGCTTGAATGCGTGTGTGTCCAAACATTTGTAGGGTTTGTGCTGTGTATGTTTTACGGGAGGATTTTAAAACAATTATGGTTTGTTAGTGTGGGGACAAAAAGCAAAATAGAGACTTGTAAATATTTGAATATTGAATTGAAAAGTCAAGGAAAAGTCAAAGATTTATTTACCAGCCAAAATTATGTTCATGTCTGGCGTACGCTAAAATGCAAGCTGTTCCAATTCAAGACCATTACGATAGAAACAAGGTGCAAAAAATAAGCAGGATGGATCTAGAGAGAGAGAGAGAGAGAGAGAGAGAAAGAGTGTGAGAGATGGAGAGAGAATGAGCGGGAGTGAGAATGAGAATATTTGGCGATCATTTATAATAAAACAAATTTAATGCCAAATGATTTTTGCGAATCGCTTTTCTGACTGAAATTGTGCAATTAAATTTCTTAACAGAAGGTCCTGAAAACTTATTATTGATAATAGGTTGTTCTGTTTGGTGATTAAGAGATACAACACATTAACGGCAAGTGAATGTTTGAAATCGCTCTTCTGACTTATTTTCATTTCATTTTCAAGGCAGAAAGTCCAGAAGCCTCATTATTGAATAATTATAGATGTAATTATTTAAATATTTTCTTGACAGAAGTCTCATTATCCATTGGCGGATCCAGGGGCGGAATGGGTGTCACAATTGGCCTGGGGATTTCTATAGAATTCGGTCCACAAATTGTGTGCCTCATGATGGACATCCTGTCCTCGAAAGCATTGTGTAAAGTTTAATAATGCATCAAAGTAGTTATTTATATAAATAATTTATTAGAAGATTTTGCAACTACCTGATAAGCGCTTTTACTAAATGAATAAAATATAACACTTGGAACATGAATATCTTAATGTGAAAAAATCACAGCCACCATATACATTAACATAGACAGGCACCGTACTTGAAATTCACATTCAAGGCGTATGAAGATCCTCCATCAACGAACATAGTGTTTAGGATTCACTTTCACTCCTCGCCATTTTCTCAGACATATGGACTTCAATTTACAAATACAACTCTTCATCCTCCATTATTTAACTGTCCATCTCACAAGGTCAGAGGGGCGGGGTGGCTTTTGAACCTGGGATCCTGGGCTCGAATCTCGGTAAAGACTGGGATTTTTAACTTCGGGATTTTTATGGCGCCCCTGAGTCCACCCAACTCTACCATGACTTTAGTTGGGGAAAGTAAAGGCGGTTGAACTTTGCGGTGGCCACTTGACACCCTGCTCGTTAACCATTGGCCAAAGAAACAATTGACCATAGCATCATCTGCCCTTGTGACAGCCTCATTTGACATTGAGTGTTATTTGTTCAACTTGGGTCAAGAAGGTTGATTGATTGTTGATTTGAGGCACATCGGCACAATTTAGGCCATGTCGTGCCTGCAGTCCCCTAAGGACTACTCTCTCTCTAAACAACAAGGGCCAGATTCTATACAGTAATATAATTAAAATTAAGGTCTATTCACAGTTAAAATAGTAAAGGTAGTAAAAATTTAAATATTTGGTAAAAATCTAATGTAAATAGTGCATGTTCACAAATTCAGAAATCAGATCTTCGTAGATAGCCCCACTTCCCGAATAAAGCCCAGTACCTTCCCAGGGTCGACATTATTAAATAGTGTTTTTAGATTAGTGGCTCTAAAATGTTTCGCCCTGACATCCTGGTACCTGGGGCAATCAACGAGGATATGTTCCACGGTGAGGCGAGAGTCACAGTACTCGCAAAGTGGGGGCTCCTCTCTCTTCAGTACAAAAGAGTGCGTGATGTAGGTGTGGCCAATCCTAAGTCTGGACATGGTTGTGCTACCACGCCTTGTCAGACCCTTAGATGTGGGCCGCCACCTGACATCCGCCACAATCTGCCTGAGTTTACTGTGAGTCTCAGCCTCCCATCGGTTCTGCCACTCTCGATAGGTGGCAGAGGCAATACTTTGTCTCAGGTCCAAGTAGGGAATTTGGGTTCCTGACACCGCATGATTTAGGGCTCTCTTTGCTTCTCTGTCTGCGGCTTCGTTTCCCTCAATGCCAACATGGGAGGGGACCCAGATGAAGGTGATATCCCTACGGTCGGCTGTTATTAGGTCCAACAGCTTCAGGCTCTTATGTACCAATGGGATGTCAGTCTTCATCCGCCCCAAAGCTTGCAATGCAGATTTGGAGTCGGAGCAGATTATAAATTTACTCCTTTCTGATGCTTTTACGGCCATAAGTGCAAGCAATATTGCATGCAATTCGGCCGTAAAGATGGAGCAGCCATCGGGGAGTCTACGGGAGATTGTTTTGTTCCGAAAGGAGCAGGCACACGCGACCTTTCCCTCCATTTTGGATCCGTCTGTGTAGATGGTGCCACAATCTCCGTAGCTCTCCTGCAGTTCCCTAAAGTGGACTTGTAGTATGCTTGGGTCTGTATTTTCTTTTTTGAAATTAAGGAGGGATAAATTTAATTTAGGTTTATTCATTAGCCAAGGAGGATTCTGAGGGGTTTCTATTTTAGAGATTTGGTCAATGGGTGGGGTTAAATTTTGGATGGGTTCTCTCATTCGAAGGCCCAACGGCTGTATGACGTTAGGCCTTCGATTGTATAATTCTACCTCTGTGGGGTTAAATATGGAGTCAAAAGCAGGGTTCGTGGGGTTGGATTTTAGCTTGACTATATACTGTATTGCAAGCTTTTTCATTCTTATATCCATGGGGAGTTCTCCAGCCTCCACATGGAGACTTGGGATAGGTGATGTACGAAACGCGCCGAGACAGAGACGCAGGGCAGCATTTTGTATTGGTTCCAGTATTTTTAGGTACGACTTCCTTGCTGCTCCATATATTATGGATCCGTAGTCTAGCTTGGATCGAATTAGACTCCGATAGAGCAGCAGCAAGGTATCTCTGTCAGCTCCCCAGTCTGTATGGCTGAGTACTCTTAGTATGTTTAATGACTTTTGGCATTTCTTCTTAAGTTCCTTAATGTGGGGGAGAAAATTAAATTTGGAATCTAAGGTGAGGCCTAAAAATTTTGTAGTTTTCACGACAGGGATCTTCTTTGGGTCAAGAAGGTGAAAGCACGAGAAAACCTCTGAATAGAAAGAGAAAGTGAGAAGTACTCAATTTAAGTTCGTTTTTCCTCGGAGCAGTACACATATATTAGAGTTGCATATTTAAACGCTGTGATGAAGACAAGATTTAGCATTGTATGTGTACGTAGACCACTCTAGAGGATTTTTCATATTTTCTGCCCGCCGTGATGCGGATGTAATTATATTTCGCTACATTGTTATATTGGATTATGTTTGTATAACTACTATGAAGGATACCATGACATTTCATATCAAGCCTATGATTTGTAGCTGGACGCTTAAAGATGCAGCATTTTATCTTGTATTATTCTCATTAAATAAACATTACTTTGTCTACTGAAATTGGACTCAAGTCTGTGTATACGGTAATAGTTATGTTTTTCACGTACCAAATGAGTAGCGCAACCTAATGGTCATAGCTCAAGGACACACGAACCCAGCGATAACAAAGTACAGAGATCCCAAACCATTCTACATTTTAGTGACCAGCATTTTACAACTTGATGGTCAGTATAGCAATTACAGCCCTATAGATCGCAAGGTCTGAAAGGGGAACTTTACTAACAAGGTCACATACTTCTTTCTCAATAACTTGGAAACCTAGTTTGACTGTCTTCATCTTAGAGCTGAGTACACACACAACAGATCATTAAGTCCCCACTAGTTTGACTGTCTTCATCTTAGAGCTGAGTACACACACAACAGATAATTAAGTCCCCACTAGTTTGACTGTCTTCATCTTAGAGCTGAGTACACACACAACAGATCATTAAGTCCCAACTAGTTTGACTGTCTTCATCTTAGAGCTGAGTACACACACAACAGATCATTAAGTCCCCACTAGTTTGACTGTCTTCACCTTAGAGCTGAGTACACAAACAACATATCATTAAGTCCCCACTAGTTTGACTGTCTTCACCTTAGAGCTGAGTACACACAACAGATCATTAAGTCCCCACTAGTTTGACTGTCTTCATCTTAGAGCTGAGTACACACACAACAGATCATTAAGTCTCCGCTAGTTTGACTGTCTTCACCTTAGAGCTGAATACACACACAACAGATCATTAAGTCCCCGCTAGTTTGACTGTCTTCACCTTAGAGCTGAGTACACACACAACAGATCATTAAGTCCCCACTAGTTTGACTGTCTTCATCTTAGAGCTGAGTACACACACAACAGATGATTAAGTCCCCACTAGTTTGACTGTCTTCATCTTAGAGCTGAGTACACACACAACAGATTATTAAGTTCCCATTAGTTTGACTGTCTTCATCTTAGAGCTGAGTACACACACAACAGATTATTAAGTCCCCACTAGTTTGACTGTCTTCATCTTAGAGCTGAGTACACACACAACAGATGATTAAGTCCCCACTAGTTTGACTGTCTTCATCTTAGAGCTGAGTACACACACAACAGATTATTAAGTTCCCATTAGTTTGACTGTCTTCACCTTAGAGCTGAGTACACACAACAGATCATTAAGTCCCCACTAGTTTGACTGTCTTCATCTTAGAGCTGAGTACACACACAACAGATCATTAAGTCCCCACTAGTTTGACTGTCTACATCTTAGAGCTGAGTACACACAACAGATCATTAAGTCCCCACTAGTTTGACTGTCTTCATCTTAGAGTACACACAACAGATCATTAAGTCCCCACTAGTTTGACTGTCTACATCTTAGAGCTGAGTACACACAACAGATCATTAAGTCCCCACTAGTTTGACTGTCTTCATCTTAGAGTACACACAACAGATCATTAAGTCCCCACTAGTTTGACTGTCTTCATCTAGTTTGAAGGAAATTTAATTTACGTTCAGTACAACAAATGCTGTCAAGATTGTTTCATATTTTAGCAAAGCCACTTTGTATTTCGACTTAAGTCTATACCTTTGACGCCTTATGGCGTTGAGCCTGTTCATTCATAAATGCTGCCCTCATATGGTTGGTGAATCTCTAGTGCTTGCGAGAGAGTATTTTACTACATATTTTTTGCACAGGATTCCAGCAACAGTTGCTTTTTATCTGACTTATTTTCTGCTCCTTCTCTTTCGATTCTTTGCCATTTTGATTCCAATCATTGCATCGCTACACTGTTCAAGAGAATAATTGTGCTTTAGGAAAGACTTCATAATGGGGCCAACTCGACATCATGCGACAACTCCACCAAACCAATAAGTATGTGACTGGACATGTCATCTCTATTGGAACGTTGTTGTTGGTCTCTTTATAGATAGATCCGAATATATTCACACTAACGTCGATCTCTATAAAAGCCTTAAGTTTCTTGTTTGACGTTTAGTATTATAATGAATTGACATCTACTAGAAGCACTCTATACGGATGTATACGACAAAGCTTTAGATTTGTATTAGACTTAAGTATATAAGATGTTTTTTTTTTAATTTACGACGCTCAAAGTGCTGCTTTTAAAGAGACTAAAACAATTTACTGGCATTCATGAGTGGCCCTACAGGCCCGATTGTGTACCGGCCATTTGCCCGAATGTCCATATAGCCAGTCCGCCCCTGGGCGGATCCAATCAAAAGCAATAACACAAACTCGCTTTGTAATCTTGTTTTTTTATTGATCCTTTCTTTCTAAAACTAAGGAAATTTAGAACAAACATTAACAAGCAGTTATAAATCTAATTAATCTGCTCTAGCTTGACAAGTTAATTCATATGCTTAACAGAAGTACCAGACAATAGTTCAAAGTTTTCTTGTTTGTTAAGTAGTACAGATCGAAAGAAAACTAATCAAGAGCAAGACTGAGAGACATTAAATAAGAAATGTAAGAACTAGCCTTTGAATGCATTGGTGCTGACATCTGACTCAGGCACGGTATTAGCAACAGACCACTAAACAAAACAAGTTTTAAAAAAGACAAGGTTACCAAGACAGTTTGTGTGGAAACACAAACTCAAAAAATCGGCCCCTAAGTGGTCCAACTAGGCAGGTAAAAAGGCAGGTTTCAATATTTTCAGAAAGAATATCAGAATAAAATTTTATGAAATGCAAATGACAGAAGAATGAAGAAAGAAGGTTGACAGATCTTGTGTGGTGCCCAGCGGTCCAGCAGACCAAAGTATAGTGAATGTGTAGTTAGATGTGAACCTGGCCTAACTAATGTCTTATAATGAATATCTAATTGATCTAATTGTTTTGTAAAGGGTCAATCTCTTGTTCAAATCCTCAAGAAAAAAACATTTCCGTAAAAAAAAATGTCCCTTTAGCTACGTGTTCCATGGAGGAGGGCCGCTCTGCAGTTCACATGATAATAAGAAAAATTACTTATTAATTGTTGTTTTAAATTATGTTTCCTTTATGCATAATAAAAATATTTTTGTCTCTTTGAAAAATAAATTAAGCATTTTTTTTCTAAATGTAGTACTTAGTATGACACAACGTACTTAACTAAGCAAAACAGTTGTAAAATTATTATATTTTTTTGAAAAAAATTTTATACAAATGATGTATTTTTATGAAAAAACTGCTTGTAAAATTGATTTAAAAAATGAAAATTTTCGCTTTCAGAAAAGAAAAAAGTAGCCGTTGCATCAGAACTTTAAATGGTTTAAAATTTTATGATATCGGATTTTCACAATCTTTTCTAGTTTACGAGATCTAAACGAGATGGACGGACAGACATTTCACACCTAAGGATTCCGAAGTTGAAAATCCCAGTCTTTACCAGGATTCGAACCAGGGGCCCCCGGTTCGGAAATCAAGCGCTTTACCGCTCAGCTACCGCGCTTCTCTTGGCCTAACTGAAGTCTTATAATTGATGTAATTGTTTTGAAAAGGCTCAATCTCTTATTCGAATGCTAAAAAACAACAACAACAAAACAGACATTTTTACAATAGTGTGTTTGGAGAAGCAAAATACAGTTCACGAAAATGAAGTTTACAAGATTACTATTCGTTTTAATTTAGGTCTAACTTATAATGCATACTAATTAGCTTTTTCTCTTTAAAAAAACTGCTTGCATAACTGATTTTAAAAATTAGATTTTTCGCTTTCAGAAAAAAAAAAAGTAGCCGTTGCATCAGAACTTTGAATAGTCTAAAATATTGTGATGACGGATTTTTAATATCTTTTCTAGTTTACGAGATCTAAACGGGACGGACGGACAGACGGACAGACATTTTGCACAAAACTAATAGCGTCTTTTCCCCTTTCGGGGGCCGCTAAAAAAGGGAAGGGGTATAGTCAAACTATTATGTGAGCATTACAGGATGTACAAAGTAAAAAAGTCAAACTATTATGTGAGCATTACAGGATGTACAAAGTAAAAAGTCAAACTATTATGTGAGCATTACAGGATGTACAAAGTAAAAAGTCAAACTATTATGTGAGCATTACAGGATGTACAAAGTAAAAAGTCAAACTATTATGTGAGCATTACAGGATGTACAAAGTAAAAAGTCAAACTATTATGTGAGCATTACAGGATGTACAAAGTAAAAAGTCAAACTATTATGTGAGCATTACAGGATGTACAAAGTAAAAAGTCAAACTATTATGTGAGCATTACAGGATGTACAAAGTAAAAAGGGGCCTAGGCCTCTGTGCACGTCTTGTACGTTATAAAGAGACCAGTTCTAAATCAAACGTCTATATGGGAGACCATTACGATAAACAGGGGACACATAAAAAGGGGGGGGGGTGCCAGAGAAAGAGAGAGAGGGAGAAAATAGAAAAAGAGTCTCATAGTGTCTAGTAGTTACTTTTGTTTTTAAATTTATGTTGATTTATTATATGTTAAGGAAAACCTAACTGGTCAGGTAACCTATCCCCCCCTCCATTAAAGAGCTGTCATTATTTTTTTCTTTTTTTTTTTAATCAAGCTTATATCAACTCGTCTAATTGGTATTTTTTTTTTACAAGTTATTTCTCCCACATCCTATATCACAAAACTATATTCACAGAACACAAATTAAAAAAACAACAACTAATAAGTTAAGTATTGGTAATTCATTATTTTGTTTGGTATCGAACAATGGAAATAAATGCTACTAATTAAAATATGTGTCTGTACATGTGGAGTTATTTCCATTATAACATTTTGTACATGTTTTTGCCTCCCACTTCCCATTCTCTAATAACTATTCATAGTCGATAGCAATACATGAATCAATTAAAAAAAAAGCAAGTAGTTAATCAATCAGTGATAATTATTAAATTTCGTATTATATAGAAAAAATAGACATTATTCCTGCAGTATTTAGATATATGGCAGTGATTTTGTTTTTTTCTTCCCATTAGATAAGCTTTGATTTAAAAAAAAGATTTTAAAAATATAATTTGTTTGTTTCATGTTCCACTTAGTGCCGAAACAATGCTAGTTACTTTCAACTAGTCAGAGAACCGGCTTCTCAGTGGGCCACATAATGCTTGCTAACGCTTATTAAGAATATAGGCCCCTAAAGCAACTGCCTGTGTAGAAACGGAATGACTAAAATAAACATATTACCTGTTACTTCAAGCTATTAGATGTTACTTTAAGATAATACAGTTACTTAAAGGTAATACTATGTTACTTAATGATAAGCATTGCCTTGTCATTGACGTGTTCGGTATAAAGTTATAAAAAGAAAACGTGTCCCCATGCTGAAGAGTGAGCTACCTACCTGTATATGTGTACTGCACTAACAAGGCCAATGCTTCAGCATCTACATCCTTGATGAGAATCTCCTCCATGTTGGCCTCACGAACATTATTTGTAAACATTGCAGCGAAATAATCCGAGGCAGCGCTGAGTACAAGACGGTGAGCCGGAATGCGTCGGTCTTCAGCCACCAGAACAACATCACACAATTGTCTTTTGCCAGCATACATCTCCAGCTTCTTCATCATGCGCTCTGCGTGGTTATGCGAGCGAAACTCATCTGTGGAATTGGTAGGATCCTCCATCCTAGTGGGAGTACCTTGGAGGTTGGCATATGTATTGTGGACAAGATACCTGCGGGGAAAAAAAGGATGCATAATAATAAAGGGTAGAATCTACAATGTTGCAAAACAGGCTCTAGACTGGAACCCACAAAAGAATAGAAAGTCTGGCAGACCCAAGCAAACAAGAAAGAGATCAACAGAACAAGAAGCAAAGACGGCAGGATGGACTTGAACCGAACTGAGGGGAATTCCCCACAACAGAATCCGATTGCGAAGTACTGTTTGTTTTTACATGTTTCGGATGTTCCTTCAGAGTTGAAGATAATTTACTTCCAAGTCCAAGCCTCCCGCAGGAATCCGGGACCCTCGACAAGTCCTGATGACAGTCCAGAAAGCATACCGCAGGGCCAGACAGGGACTGTTGTGGTCCTATGCTCCACTGGGCGTCAAAAGGATTTAGCTAAATTATTTACAATCCAGTTGAAATTGTTGCCACTGTCATTCTGTTCTAATTACATCTAGCTTGGTCAATGATAACAGTACCATGTGGTCTAGGGAAATCACATCTAGGCTTGGTCAATGATATCAGTACCATGTGGTCTAGGGAAATCACATCTAGGCTTGGTCAATGATAACAGTACCATGTGGTCTAGGGAAATCACATCTAGGTTTGGTCAATGATAACAGTACCATGTGGTCTAGGGAAATCACATCTAGGCTTGGTCAATGATAGCAGTACCATTTTTTGAAAGTGTATCATTTGAGTTAATAAAAAATATTTTTGTTTAAAATTGACTGAATCAGAAAAATTCTCAATACGTTGAAAACCCGTACTTTTATTAGTGAAATCGACAGAAGGTTGTTAGACTAAAAAATATCTTTGGGCAAATTTGAGAATTTCAATGAATCACGAGGGTAATAAACATTTTCGATTGAATTCTTATAGCACTTCTAGAATTTTTAACAAGAACATCAATGTTTTATAGTTCAGAAGAAAGATTTTAATGAAGATTTTGGCGTTCATTTGCTTTTGATTAAAAAAAAAGGTTTTTGTTGTTTTTTATATAAAAAAAAAAGAGAAATAACCTATCAACGATAAAGAGATTTTGCGACGTTTTTGCAAGTTAATTAAATGAAGAAAAATGTTTACATTACATTGATTTAAAAAATAAAATTAAGATATATAAATCAGGACAGCAATCAGGACAGCAATTTCAAGATATAATTTGGTTTTCATGTGTTTTCAATTTTTAAAATCTGAAACAGCCTATTATCAACATTGCGATTTCTGTACTTCTATTACATGTTAATGTTTGGCCAATATATGAAATCAGAGTTTCAATAGCTTGCTTTATTTTGTTCTAAACTATAAAAGTGACAGGCGGACAGACAAAACACACAAAAGTATAGCGACTTTTACTCTGAGCAGGCGATACAAAAACACACAAAAGTATAGCGACTTTTACTCTGACCAGGCGATACAAAAACAAAAGCAATATCTAAGACTTTCTGGGAACTACATAAAACTCGCTGCATAAAAAGTTGATTTAAAAAAATAATTGACATTTACAGCTACTTTACCAGAAGAATACATACAATTAATTAATATTTATTATTATTTTGAAATTTTTTCACATTTTACAAATATATGAATAAATATGACTAAAATTACACAAAACGGATCTTTCTTTGTTAATATAATCTCCTTTACATTTATGTGTTGTTTTAGTACCGATAACTTTTGTACTTTTTGAGATGTGAGTGTGACAAACGAACGGACGGACAGACCATATAAAACTACCACAATACATCTCAAAGTGGGTCTAAGATTTAATTGGTCATACTATTTTAGAATCAATACTTACAACGTAGGTTTGTCGTGTCCTGATAAATATAATGAAGAATACAATCTACTCAAGTTTACAAATTATCTATTATTTTTAATGTTGTGAGATAATATTCAAATATCACCTAAAGCACCCTTACCCAAAATATATTTTTTAAAAATATTATCTCTTAAAACTTTATTATAAAAGTTACGTGCTATTTCAATTATAGTCAGAATATCTCGTACCAAAACGTCACGTGCTGATAGTTTACATAAGTAACTAAAACATAAGGTGATAATAAAGAGAATATATATACGAGAACAGACTCTCAGGTTTTGCAATTCTAAAGTAAGACAGACTGTGTGTGCTCCTATTGATTTCTAGGAGACACCAATGAGGGTAGTACACTTACCTATGGTAAAAATCGTGGAAGCTGTGACGTTTGAGATCATTTTTACGAGGGGCTCGTATGGCCGAGTATTCACTCTCACACTTGTAAGTATACATGATGATTAGACGGCTTCCTCTTTCATTGGTTTGAAATGTACACCAAGCGAGACTGAACGACTGGACTAGACATTTTCTGTCTTAGGTATTATTCATTATATAATATTGTTTTGAAATAACATTTAGTTTGAGCACAGTATGAAACACTATATAGAAACGTTTTGTTCTAAGCAAACAATTTTGTAGTACACAACACAAAGTATCATCTATTCCAGTTGATTATCAAGTTCTATAATAGATTACAAGTAAAACATTATTTGTATGAATCTATTTTTTTTAAATACACTATTTTAAAGTCAAATTGTTCGATGCATTCTGAAATTTGCATACAATTGCCATTCCTTTGTGATCACCAATGAAACTATCCATATGTCTTCGTAACACCGTTTTAACTTTAGATAATTGAAAAAAAATATCCTGACTGCAACAGTATGGCAAATGTTCAATCTCTACAATGAATGTGTGTTCGTGTACAGCGTTCGTCTAAAAGTTTCTGACAACTAGATCTAGAACCAACAAGAAACAGAGCGAGTTCACTCAGCCAATGAAGACAAAACAACAGCCTCAGCGATAAGCATAGAATCGTTAGAATTCAAAGAAAGAAACAAACAAAAAAACAGTTTTAGTAATGCAGGTCTTATAATACAAAATACAGTAGGCTATTACTAACACGTTCACAATTGTTATGCTATTTGAGTACACACCGGTATAATAAAGTACAGTAAGTTGTGTACCCTTTCGACCTGCTTGGTACTTACACACTCTTGACTAAACCGAAGCATTATTTATTAGAAACAAAGGGATATTCTCTTCACTATTCAATGATCTAATGAAAATGTCTGAGCAAGTCAGTTAAGAAAGGATTGCTCTTCTGCACACATGAACATGGTTTATTTGATATCTCTCCATTTCAGAGGGTGGAAAACGATACAAACCTTCCCAGTGACCAGCTGCCTAGGACTTGGCGGGTTTTAAATCTCCTTAGGATCATAATTTTAGTTCTTACAAAGTTCAAATAGAAACAGAAAATCGTGTCTTCATTCTGGATTTTCTTGAATTTGTTTACAAACATTTTTTTGGTAAGTTTATGTAGGTCCTCAAATACTGCCAAAAACGTCGTTGATAAAATGACAAGTGGGCTAAATATAAGAGAACTAGGTGTCCCAACAAATGTTGAAGAACTAGGTGTCCCAACAAATGTTGAAGAACTAGGTGTCCCAACAAATGTTGAAGAATAAGGAGTCCCAACAAATGTTGAAGAACTAGGTGTCCCAACAAATGTTGAAGAACTAGGTGTCCCAACAAATGTTGAAGAACAAGGTGTCCCAACAAATGTTGAAGAACTAGGTGTCCCAACAAATGTTGAAGAATAAGGAGTCCCAACAAATGTTGAAGAACTAGGTGTCCCAACAAATGTTGAAGAACTAGGTGTCCCAACAAATGTTGAAGAACTAGGTCGTCTGTGAGCATTTCACTGCTGTAAGGTAGGAATAACCCCACAGCCATTCTCGCATGCATCTAATAGGGCATACAGTTTGATCCAATCACATCTGATCCCAACAAATGTTGAAGAATAAGGAGTCCCAACAAATGTTGAAGAACTAGGTGTCCCAACAAATGTTGAAGAACTAGGTGTCCCAACAAATGTTGAAGAACTAGGTGTCCCAACAAATGTTGAAGAACTAGGTCGTCTGTGAGCATTTCACTGCTGTAAGGTAGGAATAACCCCACAGCCATTCTCGCATGCATCTAATAGGGCATACAGTTTGATCCAATCACATCTGATCTGCTGTCACCAGTCGAAAGACTGACCACCTGATATTCTCTACAGTCAATTCTTCAGACTGACCACCTGATATTCTCTACAGTTAATTCTCTTTACGTCCAAATATCAAGCCTAATTCCTCTCTAATGATCAACTGTTTGTTGAGCCGTACATTGTCTATCCATGCTCAGAGCGCTATGGTCCAATATCGGGGGAGATTTCCGTGCTGCCTTTAGGTACTCAGCAACTTTCATACATTTATTCGAACTCGAGCCCTCTTGTTAAGTGGCCAAACGGCAGCCACACATCCTTGATCAATCAACAATTCTATTTCAATAGCCAGGAAAACCAGTGACTTGGCTGAATTTAAGTCATTGGTTAATATGCATGACTAAATGCATGACGCGTAGGACGTAATCATCTTCTTTTTTGAAGTAACGTCTGTATTATATAAGATAAGAAGATAACACCCAATTCTCCTATTGTGATGGCGAGGGTCAATCCTTTGAATACTAGTTGATGTGTTCCATGTCGCTAAGAACAATCAGGCATCAGCATGACTGCTTTGTTGCTTCGTACTATCTTTTCAAAAGGAAAACAAATTCTGAACCTTGGTTGCAACATGTTCACAAATCTAAGAAGCTTTTCGCTCGTTCCTTTGGGGGACAAGATCAAAGTAAAAAAAACAAACAAACATACAACTAAAATTGAAAAAATATAATATATATATATATAAATATATATAGTGTTACGAATGAACAGTGACAGGTAGAGGTCACTATGTGTGACCCCGGCGAGATGACACAGCACCGAGTGTTATCTGGAATCTATGCATGTAAACAAAGACAGGATGGGACGTGCCTCACGTGTTGTTCCAGAGGACGAACAGATTTACGAAGGGGGGCATTGTGACAAATGAACAGTGACAGTTAGAGGTCACTACGTGTGACCTCGGCGAGATGACACTGCAGCAGGCATCCTCTGGAATCGACATGTATAAACAACAACAGGATGTGATGTTTCCTCCCATGTTGTTCCAGAGGGTACTAGCAGTGTTTTTTTTGCAACAATAGACAAGCGATTAGGGACTCTTTATAAACCAGAGATGTTCATGTGAAAAGAGTCAGTACAGTCGTCGACACTGTTCTCTACTGTGCGAGACAGTAGAAGAGAGTGGACTTGAGCCGTTACAGTCGATACAGTCGATGTAAGACGTATACGCTACATGATACAGTGACGAATTGTTATAGTTATAATTCAATAAAGTTATTTAAAGCTGAAAGTTGAGTCGTCAAGTTCTTTGCAGTGTTTCTTTTATTTGTGTGCCTAGTACATTTAGCCAGAAAATCAGAAATACGTAACAATATATATAACTTAAAACTAATCCTAACCATAATGCAAGCGATTAGTTTGTGTAATAAAATGTTTTGTCCTATACTCATCAATCTTGTTCTGAAAACAATCCTAGAACTGTATCATTAAACTAAAGAAAAAAAAAAAGGGGGGGGGGTCGCTTTTCTATTTCAATAATAGAAGAAAAATAATCCACGACCCAGTGTAGTTTAACTTAACTATGGCAACCAGCCATACTGTTAGCCAAATTTGTCTTTTCATTGGTGTAGAGCTTGGCATGACGTAAGATTTATTGATTTCTGCAGCTTTTGAAACAAATCAATGCTCAAAATCAATGGTATAAATAAATAAAGGCAGGTTGGTCATTAGGCCTACATAGTAGCACAACACGGGCTTGGTCGGAAATCTAATGAATGAAAACAATGTCCATCACATGCATGTCGTAGGAACAAAAGTCTAAGAAGAATGTCAAGGTACCTTACAAAGTGATACATCTCGCTTAATGTGAGTAACAGTAGTCGATAATTGGTAGGTTAATCTTGAAATGAAATATGATGGGCCTGTTTCCTACGTTACGTTATGGTTTACATTTTCAATTTACCGGTTCAAATATCAATGTGAGCTTGCGCTCCCAGAACTATTTTTATATGCATTTTTGTTGTATAGGTTAGATCTATTTTTATATATTATTTTTTATTGGTTAGTGTCAGATTTTATAATTGTACTTCCGCATATTTTTATATAGGTTAGTGCGGGATAGTATAAAAAGTGATGTACATGCTGTTTCAAAACAGTTGAGTGTACAGTTGACCAGTGGTCAGTACCGTATCTCTGTCTGGGTGACAGCTGAAGATCTTTGTGGTCTGTTGTGTAATTATTTTATTATTCTGTACCTGGGACGGCCTGTAATTTTTTTACACAAACCAATTTATTGGATGTTTCTCAAGCATAGTGTGCGGTCTAGGTGATTAGTTAGAAATGGCGCACTAAAGATTTAATACGTTGCAAACATACTTTTAAAGCAGTTTTTAAACTTCCTCTTTTTAGCTTGCAAACTCTTCATGGGTTCAAAAAGGTGGACACAGAGTCTCGAGAACGGCTCTAACTATTTTCCTAGAAATCTGAAAATTTTTGTATATCTTTGGGGAAAAAAAAAACCCAGCTAATTGGCCACACAGGGAAAACTCTGGTTTGACCGTTATACTTTTTTAAATAATATAATCATCTTAAAATTAAATTTTGTCTGGGGATCTAAACCTTAAAAGCACGTCAGTGGAAATTTCCGCATATATTCCATAAAGAGCTAAGTAAACAGAAGTTCAGGAACATTTTGCGTAGAAAAGTCTAGACCAGTGGTTCTCAAACAATGATCCGCAGATCCCCAAGACGAACACTCATACATATTATCAACCTCATCTAATATTTTTTTTGTTTTAAACAAAAGTTATAACCCCAATAAACACTACATTTGTACCTTATATAATACTATGCATTTATGTAGCTATTTCAGGAATGTATCACCATACCAGAATCTTCTATACCATATCTCAACTAGATCCAGTTTTCGAGTCTAGAACACTGTCTTTTAATATTGCTATGTCTGGATCTATATCACCAAACTAGAATTTTCTATATTTGAGTAGATGTATACACAATGTTTTCGGGGAGATGGCATTGGGCCAGGTTAAAAAATGTTTATTTGTTACAATCTCTCCTTCATTAGTTATTTAAAGCAATGTAATCGCTCTTACAAAAATTATCAGCTTCATAAAGGAGGAATTGTCTTTTTAAAAAATGTTTACTTGTTAATACAACTATTTTAGAAAGAAAATCGTCGCTTGTTTGTGGTTGTTTTGCTGTAAAAACTCCAAATGGATAATCCAAATCCAGACTATAGGAGTCTATTAGTCCTCAAAATAGGAGCCCAGCGTAGTAAGAAGAAATATAACTGAACTATGTTTTTGTTTACATTAAAAACATTATTTTGTTTGTTTCGTAACTATGAATTTTAAAAAGAGAAATTGTCATGAATGTTAATGACTATAAAAGAATTCTATCCAAATGAAAGTATCTTAGGTCGGCAAGAAACTACATGAGTGATCTAACACAAACTTAAAGAATTCTATCCAAATGAAAGTATCTTAGGTCGGCAAGAAACTACATGAGTGATCTAACACAAACTTAAAGAATTCTATCCAAATGAAAGTATCTTAGGTCGGCAAGAAACTACATGAGTGATCTAACACAAACTTAAAGAATTCTATCCAAATGAAAGTATCTAACGTCGGCAAGAAACTACATGAGTGATCTAACACAAACTTAAAGAATTCTATCCAAATGAAAGTATCTAACGTCGGCAAGAAACTACATGAGTGATCTAACACAAACTTAAACCGCTATCATGACGTGTTTTATTTAGTTTCTTGATGAAATACAAAGTCCTACTCTGACAGTATAGCCACATGGAACAGTCATGTCATGGAGAATTGATGTACACGTTTATACAAGAAATAGTATTATTTATAAACTTGAAAGTATGAAAGAGTTACGCTGCTGATGTTATTGTGCAGCAAGACATTAATAACGGCAACAAAATGTCCGTCACAGTGACATGGCTTCAAACATTTCCATCAATTACATCACTCCTTCCTTTTCAGTCTTAAGCCACTGCTAGAAGTACTCGTGTAGCACATGAAATAGAACACTTTTCTAAGACGTCAGGCGAACAGATCGATGTTCAGCTGAATATTTTAATAATATACGATGAGCTGTTAAGGTAAATACAATCATTGCTTTAAAGGCCAACACTAGTGTGAGTGCGGGGGGAAGGAATTCAAGTGGTGACTACAAACTGTTTACTGACACCATTATGTAACCAGGATATGTGGGATAAAATATCCTATCTTTTCTTTCCCTCTACCTGGAGGGGGAGGGAGGGCAAAAGTAACTATACAGTGACAAAACAAGCAATAGAAAAAAAAAAGAATACTTTAAAACAAAGCTTATCTAAGGGAAAGAAACGCTAATTACTAAACCATTTATCTCAAGATGGTAGGGTTTAGCTTCCTTTCTGCTATATAAAACAAAATTAATTAATTAGTACTAATTGATTAGCTTATTGGTTATTTTTTAGAATGATTGTTTGTAAAATGTTTTACATGTTTCGGATGTTCCTTCAGAGTTGAAGATAATTACTTCCTAGTCGAAACCTCCCGCAGGACGACGGGGGATGGGAGCGGGCAGGGTTTGAACCCTGGACCATCGAAAAATCTGAACGACAGTCCAGCACGCAAACCGCACGACCAGGCAGCCATCCCCCGTCGTCCTGCGGGAGGTTTGGACTAGGAAGTAATTATCGTGTATTGTCATAGACTATGAATAATTATGCACAATTTCAACTTGATCCAAGCATGGGAAGTAGGCGGGAACGCGTGTCAAAACATAAAAAGGGAATCAATTCCAAATATATAACCACATCTTTCTCATTAAGTAGCATTATTATCCTTATTTCGATATCAAAAAAATATTTTATCTCCAATAATTAATTCCCTAATTGGTTAACTTTTTAAATTGGTTCATGTCTTGTCAGGTTCAATGAATAAATGTGTAAAGTTTCAACTTGATCCGAGAATGGGAAATGGGAGAAAAAACATTGAACCGGGTAGATTGCGTTGATATAAGCTTGATAAAAAGAGAAAACACGGTTATGTTTACTGCATTGATGATAACAACAAACTAATGTTACAAAAATATTTCTTTTCAACTGAAGCATTCATTATGATTGAGCAATGATTATACTTTCAATAGCATAAATGCAGTCAATATATACGTGTTTTCTCTTTTCTTTGATCCCTGTATACCTACAACTTTTGCAGCCCCTGAATTCTATATAATGCCTAGGCAAAGTAAGAAATAGGTTCCTACTTTGCTTGAAAACGGGAGACATTCTATAATATACAGTTTCAAATACAACCTAGCCAGAATGAGAAGTATTTGAATCAATGATACAATTCTGTAATCATTGATTGAATTATTAAAACTAGTGAGACCATCTTTACTTCTCAAAGCTAGGGACATTAGGGCTTTATTACTTGCCTTATGTCATCATAGAATATCCTACAGCTTTGATTAATTGTTAATTCAAGGTTCAAAGTCAAGATTTTATGCTTATATCGTAGACTAATTTTCTACTACTACTGTCTCTTTCAGTTTACATATATAGCTTTAAGCCACGTATCAATCAATCAGTTTATATAATTATTAGGCGATAAGAGTGTTGATGAGGACACCATAGTGCTAAACCCTTACAGACTGATCATTGTAAGACATTCAAGCATTAAACAATTAAAAGAGTAGCATTTGAAACGAGCTGTCACTAGATGCTTTTCCAGCTTGTCCACCATATCAACATAATGTAACTCACAACTGAAGCTACATGTTCCTCAAGCATTGATTCTTTCCGAAACACTAATGATAAAACATCTCTAACTTACCAGATCAAAATAAAGAATAACATTACATACATAAGATATGCAGAGATATCCAAATAGAATTAATACAACTTCTATACAATTATTAGATTACTAATGGACACGAATACTAGATATAGACCTAAGTGATTACAAAAAATCAATTTGTAAACCGGAGTAGTTCGATGTCTAGAAATGAGGTCAGATGTTGATCTAGAAGATTGCCATTTTGTTCAATCCCAATCAAGAAACAAGCACCTTCAAAACGAACTGACACTGGGACTAACCACTCGGCTGACACAACAAACTTTGAGCGTGAACCTGATGGGAGCACTTCTCATCTAGTCTGACACTCACGCTACATTTGCTCGCGCGTTCCTGCGCACAATGCGTTCTCAGTTTGTTCATGAACCTTTCGTTAGTTGGCCGCTGTCTCTCTCTCTCTCTCACACACACACACACACACCCTTTAAGCCCTCATTTGAAACCATAAAGTCACAGATTTAACCAATATGGACATTAATACAATTGTACTTTAATATTTTATTGTCCTTTTTTTTTTTTACTTATACATTACTAATCGCGTCATGATTAACATAAGAGACTGACAGATACATTTCATTAAATAAATCTGATATCGGATTGGAATCGATGACAGGTCTTATTATTGTATTGTATTATTATAAGAGCTGCATCACTAAGTTTCCTACTTGCCGTGTACGCCACTTATTTACTTGCCTTCCAAAACACAGTGGTTAATTGGAACAAACACGACTTTTTATTCTCCATTTCGACACATTATGTTTTTATTACAACCGACCTATCTAAAAGTACAAGAATATACTTCCTTCCGTTTTTAAGCACTATTTACATTTTTTGTATGCGCCAATTTCTCCTTGGCGCGAAACCTGCTTTTGTAAACATTGTATGCAATATTCTTTTCTTCCTTTTTATGGAAGGATGTCCCCCCCCCCACCCCCCAAAAAAAAGCTATGTTATTGTAATGCTGGCTGTTCCATGGACCACAACGTGTGGTGTTGGGGGAGGGGCAATTCATTTCAAAGTAAGCTGTGTGTGTGTGTGTGTGGTTATAATGCTGGCAGACGAGTAGGCTACAACTAATAGGCCTAAGAAGTGTTTGTTCATTCTCTATATTTTTCTATATGTAATTCAAAGTTAATTCAAATGTTGTTATTCGTATTAAATATGAAGCTAAATTTAAAATGAACCCTTAAACAGGCAAAGTATTTTTAAAAATCCTTTTTTTTCAAACAAAAGCTTAATTAAAGTGGAAGAACTCCGCACTTACAACCTATATCTCTCAAAAATGTAAAAGTTATTTCACTTTTTGATATATCGAACAAAATAATTTATTACCGATAATGTCTTAACTAACTGGTTAATTTTTAAAAACTGATTCGTGTTTTGTTAGGTACAATAAATAGTTGTTTAAAGTTTCAACTTGTTATGAGAATGTGTGTGGGTGAAATAGCTTGTACGATTATTCAAGGGGACAAATGCCGACATATTTAACCAAATCTATGAATACTGAAGGATTAATTTCCCTTTTTGATATAATAAAAATTAATAATCAGTAATTAATTGACCAGTAGTCACTAATTGGTTAATGTTTTAGTGATTGCCGTGGGGAAAAAAATGTAACCTGTTATTACTTGCATTAGGGAGAAATAACGCGTTCAAACTTTATACCAGACCGACAGACAGAGTGTGTTGATATAAGCTTTGTACAAATAGTAATATTCATTTATAAACAATGGAACTATTCAACGATTCGAAAAAAAAACAAAACATTATTATGACGAAAGTAATTGTTGTGCCCAATCTCTGTAATAAGTTATTTTACGTATTTTTAGGGGCCCCCAAAAGGTTAAATACGCTATTAGTTTTGTGTGGCCTGTCTGTCCATCCTCCCATTTAGATCTCAGAAACTAGAAGAGATCATTCAAACTTCTGATGCAACGGCTACTTTTTTCTTTTCCAAACGTGAACCATCTAATTTTAAAAATTGTCTATGCAAGCAGATTGTTCAAAGAAATACACCACTTTTCAATGAAAAACTTCAGGGAAGGTAAGTCTTCTAAAAAAGTCTTCTAAAAAGGTCAATCAAGCTTCATTCATAGATTCGTATATTGGTACAAAAAATTTGCATCTAAGGTCACAATGGAAAAAGTATCAATGGATCATTATAAAATAGATATTCCATTTATTAACTAACTCATTGAATAGAATACTGAAATCAAATGTTGTTTCTAAAAAATAATTTAAATACGAACTTCGTTTCAGTTATACGTTACAAAAATAACGAACTAGTTTTATAACGCGCAGTTTTGACATATCCTCATTATAGGGACCTACACTTGACAGTCTAAATGAGACTAAAGTCATGCGAGTTCTAGTCTAGATATAGACTAGTAGATGCTATATCAAGATTCTATATCTATTTCAGATCTAGTTCTAGAATCTAGATCTAGACGTAGATCTTGAATCTATATTTAGATCTAGTTTGTGTGACAAATGACAACGGAGATATTACTTATATTGAAAGTCTTGTCAAGTCCAAGTCATTTGTACTCAAATGTAGCTAGCTCACTACCTAAAGTTTTGCCAATTTATCTAATTTTGTAAGAAGAATAAATCTTTTTTAGTTTCTCTTTATTATTGTAACATGTTATTAATGTTGAATGTATGGATAAGGTTAATAATTATTATTTTAAAAATATAAGTGTACGCTAAATGAATATATGGAGATGCTGTGGCTGAGGGGTAAAGCACTTGAAACCGGAAGTCCTGTGCTCAAATCCTGGTGAAGACTCTCGGCGGACCACTTCGGGGGACGATTTTGAGTTTGTGTTTCCACACAAACTTTCTTTGTAACCTTGTTTTGTTGTTTTTTTTTTGTAATAGTTTTAAAATGAACGATCTGTTAGTTACAATGTGAACATCAATCATGTAATTTTATTTTATTGCAATTTAACTTCTCAAGTGATCTCACTAGTACCTCTTCATAAAGGGAGGGGCTGGTGAATTTTTGTAAGAGAATATAAATGAAAACGGGGCGGCGGGTTGATGACCACTGATGTAGCGGTGGGCAATGCTAGCATATAATTTAGTCGGAAAACTAATTGTCGTCAGAGGATGGTCTAGAGTCTACACACATGTTCAGTGAAGTACAACAGAAAATCGCAGCTAAGGGCGAATCCAGAACTATTGAAAGCTATATATAGCCGTGCTTCGCTACTTTGAAATTATTTCGCTGGATTATAAATTCAATAAGAGATCATTTCCTAGCTGTACCTTAAACAGTGTGCTACGATGGTATTGCGATATGAAAAGTGTCAATATTATTGGCTATTAAATTGAATATGAGACACATTTACTAATGACAACTATGGTTTCTATTATCTATGTAATAACTTGATCTATTGCCATGATGAATTTATTACGATGGACAGGGTACATGTGATGACAGAAAACGTGCTGAGTGCAGTAATGCATGATAGTGGTCTCCCTTTACTTCTTTCTTAAGTTGGATAGTTTTTGATGCCATGGAGATGGCAAGCATCAACGTCCCCAATTAAATGAGTTGATTTCACGGTTACTCTAGAAAACATGTGACAGGTAATATAATTAGTTCCGACACCATTGTAGTCACTATTATAGTCTACCTAGCCAAGATGAACATATTGCTACAAACGTACAAGAAATAGATCCAGTGGAGTCACTAGGGCACCAGGTGTGGTTAGCTTAGAGTGCCTGCCCCCAACCAATCACAAATATAAACTATCGCTGGTTAGTTATTTTTGTTGAATTATAATACAGAGTACTAATAATCTAGATTCATTGATTGTTACATCAGTGTAAAATTAGTGTCGATTCTATTTTAAAAGTGTACCAATAATAAATCCATATGTTAAAAGACTTAACATCAACATGATTAACTAAAAATGTTTTTCATAGCTAAATGAGAACGGCTTATGTTAGGCGCTAAGTCCTATGCAGATAAATCAAACGGAGGTAACACTCGAAACGAAATCCAAGAACACAGGCGAAAGGCCGACACTAGAAGTTAGTCGAAGCTGATAGCGAATGTTGAATAAGAAGTTTACTAATAACGAAGGGAACTGTCGACTGTCGTCAAGCTAAAAACTCTACGATCCTAGAAACCTGCCTCTCTCTAAAGCCGTCAAGTAGTCTGTTGGCATTTCGCTATGCTTCCATTGTCTCTTAAGTCAAAACTTTCCCTTTCTATGATACAAATGACTAATTCCTAATCGTGTCATTACACTTGACATTATACTGTAAGGTTTGTAGTTAATGAGACAATGCAGCTATTATTTAACATTTAAATGCATGCAAGAACTAAACATTTTGTTTACCCAATGAAAAAGTTTTCATTTTTGGGATCGAATTCAATATCTTTTACGATATCGTTTTCAATAGTAAAAGAGACACGTAACAGTTGGAGAGATTCTTTAAAAGTCCCAACGGTAAATTAATTGTAATTACTGGCCAGTTGCTTCAAGATTAACTTTTGCTGCCTGTAGATGTCTTCACATTCCAATGTCGTTTTTTGGGTAAATTATCGTCTAAAGCTATGAAACATACATAAACAATTCTTTGTGTTACCGAAAAAAGCTATTTCGTTGAATTGCTTCAAGTGTATTCGTTTCCTGGTCGATTGCTAGCAGCCTCAGTTGAAGCACACCATAAGAAAGATCAATGCACCTAAACATTAACCTCTTGTTCCTCATCTGCAGCATACTGAGATTTTAGATCTTTCAAAGTTCTGATGTAACGGCTATTTTTTATGTGAACCATTCACTATTAATAATTTTAAAAAAATACTTAAAAAAATAAGTTGAGCGTATTAGTCTATAGAATTTTGTGACTGATTTTTAGCGGTCCCCGAAAGGGGATAAGACTCTATTAGTTTTGTGTGAACTGTCCGTCCTTCCGGATTATATCTCGTAAACTAGAAATGATAGTGAAAATCCAACATCATAATATTTTAGACCATTTAAAGTTCTGATGCAATGGCTACTTTTTTCTTTTCTGAAAGCGAAAAATCTAATTTTTAAAATCATCTATGCAAGCAGTTTTTTTTTTAAATACACCTTTTTTTTTTTTTACAACTATTCACTATTAATACTAACAAACACGGGAGGCTTTATAGTACCGCAAGAGTATTTCCCAACCACCATATTTTTAACACATTTATGCAAACAGTTTTAGTTTTTTTTTGTAAAAAAAAAAATAATATTTTTTACAATTGTATTGGTATCTTATGTAAGTTCTATCATACTAACTACTTCATTTACAAAATAATGTTAAAAAAAAACAAGAAAAAAAAAACTATTTAGTATACATACATAAGTGGAACATTATTTAAAACAACAATTAACACGTAGTTTTTCATATTATCGCGTGAACTGTAGAGTTGCAATGACCATTAGAACACTTAACTATAGGATTATATTTTTTTTACGGAAATATTTTTTTCTTTTTCTTAAGACTTCGAATAAGAGATAGACCCTTTACAAAACAATTACATCAATTAGATAATCATTATATAACACATCAGTTAGGCCAGGTTCACATCGAACTTCACATTCACTTTCACCTATCCCTTGGTCTGCTGAACCGTTGGGGCACCACACATGATCTGTTTACATTTTTTTCTCCATTTTTCTGTCGTTTGCCTTTGATAGAATTTCATTCTGATATTCTTTCTGAAAATATTGAAACCTGCCTTTTTACCTGGCTGGTGGACCACTTCGGGGGCCGATTTTGAGTTTGTGATTCCACACAAACTGTATAAATAACATTTGTTTGCTTTAATTTTGTTTATTTTAGGTGACATTTTAATGTTAAACCATCACTTGCCCCAGCGCAGCCAAGGGGGATTTTGAGTTTAAAATTCCCCTCCAGGGGTTTTGAGGTAAAAAAAAACACCCCCCCCCTTCTTTAAAAATAATGGAAACGACAGACATCTATTCCATGAGGATATATGACGTGTCCATGACACTCAGTGCACTGAGGTTTTGTCAAACCTAGCATGTGTCTATGACACTCAGTACACTAAGGTTTTGTCAGACCTAGCACGTTGATTTGATTTTGATTTTAGGCACATCGGCACAATTTAGGCCATGTCGTGCCTGCAGTCCCTTAAAGACTAATCTCTCTCTAAACAACAAGGGCCAGATTCTATACAGTCATATCATTAGAATCAAGGTCTATTCACAGTTAAAATAGTAAAGGTAGTAAAATTTAATTATTTGGTAAAAATCTAATGTAAATAGTACATGTTCACAAATTCATAAATCAGATCTTCGTAGATAACCCCACTTCCCGGATAAAGCCCAGTACCTTCCCAGGGTCGACATTATCAAATAGTGTTTTTAAGTTAGTGTCTCTAAAATATTTCTCCCTGACATTCTGGTATCTGGGGCAATCAACGAGGATATGTTCCACGGTGAGGCGAGAGTCACAGTACTCACAAAGTGGGGGCTCCTCTCTCTTCAGCACAAAAGAGTGCGTGATGTAGGTGTGGCCAATCCTAAGTCTGGACATGGTCGTGCTACCACGCCTTGTCAGACCCTTAGATGTGGGCCGCCACCTGACATCCGCCACAATCTGCCTGAGTTTACTGTGAGTCTCAGCCTCCCATCGGTTCTGCCACTCTCGATAGGTAGCAGAGGCAATACTTTGTCTCAGGTCCAAGCAGGGAATTTGGGTTCCTGACACCGCATGATTTAGGGCTCTCTTTGCTTCTCTGTCTGCGGCTTCGTTTCCCTCAATGCCAACATGGGAGGGGACCCAGATGAAGGTGACATCCTTACGGTCGGCTGTTATTTGGTCCAACAGTTTCAGGCTCTTATGTACCATTGGGATGTCAGTCTTTATCCGCCCCAATGCTTTAACGGCCATAAGTGCAAGCGATATTGCGTGCAATTCGGCCGTAAAGATGGAGCAGCCATCGGGGAGTCTACGGGAAATTGTTTTGTTACGAAAGGAGCAGGCACACGCGACCTTTCCATCCATTTTGGATTCGTCTGTGTAGATGGTGCCACAATCTCCGTACCTCTCCTGCAGTTCCCTAAAGTGGACTTGTAGTATGCTTGGGTCTGTATTTTCTTTTTTTGAAATTATGGAGGGATAAATTTAATTTGGGTTTATTCATTAGCCAAGGAGGATTCTGAGGGGTTTCTATTTTAGAGATTTGGTCAATGGGTGGGGTTAAATTTTGGATGGGTTCTCTCATTCGAAGGCCCAACGGCTGTATAACGTTAGGCCTTCGATTGTATACAGACCTAGCACGTGTCCATGACACTCAGTACACTGAGGTTTTGTCAGACCTAGCATGTGAAGTATGGACTGAGCGAAACGTCACAAAAAGGAGATAAATCGGACAGAAGGCAAATATTAATACAGAGCCGTGGAGCACTCTAGAGCAAGGGCAAGACACACAGAAAGTCTCTGGTTATCCACTGCACCCAAATTCGTCCCCGAACATCTTGATCAAATCTTGCTTCTGGAAAATAAGGGCTTTAGGGCGAGAGAGAGAGGTCGACATGTTGCGCGAATCCTCTTCGCTTTACTCAAAATTTTCAACTTTCAACACAAACCAAACCAAAGCCCTGTGGCGACAGGCAAGCAGTAAAGCGGTAGGTGTGGGACACTGGAAGCCGTACCTGTAACCCTGCACACCTATTTAGGAGTGCACTGCTCACCTCCATAGAATGAGGACAGGGCTAGAAAAGGTGCCCCCCAAAATTGCCTGCTCTAAACTACCTCAGCCAGCCTACCGCAGTTGGCGAGAACCCTACACAGGCGGTCGAAACTCAAAGAAAAAGACGAGGATAGTTCCTCTTTACCATAGATGCAAGGAATGTGCGCACTCTACTTGTCAATGAGACATCCGAAAGACCACAAAGAAGGACTGCACTAGTAGCCATGGAGCTCCAACATAGACTGAGTGAGACTCGGCTTGCAGATGAAGGCGAACTCTGAGAAAGAGGATTTGGATATACATTCTTCTGGAGCAAGGTCTTAACTAGGATAATATTGGAACGCCTAAAAGATGCCCTAGACAAAAGACTAAGACCAGAACAGGCTGGATTCCGTAAAGAGAAATCATGCACTGACCACATTGCTACACTACGTATTATCATAGAACAATCTATCGAGTGGCAATCTCCTCTATACATGACCTTTGTTGATTTTGAGAAAGCCTTCGACAGTATTGACAGAGACATAATCTGGAGACTGATGAATCACTTCGGAATTCCAACAAAATTCACCAATATCATTAAACAGTTATATGATGACTCATCATGTCAAGTAATACACAATGGTAAGCTGACCAACCCTTTTCAAGTAAAAACAGCTGTAAGACAGGGATGTATGCTTTCGCCCTTGATAGTTCTGCTGGTGATCGATTGGGTCATGAGACAGACAGTCTTAGATAATGAAAACGGCATACAATGGACACTAACACAACATTTAGAGGACCTGGATTTCGCCGATGACATCTGCCTCCTCTCCCATACACAACAAAATGCTCAGACCAAACTGACCTGACTCTCAGAAATAGCGAAAAAGACTGGACTTCTAATCAACAAAAAGAAAACAAAAGTTATGAGGATCAACAACAGACAAGAGAACCCAATCATGCTTGATACGGACCACTTCACATATCTGGGAAGTAGAGTTGGTAAAGACGGCGGAGCTGGTGATGATATACTAATTCGGATCAATAAAGCTAGGTTTGCCTTTTCAGCTCTTCAAACTATCTGGCGCTCTAAGGCATTATCTCTTCACAACAAGATACGAATCTATAATACAAACGTTAAGTCTGTCATTCTATACGGTTCAGAAACTTGGAGAGTCACTAAAACAAATATGGAAAAGCTCCAGACCTTTGTTAACAGATGCCTACGCCGGATATTAGGAATTAGGTGGCCAGAAAAGATAACTACTATCGATTTGTGGGAGAGAACTAGACAAAAGCCCATAGCCCAAGACATCACAAAACGAAAATGGAGCTGGATAGGACACACCCTGCAAAAACCAGCTACCAATGTTGCAAGGCAGGCACTTGACTGGAACCCACAAGGAAAGAGGAAAGTGGGCAGACCCAAGCAAACCTGGAAGAGGTCAGTCATCACTAAAGCTGAGGGTACTGGAATGACATGGGAGCAGATGAAGAAAGCTGCTCAGAACCGAGTTCGGTGGAGAGGTGTGGTTGCAGCCCTATGCTCCCCTGGGAGTGCACAGGATTAAGTAGTAGTAGTAGTAGTCTTCTGGAGCGGTAGAAGCACTGAAGTACGACGTGAATCTGGAGTCGGCTTTGCCACAAAAAAATCATTAGTCGGGCCTCCTAAAGGAATTAGTGATAGGATTATGACCCTAAAGCTTCCAGTACAAAACGGAAAGAAACATTTTTATTGTTAGCTGTTACGCACCCAATATGACCAACCCGGATGAAGTCATAGCAAAGTTTTACGAAGAATTAAACTCCACCATACTTGATATACCAAAAAAAAGATAAGCTTTTCATTTTCGGTGACTTCAACAGCAAGAGTCTGCTCTGGCCATCACATCTGGAAAAGAGTCTTAGACAAAAAATCGGGATAGGTCAGTGCAATAGAAACAGACTATTACTACTTCAGGCCTGTGCCGAATACAAGCTGCTCATATCAAACACAATATTCAGACTTCCAACGAGAAAGCGAACTTCCTACATCATCACCAGACAATCTGACCGCCAAGACAAACGTGTCACCAAAATCTTGCTGTGGTGCAGAATGTGGAACAGACCACCACCTTATCATCACAAAACTAAACATTCGTATTCAACCAAAGAGAAATCTAAACCTTTAAAAAGGCTAAACACGGCCAGACTAGCAGATAACAAAGTTGAAAAGCTTCTAACAAATACGGTAGAGAACTGTCTCAAGTCCACCCCTTTAGCTAAATCAAATATAGACAAAGGATGGGAATGTTTAAAAGAATATATCTATAGCATAGCACTAAGTATACTCAGACCTATGGAAAGAAAACATCAGGACTGGTTTGATGAAAACAGTACTGAGATCAGAAAACTATTAGATGAAAAGCACAAGCTCCATAAATTGTATCTGAAAAAACCAAACTCCCAGTCCATTAAAGATGCATTTACAAACATCCGTAACAATGTGCAAAAACAGTTATGCCAAATGCAAGATATTTGGCTAATTAAGAAAGTGGGGAAAAAATACAGGAATTCGCAAACAAGCTTGACATGATGAGCTTCTTCCATGCCATAAACGAAGTCTATGGACCCACAATGTCAGGCTCATCCCCTCTACTAAATGCTGATGGGACAATCCTATTGACAGAAAAGAAATCCTTAAACGCTAAGCCGAGCACTTTGAAAAGGTTCTCAATACACCTTCCATCATAAATGAAGCGGCCATAGACATGCAACAGCAAGTACCAATAAATGAAAAAATGGATGACCGCCCCTACGTTAAAGGAAACCGATCTTGCCATTCAACAGCTCGTAAGTAGAAAAGCCCCAGGAGCTGACTCCATTCCTGCAGAGGTCTACAAAAAAAAGGTGGATTAGCTCTGATTGAAATACTTCATGAGCTTATCTAATAATGTGGGCCAATAAAGATAATTATTATTATTAATAATAATAAGAATTAATACCACAAGACTTTAGAGATGCCAAGCGAAAAGGAAACCGCCATTGATAATGGCATGAAGGCTCGTGTCCAGGAAAGTGGAGAACCATCAGAGCTCTTCGAAGTATCAAACGCGGTAAAACGAGGCACCCAAACTGTTTAGTATTATGTTCTCAGCTATGCTGACCTTCGATGAAGTCCAGTAGGGAATCGGCGCCGGAGGCGCCATTATCCCGTTGATGGTTAGAAAGGCTTTTATCCAACCACCAGGCCTGGACATGGGGCTCTTCACCCCTGTCCTGTCTGAGGGCACCCAGCGGTAGACGGCCATATCGATTGACTGGGCCAGACCGGGCCGTGCCGCGTACACAGCGCACCGTCCCCGAGTCTTAAGTCACCCGCTATAAGTGTCAGGGACAGCGCTAACTGCGGGGAGCTTGTCTCATATTCCTATACTGTAACCGCCACTGTTCCGTGCAAGGGCCGCCAATCCAGCAATCCGGAACTGATGACGACTTCCTTTGTGGAACGGCGTGGCGGACTTTTTGGACTGGGTTGCAGGTTACTTGTTCCATCCCCACCCCGAGTGAGATAAAAAAAACAAAAGCTCACCCAGGGAGACCTGCTAGAAGGCCTGGTTCGCTACTCGTTCTTAGCCTGTCCAGATCCACCTCTGGATGTTTCCACCGGAGGGCCACGCTGAGGCGACGGGTAGCTGGAAATCCTCCGGCTGCTATGCTGACAGGTGCATTCACAAAATAGAGAGAATAACGGGATAAAATCTAACATAAAGAGTTGATGGTGGCCTATTCAACCCGAGGCGGCTCAAAGCAAAATCAGCAGTAATCAGGGACCTGCTATTTGATGACGTCTGTGCCCTAAATGCCTGCTCTAAAATGATCTGCAGAGCATCGTCAGTGACTTTTCAAGAGAATGTTCAGACTTTGGCTTCACTATAAACAAATAAAAAGACTGAAGTCTTACATTTGTCTGCTCCATGTAAAGCCCACTCGGATCCAAGCATCAAGATAAATGAACATGATATAAATGCAGTGGACAGATTCACCTACTTAGGCAGCACATTATCCAGAAACGGAAAGATCGATAATGAAATCGACCTGCGTACCACCAAGGCCAGTGCATCCTATGACAGACTCTAAAAATGTCTGGGATAGACGAGGTATCACCACAAACACAAAGCTAGGGGTCTATCGAGCCGTCATCCTCCCAACATTGCTATATGCATCAGAAACGTGGACAGTATATAGAAAACATGCAAAAAAACAACAACAACAAAAAAAGAATGAAACCACTGAACCACTTCCACATGACATGTCTAAGAAAAATAGTAAATGTTAAATGGCAAGAAAAAAATATCAGATACTGAAGTCCTTCGAAGAGCGGGCCTGCAAAGCATCCACACAATCCTGATGCAGTTCCAGCTGCGGTGGACAGAACACACCTTCAGAATGAAAGGCCGCAGCATCCCTAAAGCGCTCACAAGGTGGACAAAGAAAAGGCTTTAGGGACACCCTCAAAGCTTCTCCAAAAGCCTTCAACATTGACCCAGCTATCTGGGAGACAGAAGCACATGACAGAGCATCATGGCGTCGCGCTGTGAAAACTAGAGCACAATTAGCAGAGGACAAGAGAACAGCGCTGGCAGAAGAAAAGCGTCAGAGAAAAAAAAGCAAGGCTAATGACAGTAGCTCCAGCTGGAATAACTTGCTCAGTGTGCAGCAGAACATTCCGGGCTCACATAGGTCTCACCAACCACATGAGGAGGCACAAAACTCCAGTGCAAAGCCCTCAGACCCACTGGATGACAAAAGTGATCATCATCAAACCACGATGGACGCACTCTATATACCGGTACACTCTTCTTAGCTAAAGTTGTTTACGCAGGTGACGTGTTCATTGCTTCATTATCTGTAGAAATCAGAATGAATTCTTTTAAACGTTCTTATTTTACAAACTTCATTCATGGAATGTTAAACTTGGACATGGCACATGTGATTTGATTTGATTTTTGATTTGAGGCACATCGGCACAATTTAGGCCATGTCGTGCCTGCAGTCCCTTAAGGACTACTCTCTCTCTCTCTAAACAACAAGGGCCAGATTCTATACAGTCATATCATTAAAATCAAGGTCTATTCACAGTTAAAATAGTAAAGGTAGTAAAAATTTAAATATTTGGTAAAAATCTAATGTAAATAGTGCATGTTCACAAATTCATAAATCAGATCTTCGTAGATTCCCGGATAAAGCCCAGTACCTTCCCAAGGTCGACATTATCAAATAGTGTTTTTAAATTAGTTGCTCTAAAATATTTCGCCCTGACATCCTGGTATCTGGGGCAATCAACTGTTACATGTGTCTGAAGTGTTTCATGGAATGTTAAACTTGGACATGTTACATGTGTCTGAAGAGTTTCATGGAATGTTAAACTTGGACATGTTACATGTGTCTGAAGAGTTTCATGGAATGTTAAACTTGGACATGTTACATGTGTCTGAAGAGTTTCATGGAATGTTAAACTTGGACATGTTACATGTGTCTGAAGAGTTTCATGGAATGTTAAACTTGGACATGTTACATGTGTCTGAAGAGTTTCATCACTTCATGAACACTTTGAATTAGTCTCTAGTAGCCGATATTACAATCTACGAGTGACTAGTTCTTTAGATTAAAACATGCCGCTGGTACAGTGCTCCAAGCAAGGGTTCACGTTTGGATGGAGTTTCATTCTAAATCCATTGTGTGTCTATATATATATATATATACATTGTATAAGTATGTTCGGTTAAATACCAAATGCAGGAGAGATAGCAGCCCTAATAATGCCACTGAACACAAATTAAACCGAAATGATTTTCGATCGCTCGTCATACAAATGCATATTCACATTCATAGACAATCTAAGTGCAACAATGGAATTTATATTCAGATTTATATGAGTAGATTTTGTATAGTTTTATTCTTATCTTGAATTGTGTCTTACCTTTCTTTGTCCACGTCAAGGGGATGCCTCAGTTCCACTTCACTTAAGACAGGCTTTAACTTGATGTAAGCTGTTTGTCCTAGCATTGTGCCTCTACACAAGAAACAGCGATAAAAGAGTCCACAGGATTAACTTATGAACAAACATTGCAGCCTGTCCAAATCCTTTCATATGGTCTGCAGCTCTGACAGTTTCAGATATTTGCATAGATCTAAACTGAACGAATCCTTAATCACTTGGTTCTACTTTGTTGATTTAGCGTTATTTAAACTAGTCACCATTAGCTTCAATTTCAATGAATTACTTAAATTTTTGTTTTCACTATGAAATTGACTCACACTCAAGCACAGTATTAGTTTGACAGTTTTTGCGTCAATTAAAAATGGATTATTGTTTCCAATGACTCATTTGTAATCCCATGGGGCACATAGGTTGAAACAATACTTAGAGGTTGAATTCCTTCTTTGGCTACACAAGATGTGACAATTATGCAGTAAATCAACTGACGGCCTAAAAAAAAAAAAAGCTTTTTTAACGCTACATTAGTGCTCCATAGTTGAAAGGTAGCGCAGTTTCATAAAAGCGTGATTTATTTCTTCATAATGAGAAACCTTTGACATTTTTAGCGACCCCCAAATGGGAAACGACGCTCTTAGCTTTGTGTGGTTTGTCTGTCCGTCCGTCATGTTTCAATCTCAAAAAACTAGAAAAGCTATTTAAAAACCCATGAAATATTTTGCAGCTTGAAAAAGTGTTGGTACAACGTGTACCATATATCGTCTGAAAGCAAACCTTAAGGTAAGGTTTTGAAATTACATTTTGGTAAGCCGTTTTTTCATTAAAAATAATAATTTTTTTTTTGGTTTGAAAAAATGTATAAAAGTATAATGTTTACTATAAATAGTAATTTACAGAATGTGAAACTTAACTACAAGAACCATGTCACAGAGAGTTAATCTACGTAAAGAAATCTATTCATTGATCAAAACGTTACGCACCCAAAGTCACAAACAAACATCTATCAATGGCTCATTATTATATATTTCTTCCATTAATTAACTAGGTACTTATTTAGTAAAGTGAACGCCGCTGTGTATCAAGGACTGGCCTCTATGGTCACACAAGAAGTTACAAAGGGAAAAGATCGTCTCTCGAGACGTAAAATGCCACAGATTTATTTAAAATAATATTTAAATGTTTTTTTTTGTTTTTTTTTAAACAATTTTGACCCAAACATTCACTTAAACTTTAAGTCTATATTTGGTATTAGTTCGTTATAACGCAGATGTGGCCTATCCATTGAGGCCACTGTGGATTACTAGAAATTTACATTAAGATTCTTCAGATTTTTGTGTTAAATAAACAAGATAACAGTAACTCAGAGGCGGATCACATCGAAGTCACCAATGGACCGGGAATGTTTTGATCGTGATAAAATTTAAAAAATCATTTGGCGTTATTTTTCACATAAAAGCAAACAGTGCAACACGTCGTCTTTGATAAGACTCTTCTGGAATAAGTAGAGTAGCGTTAACTGATAACCTAAGAGCAGCATGGAAACTTCCCAATACAGTGTTGGTGGCACCAAGAGCCACTGGTGGATCCAAGGGGGGGGGGGGGGGCGGACGAATTTTAGTAAAGAAATCTCAATATTTGTATACGAATTTATTAGTTATGTTAATAATATATACTAATTATCAATACTTAAACCTATTTTAAGATTATTACGCACCCCACTAGTATGTTGGCCGATTTCGAGTGGGGGACCAGCCTGTTAGGAATGTAGAAATCACACCTTGTTAACCGAATCGATTAAATATCTATATAATTAAAACTTGTTATTGATATTTTATCCGATCTTTATATTATGTCGTTCTCCTGTTAGCCGATTGTGCGGGGGGTGCGAATACATCTACTGTCCCTTTAATTTTAATATTATATCGCTACACTTCTGGTATCTAAGCCGATTCGGTGATGTGGGGTGGGGGGCGATTGCTTCTACTGTCTCCCCAACTCTAGCCCTCCGAGTGTGTGTGTGTGGGGGGCAGTCCTATTTTTATGGAAAAATCATAGATTGTTAACAAAAATTAGTTGAATATTTATATAATACAAGGTACTTATTGATGTTTTAACCTATTTGTATATTATGTCGCACAAAGATTCTGATCTCCAATTTTAAAGTTTCTGATCTCCAATTTTATCATTAGTAAATATAAAATGAAAAAGGGTTGTACCATCGGACAAATGAATACTTTTTTCTTTTTGTATTTTAGTTAAGAAATTACAGAATTAAAAAAAAATATACATCACTAATATACTTTTTATATGCTATCAATTAAATTGTTATATCGAGCCGCCCTACCTCCTATTCTTTAATGCTAAATTCAATCATTTGCAGAAATTATAAAAAGTAGCGAGGATTAACGTTTTCTCTCTAACGCCCTCTCCCCTTTCCAGACGAAAAGATGACGTTTTAAAACAGAATAGTCAAATATGGCGACAGAGTTGAAGTAATTGTACACCAATTTATCTTAGTTATCTAAAGAAAGACTTTGTATTGGAAAATTTAGAATTCATAGGAACTTTCTCATTATAAGAGTAACTGAGATGAGTTCTGAACCCAAATATTATATTCCAATGTCATCTTTTTCCAACCTTTACTCATACTGATATTTTTCTATTGTATAAAAAATGTTGAGACTATAACTCAATATACACCGAAATCCTAAAAATGCAAAACATTTAGAGCACAATCTAATTGGCCCACTTCATTTCTCCTCCCACTTCCGATTTTTTTTTGTTTGGATCCTTGAATTCTAGTTCTGTAACAAAACAAAGTTACAAACCGGCCTATTGAACAAAAAGATCACTTACAATTTACAAATGACCTTTTTTTAAATATTATTTTTCGAATATAATATATTTTTTTTCGGCGGCGATCCTCAAAGCCTTAATCTAAATATTTGGGGTATTTTATCTTCTCAAGGAACAAATCGGTTGTATTTGCAATGTTGAAAGGGCCTGTAAATTCATATTAGAATATTTTTCAAGAAAAAACATTTTCAAAAGGTCCTTTTTGAATAGGATGAATAATGAGCTGTAGAAGTCAGGAGAATGCGTTTCTGTTTTCCGCTGTGAAGAATACAAGAAAACGCTTTTGGCGTCGGGGCATCGCCAAGAGAAAGGACTCAACATGGCCAAAGATTGAGAAACACTGTTTTTTTTTTACGCGCGTTTATGCTTAGGGTTAGGAAAAAAATCGCCCCCCCCCCTTTCCTCCAAAGTTCCGGATCCGCTAGTGCCTAGAGCGGTAGCTCAGGGTGTCACCCCTCCCCAATCAACTTTCTTGAAATATGTTCCAATAAACAATATTTGTTGAACCAATACAGTGAGCTGATTACCTACTTTTATTGATTTTTACTCAAATGTAGAATCCCACTGTTTATTCAAATGTAATTGCAAATTTTACAATGATATTTAATTAAAATTTGAAACAAACATAACATCACCTGAACAGGTTTCCTTTGTTTACTTTAAGAGAGAAATGGTATAACGTTGTGCTGTGTCATTACACTTAAAAACTGCCATCTAGATGTGTCTATGCATATTTGGGAATATATCTAGAAATTTTATTATTATCTTTTCCGATGTTTCTGTTTTTGCCAAGATACAATTCTTCCAACTTGGTTGTCACCCCCAAAATGGTGTCGGTCGGAGCGGACCGCACCCCTCGCTTATCTCCCCCCAGTGACGCCACTGCTCTAAGATACGTACCTCTTCCCAAAAATTCCGATTAATATATTGAAGTAGAAGGGGTAGGATATTTTTAAAAAATGAGCCCGCACAATTAAACCGGTTTCCCATGCGGATAGCATAGTACACTATTACCCACTAGTAGGCCTACTCATCGTGATCATAATCGCTCTATCTACTTTATATATAGGTCTAGTTAGACTAGATCTAGACTATATACCTAGATTTCAACACTAGTTCTAGATATAGTCTACATCTACACCCTAGATTCTGGATCTAGTCTGGATTCTAGATTTAGTTCTAGATCAAGAGTCTAGATCTTCACCCAGAACTAGAATCTAGACTAGATCTAGATTACATCTAGAATTGGAATCTAGACTAGAACTAGATTTCTAGACTAACCAACTAAATCCAGAATCTAGACTAGATCTGGAATCTAGACTAGATCTGGAATCTAGAAATTGAATCTAGATCTAGACTAGAATTCTTATGACTTTACACGTTTAATCTTAAAATCACTAGATTGTTTTACATGTTTCGGATGTTCCTTCAGAGTTGAAGATAGTTTACTTCCTAGTCCAAACCTCCCGCAGGACGACGGGGCAGTGGCGTAGCTAGAGTATATGATGCCTGGTGCAGTACCTCATCTTGACCCTCCCCCCCCAAAAAAAAAAAGCTAACTAAAAAATAACATTGTAAAACCTTACTTTTTTGTTCAAAATAATATGTATTCATTAATCAAATATTGTTAATTCAAAAAATCCCTTTTACATAAACATACTACAAGTGAATTTTACGCGCCTTCTTGCTTTCAAAAGTATCAATAATTTTATCGAAATCTATTTTTTCCACCAGCTCTTGTTCAATGAACAAAATGGCCAAATATGCTAATCATGATGACGATATTCGGGACTGAATCATATAGCTGATATTTTTTTTATAAATTTCAAGAGCTCAACAGGTCCTTGTTTTTGGAAGTTCGGTGGCTTCTGATGAAACTGTGACAAACCGTTGAAGCCTCTTTCTCTCCAGCAGAAATTCGTTTTTATCAATGTCGCTAGGAGTACTATCGAGATTGATTTCGACCTGAGGATTTAATAGCTGGGAAGGCGACAAAAATTCATACCTATCTGTTACATCATGAAGTTGCTCGAATCGGGTGATTATTTCTTGAACAATCCTGTCCAAGGTAGAATAAATTTCCCTTTGTAGCTCTTCTTTGTGTGTAAGTTCAGAGTCGTCACTTTTCTCACCAGGCATCTTTTTCTTATGGCCAATACGTTTTTGAGGTTCTGTACTGATTCTCATATCTGAACACACGCTTTCGGTAAAGGTAATGCTGGCTTCAGCGATGTCCTCTCGATTACTACTTAAAAATGTCTCTAATGTTTTTAGTTTGAGTGAGCAGTCTCGAATAGACAATCCTTGTTTTTGAAGGTAGACTTGCGTATAATTAATTTCAGTTAATACAGGAGCCCAAAATCCAAGATAGGTGAGGAAATTAAAAGACTGAATAGCAACTAATAATCCATTTGCTTCAGATCTAGTCGATGAATTTTCATCTCTGCTAGTTAATTTCTCCAGAGTTTCTATAATTTTAGAAAATTTATCCCTCTGGCGCTCCAGCGGGTCTCAACTAAACGTTTAAGGCTAGTTCCGGTTATATTGATGAGGATATCCCAGCTGTGTGTTGAAGTTGAGAAAAGTGTACCAAAAAATGTTACCGAATTAACTTCAGCTTCAGCAGCTTGAATTCCTGCTAACTTAAGAGAATGGTTTAAGCAAGCAATGAATAGTGCTTTGGGATTTACTTCTAGAATACGTTTTTGGACACAGTAGTTTTGACCTTTCATGACCGCAGCATTATCATAGCCTTGACCCCTGCAGTCCATTATGTCTAAGCCATTCGAACGCAGTTTCTGTAGAATCATCTCAGCGATTCCAGCAGCATGCTTGTCCTTTGTGTCAATGAAGTCAATAAAAGACTCACGAACCTGCACCCCGTCATTATCCATGACAAAGTACCGTAAAATTTGGGAAGTTTGATCCAGCTTTGAGATGTCAGGCGTACTGTCAAAAATCATTTATAAATATTTGGCTTGTTTTACTTGCTGTATGATTTTTTTTTTAGCGTGATCCCCCAATATTGTAATAAATTTATTTTTTATTTGTGGAGACAAGAATGAATTCGGTCTGGAACAAAGCTTAGTTCGAAGCACATGCTCCCTCAAGAGTGGATCGTATTTTGATAGTAATTTTACTAACTCCAAGTCACTCTTTGATCCATGCCGTCAGCCAATTCAATCAGATGCCATTTTCTCCTACACCGATGGGTCGGTAATGAGGGACCCCGATAGATCTGGGTATGGGGCCCTTATAGACTACACAGACCGGACAGAACCAGAGATGCCGATTTCTCCGTCTGAGCTTAAAATGGTTTTGAGGCGCTAGCCAGAGTAGTCAGTCTTGAGCATTGTTCATCATTTTGTTTACGTTACAGTATTACAATTAACTAGTTAGTTAAAAAAAAAACTCGTAGAAAACAAAGGTTAGCTTATTTAAAAATATTGACATTACAATAGAATTATTTCCAAAATTAAACCATAAAGAATCATAAAGAAATGAATAAACTAAGACAATTGTTTAGAGCTAGAGTTTAGTAATATATTTGTAAACTCTATATCTAGATTAAACCAGTGGACTAAACAATGAAGTAAAAAAAAGGTTGGCCTATCTTCTTCTTCTTCTTTATATTAGTGTAGTAACAACATGTACCGTGTGTCCGAAATAAATCTAGTAAATTAGATTCAAACTGTTCCATAGCTTACATTGTATTGAAGTAATAGTCAAGGAGATGAAACAAAATAGCGACATGACTAGTTTATAAATCGTTAGTTCATGTTTAAAATACAGTAGTTTAAGTTTGTTCGTGTCCATACAATTAGTCGTTTTTACTGAAACGCTCAGGGAAATAGGAAATTAATACACACTGGGGGAATTTTGGTGCCCCTCTCCACTTGGTGCCCTGTGCGGCCCGCACCACCCGCACATGGGTAGCTACGCCACTGCGACGGGGGATGGGAGCGGGCAGGATTTGAACCCTCGACCATCGATAAATCCGAACGACAGTCCAGCGCGCAAACCTCACGACCAGGCAGCCATCCACAAACAAACATAACATCACCTGAACAAGATTTAGATCTAAAGCTAGACCAATATTATGAACGGGATTAGAAGGCCTACTAGTGGATGCTGTTCTCATCAGATTCACTTCTTAATGTGATACTACTGTTTACATAATAAATAAATCTGCACCACTAAGCTGTAATCAGATAAGCTATTTCCTTAATAGAATTGGAAGTAAATTTTGTTCAAATTTAAATCTAGATCCATTTCTGGCCACTATTTAGTCTAATCATAATCATGCTCTAATATAAATTGTTGTCAAGTGTATAATAAGGATATGTCAAAACTGTGCTATATAGAAGTAGTTCGTTTTTTTTTAACTTACAACAAAAAAGGAAGTTCGTATCAAAATTCTTTTTTAAAAACATCAGTACGAGTTAGTTAATAAATGGAAATATATTTTATAATGATCCATTAACACTTTTTCAATTGTGACTTAAGATGCAATTTTTTTTTTGTACCAATGAGCGAATCTATGAATGACTGTGCAACACAAGTGGAATATATAGTACGCTTCATAATATGGTCAAATCAGAATTCTAAAAAACTCTTGCAGTTCTTTATATACATGTAGGCCTATTAACACACGGCCAGAGAAATGGACAGACTGATAAGACAGTACAAACAAAACCAATAGAGGCGTTACTTCTTTCGTGGTCGCTAAACACATCATATATTGAGTGTCTCGTTTTAAAACGACAAAAAAAAAAAAAAGTACGATCAATGCTTACATCTCTCTGCTCTCACACAAATCATTGATATTTGTGTCGGTGTATAAACATTTTGTTAGGCTTGTAGCACAGCGCACCCTGATCCAAATAATGATTAGTCTCTCAACTTGAAGGAAACGCTTCGCTTGCCTAGTTTCCAAATGTTAAATCGATGGCTTACACAATGAAGTCGACTAAGTATAAAACACAAGCAATAAATCTGTAAAACAAACTGTAGCAGACTTAAATAAGAGGCAACTTCACCATAATGACGCAAGGAATAGACAATAAAACCAAAGAGATAACGCATGGAACAGATTGTACACAGTACATGGGTTTAAATAAGATTGAAATAAAATAAAAACAACAACTAGGAAAACAGTACAGCGCTTTCAATACAAATGAAACAAACAACAACAAAAAAATAGACCAGAAAAAGAAGACAGTTTATTGCAAGGAAGAGACTGAAAAAAAAAAAGCAGAGTTGGCGCCAATGAAATAACACCAAGAATAGACTGGGAAGTGTTAGTGTTAAGTCTTACTTATTGCCGCTACATTATGACGTGTGTTTATACAAAGCTTATATCAACTCACTCCCTGTCTCGCTTACTCACTTACTAGTAATGGATTATTTTGTTTGATACAAGGGAAACTAATCCTTCACTATTCACATATATTGCTAAATTTGTTGGGTTTAGTCTCCTTAATAATTCCAATTAGTCAATTAATTATTGGTAATTAATTATTTTGTTTAATTCATCGAACACCGGCTGACAATGGTTATGCTTGCCATGGATGTGGCAAAATGTGTAGGTCACAGAAGGGGCTGCGTAGCATGAAAGAACTAACACAATACAAGATAAAAACAATAGATGTTTAACTGAGGAAAAGGATGTGATAAGAAGATGGGTGCAATACTGTTCAGGGTTGTAGAACTTTGAATGAAATCTCAGGAGATACAGAGCTACTTAATGTCCCGGCAGTATTCAACTTAAAAAATATATTCTTCGCTCAGAAGTAGTATCAGCAGTGCAATTCCTAAAAAAGGGAAAATCAGTCGGAGCTGACAATATTCCTGGTTGAACTTCTCCAGGCTGGAGGAGAAACCATGATAAACGCACTTTTTAAGATTTGCAACAAGATCTGGCAATCAGAAGTATGGCCCAAGCACTGGACCAAATCACTCAGCATCACTCTTCCAAAGAAAGGCAATTCACAACTCTGTCAAAACTACTACACCATCAATCTCATAAGCCATCCCAGCAAAGTACTGTTCAAAATTATAGTAAATCGGCTAAAACCGATAGCAGACACGAACAAGCGAGTTTTTTGGCAAGATCGCATCATAACAGAACAAATCCTAAACCTCAGAATACTCTGTATGAAATACCTTCAACGCCAAGAGAATCTTTTCCATTGCTTTATTAATTTCAGGAAAGCTTTCGACAAAGTATGACTTGGGGCACTTTGAGCGACAATGGAAAAGTACAACATAAATAAAAACATACTACAGAGCTAGAGAGAAGGATCCTAGCAATGTAATTGAGATGCTACAGAAGGATCATAGGTATCATGTTTAAAGACCGAATCACAAACGAAGACATTTCATTAGAGACAGGCTTATCACAGTGATTGGACCCCTCGATGACCTGCTAATTGTTGTAAAAATACGAAACTAAAACTCTATGGCCATATTACAAGACAACATAAAAGAATGGACGGGCCTGCCATTGAAAGAGGTTCTATCCAAGGCAAAAGACAAGAGAGGAATGGAGAAAGACGGCGGACAAAACTTGTGTGGTGCCCCAACAGACTAAGGGATAGATGAAGGTGAGCACATTCTCGAACTAGTTCTTCGCCATTTTTGTATTTCTTTGTTCCCAAACTTTTTTTTGTACCAGCTCAAATTCTCCAGACCCCGAAACAAATTCTGGTTAAGCGAATGCATAAATATACTCAAGAGTATTTACAATTCTAATGATGGCCTACAGATCCAGACTTAGAAGACGCTGTGCAAAATGTATTTATTTATTAAACTCTTTAATGAAGACATGACGAAATCATAACAGTCGAATCAGAGTTCTCCATATGTGACCAATTAGCTATTTTTTCCCCAGAGACATTCTGACAAATTTCAAGCAAAATCGTTAGAGCAGCTTTCGAGATCTGTGTCCAGGCAGACTCCAGGTATTGCCCATGAAAAGTTTGCAAGCTGATAAGAGGAATTGTTAAAACATGTAGGCCTAAAATTAAACAAATATGTTAATTACATAATTACATTTCCTCTTATTAGCTTGCAAACTCTTCATGGTCGAAATATGTATGTGGACACTGGGGAATTGTCTTTAAATGTAATTTGTTTTAAAACTATTCCGAGGCTGAAGACGTTCTGTAAGGGCGATTACTTCACTATCAAGAACTAATGCATGAGAAAATTTAAAAAAAACAAAAAAGGGGGGGGGGAAATGTTTAACCTGCCCCGATTTCCCTCTCCTGCAAAAAATAAAAATCCTGCTTACGTTCATATATAAACAAATTCTAGATCCAGACTTGGAAACTTTAAATTAAAACATTAAAAGACAGTATAGTTTAGAAAAGAATACTGGACCTAGATAGAGATATAGTATTGATATTGTATATTAAAAATTGTATATGTCTATATGTATATCTCCGTGAATTGATAACCAGTAAAGTGCGAAATGCGGCCATGTGATAGAATGACTAGGTCTACGTCAGGCAAAGTGGAAAATGTCTTAAAACTTCACAAAAACTATCAGCACATTGTGTTGCCTATTCAAGCAACAAGAACAAACTTTTGAAGAGGCTTCGGGCGGAGTGGAAAATAGTCTCCCATAATGACGTTAAAAAATAGAAATGTTTCATTAGAGAAATGCACGACACACATTCTCTAGAACAACAAAAAATTGTCACATATTTGTGTCTATCGATTGAAATCCATGATCACACAAGCATGTTGGAAACACTGAGGCTCCAAACTGACATGGCAATCCTAAATAACAGCAATGGACACCTACTAAGTCTAAAACTTCTAGTATTTGACACGATACACAGGACTTAGCACCTCTCGGTTACTCGCATCCAGAGTTTCCACTCAACTATCTGATTTTTTTTTACCCAGAATGGATTTACTTAGCTCGGTACCCAAAAAAATACCTATTTTTATTTTTGTCCCTAATCTTTACAAATCATGACTAAATGAAAACGCCAAGATTTGCGTAGATGTAGTGTTAAATATTATACTGTTATTTTTTTTTCCGTAAAATACTTTTTTTTCAACACTCAAACAATATATGGTGAAAAATACCCAGTAATGGAAGCACTACAAGCAGCCAATCAGCGACATTCTTGGCCACTTAAAACGCAGTCGCAAAGTCGATTGTCAGCAGCTTCATGCTAAAATAACCAATATAAATAATCTTTCTTTACCACCATTCTTCACTTCCCCCCCCTCACACCTATGTATTCAAATGCTCCATGGCACAGTTTGTGACACATTTAGATCTATCAAACAACTTAGATCTAGCATACTGCATAAGTCATTAAAAAATTTTAAAAAAAAGCAGCACTGGTTAACAGGTTTCAAAATCACGACTTATAGCAGAGAAGACTTATTGAGGACACGTAGTTCGTACTTTCAATCACTCGGCATAAACCGCTGAGCTAACTATCAAGGAAACTCAAATCTTGTGTTACGGTTTGACACCGTGGACAGACAGATCTCTAGTGACTACTGAGACACTATGGAGTGCTTGAAAAAATAACAAATATCATCAGGAAGTCCTATATGGGGGGGGGGGGGATGACTTGCAGACTAGTGGATGGCAGACGACAGACGCGTTTGTTCCAACGGGAGTGAGATAAGGCTCTTTACTCTCTCCCTTCTTCTTTATGCTAGCCATGGAGACAGCAACAGACCAAAAGCTGAAGAGTATATAGTGAACATTGTGGAAACAGCTAGACGACGTAGACTTCGCTGATGACCTGTATGATGACCTGGCTATTCTCTCTCAACACAACAGCAGATGCAGGAAAAGATAAGCATCGTTGCGGATAATTCAACTAGAATGAGTCTTACCATATACAGAGGGAAGAGCAGGTGCTCAAGATAAAGGCGTACATCCATTACAGTTCAAGGTAAGGCACTGGACGAAGTGGAAAGCTTCATCTATCTCAGCAGTATCCTAGACCACCATGGAGGAACAGATGCTTATGTCTGAATCCGCATTTTCGGTTTTAATGATAAGAGTGACTTTGGTAAACTTGATTTGTTTTGTCTATTATAGGTCACACGAATCTCAAACCACGATCGGTCATCATTTCCCATAGGGTGTGAATCCCTGTTCGGGAAAGGAACCGCAGATGGCGGCTGAGACAAGATTTTATTTAAAAGGTGGATCCTGGTATCCAGGCTATTTGTTCAGATATGCCGTACTTTTTGATCCTGGTATTCAGGCTATTTGTTCAGATAAGCCGTACTTTTTGATCCTGGTATTCAGGCTATTTGTTCAGATAGGCCGTACTTTTTGATCCTGGTATTCAGGCTATTTGTTCAGATAGGCCATGTACTTTTTGATAGACGGCTTCTGCTATCCCACATGAAACATCGTGATATACATCTCCGTCGCTTGTGATAACTTTCTATTTGTTCCCTATCTGTATGACCAATGCAGTTGATGAGACTGGCTGACTTTCTATTTGTTCCCTATCTGTATGACCAATGCAGTTGATGAGACTGGGTGACTTTCTATTTGTTCCCTATCTGTGTGACCAATGCAGTTGATGTGACTGGGTGACTTTCTATTTGTTTCCTATCTGTATGACCAATGCAGTTGATGAGACTGGGTGACTTTCTATTTGTTCCCTATCTGTATGACTGATGCAGTTGATGAGACTGGGTGACTTTCTATTTGTTCCCTATCTGTATGACCAATGCAGTTGATGAGACTGGGTGACTTTCTATTTGTTCCCTATCTGTGTGACCAATGCAGTTGATGAGACTGGGTGACTTTCTATTTGTTCCCTATCTGTATGACCAATGCAGTTGATGATACTGGGTGACTTTCTATTTGTTCCCTATCTGTATGACTGATGCAGTTGATGATACTGGGTGACTTTCTATTTGTTCCCTATCTGTATGACTGATGCAGTTGATGATACTGGGTGACTTTCAGTTCATACATTTAACTTTGAGTGCGTCTCTGTTGAGGATCTCCCGTCACCTCCAGATCTAATTGTATTCCAGAGTAAAGCTATATCGTTTGCAAAATCCAGGTCTGTACTTCAGTTTGGTTCATGCAAGGGGATACCGAAAGCGGTCTGTTTTTTCTTTTCTTTTGGTCATTGTTGATGTTTAACAGAAAGAGCAATGGGGATAAAATACACCCTTTGTTTCACACCCTTTTAGATCGTCTTAGTTTGATTTGCTGCAGAGATTTCATAGAATATCGACAAATTGTTGCGGGATGCCATATTCTCTAACTATATTTCACAGTGATTCACAATTGACGCTATCAAACGCTTTTTTTTTTCAAATCCAAAAACTGATCATCAGCCTTTAGTTGTATTCTAGGCTTCGCTTGATGATGTTTTGTAGGTCGAAATCTGATCAGCACATGATCTCCTCTTCGGAAGCAGTTGAAAAACAGTAGTATACTATAAAACCGTTTCCGTAAGAAGTTCTTTTATAACTACTAGTAAAGAAAAACATGTTCAATTCAATGTTTCTAATTTCAACCATTTTACATTTTTAATCAACTATTTATAAAATGTCTTCAACAATAAATTTAAAAATCGACAATAATTTTCCAGTGCCAGGATCAATTAGCTAGTAAAATTTCCCTTTCAGACCTTGCAATCTATGGGGCAGATGATGTTAAGGTAAACTGTTTCTACGGCCAATAATTAACGAGCAAGGTGTCATGAGACCAGCACAATGACCAACCGCCTTTAGTTTCCCCAACTAAAGTCAGGTACCCATTAGAGTTACGTGGATTCGCGGGCGCCCCTAAAATCCAGAAATTCAAAATCCTAGTTTTCAGAGATATTTGAACCCTGGACAATATCAATAATTTTTTTTTTGTTGGAATTTGTTTGTGTGTGTGTGAGACACTCTGACTGAAGGTTATTATTATTTCTCCCCACTATTGTTATCCCTCCTCCTTTTATATTTTCATTCAGTAAATCTTTTGTCTGTAAAGTAACTCTCCAGTTTACAATTGTATGTCATCTGTATGTCTGTTTCCCTAATCTTAAATGTGCCCAAGTCTATGATTCACTACTATAACCCTCTAGGCCAAGCAGTGGCATCTATAAATAAATACCTAATTAATTAACATAGATCAACTTGATACCAGAGTCACAAGAGGCAAGATTCTGAGGAAAAGGTGAGTTCCATAGAGATCCTAGACTTTTGCATTGGATGGCAAGAAATGAAATGCTCAGAAGCATTAAGTCTATAGCCAATGGGAGCATGGTCCATTAGGCACAACTGACCTAATGGTATTCTACAATAATAAATTAAGCTAGCAGTAGTTGCATAAATGAGAATAGACATCTACATTTGACCACATTTTATCAACTCACTCTGTCTGCCTAGTAAAAAGTGTCTACACATTATTTCTCCCACACCCATTCTCAGATCAAGTTTAAACTTTGCACAATTATTTATTGGCATAGAAAAGACATGAAAAAAAAAACACACCAATTAGTCAATTAATTACTGGTAATTAATTATTTTGTTTAATGCCAACAAGGTAAACTAGTACCTCAGTATTCACAGATATCCTAACAAAACATGAATCAATAAACAAATATACTCAATTAGTCAATTAATCATTGGTAATTAATTATTTTGTTTGATATTGAATAATGGAGATAACTTGTACATTATTGTTAGATATAGTTTTAAGGGCAGAGTTCTTCCCATTTGGATAACCTTTTTTTTTAAAAAAGGATTTTTTATATTTTACTTCTTCTTACTTCAAATCACCCCATAGTTATTATATTATCCTACTCATTCTAATTTGTTGCAAATTACACACGATTATAATTTTTAAAAATAATGTTTTGAATGGCATATACTCCATTCTCAGCCACTCTGCTGAAATTTAACAATTTAAATTTTCTGTATTAAACTAAGTTTCTAACTAGGTGTAAAGAAATAAAATTAATAACAAGCAAATGATTAACTTATTTAATTTATTAAGGTTTACCTAATTTACCAAACATAAACTTATTTTGTCTTTATTTTAATAAATCTATTTTCTAATTTAAAACCACATTGTAATAAATTTTCCTTTAGATTTAGATAATTATGCTACAGTAATTGGTATTGGGCCTTACTGCCCTTAGAAATAAAAAATATAATACTCAAATCAAGCATTACACAAAAAAATCTACATCAGTACTTCATTAACTGTGTTTCGCAGAACACTAGAAGTCTAACTAGGTGTTCCACAAACTACTGGAATAATTAACTAGTAGGCCTCCACATGAATTAATCTCTCTAAAAGATAAACAAAGTGTCCTATTAAATACTCAGAATGTACAAAATAAGAATGTGCAAAGTTTCTGTTAAGGAAAAAGTTTGGAAAACATTGATCTACATGTTTGGTTCTTCCCTACTATGAAATTGTCAAAATGGCTTAATTAAAGAACAGAGCTAATGTAATGGGATTAACATTCTAACATATCAGATCTATGAATGGTTCATGTAGACCTACTTGAAAATATAGACAAATTGTCAAATTCATTTTTTTAAGTTATTTTCCTGGCATGGCATTGTGCTCATAGGCATACTACACAGTGGTAGGATAAACTATTATTAATAATCTCAAAACATCTAGGTGTTATGATAAATGAAAAAGTATCATGAGATTGATGAAATTATTATCAAAATCAAACAAAGCATTAAGGCTTATTAAAAGAAACGTATAAAAATCAATTAAGAACAAAAAACTAAAATTGTATTTAACCTTCATTAGGCCAATATTAGATTATGCATCCTCCATTTGAGACCCTTCAACCCCCCAAAAAAAACATTAAGAAACTAGAACAGACACAAAATAGAGCAGTGAGATTCATAACTAACAAATATTAACACTTGATTAGAGTAAAACCTATAGTAAAATAATTAAATTTAGTGACCCTTCAGGATAGAAAACTGAAAAGTAAAGTACCAATTATACATATAACACTGAACCATAATCTTCAAAAACAGAAACTAATTAAATACTCTGAAAAACACAAAGATAGAGGCACATTTTGTATTCTATATGCTAGGACGACTTTGTACAAATGCTCCTGATCCCTAGTGTTATTAGAGTATGGAATGGGTTGCCTAAATCAGCAGGGAAAACCAATGGTTTAAGTCATTAACATGCACCTGGGGACACCCGTAGGACGTAATCAGCTTCTTTTTGACGTAACGTTTTTATTTTATAAGATAAGATTTTGAGTAGATAAGAGTGGTAGTTATATAGGTTACGATGTTGCTTATTTAACTGTTTTTTGTTTTTCGGTTGCTAAAGAAAACACAAACTAGCACTAGATATGTATTCTAGTGGCATCACTCTCACAAATGTAGTAGTAGTAGAGAAACAAATACCAGTCGAGGGAATTTACAAATACACTAGACAAGCTTAATGCAGTACTAGAGTCTAGTGTAGATCTATAGAATTTGTAGATCTTGAATCTAGGTCTAGATAAATGCTGTTTCATAAAAAAAATATCTTTAACTTTAAACCAATTTTATTTACTATTAGTAAACACAACGACCACATCCGTAGTCTGCAATGAATCACTCTGACTACCTTCAGTGACAGCGTTATGGTCTGTGTCGAACGTGCAGTGAGATCTATTCCTTGCACACACAAAAATCTATAATCTATATACTATTAACTATAAATGCTGTAATATATAAAATAGAAAAGAATTCAATAGAACTAGAATTAGACCTAGACCTATGTCTAGAATATCTCGATCTATTACTTAGCAAACATCGAGGCTGGAATGATAAACACACATATTATAGTTCCAATGAAAACACATGTTTATAGTACGGTAAAGAGATATAACTATTATACTATTGCCTTGAAGGCTGTGACTAGACCTAGATCACTGTCCATTAAGTGTGAAACGATTTGAAAACAAAGGACTAGGCCTAGTACACATATAAATGATTCCCCCTCGCTCTTTCTCTCCCTCTCTAGCCAATCAGAGCGATGGAAAAAAAATGTGTCAACACGACCTTTAACCCTTCGCTGAGGTCATAACACACTCAGCTCAGCCATTTTGGCTACGTAACCCATAGTGCAGTGATGCTCAATCTTATTCGGCCGGTGGGCCATTTTAATTTCCAACACTCGTGGGCCAGATCAACAAAAAAGTTTTTTTTTTTAAAAAGGAAATAGACAATAAACCATTTTTATTACAAACCCTTGAATCTGTATCTAGTAATGACATTAATTCATGAAAAGTTATTCCTACCTAAATCAATTTTGAACTATCCAGCTGAATAGATGAGACACCAAGTCGGAGCAGTGAATCTATAACTCTAGATTTCCGTACATAAAACAATTATGTAACGGGTTTTCGCACGATTGATCACTGAAAAGGTTTTTCCTGACAAATAAATGCTTGTAATTATTGTGATCATTTTTAACGCTTGCTTCGGAGATGTAGAAAAGTTTATGTAATCAACACAAGAGTATAAATCAATGTCTGCATCACTTGAAATTTCTCAAACAGGGATTTCTGGCTTTGTAAACAAATCCGTTCCAGTTGCAGCTCTGTCTAGGCACTTTGACTCTTTGGCCGCAGATGGATTTTCGAAACGACGAACTTTGTTCAATCATAACAAGATCATCATCACATGGTCCAGACTGAACAAAATCATCATCACATGGTCCAGACTGAACAAGATCATCATCACATGGTCCAGACTGAACAAGATCATCATCACATGGTCCAGTCGGAACAAGATCATCCTCACATGGTCCAGACTGAACAAGATCATCACCACATGGTCCAGACTGAACAAAATCATCATCACATGGTCCAGTCGGAACAAGATCATCATCACATGGTCCAGTCGGAACAAGATCATCATCACATGGTCCAGACTGAACAAGATCATCATCACATGGTCCAGTCGGAACAAGATCATCCTCACATGGTCCAGACTGAACAAGATCATCACCACATGGTCCAGACTGAACAAAATCATCATCACATGGTCCAGTCGGAACAAGATCATCATCACATGGTCCAGTCGGAACAAGATCATCATCACATGGTCCAGACTGAACAAGATCATCATCACATGGTCCAGACTGAACAAAATCATCATCACATGGTCCAGACTGAACAAAATCATCATCACATGGTCCAGTCGGAACAAGATCATCCTCACATGGTCCAGACTGAACAAGATCATCACCACATGGTCCAGACTGAACAAAATCATCATCACATGGTCCAGTCGGAACAAGATCATCATCACATGGTCCAGTCGGAACAAGATCATCATCACATGGTCCAGACTGAACAAGATCATCATCACATGGTCCAGACTGAACAAAATCATCATCACATGGTCCAGTCGGAACAAGATCATCACCACATGGTCCAGACTGAACAAAATCATCATCACATGGTCCAGTCGGAACAAGATCATCATCACATGGTCCAGTCGGAACAAGATCATCATCACATGGTCCAGACTGAACAAGATCATCATCACATGGTCCAGACTGAACAAAATCATCATCACATGGTCCAGACTGAACAAAATCATCATCACATGGTCCAGTCGGAACAAGATCATCCTCACATGGTCCAGACTGAACAAGATCATCACCACATGGTCCAGACTGAACAAAATCATCATCACATGGTCCAGTCGGAACAAGATCATCATCACATGGTCCAGTCGGAACAAGATCATCATCACATGGTCCAGACTGAACAAGATCATCATCACATGGTCCAGACTGAACAAAATCATCATCACATGGTCCAGTCGGAACAAGATCATCACCACATGGTCCAGACTGAACAAAATCATCATCACATGGTCCAGTCGGAACAAGATCATCATCACATGGTCCAGTCGGAACAAGATCATCATCACATGGTCCAGACTGAACAAGATCATCATCACATGGTCCAGACTGAACAAAATCATCATCACATGGTCCAGACTGAACAAAATCATCATCACATGGTCCAGTCGGAACAAGATCATCCTCACATGGTCCAGACTGAACAAGATCATCACCACATGGTCCAGACTGAACAAAATCATCATCACATGGTCCAGTCGGAACAAGATCATCATCACATGGTCCAGTCGGAACAAGATCATCATCACATGGTCCAGACTGAACAAGATCATCATCACATGGTCCAGACTGAACAAAATCATCATCACATGGTCCAGTCGGAACAAGATCATCATCACATGGTCCAGTCGGAACAAGATCATCATCACATGGTCCAGACTGAACAAAATCATCATCACATGGTCCAGTCGGAACAAGATCATCATCACATGGTCCAGTCGGAACAAGATCATCATCACATGGTCCAGACTGAACAAAATCATCATCACATGGTCCAGTCGGAACAAGATCATCATCACATGGTCCAGACTGAACAAAATCATCATCACATGGTCCAGACTGAACAAAATCATCATCACATGGTCCAGTCGGAACAAGATCATCATCACATGGTCCAGACTGAACAAGATCATCATCACATGGTCCAGACTGAACAAAATCATCATCACATGGTCCAGACTGAATAAGATCATCATCACATGGTCCAGACTGAACAAGATCATCATCACATGGTCCAGACTGAACAAAATCATCATCACATGGTCCAGACTGAATAAGATCATGATCACATGGTCCAGACTGAACAAAATCATCATCACATGGTCCAGACTGAACAAAATCATCATCACATGGTCCAGACTGAACACCTCGCCAAATAGATTTTGTTGGTCACAGTTGGTGAATAGTTTAATGAAGCCACATAGGCTCGGTTCCATTTAACTCAATAACTTTTCCAATTTTCTTAAAACTCTTGTTGTCAACCATACTTGTGGCACAAGAAGTGTTTGTGCATACTCTATACTACTATGCTGGGGGGGGGGGGGTCAACAGAAGCGCAGCATGAGTATCGGATCATATATTATATGTGTCTCTGTGTGTTTGAGAGAGAGAGAGAGAGGGAGAGGGAGAGATTAATTTTTCATAAAATGTAAGGTGAAAAAGTGGGGTACTTACAAAGTCTTCTTGCTAACCGCCTTCCTGGGAAGTGTGGAAAAGTTCATTCTAGTATATAAGAACTCCCTGGGTCTGAAGGAGACCGGTTCCTCCCACATCCTTTTATAGCGTGACTGTCTCTTGCCTATTGTGATACAGTTCCTGGAATGACAGATTGTATAATAATTCAAAATTTATAACTTTCTAATGCGCGTCAATACATTTTAAAATCTATACATTTTAAAATCTATCTTAACAATCAATTACAAGAGGATCAAAAAGCAAGTTGAAATGTATGGATGGTGTCCCAGGCAAACAACTTCAGAGTAAACAAAGCGTGTAGTGAAATACAAAAAAATATTAAAAAAAAAAACAACCGTCACCATTACCTATCAAATCATTAACTAGTGAGTAATATGCGCTCTGGTAGCAGTGTGTTAGCAGAATAGTTCCGATTTCGCTTTACATTGTCAACCATCATATCCAGTTGGTGCCAGTGCCATGACCTATGATGCCTCCTTCAGGCACAGCGCTGTTAAGGTAAAAAAAAAAGTTCCCCTTTCAGACCGTGCGATCTATAGGGAAGATGATGTAAAAGTCATCTGCTTCAGTGGCCTACAGTTGACTAGGGTGTCGTGTGGCCAGCACAACGACCAACCGCCTTCCTCTACTATTGTCAGGTACCACAGATGGGTGGACACAGATGCGCCCAAAGATCCCAAAATTAAAAATACCAGGATTCAAACCCGGGACCCCGGTTCGGAAGCTAAGCACTTTACCGCTCAACCACCGCGACTCCAATAGAACAGTTGCTATGTCTTAAAATATGAGTTATTGATGGTCAGGCTATTCCTATTTCCGTGTGAAATTTATATTACAAAAATGGCAGAGGTCTTGAACAACTGCACAATAACAGATGTAGAGAAAAGTGACTATTTATAAGTGAAGAAATCTACCAAACATTTTCACAGGACTTTGTTAAAAAAATATGATTGGTATAAATACTTCAAATAAAAAAAAATAGAAACAATGTGCCAACAAATACTGTCAGGACCACTATCAAAAATGTCCAGTTTTGTGTTGACTGTGCCAACAAATACTGGTAGGACCACTATCAAAATGTCCAGTTTTGTGTTGACAGTGCTTACAAATAATGGTAGGACCACTATCAAAATGTCCAGTTTTGTGTTGACTGCTAACAAATACTGTCAGGACCACTTTGAAATTGTCGAGTTTGTGTTGACTGTGCTAACAAAGATGCATGTATAAGAACAGCTATTTTGAACACTTGCTGATAAGAGTGCCTCAAAGAATGAAATGCTCGCTACACATGCAGTGCAGGAGCGGTGGGTAGAGCACTAAGCCTACTGAAACTTACAAGGCCTACCAGTTATGGATGAGATGGATATCCCCTCCCTCTCGATGAGGAATTGGGCGCAGAAATTGATATTTTTCATCGTGGGAAAGGGCCCCTGCAGAAGTTATTCAAACTTGAAAGCAAAATGTGTTGATTCCTTTCCACAAACTACTTCTGTTAAGAACTAGGAACTCGACCCTCCCTTTTTTCCCCCATATCTAAAAGACGCAAACATGTTACAATTAAAAAGAAAAAATTGAAACAATTACAGTCTTCTAATTGCTAAGCAATGTTGGAACGAAATAGTTTATCCTGATTCACATTTTGGCTTTAGGACAGGTAGATCTTCAGCAAATATGATTTTCTATTTACAGAACAGTGCATGATAAAATGAGAGCAAAAGCAGCCTTTATTTTACCATGGCTTTCGACATTATCAGCAGAAGTGGTCTGTCTCCTGAATCTAGAGCAAATGGGCTGTCCCGGCATATTTTCCATCCATTGTCTTTCTTTACCAGTGCAATTAAATTGGTGGAAGTCGGGAGTATGTATCCTCAGTAGATCATATGGAAAGCTTTTTAACCTGGCTCGACTTAAAGCCAAATAAAGTGACGGCATATCCTAATTAATAAATTGTTTGCCAATAATGCAGCATAGGCTTGTAAGTGCTCTGGCAGTTGCATGTCTAGGGTTCAGTCTTACAATAATTTTTATCAATACTAAACATCTGGCACATGTTGTCACAGACATAACTGGTGCCTGAATTTACCTATTTGGGATGAGCTATCGCCAGCAAACATAGATAATGTGGTGGAAAAAAGGAATTGACAAAGCCTCGAAAGCCAAGGCCAACTCACAGTCTTGAGTTACGGTACACTAACTTTTGGGCGGTGTTATACACTCTACAAATAACTCTTACGTCCAATATGGATTAACGCGCACTGCCTTTTACAGTTTGTTTTAAAAATGTTCATATGCATGTCTATACAATAGGTATGCTTCATTGAAAACAACAAAATTTTATATCTAGGCCTATATACACTGTTCTATTTATTCAGACACTGCACCGTATATAAAAACCTTGTTTTATAAATTGTTCATAGGCCTAGGAAACATACATACAGCTAATGCGTAAAGTAGTTTAAAAAAACAACAATAATGCATTTTAAATTTTATTTTAAATAGAAAAACAAAAGTAGCCGTTGAACCGATCTGGGCATGGGTTAAACCAAAAGCGTTTCTTCTCTACGGGAACCGATAATAATTGAAAAAAAAAATCTGTTGATTATAAAGTATACAACTTATGACCAATAATACCCCAAGTCTAAGTAGGTATTCATACCAGACTTTCAGTCCCATCTACTTTACTTCAGACGTAATACCCAGACATGTGGTTGATGTGTCTGTCTTCTACCCAATTCTCCCTCTACTTTCTTTGCTATCTCATCTACCTACGAACTAAATGTATGATAAGTACTTGTCTTTTTTAACTGTATTTTATCTTTACCTGGACAGGACACAGAGTAGAGAAAAACCAGTGTTATGGATTCTCTTAATAAATGAGTTTTGTTTCTATAATCCTTGGAAATGCACACGTCTAACAAATACAACAGAATAAGCTGGCTACTCCAAGTACCGGTACCAACACAACTCCTAGTTTACCGATTGCTCGCTGTAGGTACTTTCAATAGAATCACCTCGGCAGCCTCTGGCTAAGATACTGACACAGATTCACAGGGCTAGTTTCATCTGAAAGAAGGTGCTTGCACGTGCTAAGAGAAGGGGAGCAAATCTTATCAGTCAGTGTATGACTCACGTGAGAGTACGCTAGATTTCTCTGTGCGTATTTAGGGAAGATATTTAGTACAAACAAATATACTCGTAGGCACCGTCTTCACGTGAGAGAACAGATGAAACAAAAGTGTGAAGGTGTATTTAACAGAGGGAGGGGGTGGGTCGGTGAAGAAAAAAAAAACCTGAAAGTATCAGGACTGAAAGTGTATTAAGTAAAAAGAGGAGAGAAAAAAGTAAAAAAAAAAAAAAAAAAAAAAAGACAGAGAAGTTAGTGGAGGAGGAGAGAGAAAAGTATGAGAGCAAGGAGAGAAAGTTCAAAGAGCATTGCATATCAACCAGTGGCGTAGCTAGTGATTTGGATCTTTTTAGGGGACTCTGCATTTTGACATTCGACATCATGACATGAGAAAATGTACTAAATAAATATATAATTTTCAATTCCTACAGTAAATAAGTAAAATTAACAAAAAATAAACATGAAGACTCTCTTAATGAATACTACCGTTGTTTGTTGGCGAGATAATGCACAAGTGACAAATCTCAATTCATATCGCCTCAGATCGTGCTTTCTGTGTAGCAAAGGTCATCTATAACATCATCTAAATCAGGGGTCTCAAACTCATATCAGCATGTGGGCCACAGTGGAAAGTAACAATATGTCAGCGGGCCACACCACGAAAAGAGAATGTCTTTTCATTAAATTTTACAAACACTACTGTCACTGCAGTTCAATGCTAAAATAAAGTTTTTATATAATTATTAATTACATTTATTGTAGTTTATACTTGCACAGGCAGTTTAGTTTACTAAAATGAGTTGACGTTGCCTCTGTCACTAATAAAAAAAAAGCAGAAACTGTATTTCTCCTCCCCCCACCCGAAAAAAAAAACAACCTATAATTACTAGGCCTACTGCAGATGGCTCGTCACTCATGTTTCTGTCCACTCAGCAGAGACCGTTTGGCAGAGACCAGACCATCGACGTTAGGCCTGAAGTCGCGTATTGTGGCCAGCCGTAAGGTTGCGCTCAGATGCTCATCAGTCAGTCTTGATCGTAATGCTGGAGAAAAACTGTTCGCAAACGTACATACTCTCAAACATCGCATCGCAAGAATTCTAGCAGCTGCGCAAAATAAGTTTGGAAACTTCTCTCTGGGATGAAACTGGTAGAAATCTGGAACGCGTATTTTTGCTTCAGAACAGTGTCACACTTCAGCTCCAATAGTTCCATCTGGATTTCCACTGGAACATTTTTCACGTCAACTGCAAACGGAGTGGCAACAAGGAAAAACTAAGGTTCGAGAGCAGTGAATAGCTGTAAGCGGTGTTCAAAATCTTCCAGTTGTCTGGAGAGGATGTCTACGTAGTCTTTCAGGCGCTGTGGTTCAACCGTTATGCTCTGTGGAAAAGAGAAATGAGCCAGGTTTCCATTTACCAGCTGAGTGGTCCACAAAGTCAGCTTGCATCTGAATGAATCAAACATCACGGTAATCAGCTGCTTTGTGCCCTGTAGTTGTGAATTGATTGCATAGAGATTGCATAGAGATGTTGCGTGATATCAGTAAGAAAAGAAAGATCCGACAAAAACATTAGGTCACGAGCTGAGGTCTTTCATTGCCATGAGCAATGCTATTTCCCGTCTCAGTTAAAAAAAATCTCTGCAGCACTTTTCCACGACTCAACCATCTGACTTCCGTATGATACAGCAACTCTCCCGTATACCGTTTCTAAATCAGCTAGACATGACACAAACTGTCTGTGGTTGAGACCCCGTACATGTAAGAAGTTCACCGTCTTCACGACAACACCCATCACGTTCTTCATTTGTAGACTTTGGCCACAGAGTGCTTCTTAGTGCAGAATGCAGTGTATGGCTGCAAAAGGTCCCGCCAACAACAACACCAACCTTTTTCTGAACACATTGCTGGTGCAACGTCCGTAGCCACTGAAACAAGTTTTTCCCACTGTAGCCCACACCTGTCAATACAAGCTTCCAGTTCTTGAAACACGTCGCGTCCATTCGTCGTTCCTTTCATGGGTAGTAAGTCCAATAGCTCTTCAACAATGTTCGTCGACCCCACAAATAAATACGACACAGTATGCGGTGTCTGTTACACCAGTAGACTCGTCCAGTGCAATGGAATATGCTACAAAGTCTTTTGCAGCGGCAATCAGTTGCTGTTGAACATTTGTCGCTGACTCATGCTAGCCACTGTGTTCGCAGACAAACTTATGCCTTCGAAGAGCTTCTTTTTCTCGGGGCAGATAATTTCACACGCCTGTAGCATACACTCTTTTACAAACTGGCCTTCAGTGAATAGTCGTGATGCCTTTGCTATCATCTCGCTAACAAAGCTTGCTTTCACAGAATCTTGACACATCCCTCCCCATCTCCCTCTCTTTCTCCTTTTTCGCTAACGGTCGGAGCAGTGGTATAATGGTGGTCCGATTCTAGCCGCTAGCGGTCAGCGGTAAGAATCAGGCCACCTTTCACTCAGCTGAAAGCCTAAGCGGTTGGTGGGCGACAGTGACACCTCATTTACTGATTTGTGCAGTTGTAAATCATTTCACCGCTTATATGTGGTCATTGTAAATTTTATCTAATTTTTTTAATTCGCGGACGTTGTCGCGGGCCACACAAAATAGTGTCGCGGCCACATGCACGTGTTTGAGACCCCTGATCTAAATCAATGCTGCTTAGTAGTTTTGGCTCCACGTGAATAGCATGGCTGTGGCGTAATATTTAATATGAAAACAATTCAGGACATTTATTGCCCCCCACTCAAGTGGGGGACCGGGGGAACCTTCAAATTTGGACCCCTACCTTAGCTACGCCACTGATTTCAACCTGCTTGTGATTGACGCCCATGATTATGATACATTTTTTAAAACCTTCAAAATTATTTTTTTTAAAGACATCTTTATGATATTTAGAACTTGACTTCTTCCTTCTGTTTTTTTACAAAGCTTATATCAACTCCCACTATGACTGGTAAAAGGTTTGTAAACGTTATTTCTACCATACCCAAAATCAGATCAAGCTGAAATTGTGTACAAATATTTCTTTTACATGATAAAACAAGAATCAATTAAAAAAAGAAACCAATTAGTTTATTAACTATCAGTAATTAATTATTTTGTTTGTTATCTAGGACAAGGGAAATAAAGTGTACTTAACTGATAAGGTGGTATTAGTTGAATTAGTACCCTTAATAAGTTATAAAGAGAAAAGCCCTGGTACAGTGGTTAGCATATTAACTTGAAGAGGCTTTAGCCCTTGAGTTCAAATTCAGGTCATTCACCTTTTATCTATTTATGTTGTATTAATGCATTTAAAAACAATCATCCAGATACCCCTTTCTTTCTCCTTTCACCCCTTTCCAACTGGCCTAGCCAAGTGATAGGATCATAGCATATTGAGAAAGCTAAAAGCATGACATTGTGCTAAACAAAAACATTGGTAAAAATATTTGTAATTGCACAGATATATTATTGTTAGTCTAAATAATATTAACCTAATTAATACAACTATGCTTAATGTAAGTTTTTTTGTTTTTTCTATGTTTTTCTTGTTATAGAGAGGTCTAGCGAGGAGATGTTAGTCTGTAGATAGGTGTCAGAATTGGGAGACCTTTTACTTGTAGTACCAGTACTTTAAATAGTTTTGGTTGGCTCTAAGTTAACGCTTGACATTTTTAAAAACTTCGGAGGCATTCAAGAACACGTTTGGTTTGAAAAACAATTTTTTTTTTTTTATCAAATATTAGTCCAAAGAATTATACATTTTAAATAACTGTAATATGTTCTTAACAAAGGTAATATGTGGTCAGAACATTTTGGTATATACATTTTTTTCTTGGTCCAAAAGATGCAAAAAGTATTTCATTTTTACAAAGCTTATATTAACTCACCCTGTCTATCTGTGGTAAAAAGTTTGAACACTGTTATTTATCAGAACCCATTCTCTGATCATTTTAGCACAACTATTCATTGGCGAAAACAACATATCAATCAATAAAAAAAAATATTAACAAATTAGTCAATATATTACTTCTAATAGATAATTTTGTTTGATACCAACAAGGGAAATTAATCCTTCAGTATTCAAAATATAATTAAATATGCCCCCTCTCACACCCATTTTCAGATCATGTTGAAAATTTAAACAATTATTAAAAGAAACAACAATAAAAAACAAAAATTTAAAAATTAATTAATTAATCAATTAATTATTGGTAACTGATTATTTTGCTTGATACCCCGAAAAGGGAAATACTTCAATATTATTGAGAGTTTATAGTTGTAAGTATGGAGTTCTTTCCCTTCTATAAGCTTTTTTTTTTTTTTTTTTTTAGTATTTTTATATTTTGCAAGTTAGCATAGTGAGCAAAAAAAAAAAAAAAAAAAAAATTTACGGATATAAAAAAAATCAGTTAAAGAATTCTGAGAAAATCTTGCGTAAAGTAATAAATGTCAAATTACTCTGAGGATTATTGTATCTTCCAATTATATTACCTTCCATGAGCTTCATCCCCCCAAGTTTTTAAAATGTTTTAAAACATTTCCTTTGAAGTTAGTTTTAGGGAAAGTTTAGATGTAATTCTTTCAAATACAACATTTGGATTTTCTAAGATATTAATTTACTCTTCATATTACTGATTAAAAGCTAGCATATTTCTATAGTATGTATAATTTACAAAGCAGATGACAATTTAAAAATATATGGAGAGACTAATAAATGTATGGAAAAAACATATGAATACACACCATTTCAAACTGTTACATTTTTTTCTTTATATCACAAATAGAATAGCTGCAAAATCAAAGGCAAAAAAAAATAATATAAACATTAGAAACATTTGTTTTGTTTTGTTTAGTTTGCATTTTCAGAAGCAAGAATTAAATATGTAAGAATTTAGAATAGGGCATAGGTGTCCAAGCTATGGAACATGTGCCAATAGTGGCACATTGCACAATTAAAGGTGGTGCATTATACCCCAGAGATAATACTAAAAAAACATGGCTGCTCATAATAAGTATTCTTTCTCTGACTGTAAGAAATTGTTAAAACCATATCTCCAAATATTTGCAAAATGTGTTAGTGATAAAAGTATTGAAAGAAAGATTAATAAAATCACTCCTTCAAGGCAGACAATTACAAGAGGCATGGGGAACTTGTATGTTCTTTTTACTCTTTAGAGATGGTTAAATATCAAGCATCCTCTTGCTCTAATTTTATTCACACATTTTACAACTAACATAGACTTGCATGTACACATTCCTTCAGTTGCCCTGATATTTCATTAGAAAGTTTCTCAACGTGTCTTGTAATTATCTGCCTTTTACATTGTTTTCTGGAGTATTAGGTCCATTAGACATTTGTGGTTCCCAAGTAGACATCTAAATTAGCATTTCTAAACATTTATAGTTCTGTGAGCCCTTTTTACAATTAGTCACTGTCAGGGTTATGTTAAAGCCTTAGCTCGTTTGCCTGGGCCCCTGACATTCAACAAGCACTTTGGTGCTCACAATAAATAAGTAACTCACTGTTAACAATGTAATTGTTTAATGATGTGAATATAAGTTATGATGACAATCTGATGGAGTAATGACATTGAATCTAAAACATTCGAATATTGTGGCTATAGTAATCAAACAATAATTCCGCACCTTGCTATCACACAACGCCACACAATAGTACGTTCAATACTGGCAACCTGCCGATAACAAACTCCAATGTAATCTTGATAATTCCATAGCTAACTCCCTGTAGAGACATAAGTAAAGACAAACCAAAGGATCTAATCTAATATACTATGGCATCAAAACACCTGCGAAATGCAGTCATGCCTTAGAATTATTACTTTGCATAGAGACCCACCACAGTTGACAGACTTTGAACTAAACATTTAGTGACAACACAACTTAGTTGGGTTATAGATTATTTATGTAAATGGAGTCAGTTGGTGTTAGGACTTCAGAGGGATAATAAGATATTACAGACTGAGACTTGACCGTGGCCTTTTCAATATTAAACATCATCTGTGTTTGTATAACGGTATGGTCCTTTTTTCCTTACAGTTTGGACTTAGTCTTTTCTACTTGTTACATGTGTAGTTGTGTCTTTTCTACTTGTTACATGTGTAGGTCTTGTTACTTGATAATTAATTACATCAAATACACCCATAAACAAGAAACCCAGAAATCTCCAGAGTAATCTTTCGAAGTCAGATGGCCATCAACAACTACAAAGGCAAGGCCTATCACAGGGCCAAGCCATAGTTTCAATTTGCTGATCTAGACAATCTAGTATGCCACTTGTGATCATGCACTGTAGCTCATACTCACTGAAGCTTCTATGTGAACTGCATTTATGTTGTCCACTTGTCATTATGAGAGATACACAATGAAATAGAGCCATTATTTGTCTAATACATGCCTAACGGCTGTCTGAGTCGATTCTATTGAAATTGTTGGTGAACACGGATGTTGCGAGGTTGGGAGGGGGGGGGGGGGGCAGGGCTTGCTGGGACGTGACCAGTTACCACTGGGGTGGTAATTTGCATATGGACAAATGACTCTTGACCAGAAGAATGTGTTTTTTTTTTTACATCTGATGGTCTAGAGGTTAAGTTCGCTTAGTGCATTATCACTAGGCAGTGTGTCATTTCTATTACATTAATGTGTATTTATGTTAATGTATGTTGCGTGTGTGTTTGTTTGTTTACTTGTTGTCTCCCTTGTCCTACTGTTCAGCGTGTTCATGATCTCGCATGTTTTTCTCAAGTATGTTATTAGTGTGCATTAAAGTCTCCTGTTAGATTTTTCACTTTCTTGTCATGTCAATAAAATGGAGTTGTAATTTAAACAACAGTGTTGTTTTTATATCCTAATTGATAATATAACAGTTTCCATGGTCACTGGTTCGAGCCTTGGTTGGCGCAGTCCCTTATTTTCATCGCATTAATTCACTACTTTCTTTCATTTAAATACTTGGTTCCTGGTGCTGCTGTTTATCTATGTTTATACCTATTAATATTAACAAACTACTTATAACTAGTAGATCCACTAATCTAGATCTAAGTTGACTAAGTATTCTTATAATTCTAAGTATAATACTATACAGTATACTTCGACTTATTTACGACTTAGTATACTAAGTTATACTATAATTAAATTTAAAAAAAATTAAATTATGAGTTTCTAGAATTGACTCTTTGTATGACCTCTAGTTTTTCCCTGGAGTGACTCCAGGCCACTATATTCTTCAAGATGTTGAAATTATTATCAATTTCTCTTTTAGAAATGCTTTTGCAAATGTTACTCAGTGTTAGCAGATTTGTCCAAGGCTAGAAAAGAAAGAACATACAAGTTCCCCATGCCTCTTGTAATTGTCTGCCTTGAAGGAGTGATTTTATTAATCTTTCTTTCAATGCTTTTATCACTAACACATTTTGCAAATATTTGGAGATATGGTTTTAACAATTTCTGACACTTACAGTCAGAGAAAGAATAATTAATTAGATATAATACTTATTACTTATTTATAATTATGAGCAGCCATGTCTGTTAGAATAAAGTATTCTAAGACTAATTAGTCTGATAATTAGAATTTGGATTTAGATTATATAGTAGTTTATTTAATCCTGACATTACATGAATTCAGACATTTGCTGTTTTTGTGGTCATTAAATAATTATTTTAATATTTATTATAAAACTAACGTGCTGTATAATGTGCTTGTCCATTTTCCAATGATTCTGACCCAATTTCCTTCCATTTAGCTGTCTTTTTATGTAAGAAAAACGAATTTCAAATTTGTGAGTCAGGTTGTTGTTTTTTCCTATGTTACCCGGATGACTTTACCTCTTCCTAGGGTTAAGACTATATTTTTTGATTGGCTAAGTCTATACTAATGAGCCTGGCAAGATTTATTCTGTTTTTGGAGCTGATTTATTTGATTCATAAGTCAAGTTGTTTGATTCCATACAAAAAAAAATTAATAAGGTGTCTGAATTAAATTAGAATTTTCTTACCGAAATTTTGGACATCAATGTTAATGATCTTATATTATATTTGTTCGTTAGTTGTTATTTTTTTAATAGAGAATAAATGGGCAAATGTTTGGAGTGAGCTTGGTACATTGAATGAAGTTGAATGCTTAGATCTAGACCTACTAGATAGATCTAGATTTATATAGAGCAAATATAGAGGATTCAGTTAGGCAAGAATGGCTGTCCTAACCTGTACTACAAAAGATCATCTGTATTAGAAATTTATTAAATTAATAAAAAATACCAACATTCAACACACATCTAATCATGCAAACATAAAATAAGTGACAAGTCTAAAAGTCGGTGCAGAAGTCACTATCCCAGTGACCTAATTTTGGTAGAATAAGTGTGTTCATATTTTTTTTTTCTGTTCGTATTTATGCATAATTTGAAAACATCTTAATGATTTCATGTGAGGGGCTATGCCTGGGGATTTTAAAATTTAGTTAATGTAAATATAGAATTAAAATTTGAGTTTATTGATGCCTAAATATAGAGACTGTCCGAAATAAATTATGGTGTCCGGAATCAAATAATGTGGGTCAAGTGTGTCAGAATTAAATGAAAACACATAGCCTCTTTGACCTTAAATATAATAACAAATATTCAAATATAGGTTAGGGGTACAAATATAAGTAGTCATCCTTATTCTCCTTTAACTAAGTTTAACTAAAGAAGATTTTGATACTTCATTTTCTTTCTAGATCTATGTCGAACCATTGTAAAATAATGCGCTGTCAAACTCAAACTTTCAAATTTGGGCCTATGGGCATGGCCTATAGCCACTATAGGTGTCCGAATAGCATATGATAAACTAATCTAGATCTAATTATTTAGATCTAGATTATTTATATTCTTAATAGATCTAATAATTATAATACAGTAAATACTTAATCACTTACTTTGACTTAGTCTTAATGAAGTTAATCTTCTACTTGAGTACTTCTACGATGACTACGACTACCGTCACTACACGTAACACTTACACTGAAGTTACACTACGTAGACTAGATGTAGATTATCTATCATTCTATGTTCTAACAATATCTAGATCTATGACTATATAAGTATATTGTCACTATATTAACTATATAGATCTAGATAATAGATCTAATTCTAGATCTATTTCTATATTAAATCTACCGTACCCTACCGTCACTAGTCTCCAGAACTTAGGTGAAACAGTAACATAAGACAATAACAAGTTCTTCTGTGATGAAGTTAAAAAAAACAACAACAACACAAAAGGTTCATCTAAAAATCAAATAATAAAATATAAATAATAAAGTATAAAGACAATAGAAAAATAGGTCTAGATTTATTCTAGATCTATGTAACAAAACACATTGAAAACTTAAAGATCAATATCTAGATGTAGATTTAGATAAATCTAGATCTATTCTATAGAGTCTACTAATTAATTATAATCTGAGGTATTTGATATTTCGTATTTGTATATCAGTATATCAGTATATCTACTAGAATTTCTCACTTTACTTTGACTAAGACTAGAAGATCTATTATTAGACTTAGGACTAGTATTATATTCTAGTCTATATAGATCTAGTCGTATAGTTACGGTTGTAGTACTAGATCTAGTAGTAGTAGTAGTACTATTACTATTATTATCTAGTCCATAAATTATAATTTTAAATAAGTAATAAATGATAAACGAGCCTTTAATTACTTTCCTTTTCTAAATAGATCTATGTCTATATAGATAGAGTATATTAATATAGAGTCTAATTAAAATAGATCTAGATCCAGTAATCTTGTCTATTAGGCAGTATTAGTATAGGCATATGTCTGTCAGTCTGTGATCTAGTCATTGTAGACTGTAGACACTGTAGTGTAGACTTAGATCTAGATCAAGATTTGTGTCTGCTGTTTCGTAAGTTAGAGTATCCCACGTGTTTCGGAAGAAACTTAGGATTATATTTAGATCTAGAATCTATTAGGACTAGATCTAGACTAGATAATTAAATCTATATCTATATTCAAATATTGATCCAGAACTAATCTAGAATTTATATAGATCTATAAATAATTAGATCTTTATCTAGATTCTAATAGTATTAGCAGATCTGCGAGATCTATATTATTCTATATTCAATACTGACAATAGATAGATATCTTTATAATCTTAATATCTAGACTAGTAGTAGAATCTAGATCAGTGACTAAGTGAGTAAATCTAGAGTCTAGATCTAGTCTATTGTCTCTATTAGTCTATAGTATACTAGTCTATCTATAGAGTATAGGTCAAGAATAGATTTCTAGATCTAGTGAATCTAATCTAGTGACTATATTAAATTAACTATATTATAATTATTATTATATTTTATAATATAGAGTCTAGTCTTTAACTTTAGACCAGTGACCAGTGTTTCTCAAACTGTGCGCCGCGGCACACTAGTGTGCTGCCGAAGATTTACAGATGTGCCGCGGGAGTTTTCAGAACGCCACACATACAGCGTTACACAGGTCTGCCTACTATTAAATTTTTTATTTTACGTTGCGACGACATCCCCACTTACAACGACCAGTAATAGTAGTGGATCGCTCCATAGTGACGGAAAGGGGTGTTAGCTCTTCAGGTTATGAAATTGTCCACTATACATATATTATTATATTGACTCAAATGTAGGCCGCCTTAGCAGACGCATAGCAGTTCTTGAATTGGTAACGATAATAATAAGCGATGTGTTTAATGTAAATTGGTTAGGTGTATGCTAATAATAACAAATTATCACTAAGCATTATTCATTGTTATCCATGGAGAAATACGTTAGTAAGAATGAAACTTCTAAAGTGTAATATGAAAAGCAAGGAACCAAACGAAGGTACAAAGAAGATTACATCGGATATGGTTTCATATCTTCGGGAACAAGATGCTCCATTGCCATTCTGTCTGATCTGCAATGCAACTCTGTCGAATGAGGCGCTTGTTCCAAGCAAATTGAAGAGACACTTGGAAACAAATCATCCAGCTGTAAAAGCGCAACCGAAGGAATACTTGGAAAACATCAGGGCTCAACAAAACAAACAAGCTAAGAAACTTACGAACTACCTAAAGCTGCCAGAACATGGATTGATTGCAAGTTATAAGGTTGCTCAGTTATTAGCAAAACGAAAGAAAGCACACACACAGGCTGAATCAGTCATTGCACCAGCTTTATCAAAACTATCCTTGGACCCGATGCCGCCGAAAAAGTTAAAAAAGTTCCTTTGTCAAATGGTACTATCTTGCGGAGAATTGAAGACTTATCGTCAGATTTACAAGATCAAATCTGCGAACACTTCGACGTGACTGATGATGAAGTGTCTCTGCTGTGGTCTCTTCAAGTTGATGAATCCACTGACGTTAGTGGCAAAGCCCAGATGCTAGCTTTTATTCGGTTAATAAAATGTGTCAACGAATTCTCTTTTTGCAAATACTTACCAACTACGACCAAAGGCGAAGATATTTTTATGCGGTGAATGAAAACATTTTGCTCTTCAAACTACAGGGAAAAACTGTGTCAGCGTTTGCACCGATAGCTGTCCTTCCATGCAGGGAAATAGAAAGGGATTCGTCACTCTTGTGCGTCAAGAAAATTCAAATGTATTAGTTGTTCACTGCATGATCCACAGAGAAGCTCTTGCCTTCAAATCTTTACCGAAAGATTTGATGTCTGCTTTGGATCAAGTGATTGAAGTTGTAAACTTCCTCAAATCTCGACCGCTTGCATCCTGACTTTTCTCAGAGCTTTGTGAAGCAATGGATTCAGACTACAAATGTCTTCTGCATGATGCTGTATTACACCAACGTTCGTTGGCTCTCCATGGGAAAAGTGTTAAAGCGTGTCGTCCAACTCAAGGCTGAGTTGATTTCATTCTTGAAGGCTGAAAAAAAAAAGACTTTGGATTTTCTATTCATGACGAGATCTGTTGGATTAAGGTGACATTTCTCTCTGATTTATTTGACAAATTAAATTCATTGAATTTAAGTCTTCAGGGACCATTGGAAACCATCATCACTGCATCCTCAAAACTGAAGTCATTTGGTGAAAAATTGTCTTTGTGGCAAAGTAAGATCTCGAAAGGACTACTTTCCTACTTACAATGAATGTGCTTCAAATAAAGAAATCACCCCCGAAATTCTGGACACTTTGAAACACCTGCAGTCAACATTGCAGCATTACTTTCCAACAGTTGGAAGTAATGAGTATGGATGGGTCAGCTCTCCATTTGGAAACAACGAAGCTACAAATCTGACAACTGAAGAAGCAGAGCAGCTCATTGATTTAAAAAACGATGCAGTTCTTAAGTCAAGTTTTGCCGAGAAAAGCCTGGATGTGTTTTGGATTTCAATCAACAAGTTATATCCTGCAATCAGTTTAAAAGCAATCAAAATAATTCTTCCATTTGCATCTTCATGGTTTTGTGAGTTTAGATTTTCAACACTGACTGAAATCAAATCTAAGAAAAGAGAGATACTTCTTACAATAGACGATGAAATGCGAGTTTGTTTGTCGACTTCGGAGCCTCGATTAGATCGCATTTGCTCTCAAAAACAGGCACACCCTTCACATTAAATATAATACTTAAAAACAAGTAAAATCTTTTTTTCTTTTTATTATAAAACATCTGTTGCTCTTTGTGGTGTGCCGCGAAATTTTTGTAGTTTGTTTACTGTGCCGGCAGACAAAAAAGTTTGAGAAACACTGCTTTAGACTCTAAAACTCTAGAATCTATAGTAGCTTTGTATATTAGGCACAGCTCATCAAATTCTCCTTTTAGAAACACGTCGCTTTTTTTGTTGATAATTAATTTGTTTTTATGTTTGGAGCTAAATACGATGTTTCAGGACAGTGCATGTCCAATTTCAGATAAGTTCCTGTATTTTTGTTCCGCTTTTCCAAAGCAGATGGCAGTTTTTTAGATTCTCTGTAACCAAGTATGTAAAGCTATTGTTTAAACCTCCCCCGGCAATTCATACCCATATAAGGGATGAAGGCTATATTATGAGCCTGTTTGATCATAGGCTGGTGGATCTATCAAAATAAGCTTCCAAACATCTTTAGAAAGACATTCCAATCACATTCATACTGTTAGCTGTTAAATAAAATTAAAAAAGGAGGTGTTTCAATGAATAATAATGAAGTAAACACATTCTCCTATAGTGCACAAGGCAAAATCGTAATAAGAAATATTATTGGGATTAATAAATCTATGACTTTTTTCAATAAATAAATGTGACCTAGATCGAGATATCTAGAATATATAATTTATGAATGAAAGAAAAAGTGCGGGCTGCTAATTTGAAGCCAGAGACCATGCCCACTGCAGGTGATCTCTCCAGGCGAGCGCTGGTGGTGAGGAGAGGTATACACTAAGCGTGTAGTGTCACAACCTATCATATAGGCAGTAGAGGGAAGGGGGAGAGAGTCATGAAAAGAATTATAAGCATCTATGGGAGGGAGGGGATGTTAAGGTGTAACAAAACGAACATCCAAATTATGAAAAGAAGAGGGTCCTTGGATGGGAATTAAAAGAAAGAGACAGAGAATACATGTAGCCTAGTTGAAAATATCATGTTTATTAAATTATAATAATTAATATATCTATAATTATATAAATTTATTTCTGTCTGTTTCTATACATAGATTATATAGGTAGGCATATATATATTATATATATATCTAGAGAGAGAGAGAGAGGCAATATACTATAAATACATATTAAATTGCAGAAGTGAATCTACTTCTTTTAATACAATCTAAATAATTTTTAATTAACACAGATATAATTTATTAGCAATAACATAGTGGTGTTTCTTAACGGTGCTCGATGTGCGCTAAAGGAGAAAGCACAAAAACTGTGTTTATTATAGGAGCATGAAGTGACCTGATTTATTTTAAAATAAAATCTTGACTATGGGTGGTAATACAAAGGAACACAGCTATTTTTATAGTCCTTTAGTTGCAGAATAAGAATCTGCTTTCAGTTTTTTTGTAAGTTAAACCGTCACCAAATAAAAAATAAAATAAAAATTTGACCTAGTTCCCGAATACGGTGTGCCTAATATAAGAATCTACTATAGATCTAGAATCTAGAACTAATCTAGAATCTAGATTACTAGAGACTACTGAGAGAAGATCTATTCTTTCTTATTTATTAGACTAATTAGAGCTAAGAGTTGGCAGTGAGTAAGAGTAAGTAATTAACTTGAGTACTCTCACTCTAAGTAGTTTATTTAATCCGGACATTACATGAATTTAAACACTCCCTGTTTTTGTGGTCATTACATCTTTATTTTGATTTTGATATTTATTATGAAACTAGCGCGCTGTATAATGTGCTTGTCCATTTTCCAATGATTCTAACCCACAATTTCCTTCCATTTAGCTATCTTTACTTTATAGACTATATAATATATAATTATTAATATAACTAACTTTTTTGTTTATGTAAGAAAAAAGAATTTCAAATAAAATTGTAAGTCAGGTTGTTGTTTTTTTTTCCTATGGGACCTATGTTACCTGTAAATTGAGTAAATACCAGGATGACTTTACCTCTTGTCTTATCTTATATAACATCAGACGTTACTTCAAAAAAGAAGATGATTACGTCCTACGCGTCATGCATTCAGTCATGCATATTAACCAATGACTTAAATTCTGCCAAGTCACTGGTTTTCCTGGCATTAGGGAAGAAGGAGTATTTGTACAAATTTGTCCTAGCATATGGGATGAGGAATGTGCCTTTATCTTTGTGTCTTTATGAGTATTTTATTAAATTTTGTATTTGAATATTATGGTTCAGTGTTTTATGTATAATTGCTACTTTACTTTTGAGTCTTCTCTCTAGTCAAATGTGAATATTCGTTTGTTATGAATCTCACTGCTCTATTTTGAGTATGTTCCAGTTTCTTAATGTTTTCTTGAGTTGAGGGGTCCCAAACAGAGGATGCATATATATTCTATTATTGGCCTAACGAAGGTTAAATAACATTTTAGTTAAATTTTATGTTCTTATTTGATTCATAGAAATTTCTTTTAATAAACCCTAATGCTTTGTTTGATTTTTTGATAGTTCATCAATATGGGAATACCATGACAGTTTTTCATTTATTATAACACCTAGAGGTATTTTGCGTTTTTAGTTTGTGTTACTGGTTTACCATGAATGAGATAAGTGGAATTAATTTGTTTTATAGCTTTTTTGTTACTCTTAATAACTGACATTTTTCTGGGTGGAAAGACATGCTCCAATTTGATTCCCATTTCTGTAATTCATCTAATTCTCTTTGTAAATTATTTTATCAAAGTATATATATATATAATATGAAAAGCCTAACCTGGTTGATATTAATAATGCCTGTATTTAACACAGGTATTCATATCAGAAATGCTAGTCATTTGAATGGTTAGGACTACAATTCCTTTTGATTTCTTTCTTTAATTTAAAAAATATGAGTAAAGGCAGGTGCATTTTCCCCCTTAATTATTATGGTACACACAATTCAATGAAACTACTTTTAACAGTACCATCAAAATATGTTGAGAAGAAAACAACTGCATCAGTCAAGTTCTACAAAATTTAAAGAACCAGAAACTTATATTCAGCCTTTGGGTGAACAAGTAAAGGATGAAAGAGAGATTACTTTGGAAGAAGAAGTTCTCGCAACAGGAGAAAATGTTATTGAAGCACTTCCTTCAGTAAGAAATAAATCTTAATAATTAGGGAAAAAAAATTGTTGTAAAATTCCACATAAGTTTAGGCTATAAATGACTCAAATATTTAGTATAATTGATGCATAGATTTAATAACTAATCTATGTTAGGGAATATATATATATATATATATTAGGGGTGCACCGGATATACGCTCCGGCTTCTGCCGAATATCCGGCATTTTTTACTATCCGGTGCTATTCGGCTCTGGTCGGATATCACTACCGGATAGTAAAAAATACACCTATTTAATATGCATAAAGTGGACCTCGTTCTATTAATGTCTGTTGTAGAATGTATTAATGTTTATATTAAAACAAAATAATGTGCTTAAAAATAGAGCCATTATGAATATGCACCAAACATCGTTTATTATAAAGACAAGGAGCGTTAATCACTTAATATAAATAGAAATGAAACTTTACATCATAAATGCGCTTTACATACAGAGCAGCAATGGCTGACACTTTTTTCAATTTGTCTTGACCTTTGAGTAGGTTAGTTAACATGTTAAAATGCTACATTCCTTGACTACGTCATGCTGACCAGACGTCTGTCTAGCTGTGCGGGTATATCTCCAGAGGTAGAGATGAACAACTCCCACCCCTTTTATTTGTTTTGTCCATCACATTGAGTTTTTTTTATAGGCAGGTGACCACAAGTTAAATACGATGGACGTAGGTTTAATGTCAGCGTATTGACACTCTCTAGAGGTCACACCTTTCGAGGGAACTGAGTTTGTTTATTTAGTAGTTAATCTTTATTAGGGGGGCTGGACTGCAGGAGCCCCACCTCTTAGGTAACCAGGTATATTTCCAGATGAACAACTCCCTCCCTCATTTATTTGTTTAGCCCATCACATTGAGTTCATTGATTGACAGGTGACCCCAAGTGAGATACGATGGACGTAAGCACTCTCTAGAGGTCACACGAGGGAACTATGTTTGTTTACTTAGTAGTTATCTTAATTGGGGGTGGGAAGGTGGACTGGACTTCAAGCCAAACATCTACACGGGTATCCGGACAAAGAGTTTGCTTATTTGGAGAAAAAGCTTAATCACGTGGTTGGGCTAGAGGCCAGTTACTTGAACATAAATCTCAATTAGTAAGCTGGACTAAAGATCACACGCACCTAAACGAGTGACCTTTAGCTACACAGAATGCAAACCGCGAAATTATATAGCCCAGTAAGCCAGTAACTAATAATTTTGTAGAAGACACGACCAGGGCTATCTTTAAATGGAGAGCTAAACACCCTCTTCTCTTTATTTTATTTCTTTGGTCCTTGACACCCAATTTATTGATAGACATTGACCATTTTTAAGCCAGAATGAAAAAACACAACGTGCTAACAAAGAATATTACACTGTCAATAAATTTTAGGCCTACGGTTAAATAATGTTTTAAACGTGTTAACTTGAATATTACTCTTGCAGTTAAGTGTCTTGATTTGATAACAATATTCTTAATAATTTGTGACAGTCAATTAACCCCATGTTATTACTTTTTTTTTACTAAAGATGCGTACTTAGCCACTGTGTATTAGGCTAGAACGACTTTTACACACCTGACATCCATAGGCTTACTATCGTTCCCTTTTGTAACAGTTACTGAAACCACGAATAAAATAATTAATAAGTAATAATTGAGGAAGATGTTTCTAACATACGATCTTTACATTTAATGTTTCTTACGTACGTTCTTTGCACAATAAAATAAAACAAAGATGTGCATGTTTGCGTGTGTGTATTTTTGCCTTGTATTAAAATCTTTACAAAGAAAGCTAATTTCATTAATTCTTTTGGCTTAATAAATAACGGAAAACTTTACAGGAAATTTTAAAATCGCATAAAATAAATTGTTAGATCTAGCAAACAAAGAAACAATATGCTGGACCGTACAAAAAAAACAACCCTTGACCTCTAACTAGTGGACGGGTATAATTTATCTACATGCTTGACTGACCATGCCAATGTGTTATCTTTTTTGACTGACACCCAACTCTATTATGTGCGTATGCTCAAGGAAAAAACAATGCTTGATGGTTAACACTAACAACTATACACACTACACTAGGACTACATGTGAAGCCTCACTTGGTATATCTGACCAGGTTGTTGGTCTGAAATTCATGAACACATACATCCGACCACTATACAAGGCAGATTGCACTTTACTTATGAGATTTACATTAGTAACTATTTAAATATATACTAACATTATTTACATTGACCTTTCTAAGACTAAGACTGCTTTATTGATCCTTACGGAAATTTGTTGTGATTACAAGGACTCGTTTCTCATATAAAGACAACACATCAGAAAAATACACATAAATACAACAGACAACATAAAGAATTCATTCAGCGACTACACACATCCTTTACAGTTGGTAGCATCGTACATACACACAGACACACTCATGCTATACAGATTTTTAGAAATACTGTTAAGCTTGAATAAATCAATCGGTAACAGAGTTTAAAACAATAAGGTATATAAAAAGAAAAAAAGAAAACCAACCAATATAGGTATGTTATTTAACAGTTTCATAAAATGTTCAGCAACACAAGCTATTAACAAGACACTTAGGTATCCGGCCCCGGCCGAATATCAAATTTTACTATCCGGTCATATCCGGCCCCGGCCGGATATCAAAAAGTACTATCCGGTGCACCCCTAATATATATATATATATATATATATATATATATATATAGATGCTCACTTTTAAGGTTTGAAGAATTTAATGTTGGCCAGTAACATTTCTGTTAACAGCTCCTGTTAATTACTATGTTGCCTTTTCCCAAGAAAATGGCACTACTTATGTACTAAGCAATATATATATATATATAAGTTTTATATACAGTTTAAAAAAAAATCGCTGTGTAAATTAATTATTGATACTTTTAGTAACACAAAAACACTAGGGAGCAGACTCCTTTTACTTTGTTTACAATTGATAGAGGTTTAAAATTCTAAGTTTAGTGGGACACCATTTGATGCACTTGTGACATATTTTTAAGGTGACATCTAAGTAATACGAAAGTAAATATAAAATAGAAAGATAATGCAATAAGATTATATTGTTAACCCATTTCAACAAAAATGTCTGTTCAATATTCCTTGGTTTTAGAAGAATATTACCTCAACCTAAGCCAGGTGTTCCATGTTACATCAAAAGATGCCATTTTGTGTACTGTTTCACAAATTTCCTATAAAAATAAAATTCAACTATGCACCTTTCAAGCTCAAATATCACAATTTATAAATCACCCATTTTTAAGTGTGCTGAAATGAAGCACATGTTATCTTGTTTTTGAAGTTTATGGGCCAATTGTTGTTTCTTTTTCATAAACGTTTGCGGTGTAATTTTATATAATACACAAAAGTACCTGCCTTGCTCCTAACAACACCATGGGTATTAAAAATATATGATTATGCATGAATTGTGCAAAGCCAGATTTTTAATATGTCCATTTGAAACAATTACTGTTAAATATGCAAGGAGTATATATCTAAATATTTTCCTCCAAAATATCCTGAGTTGTCTAAAATCAAATCAAGGCCCACAAGGGGTAAATTCAATATATGATCATCAATTGTTAATGTAGGGTGATGATAAGGCATACAAAAAATTATATCTCATTTTATTAGTGTGTCTAACTGACAGATATACACAAACCAGTACCAGTTTTAAGATTTTTACAAAGCTGTCTATCTAGTAAAATGTTCATATTATGCTTTGTATTTTTTTAAATTTTTTTTTTTTTTTAACAGATCAAACCAGGTGAACCTAAAAGAAAGAAAAGGAAAAGACATGGTCAAGGTGAAATTGTGAAAAAATGGGTTGATTCAGATGATGAAAAAGCACCAGAGTATGTAACTTTTGTTTTTTAAGTTGTTGCTTATTTAATTTGAACTACTGTTTTTTTTTTTTGTAAGATTTAAATTTTTTTCTGCTCTAAAGATTCGAAGTTATCACTCCTGACTGGGCTGGAACATTTGATGAGGAAAAATCAGAAGGTACAATGTTTAAATATTTTTAAAATATGTCGAAAATACAGTCTTTTTATGATATATTTAAACAGGGTTCGTGGCGATCTTGAAAATTAGGAAAAAGCATGAATTTAGAAACAATTCATTAAAATATTGAATTTCAATAATGAACCGTAAGTTTTTTTTTCCCCCTTAACAAGTGTATTTTTTTTAAATATACATTTGTCACTGCAGTAACTTTATAATTATTATTTTTATTTTTTTTACTAATATTAATTATTCTGTGATTTCTGACGTTATTCTAGTGCTTTTGTTTTTTATCAAGAAAATCCACTTACAATAACATTAAAAGAATGTTACAGCAGCTGTAGATCTTCTAGATGTCTAAATCTTGTATGCAAATGGTAATGGAAATGTTAAAGTTCCCCTTTCAGACCTTGCGATCTTAAGGTCATCAGTTTCTACGACCAACAGTTAACGAGCATGGTGTCATGTGGTCAGCACAACGACCAACCGCCTTTACTTTCCCTAACTACTAAAGTCAAGTGCCCATTAGCGTTGAGTGGACTCTGGGGCACCCTAAAAATCCTGTAACTCAAAATCCCAGTCTTCACCAAGATTCAAACCCAGGATCCCAGGCTAGGAAGCCAAGCTCTTAACCACTCAGCCACTATCTATGAAAATACACAAATACAGTTTATTTATTTATTCAAAATATAGGTCTTGAGATCATATTTCTAGACTGCTGTGCAAATTTACACACAAAAAAAAAGATAACTTTTGTTTTTATTGATTTAGTCGTAAATATTTTTTTTTGTGATGATTAGTTTTTAATATTAGGTCTATAATATAAGTAGTTTAGATCAGTGATGCAGGTCATTTGGATTTTTGACTCTCAAGTTGCTTGTCACATCACCAAAACAAATCAAACATGTTACCTTATTGTTTTGTTCCACATAAAAATTTAGATCTATCCACATTTCGAAGTTTCTACATACAGATTTCCCACTTTTTGTTTCTTTGGCACTCTCATTTCACTAACGCACAAATGTTAAATTGGACAACACCAGTTTAGTTGATACCTTAAGAACACAACCCAACATGCTGAAATAATGCTCTGTGTTAGACACATAATGTCAAGGACATGGCTAGCTTGAGACAGCAACAGAAATTGACATGAACAAAAAAAACCTGTCAACTCATGTCGCTAATAGCATGTTATGTGTATTTTTCTGTTGTGTTGTTTTTATATGAGAAAAGAGTCCTTGTAATCACAACAAATTTCCGTAAGGATCAATAAAGCAGTCTTAGTCTCTTTTCATCTAAAAAAAAAATTAAAATTAGAATATCATAGAATATCAAAGATTGATAATGCCAATTAGGAAAAGATAAATTTTTTTTCTTTTTGGTTTTCTACACTTTGTGCTGACCTTTAAGCCAGTCAGATATCACAGTGTTAAAGGTGGGTTGAGGGCCAACATATTTTGGGCAGCCCTGGTTAAGATTATAACGACTCAGTTCTAGATCTAGAATGTAGAACTATGCTAAAGGCTCAATAAAACTGAAGAGGCTTTGTTAGCAATTTTTTTTTGTTTCCAATTTCACCATCCACACTATTTCTCCTTTTCCTTTGGTCGATCATTCACACAGCAAATCATTGACATCATTTTTTTTTCCACTTTGCCCTATCCCTCCTTTTATGCATTTCTTTACCGTCATTCTCATCTAAGATTTGTGTTACAACCCTCTTCCTCCAAGCTAGCTTTGGTCATTTTTTTTCCTTTTCAAGAGGATAGTTTATACCTTGATGAAATGATTTTAAAACCTTTTGGTCAGTATCTTTTTTATTTTCAAAATATGATGGCTGTCATTCAACTAATCAAAAAAATTATACTGACGTGCTGCTTAAAAAATTATGTGTTTAATAGGCCAATCTCAACCAGGATAATTTTATTAGTTCAATGAAAGTTTATACTATGAAACTCAGAAATATACATTTCAATCTCAAATAAAACACAAAATAACATACATTTATTTACTAAAATAAATTCTCTTTCATTACTTAGTTCCGTGCATAATATATGTGATTTTTTAATTTTTTTTTGTGGTGGGATACAATACCCTGAGAGTCTTATTTTGAACTTTCTTGTTGGTTATGAATCCAGATAAAACTTTGTATCTGGTGCATCATGTTCATACATTTTTTATTATTTAAAATTGAAGACAGTGATGAGGAAATATTAAAAGCTCACAGTCACAACAGTATTGTTCCTTCATTGACACTGCCCTCTACGACACTAGAGTTTAAAAGAGTAACAGATGCTAATAAAGAAGAACCCAGCAAGGTATTTTTGTCTCTATATATATATGTTGTATTTTGTTTATTGTTTTAGTATTGTATTCCTACTTAATTGTTGTTTTTTTTCTTTTTGAACCAGGCAAGCATAAAATGTCTAGAATTCCACCCTAAAGCTACTGCGCTTCTTATTGGAGGCACTGACCAAACAGTTCGATTATTTGCGGTTAGTGATTCAATTTGCAACATAACTCAAATTAGATAGATAGGTAATTATATATATATATATAATTATATCAGTGATGGTAATTTTTCTGAATTTCTAAAAATTTATCCTGACTCATTCTCTTCTGACAAAAGAAAAATAAAGTTTTTTTAATGTAAATTTGAATTATTGTTTTTATTATTTTATTTTTTTTCAAAAATCTTTAATTTAAATTAAAAAAAAAAAATTTTTAAGAATGCAAACTATTCGTGATTTTTCACTAACGCACACAAATATTTGCTTTTAGATTTAGATCTAGATTTTCTCCAATACTAAAAGGTTTAGGTTCTTTTTTTTTTTTTATGAGTAGATTCTAGATCTAGAGCAGTGTTTCTCAAACTGTGTGCCGCCGAAGATTTGCAGATGTGCCGCGGGAGTTTTCAGAACGCCACACGTGTAGCGTTACCCAGGTCTGCCTACTATTAAATGTTTATTTTACGTTGCGATTACATCCCCACTTGCAATAGTTATGGATCGCTCCATATTAACAGAAAGGGGTGTTAGCTATTGTGTAATTTTCAACTATAATAGTACTATAGTTCTTGAATTGGCAACGATAATAATAAAATATGTGTTTCATGTAAATTGTTTAGGTGTATGCTAATTTTAACAAATTATTACTAAGCATTATTCATTGTTATCCATGGAGAAATACGTTAGCAAGAATGAAACTGCGAAAGCGTTATATAAAAAGCAAGGAACCAGACAAAGATACAAAGAAGATTGCATTGGATATGGTTTCATATCTTCGGGACCTCAAGATTCTTCATTGCCATTCTGTCTGATCTGCAATGCAATTCTGTCGAATGAGGCGCTTGATCCAAGCAAATTAAAGAGATACTTTAATACAAAACATCCAGCTGTAAAAGCGCAACCTTAGGAATACTTTGAAAACATCATGGCTCAATAAAAATAGACAAGCTAAGACACGAACTAAAACTGACAGAAAAGGGATTGATTGCAAGTTATAAGGTTGCTCATTTATTAGCAAAACGCAAGAAAGCACACACAGAGGCTGAATCAGTCATTGCACCAGCTTTAGCAATAGTTGTTGAAATTATCCTAGGACCCTACGCCGCCGAAAAAGTTTTAAAAAGTTCCTTCGTCAAATGATACTGTCTCGCGCATAATTGAAGACTTATCGTCAGATTTACAAGATCAAATCTGCGAACACTTCGACGTGACTGACGATGAAGTGTCTCTGCTGTGGCCTGTTCAAGTTGATGAATCCATTGATGTTAGCGGCAAAGCCCAGCTGCTAGCTTTTATTCGGTTCATAAAGGATGAAAAATGTGTCAACGAATTTTTATTTAACAAACACTTACCAACTACGACCAAACGCGAAGATATTTTCAAAGTGGTGAACGAAAACATTTTGCTATTCAAACTACAGTGGAAAAACTGTCAGCATTTGCACTGATGGCTGTCCTTCCATGCAGGGAACTAGAAAGGGATTTATCACTCTTGTGCGTCAAGAAAATCCAAATGTATTAGGTGTTCACTGCATGATCCACAGTGAAGCTCTTGCCTTCAAATCTTTACTGAAAGATTTGATGTCAAATCTTTACTGAAAGATTTGATGTATGTTCTGGATCAAGTGATTCAAGTTGTAAACTTTATCAAATCTCGACCGCTTGCATCCCGACTTTTCTCTCAGCTCTGTGAAGCAATGGATTCAGACTACAAATGCCTCCTGTATCACACCAACATTCGTTGGCTCTCCAGGGGAAAAGTGTTAAAGCGTGTTGTCCAACTCAAGGTTGAGCTGATTTCATTCTTGGATGCTGAAAAAAAAGACTTTGGATTTTCTATTCATGACGAGATCTGGTGGGTTAAGGTGACGTTTCTCTCTGATTTATTTGACAAATTAAATTGAATTTAAGTCTTCAAGGACCTTCAGAAACAATCATCACTGCATCCTCAAAACTGAAATCATTTGGTGAAAAATTGTCTTTGTGGCAAAGTAAGATCTCGAAAGGAGTCTTCGACTGCTTTCTTACTTACAGTCAGCATTGCAGCATTACTTTCCAACAGTTGGACTATGGATGGGTCAGCTTTCCATTTGGAAACAATGAAGCTACAATCTGACAACTGAAGAAGCAGAGCAGCTCATTGTTTTAAAAAACGATGCAGTTCTTAAGTCAAGTTTTGCCGAGAAAAGCCTGGATATGTTTTGGATTTCAATCAAGTTTTATCATGTAATCAGTTTGAAACCAATCAAAATAATTCTTCCATTTGCATCTTCATGGTTTTGTGAGTTTGGATTTTCAACACTGACTGAAATCAAGTCTAAGAAAAGAAAGGGACTTCTCACAATAGATGATGAAATCCGAGTTTGTTTGTCGAATTTGGAGCCTCGATTAGATCGCATTTGCTCTAAAAAAAACAGGCACATCCTTCACACTGAATGTAATACTTAAAAACAGGTAAAATCTTTTTTTCTTTTTATTATAAAAACAACTGTTGCTCTTCGTGGTGTGCCGCGAAATTTTTGTTGTTTTTTACTGTGCCGGCAGACAAAAAAGTTTGAGAAACACTGATCTAGAGATAGATCTTTTAAATTTTTAAAGATTTAATAACACCTAAATCTAGAAACTCTTTAATCTCATAGTGAGACTATTTTTTGCACACAAATAATAATAATAATAATCTTTATTGTCCGTATGGAAATTAGTCTTACAATTTGTGCATTACACCAAACAAAAAACATTATAACTATAAAAAACCAAAGTGTACATTCACACCAGACTCACTCATAATTTACATGTGACAAAGTTTATACCAGATTGTTCTTATTTAATGATTTGATTGCCAGGGGAACAAAAGAGTGTTTGTGTCTGTTTGTCTTTGCTACCAGTGTCTTGTATCTCTTTTGTGATGGTAAAATCACAAAATCCTGACACAAAGGGTGATTCTTTATTTCGAGGATCTTGTTAGCGTTTTTATAGATGTTTGGCTCAAACAACTGCCCAAATGGGGTTTGTTTTTTGCCAATGATTTTGCCAGCAGCATTTAGGATTCTGTAAAGTTTATTTTTATTTTTAATGCTCAGATTGCCATACCAGGCAGTGATATTGAAACTTAAAATATTGCAGATGTGAGCGTGATAAAACATAGCCAAGGCCTTTTCGCTAACATTAAACGAGGACAGTTTTCTTAGTAATCGTAATCTTTGCTGCCCTTTTTTGCTGATATAATCAGTATTTGCAGTAAAATTTAGTTTATTGTCTAAGATAGTACCGTATGGAATTTGTATTAGATTTAGATCTAGATTTTTTCCAATACTAAAAGGTTTAGGTTCTTTTTTTTTATGAGTAGATTCTAGATCTAGAGATAGATCTTTTAAATTTTTGATTTAATAACACCTAAATCTAGAAACTCTTTAATCTCATAGTGAGACTATTTTTGTGCATTCAAAACTTTCCTTTTCTTTTTTTTTTCCTTGATCTGTTTGCTGGATTTTTTTCATTTTGTATCTTTTTTTTATACATCTAGATTTAGATGAGATTGTAATAGAAATTCATTGGGTTGCTTGTATTTGTATTGTTGCTCAATTTTGAATTCAAATTAGACTTTATATCTGCTGAAACATTTTGACAAGAAATGATATTGAAAAATGTTAAAAAACTTCTTGAAGCAAAATAAAATTTATGGAATTTGCACTTAAGTCTAGATTAGCAGGTAGTAGATCTACATTTAATAAATGTCTATATTATTCTAGATCTAACACTCCAATTCCCTAGATCTAGATCTACTTCTTGTCAACAACATGCTACTGCCATGTAGGCCTATGCTAGCTTGTAAGATAATATGTCAGACAATGAAGTCTTAAAATGTTGTAGGCTATTATAGCTGAATATCATTGGCTTTTAAGCATTGCTCATATGATTGTTCTTGCTGAAATAAAAAGGTTTCTCACAGTTGCCTGTGGATGCGTTAATGCATTTTTAGTGGCCCTAGAGTTCAGGAAGCACAAGACATAGATTATAGAGACTATCTTAAGGGATGCATTAACTGTGTTTGACCTCAGTGACTTTAGTAAATGTATTGAAATTAAATTGAATTAATACATTTATGAAGTGTTTATCATCACAGTGATTCCAAGTTATAGAATAAATGTTTTGTATTTATTTGAAAAAGGTTTGTTTGAGTTTATACTTAAAAGTAGAGATGGGAAAGGAACCGAACTCGAACCTCACTTATGACCGAACCGAACCCGAACTTAGAAAACTGCTTGGTACGAACCGAACGAACCCTCCTTTTCTTAACCGAACTAATTTTGCAATTTGTACATCCCTTTTTTTTATTTTTGGTTTAAAAATTTTTTTTAAAATACTTAAATATTTTATTTAAATTCTAATGATTCCATTATACTTTGAAAACTTGGGAGGGGGGGGGTATTTTGAAAACTTTAAAAAGAAAAAAAAGCGGCGCGCTGGGGTTCCCATGGGTTTTTCCGTATGTACCGACTCCTCCCTGGCCTTGAATTTTCGCGGGCTGTTTGCAATATTGGTTTTGAGTTGAATAGGCGCCCTCTAGTTAGATTTAGATTTAGACTCTAGTTCCTAGTAAGTAGAAAGTCAACATTAAAATATTGTCACTTTTATTTCAGATGGCTGTTATTTGAGAGTAGAATAGTTTTTGCAGATTAGAGAGTGTAGATATGAATCTACAATAAGTTCATTTGTGTTCTAGTTAAAATAAATTTTAATTATCTTCTATTAAGTGATTTATTTTTACAAAATTGTGAAGTATTCCATATTGGAATATTATCAGTGGCGTAGCAAGGGTGAGGGAGGAGGGGGAGAAATGGAAAATCTCCCCGGGCCCCCCCAAATGAGTGTTTTTTACAATATTCAATATTACGCAAAATGCAGGGGCCCCCAAAGAGGTCCGAGCCCCCACATGATGAAAAATTCCTAGCAATGCCCCTGAATATTTTGTTTTGCATTATTGATCATCAGTATTTTTAATGCAGCGTTTCTCAAACTTTGGGTCCTCCCCCGTGGGTGGGGATGGCGAGTACCTTGAATTAGGGGATGGGGAGACGCAACTTCCTGACAAAAAGGGGTGTCATAGAGTGTGTGTGTTGTCTGGTGGCAATAAGAAGAGGTTAAGCGACTGATTTGTGTTTATGCATTGAGCATGATGAAATTAGCGTAATGCAAATGTGAAACGGCAGACAATCTTGAGACATGAAAGAGTAAAGACGTTCTTTTGTGGTGACCTAGATTTCGTTTAAATATCAGTATATTTCATTAATATTACATCTCTATCAAAAGTTAAATATGTGAATATTGTAATAACTGTTAGGCTATATTGAGTTGTTCACATAATAACTTTATTTTTAAAGTTTATTAAGTTTATATGTTATTATAAGGCTTGTCTTCGAGTCCGAAGATTAGTTAGGAATGCAGTTTTACCCATGGCTGTGCAGTCCCAGATGCGACCTACATATTTTGCCACATCCAGGGCAAGCATAACCACTGTCCGCAGGTGGTCCATTTAGTTTTTCTTTTCGTGTCTGCGTTTGTCCTCGGCAGCGGATTTTCTTTTGGTCTCAATTGTGTATCCCGCGGCCTTCTGGAGTGAACTCCAACTAACTCGTTCTGAGGCCGCATGTAACCAGGGTGCTCTCTTCTACGTCAGCTAAGCAAAGTTGACACCTAAGCTGGTCTTTGAAGCATTTCCGTGGGGCGCCTCTGTTATGGCGGCCACCTTTTAGCTCACAAAAAAAAAATAAGACTGTCTTTGGCATACGTTCGTCTCCCATGCGGGATACAAGCCCTGCCCAGCGTAACTGACGGACCATAAGAATTCCCTCTATACTATCCTTACCGGTAAAAATATAAAACGCCTTTATTGGTTTAATTGTACTAGCTGTTTGTAAGCGACAAACCAACTACCAACTAACAAGGAGAGAGGGCGTCGAAAAAAAAGTTGTATTTTCAGTTTAACTTATCTGAATATTAGTATAATTACATGTTTAAAAATTAAAATATATTAAGTAGGAGATGTCATTTTATCTTCTAATAAGACCTTGTCAACTGTAGACTGCTTTTTGCGAGGCGCGTAAGCACAATATGGGTCAAAACGTTTTGAAGAAAACATTTTAAAACATCTCCGCTATTGAGATTCTTCTGCATTTTTTGTCTCAGAATAGTCGAATTTCTTCCGTATATTGCAATTTATTATAGTGACACTTATGTGTGAAATAAAAAATCCTCGATAGAGATGTCTTTACACGAAGAATATTTGTTTTTTTATTATGATGAATGGTGTGTTATGAAAGAAAGCACATCGATATTAGCCTTTTAAAAAAAATATCTCTTCTTACTAAGAGAAAAAGCTTAGAAATCACTTAGCGCCGAGTCATGCCCAGAATTAAACCACTTGCCAACTTGAGCGAAAACCTGCTGCATCTTCAATTCTATTTCCATTAAGAAATTTTTACAACGCTTAAAATGTATGTAGGCAACATTATTTTGGAAAAAGTATTGTCCATAGGCCTATTATATGTTGCAAAGTATTTGTTTTATGTAAAAATTAAACTTAAAGTGTTTTATCTGATAAATTGTATTAAACCTTATAACTTAATTTAGCTATTACATAATTTCATAACATCGAGCCGAACCTGAACTTTAGACCTGACCGAACCGAACCCGAACTATACTCATCATCGAACTGAACTCGAACTTAAATCTGACCGAACCGAACCCGAACTTTAGAAGTTGGGTTCGATTCCCATCTCTACTTTAAAGTATTATCTCTGGCATCAGGATATTGTTTGAGAGATCTGAAATTGTTTGAGGAGAGCACTATACGATATTTAAACAATTCAAACTTAACTTTTTTTAAAAGATGCAATCACATATTCTGATCAACACAAACCCATCATGACAAGATATATATGTGTATATGTGTGTGTGTTTGTTTGTTTGTGTGTGTTTGTTTGTGAGTATATATTCATGTTTTTCCAAAAGTAGGTGGACAGATAATAACATTTATTTTAGTTACAGGGAGTTTATAAATTTGTTTAATTTGTTTTGTAGAATTTAATCTTAGACTTTTGGTTCCCAGTCATTTCATCTTTAGTCAATACATCCCCTGATCATTTCATCCTCTAATCCATCAAATCATCATCATCATCATCATTCCTTTGAGTTCCTCATGGAACATAGGGCCTCGACATAAACACGCCACTCTCCACGGTCTCTTGCTAGCTTTTTGATGGTGTCCCAGCTCTTCCCGGTCTTCTCTGCTTCTTCAAGTACACTGCGTCGCCATGTTCTTTTTGGTCTTCCTCTGCGTCTTGTTCCCTGGGGGTTCCACTCTATGGCCTGCCTAGCTCTGTTGCTGGTATCTTTTCTAAGGGTGTGACCAATCCATCTCCACTTCCTCTCTAAGATCTGCACTTCTATATTTTTCTGTCCACTCATCTCCCACAGTTTGGTGTTTTCTACTTTGTCATACCAGTGTATTTTTAGGATATTTCTCAGGCATCTGTTGATGAAGGTCTGTATTTTTTTTGTTGTGGCTTCAGTTGTTCTCCATGTTTCAGAACCATACAGTAGGACAGCCTTGACATTAGAATTAAAGATTCTTAGTTTAGTCTTGTTTGAGATGTAAGGAGATTTCCAGGTTGGTTTTAGCTGTGTAAATGTCTGACGTGCTAGATTTATACGGCGTTTAATGTCTTCATCTGTTCCACCTGATATACTGACTACACTCCCAAGGTATATAAAATTTTCTACTTGGTCTATTGTCTGAGAATCCAATACTATGTCTCCACTTTGTTTATTGTTTACTTTAAGTACTTTAGTTTTTTGGTGGTTTATTTTGAGGCCTACTCTTTTTCCTACTTCGCTTAAAGCTGTGACCTTTTCTTGCATATCCTGTAGTCTGTGTGATAATAGGGCTATGTCATCAGCGAATTCCAGATCTTCCAGCTTTTGTGTGAGAGTCCATTGGATTCCTTTCCCTGCGTTAGAGTAGGCTTCTTTTGTGACCCAATCCAGTACTAGAAGGAACAGGAGTGGTGAAAGAAGACATCCCTGTTTGACTCCTGTTGTGACTGGAAATTCCTCTGACAGCTTGCCACAGTGGGTTACTTGGCAGGTGAAACCATCATAAAGGTTCTTGATTATGGTTATTATTTTATTGGGGATCCCATAATGTCTCATTACTGTCCAGATAGATTCTCTGTCGACACTATCAAAAGCTTTTTCAAAGTCAACAAAAGTTGCATAGAGAGGAGATTGCCATTCGACACATTGTTCTACAATTATCCTGAGTGTAGCTATTTGGTCAGCACAAGATCTCCCTTTTCTGAATCCGGCCTGTTCTTCCCTTAGGTGTTCATCACATGCTCCCTTTATTCTGTTTAGTAGGATTCTGCTAAAAATCTTGCTTGGTACTGACAGCAAAGTGATGCCTCGCCATTTCTCACATTGTGATAGATCTCCACTCTTTGGTATTTTAATTAGCAAGCCCTTTTTCCACTCACCCGGAGGTGTTTCTGTTAACCAAATTTTGTTGAATAGTTTGTGCATTTGGTCAACTATTTCACTTCCTCCTTCTTTTAGGACTTCGGGTGGTATGTTGTCAATTCCAGCTGCTTTACCTGTCTTCATTTGTTTGAGTGCATTCCTTATTTCTTCTTTTGTTATTTCTTCCATGTTTATGTCTAGTGTTGGTCCTGCATTTAGATCTGGTGGATTTCGTGATTTAGGTCTATTGAGCACTTCTTGAAAATATTCTTTCCATCTTTCAAGTTGTTCATTTATTGAAGAAAGTAGTTTTCCGTATTTGTTTCGGACTGGAACATTGCAATTAGCCTTTTTGGTACTGAGAAGTTTGGTGATTTTGTATAGTTGTTTTATATCTCCTTTACCTGCTGCTTCTTCTGCCTGTTCTGCCAGATTATTGTAAAATGATCGTTTGTCTTGTCTAAGCATTTTGGTGACTTTCCATCAAATAATAATTGTAAAAAGTAGAACTTAACAATATTTCATTTATAACTGACTTTGAAACTATACATATTTTAAATATTTTCATTGACTTTAAAAATATATATTTTTATATATGTATTTGCAGTAACAGTCAATAATAACTAACATTTAGTTTTGTAGCCAACAGCTTAAGCCTTTATTAATTACTATTAAAATATGTTTCTGCACATTTATAACAGATTGATGGTAGCAAAAATAGAAAAATCCACAGTATCTTTCTTGAAAGATTTCCAGTGTTTAATGCTCACTTTAGTCGTTCTGGTAGTGAGATAATAATGGGATCCAAATATAAAAGATTTTATATCTATGACATGGAAGGCAACAGTGGCATTACTTTTAGACCTGAAGTAAAAGGTAAACTGGTCAAAATTTTGTTTATATTTTTAGGAACTAAAAAGTGAAATTTAGCACTTAATAATAACCTAATAGATTGCATTATTTCTGTGGCAGGTTTAGAGGTTTCAGCAATGTCTAAATTTGTTGTCTCACCAGATGGAAGATTCATTGCATTTTTAGGCAACTTTGGTTTCATTCATTTATTTTCACAAACAGTAAGTCAAACTGAAATCAAAGAATTTCAGATTTATGTATATATTTACAAGAATTACACACTGGTTACGCCCCTTGATTTGTTCCCAAGCTTTATATTGTTTATTATGGCTGGAAGATCTCCTATTTTTATTTTTGAACTTGCAATAGTGAGGCCATATTTTACTGATCCCCTGACATTCTTTCCATATCTCTCTGGAATCCCCATTTTGGATAGTTTTGCACCCTGCATGTCATAATTTCTATGAAATAAACTTTTGATATGGAATGACCCACTTTTTTCTTTTCCCCCCTCCCCAGGGAATTCTAAAAGCACTTCCTACCCACAATAAAATAGTTATTTACTATACTCAAGTATACTCTTACTACACACAAACATTTTCCCACTTCTCAGACTTTTTAATTACAATGACTACATCTCATTACAATGACTACATCTCATTACAATGACTACATCTCATTACAATGACTACATCTCATTACAATGACTACCCCCTAACTGTTTTTTAGCATCCTCCAGTTGATAGACCCCTCAACACACATTTCACTTTTGAATTCTAGATCTAGATATAACACTTTTGGTTACTTTTACCTTTTTTTTTCTTTTCGCATCCTTTAATCATAAGGCTAGCAATGTACGGTATTAGACTCCACAAACATTTCTTTAGGCCGTCAGTCTTAGGCATAGAGGAAAACATTTTAAGAAGGATCCATTTGAATGCCCCATTCCAGTTCCCCCACATTACATCTGAATAAAAGGCAGTATCAATTTTTTTTAAAATTTGTAATCCTTTATTTGACCCCTTTTTAATTTAGAGAAATGACAGTGGTACAGATTGTCATTCCTCTCTCTCTACAAAAAACAGCAAAGAAATAAAACTAGATCTATTTTTTTGATGCTAGTAGTTTTGATCTTTGATTTAGGCCTCTCAATAAAAGGAAGCAGAAATGACGTAAGGCTAATTAAAAACTAGTCGACTTTTTCTATTTATGCTTTACGTAAAGAATGCTGCTTTTTGGGGGGGAAATTTCATGTCAATCCCTTTGCTAATTTACTGTGTGCCTGCCCTGTTCTTTTTTCAGAGTAAAGAGTTGATTGACTCACTCAAAATGAATGAATCTGTTAAAAGTGTTAGTTTCTCTCAAGATGGCAAGTTTATGTATTCATTTGGAGGTTAGTTTTATCTTTTCTATTGTGTATATCTTTAACCTATTTTAAACCTGCCTTTGAGCATCTTGACTTCTCAAAATAGCCTAGCTCAGGCATGTCAAACTCATTAGGGTGTATGGACCACACAATAAACTAACTATGACTTGAAGGGCCGCTGCCGAAAAATCAGTTGGAAAACATAGCCTATTAATTTTATGTAAATTAGAAACAATACAATAGGATACAAAACTTAATGGAATACCTGTACCTTAGCTAAATTTATAGACTATAGGAGATTACTTTGATTACGCAATAATTTTCGCTATCCTGATGCTTGACATTTTTTTTGGGATACAAGTTTATTAGTATTGGGTTGAAGTTAGTCTGCCACTGACACTTTCATCACTGATGACAAATTTTGATCAGATAATCTCGAACAGTGAAGTGTTTTTGTAGCCTACCTTTCATTATGGAAAAGAACTGCTCACAGAGATAAGTGCTCCCAAACATAACAAGAATTCTTGCTGCATTGAAAATGAGCAAATTTAAAATTAGCATCAGTCTCTCTTATTTTTGCAAGCGGCTTTGCATCAACACCATTTCTAACCCCATTCATGGTTGGTGCGCCATCCGCTGCTAGACTAGCTAGCTTTACCAAAGGTAAATTGTACTGCAGTATCACCTGTAATTTCTGAATAACATCCTTGCTTGTTGTGGTGTTATGCATAGAACAGAGCTCAAGTAGTTCCTCTTGTATCTCTTAATTTCTGTCACAGGCCTTTATGAATATAGCCAACTGTGCTACCCCTATTACATCGATTGACTTATTAAGAGTCAATGAAAAGAATTCAAAATCAGCAATTTTTTTTTTTAATTGCTCACGCAAGCTGACTGACATGTCATTTATTCTGCCACAGTATTCTAGTTACTCTATTTCTTTGAATGCTTTCACCTTTTCTACACAAATTACTTCCGCAGCTTTAACGACACACTCCTTCATAAAATCATCTTCACTAAATGATTTGCTATGGCTTGCAATTAATTTTGACAAAATGTAGTTGGCTTTCACTGCAGACTCACTCTCGTTGTTCAGTTTAACAAGTACTGTTTGTTGCCTATTTTTCAATTCAAGTAGCTTGCCATCCATCATTTTCCAGGTGTAAGCATCATACACTTTTTTGTGATTAGCAGAATTTTCATTTGATATTGTACTCTTTGGGCACACTAATGCATGATTTGCATATTAGGCAGTGACTCTTATGTGCAAAAAATAATTTAACTCCCATCTTTCTTGAAACGATCTATTTTCGTCCTTAGTTTTTCTTTTAGTTTCTGATTCTTCTTCATTCTGGTGTGAATTGTCTTGTGACCACAGACAGTTATGAATATAGGGAGCTTAGTAGTCTACGAAATAAAATAGAATGGCTCATTGATAATTTTTCTGTAAGTCTAACACATTTATGGCGATTAATAACAATTAATAATAATTAAAAGTTAAAAAATCAACACTAAACTTAAAAGATAATTCGAAGTTGCCAAATCTAATTCATTTTAAAATAGATTTTTGAATAATTATTGGTTTCCGAAAATCTGATCATTAAAGAAGTTCAACGAAGTTGATTGTTACGTTTTAGTGGGTTTTTTTTAGTAAATATTTTACCTGAAAGTAAATGTTGACTGTTAAGCGCTTAATAATTTATCATTATTTTGATAATTCTTTAGGTGGCCAAGCGGGCCGCATGCAAAGTGGTCGCAAACACTGAGTTTGACATGCTTGGCCTAGCTCAACTAAGAAGAGACCTAAAGTATAAGTTACTTTTTTCTTTCTTTGATTTATCAAAGATCTACAATTTATAACCAGCTCCTAATACACAGTCAAACTAATTTATTTTCTAAGTCAGTTGTTGACCATAAATATAAAATACCTCTCCTCCTCTCCGCCCCTTTTTTTTTAAAGGAGAAAAATATCATAATTCATCTACTTGCTCAATTTCCAAAAACAGCACATCTATCAGACTTCATTGATTTTGGGCAAGGTTGCCTCTGTTACACTGACCACCTTTCATATCACAAAGGATACTTGCCCTGTCCAGTGCAGCTGTCAAACTATAAGTATAATAAGCTGTTCTTCTATACTGTCCATACCAGCATTCGCAAGGACATCACTATTTGTGGTGTGCTCTTGCCATCGTATGTTCATAATGATACACAGACATCTTTGATGAAAGCCTTCAAGAAGTCTTAGTTGGTTTCTGTATAATACCCATGTCTCAGATCCACGTAGAAAGGATAGAGAAAACCACTGCATGGTAGGCACTTTTTTTTTTGGCAGGCCAAGCGATTTATTCTGCCACTCTCTCTCTTTGAGGCATCCAAAGCCAGATGGTTATCAATGTCCCTTAAAAGTGATGTCCATTAACAGTCCAGACCTGCCTACCGTTACGCAAAATGCGTATTTGTTACAGAAAAGGTGGGGGAACACATTTTGTCCAGATCTATATGTTGATTGGTTCTTAATAGCAATTAGATTTAGTCTAGAAATGAAGAACGCGAGAGTGAGGGAGTGGCGGAAAGAATCCCTGATTCCCGTATTCATTTGTATAGAAAAAAATATCGAATTGCTATCGATTCAAAACACATTGAGTGACATTGTAAATATCTAGTCTAGATCTAGATAACTTGTTATACAGGAATAGATCTAGCTGCTAGATAGAGTCTAGCTAGTCATTATGTTATGTTTCTGACTAGATCAAGATCGATAACATCTACTACCATCTTGTCTAGATCTAGACTAGATTCTTATTCTTAGTATAAAATAGATCAAGGATGAAAGTAGGCCTACGAAAGTTTGGTGTAAACCTACGTTTGTATCGGATCCACTGCATCGGTAACACTTTTGAGCCCAGATCTAGAGTAGATTATATTCATTATATAGACATAGTTCCAGATCTAGTCTAGATATCATCTCTTTTGATCTAGATTTAGATTGTAGATCTAATCATGACATCTAATATTATATATATATATATATGACAAAATAGTGGATCGCATAAGTGTTACACATTCTGGTGCCAAAATACGCATTTTGACCATCAACGTTACACATTTGAATTTTTTTTGTAGGCAGTTCTGACAGTCATCTTTGGGGCAAAGTGGATTTCATTGGGTGACTTCTGAAACATGACTTCTGTTTTTCCGATGTTTTTTTTGTTGTCAAGCCAAAAGAAGTGGCAGCATGTGAACATTCATTGACCACGAGCTGGAGCTTGTCAAGTTGGGATTTACATGTTTAGCTTGGGAATGATATAATGAACTGGGTCACCCACCTCGGCATGTTAATACATTGATAAATAACTAATATCATATAGTACATGTTTAACTAACTAAATAAATAAATCTGACATTTAATAATGAAATATGAGTGGTTGGTGAATGCTACCTTACAAATGTGACTGGCAATTCATATAATAATAACCATGAATAAATAACACACCTGACGCTCACACGTAATCCTGACTACACGGCCTACAAACTTTAAAAACTACACAAGCTGAAATGTGGATGTGCTATAATCAAGGCCTGGATTAACCTGCCTAAAACCTGGCTCAATCTTGGTCCAGAGTATGACTTGATATGTGCATACCAGACCATGGAAGTTAGCTTCCATTTGCCTGCCTGAACAAACTTCTGTCTCTGAAAGAGCCAAGCAGATGTACATTTTTTTACTTCCCTATTACTGATTGAATGTGTCCCAAGATACAAGAGTCAGTGACAAGACTGAAGACCAAGCAGATCGGGGAAATTTCCACATATTCTTTGTCTGTTACACAGCCATGCAGGTGACTTGATCCATTGAGGAACATTTGTGAATAGTGACATGTTTGTTTGGGGCTTTCTTCCGTGCCACCAGTGTAATGGATTAAGTCCCTTTTCCCTTTTATATTATTCGAAATATTTATATAAGTTAATTAATTTGATATTAAGCAGAGATCATTTTCATTGTTCTTATAACAAGAGTAAAATATCTTTTATTTTGTTTTGCTCATTCATTTCTTAAATACGTTTATTAAAATAAATGAAAATGATTTAATTAATTGTGTGTTAATGTAGGAATAGAAATAATATAAGCTTTGATTTCAAACAAAAATTCTTTATAATATGTTATTGTTGTTTTTGTATCAATATTATTAAGGAGAGAGCATTATCTTAGAAATAGATTCAAAATACAGTTTAATTAAATTATATTTTCACAAATATCCATGTTTGATTGGCCAATCAAAGAACAGTAATTTCATGCCTGTGAACTTGTACTACATTAAAATTGACCACAATCTGAATACTTTTATATATTTTTAGTCTGAGTGTAATGATCTTGTCAATGGAACTGAAATAATTTGTTTATAGTAGTATTAGTAGTAGTTCAACATTAATTACAACCTAAATACAAATTTACTTACTCTTTAAATACTTATCACATTCTTAGGTGCTGGGGAAGTTTATATATGGGACATGGATGTCAGAGAATGTATCCATCATTTTACAGATGAAGGTTGTCTTGGTGGTACATGTGTATCTGTCTCTCCTGACAACAATTATGTTATTTGTGGGTGAGTTGGCTTCTTTCATAAATATTTTTATTACTAAGTCAATATGGTAGTACATCTACTAATGTTGTCAATATGATAATACAACTAAAGTCTACAGTGCTGTAGTTCTCCCGTCTCTCTTATATGCATCAGAGTCCTGGACCTTATAGTCTCGCCACATAAAAAAGTTAAACTCCTTCCACCTACACTGTCTAGGGAGTATCCATAAGGTGCGTTGGTCTGACCACATACCTGACACAGAAATCTTAAAGCTGTCCAGCATATTCCCAAACGACTCCTGTATGGGGAGTTGTGTGTAGGAATGCACTCTCAGGGAGGTTAATACAAGTGCTACAAAGACACTCTCAAGAGCTTTTTCATGGAGTGTGATATCGACATTCACGGCCGGGAAGCACTAGCTCTCGATCGCTCCTCATGGTGTGAAGCAGTGAGTCTCGAGATTTGAAGCAAAAAGAGTGGCTGGGGTGAAAGAGCGCCTAACACAAAAAACTGAAAGAAGAAGCAGGCCTGTCTGACCATACCTACCCATGCCACATATGCAGCCGGCTTTTTAAAGCGAGGATTGGACTTACTAGTCATCTTTGAGTTCATAGGATAAGAGAAATGTGTTCATCTTCGATCACAAAGGAGGAGCTATATACATCTATATGGATGCACCAGATTGTAGATCCGGCTATAGCCATATTCAGCTCTTGATGAATATCACTACAGGATAGTTGGTCAGATCATAAAAGGTACACTTTAGTAACTGCAATTTTATTAATAAGTATAAAGAGGATGTGTTTCTATTAATGTCCGTTTTGGAATGTATTAACAATTATATTTAATTTCAAATATATGAATATGCACCTAACCTTTTTTATTACAAAGACAAATAGAAATGAAACTACATTTTAAATGTGCATTACAAAATGGCTTGCACATTTTAAATACTTTTTTGTTCTGACCTTTAGTGGGTTTAATTAACATGTTATATTCCTTAACTATGTCACGTTACCAGTTCTAGTATATCTCCAGAGGTCACATCTTATGAGGGAACTGAGTTTGTTTACATGGAAAAAAATCTTAATTAAGGGGCTGGACTTAAGCCACACCTCTACACTGGTAATTGGGTAATGAGTATCCTTACTTGGAGATAAATCTCAATTAGAAGGCTGGACTCCAATCCACACCACTAAATGGATACTGAGTTTGCTTACTTGGAGACAGATCTCATTTAGGAGCCTGGACTATAAAACACACACCTAAACGAGTGACCTCTTGCTACACAATCCACAGGCTTATTAGTGTATGTCAAAGACCAGTAGTACAATTTTTTAAAAGTAAAAGTTCCTCTTTCAGACTTTACAATCTATAGGGCAGATAGGTCACCTGTTTCTTAGCCAACGGTTAATGAACAGGGTGTCATGTGGTTAGCACAATGACCAACTGCATTTACTTTCCCCATCTAAAGTCAGGTACCCATTTGAGTTGGGTGGACTCAGTGGCAGCCTAAAAATCCTGAAATTTAAAATCTTAGTCTTCACTGAGATTTGAACCCAGAGTCCCAGGTATTCTATTTAAAAGTTTGCAAAATTTTCAGTATATAGCTATTTACTAGACATATAGGTGCAGTATCCAGCGCTGGCCTGATATTTTACAATCAGAAAGTGCTATCTGGTGCACCCCTAACTTACACTCATGTTGTCAATGATATATCTACTAATGTTGTGAATAAAATACATATACATAATTAATATAAAAGTGAAGTATTTAATTTTTTGTCTTCTGTAAGTGAGAGAATTAGTGATGAGTCAGTCAGCCAGAGATTTGGTTTTTACATATATATAGATTGCTAGTTGGCATCATATTTGTTTAAGTCAGGGCTGGATTTAAGTATGTGGAGACCCCAGGCAGAAATTTTGTGGAGTCCCCTTCACTTTTTTAAAGCTTTAAAACAAATCCTCTTTTAAACACTTACCAATAAACTTACTAATATCTAATCCATATTTTAGAACAAATAGAGTACTGTAAATTTTATCTAATTTAGCTACTTAAAAAATAGTTACAATTACTTATTATGCAATTTTTGTAAAGAATAAAGTATTAGAGGCTCCCTTAAGGGGGAAAGCTGCTATTAGGTTTGTGCAAAATGTCTGTTTGTCACACTCAGATCTTGAAAACTAGAAGAGAAATGAAAATTTTTTTTTAATTTATAAAATTAATTATGCAAATACACCCATTCTAAAACAATTACATAAATGTAAGGGAGGTAATGTTACAATATGTTAACAAAGAAAGACAATATTTTGTGTATTTTCAGTATCACTAAGTCAAATATATTTATAAAATATACAAGAAATGTTCACAACAAATAATAGTTAAAGGTGTTTTTTCTGGTCAACTAGCTGTTAAAACAAAAAGAAAACATTTATGTTTGTTTATAATGCTAAGAATGCACTTTGTATGTAAATATCACGCACATTTTTTAAAATGGACTTTTTATGCAGCGACTTTCATGCAGTAGTGCAGGGGTGGGCAAATTACGGCCCGCAGGCCACATGCGGCCCGCCGAGTTGTTTTATGCGGCCCGCCGACACCTACAGAAATCAGGTGTGCCCACAGTATATAGATATAAAAATGCAAATATTAAAAAAAAAATATCTATATAAATTATTGAAACTGTCTCATTATAAAAAGTTTTAAGTAAATGAAGAATATGCTTATTGGCTATACATCAATTTCAATACACTCAACTCAAGACACAATGTCTGAGAGTTGGGTAGGCTTGAAACAAGATAGCAAGAGTAACAACTGATGGAGCGCGATCTTTGACTGAGAACCATAAACTTGAAACAGGAAAGTTTGCACAAAGCTGCATATAATTTGAATACTAATTGAACATGCAGAGCATAACTAATAGATGTTACTAGAGCTAGGGGAGTTAACCACTGACAGTTCTGATGTATGAAAAAATTAGCCAATGCATACGTTAGCTTAGCATGGATAAGGCAAAAGAAGAAGAAAATAAAATCTCAAGGATGAAATTGTTTTGCTACTTGAAGGACACTGACTGTGACTTTGTTACCAATATCTCTAATGAAGAGTGGACAACAAAATTTCATGTTTCATATAAACACTATTGCAATTGATTGTGTACATATGAAATGTAAAACATGTTAAATCTTTTCAAACAAGGCTTTTACATTTCTACAGGCAACCAAAAAAAGATATTTTTTTTTTGTCATTTTTCTTGGCTGAAAGGTGAAATTATCTTTAGTGAAATGATTAAAAGTACAACACTTATTAAGAGAAGCTCATTCAGCTCCAGAGGACATAACTCAAAGCAAAGAGAAGTTCATGTCAGAACTACCACGTGAGCCTTATGGGTGCCAGAAGCTGTATTTCTACACTTAAAAAAACGTTGCTGCTGTTCACACTATTTGGGTACACATTCATCTGTTCTTCTTCTTCGTTCTCATTTTACATGTTGATTGGTTCAAATCAGTAATCCTATATGTGAGATGAACTGCGTAGTGGTTTCCAGATCAGGCAGTTCTCCGAATAGTCTTCTTGTTAGGTTCCTTGAAGGACATTGACTGGGACCTTGTTACTAATATTTCTAATGAAGAGTTGAAGAAAAACTTCATGTTTATCACCCAAAGCTTTGCAATAGGTTGCTTGCACATGAAATGTATGTGCATCTTAAATCTTTTCAAACAAAGCCATTCCATAATAGAAATGATTAAAAGTACAACACTTATTAAGAGAAGCCCATTCAGCTCCAGAGGACATAACTCAAAAGCAAAGATAAGTTTCAGTCAGAACTACCACGGGAGCCTTATGGGTGCCAGAAGCTGTATTTCCACACTTAAAAAAACTTTGCTGCTGTTCACACTATTTGGGTACACATACATCAGTTCCTCTTCTTCGTTCTCATTTTACATGTTGAATGGTTCAAATCAGTAATCCTATATCTGAGATGAACCGCGTGGTGGTTTCCAGATCAGGCAGTTCTCCGAATAGTCTTTGTAGAGTCTTGTTCGGGTCTCTTGATTTAGTATGCACCATTGAAGGACATGGTCAACATTCTCTGGTGATACTCCATATAGGCAGGCTTCGCTCGTCCAGACATTTAACTTCCGGAACATAAATTGTTTCATTCAGTGGGAAAGAATTTTTTGTGGAAACTAAACAAGTATAATCACTGGACAATGTTGACTGACTGTAATTTGACAGCAGTCACACACAGGGGTAACAACTAGTAAGATAGTTTCACGGTTAAGAAACATTATGCACGAGTGTAAGAAGTAAAATACTGCACATTAAGTACAACTGTATATTTGTGGGGATATTGTGATATAAAAAGACAATAGCAATAAAAAAAAAATCGTAATACAGTGCATATATGAATTAAAAGACATTCTACACAGCAAGCTTATCTTTCTAAGATTATATATATATATATATTGTTACGTACTTCTGAATCTTCTGGCTAAATGTATTAGTAGGCACACAAATAAAAACACTGCAAAGAACTTGACGACTCAACTTTCAGTTTCATATAACTTTAATGACTATTAACTCTAACAATTCGTCACTGTAACATGTAGCGTAGAAGACTGTACAATATCTGTCAGTTTACAGTTAGCTATACTTCGTTGCAATTCATCTCTTCACTTCGTTGCAATTCATCTCTTCTCAACTTGCATTGAGCCGTATTCCACAGAACAGACCAACGACACACTTCCCAGTGTCGCTCCAGGTCTCCCAAAGCTGAACCAAGTCGTACTAAAGTCTACCGAATCAGAGCCGCACACGTCTTACATCGACTGTATCGACTGTAACGGCTCAAATTCACTGTAGTTCGCTGTATAGACTTTAACGACAGTAGTCCACTCCAGTTAACTCTACCCTAGTTAACTTGCATAGAGTCGTACACATTTCTCTTCCACTAGAGCCGCACACGTCTTACATCGTCTGTATCGACTGTAACGGCTCACTCACGACTGATTTTCACATTAACTCTCTGGCTTATATAGAGTCCCTAATCGCTCCTCCAAAGTTGCACAAACACTGCTAGTATCATCTGGAACAACACGGGAGGAAATGTCACATTCTGTCTTTATTTATACATGTAGATTCCAGAGAACACTCGCTGCAGTGTCATCAAGTCGGGGTCACACTAGTGACCTCTATCTGTCACTGTTCATTAGTAACTGTCCTCCTACTTAGATCTGTTTGTCCCCTGGAACAACACGTGAGGACACGTCACATCCTGTCTTTGTTTGTACATGTAGATTCCAGAGAACACTAGCTGCTGAGTCATCTCGCCGTGGTTATACGCTGACCTCTACCTATTACTGTTCATTTGTAACAATATATATATATATATGCGGCCCTCGATACAAAAATGTTGCCCACCCCTGCAGTAGTGTAACAAGCAGTTGCAAAAGTTTCCTCAAATTTTTTTAAATAATCAGATTTTATTAATTTTTTGTTTAGTGCCCACATCAGGATAAAAGATGCTTATTTTTGTGCATTTTGTTTGCCAGTAGGTCTGTCTGTCACGTTTAGATAACAAAAACAAGAACTCTTAAAGCTTTTGTAAATCTGATTTAACCTTTAATGTTCCTTCCGAAACATTTCAAAAGTTTTAAGTATCTATAATAGATTGTCTGGATGTTTTTGTGAAAAAAAAATCAGTGACAACCAATGTTTGTTTGCTCTTCTAACTTATATTACATTTAATTTCCATGCTTAAACATTGCAAAAACACAAATAATATGTTGTACCGTTTTTTTTTAATGTAAATAGCATATAAATGCTAAATGAAAATCTCTATACTGACTTATATTTCATTAACTATAAAGTTGTTCCGGATATTCATTTTATAAAAAATAAATTATGTCAAATGATTGTTTGAAATCACATATTTGACTAATGTTATACTTATATTCTTTGACAATATGTCACTATAGCTTATTTATCGATATCAAATTGTTCTGTATTTTCAACTTAAAACAAATTTATGTGAAATGACTTTATTTTTTCAAAAATACTGACAATAGGTTGTTCAGAATTTTAAAATAAGAAAGTAGTTTACTAGAATCGATTGTTGAAAATAACTTTTTAGACAGTTAATTTTCTTGCCGAAACATAACAAAAGTTGTAAAGAATGTTCCGGATTTTCTTTTGAAAAAGAAATCAACCTACATTAATTTTCTTACAAATCATCGCCAAAAATGTTCAGAATTTTATATGAAAAATCTACTAATGCCAAATAACTGTTTAAAATCCCTCTTCTAATAAATAAAACAGATAATCTTCTTCTCATTTACGAAAATTGGTTGTTCCGGATTTTTTATGAAATATATTTTAACTCTATTTATGTAAAATCGCACTTCTCTCTTACACTACATTTAATTTTCTAGCGAAGTCGTTAAAAAATCTAATTATCGTTAATATTATGTTCTGATTTTTAAGGGAAACAACTTCCTAACACCAAATTATGGTTTGAAAATCTCTCCACAAGGCTATGGTACATCTAATTTTCATATGAGACCATCCCATAAATTTAATTAACGGTACTTGATTTATCTGGAATTCTTAATTTCTTTCACTATATATATATATATATATAAACATACGGAACAATCTAATATAGAAACTTAAAACTATTGCGGTGTTTCGAAATGGAAATTAAATTTTAATCAGATTTTAAATAGTTTCTAGCCTTTTTTTTTTCAATATTAACATGACGGACAGACAGACTGACAGACTAAAAGCACAAAAAAAATTGCGTCTTTAATCCTTATATATACACTAGACATATATTACCCACGGGTCTTAATTTGTGTATCACTGTCGATATAGTCACTAAGAGTGTTTTGGAAACAATTAAACGAAATAATAATGGTATAAGAAAGCGAATGCCTGAATTTAAAAAATAGTATGAAAGGAGCTATCAAAAAAGCTAATCGACCAAAATCCATTTTTTTAATAAAAACATTTGCTTGTAGGTCTAAATATATCTATATCTAGAGTCTAGATACTATTATAATAGATGTAGACCTACTATTATAAGAGTGAATTCAGTGGCTCAAGAAGCTTATTAATTATTGCATGTTAGTATATTTAATATCCCCCATATAGAGCCTCATGTTGCCTGTCCAATCATAGTGTGTTTACATAGCGATGTGTATGACACATGAATGGAACTATTAAAATGCATGTCAACATGGAAGCTATAGCAAACGAATGTATCAAAAATGCTTCAGAAACACAAAATTTGAAGGTTAATTTGAAAAAAAAAAAAGAAATGAATGGACTTTATTTTGTATGTTAATGTGTTAAAGTATAAAGTAGACATTTCCTCTTTGAATTAGATCTAGTAATAGAGTTAGATCTAAACTGTCTAGGGTCTAGACTTAGATGTCAGTTTCGATAGATGAATGGGATTATAAAGTATGTCAGTACTTCTAAATTTGCAGATATAAGTAACAAATTTATATTTATTAATTTATTTTGAAAGGCAAATTTGAAGCTTAATTTTATTAAATAATGAAATGAATAGACAATATTTTTAATTTTCATGTGTCAAAGTAAAAAACTATATGTGCAAAGTGTAGTTTTAAAAATTAGATCTAGATCCTTTCGATAGATGAATGGGATTATAAAGTATGTCAGTACTTCTAAATTTGCAGATATAAGTAACAAATTTATATTTATTAATTTATTTTGAAAGGCAAATTTGAAGCTTAATTTTATTAAATAATGAAATGAATAGACAATATTTTTAATTTTCATGTGTCAAAGTAAAAAAACTATATGTGCAAAGTGTAGTTTTAAAAATTAGATCTAGATCCTTTCAATCTTCTCTCATATAAACAGGATCCATATCCATAAAATATCCATAGATCCATAAAATAGGAATACTTTCATAGAGTTGGGCAAATTTTTTTTTTTTTTTGAGGGTCTTAAGTTAGTTTTAGGGCTACTATACATATATCACGGTTCCAGCTAGTACCCAAGGAATATTTATGTCAAGTTTTATCAAGATTGGTCAAACAGTTTTGATTTCTATTGGTAAAATAAATACATACATACTTTCTTCTTTTTAGTGTGTGTGTATATATATATATATATATATATATATATGTTTATATATATGTACATACATATCAAGTCTAACTAGGCCATTGTGGCGTAATGGTTTTCCTTTGACGTAATATGTAGTTAATTCTTTAAATGAAATGCTAAAATAACTCGGTGCACCAATGTTTATGAACCCTCGAGAGCCTGTTCATATTGATAAAGACATTTTTAGTCCCACTAGGCAGTGTGATGTAGTGGATTTTGTTCCTTTGACGTCATATGGAGTTAATTCTTTAAATGAAATGCTAAAAGAACTCTCGGTGCACCAATGTCTATGAACCCTTGACAACATGCTCGTATTGGTGACATTATTTAGTCTAACTAGGCTGTGTGACGTAGTGATTTTTTTTTCTTTGACGTCATATGGAATAAATTCTTCAAATGAAATGCAGCAGTAAATCTTCTATTTTTCAGATCTAGGAGTGGTATAGTTAATATTTACAACAGAGCATCTGTAATGACTTCAAGACATCCAAAACCTTTGAAACTTATAAAAAATTTAACTACATGTTGCTCTGGTGCCACTTTCAATTCAACTTCAGAGATTTTAGCTCTGAGGTCAAAGGACATTGAAAAAGCTATCAGATTAGTGAGTGAACATTTTCTTTTTGACCACCTAGCTCTAGAACAAATTCTAGAAATTGATTTTTCTTTTTACCACTATCTGTTATTTTTGTATGAATATTTTTAGGTTAATTAAGGAAAAACTATGCACTAGGTTAAGAAAGTCCAAGTTTAGCTCTGTTCATTTACAGAAACTTTTTTCTTTAATAGAAATAGATACTTCACAGCTTCTTTATGGGCCTTTTTAATGTGTTTATAGTTGTTCATAAGTCATATTGAATCCTATTATTATTCTTTTTATATGGACTTAAGCACCAATCACTGTTTTGTTTCAATCACAGTATCTAACATTTTCTTGTCCTAAACATAATGAAATTATTGTTGATGTTTTTCTAGGTTCACTTTCCAACTATGACAGTCTTTCCCAACTTTCCAGATCAGTTTGATAAAGATTTGAGATTGTTACTATGTATGGATTTTTCTCCCTCTAGTGGGTATTTGGCCTTGGGAAATAACAAAGGCCGATGTTTATTGTACAGGTATTAAACTTTATAGATTCTTTTATTTTTTATCATCATTTTATTAATGAACTTGTTATGTTCTAGTCCTAATTATTTTGAACATTTTTGTAAGTTTGTCTTATAGGAATAATTGGCTTTTTTTTTTTAGATGGCACATCAAACTCAGTTTTTGATAAATTGAAATACATCACCACATGATTATCAATGTTAATTCAAAACTCTTAATTGTACGTGTCATTTTAACATTGTAATTTCAATAAATAACATAAGTGATAATGCAAAGCAATTACAGATACATACTATAGCAGTGATTCTCAACCTGTGATTTGCTAGGGGCCGCCTAAGACCATTGATAAATGGATTGTCTTTATCAATTTTTCTATTGCTGTGTGGGTGGGTGGTGGTCGCGGAAGAGTGAGGGGTTGTAAAAAGGGGTCTCCGAGCTTAAAAGGTTGAGAACCACAGTACTATAGCATCCATTTTATTGTAGGAATCTTTTTTAGGATCTTTGATAACTCTACCACTTCTAGATCTTATCATATAAATTACAGACGTTACTTCAAAAGAGAAGAAAATTCATTTCATGTCTCATCCAGTCCTGCATGTTAATTAGTGACATAAACTCGTTAAGTCGATGGTTTTCCTTGCTGATTCCATGCTCTAATGGCACTAGGGAAGAAGGAGCACTTGTACAAATTTTTCCTAGTACATGGAATAAGAAATGTGCCTCTATCTTTGTGTCTTTCTGAGTATTTTATTAGGTTTAGTTTTTGTATTTCTAAATTATGGTTCAGTGTCTTATGTATTACTCCTACTTCATTTTTTTATTCTTCTGTCCTGAAGTGTCTACTAATAGTCTTACTTTAATCAAATGTGAATATTCATGTGTTATAAATAAATCTTGTGGATCTATTTTGCCTCTGTTCTAGTTTCTTTATGTTGTTTTCTTGAATTGATGGGTTCACAACAGAGGATGCATATTCTAATATTGGTTTAACTTAGGTTAAATAGCATTTTAGTTCTATTTTCCTATTTGATTAGTAAAAATTTTTTTTTAATAAACCCTAATGCTTTGTTTGATTTTGTTTAGTAATTTCATCAATATGATGGTTCCATCTGAGTAAAATAAGTAGTTTTTATTTTTGTTACTCTTAATTGGCATTTTTCTGGGTGGCAAGACATGCTCCAGTTTGATTCCCATTCCTGTAATTCTTCTAATTCTCTCTGTAAAAATTCATTATCTTGTGTTGTTTTTTTATTGTTCTAGTTATTATGCAATTGTTTGCTAATAATCTAACTTTTGTTTCTGAACTAATGCAATTAGGTAGGTCATTTACGTAACAGTAGTTGGCCAAACTCTGTATCTTGAGGTACACCTGAGTTTACATTTATTGTTGTTGAGTTAGAGCCATTTATTATTACAGTTTGATCTCCCCCTATCAGGAAATCCTGAATCCATGGGTGTAATGAACCAGTAATGCCAAAATATTATAATTTTTTAAGCAATCTATGGTGTTGAACTTCGTCAAATGCCTTAGAAAAATCTAATAAAATGGCATCTACTTGCTCATTATTATCTAGTCCCTTTGAAAAATCAATTAGTCCTATTTGTTGAGTTTCACATGACCTATATTATCTAAAGTCATTTTGGCATGGAGTAAGGACATTATGTTTATCTAAGTGATTTATGATGTTAGGATATTATGTGTTCTAGTATTTTACATGTCATGCTGGTTAGTGATAATGGTCTGTAGTTTCCTGGATCAGATTTTTCTCCTTTTTTAAAGAGGGGATTGAAGTTAGCTTTTTTTTCAATCTCTCTATACTCTAACCTGATTTCAGATTAAGTGATGCCTGGAAAAGTATTTTGAACACTAGTGCTAGCTCATTGCTTACTTCTTAGAGCCATCTAGCTGGAATACCATCAGGTCCAGATGGTTTATTTGGTTTTAAGCTAGCTTATAGTTTTTGGATCTTTATCCTGTTACATCTATATCTCCTGTTTTTTACTTGGTTTAAATTAAGCAATATATGTCTTTGTATCCTGTGGCTGAGAATGCAATGTTATGTGCTAATAGAATGTTATATTTAGTTTTATCCTTATGTGTTAAATTATCTTCTACTCCTGTTGTTTCTATTTTCTTAGATTTTATCTATAACCATAGTTTGTTATTGTTATCCTAAGACATTACTTTGTCTATGTATTCACTCTGCAGCAGTCTACTAACTTTTTGGGTTATTTGTTTAATTTTAAGGTATTTTTTATGGACTCTTTCTGCCTTAGTTTCTATATATTTCTGCTTTAGTTTCTTTATAAAGAGAATTAGATGAATTACAGAAATGGGAATCAAATTGGAGCATGTCTTTCCACCCAGAAAAATGTCAGTTATTAAGATTAACAAAAAAAACTAAAAAAAATTAATTCCACTTATCTTATTCATGGTAAACCAGTAACACAGACTAAAAATGCAAAATACCTAGTAGAGGTGTTATAATAAATGAAAAACTGTCATGGAATCCCCATATTGATGAAACTATAAAAAAAAAATATCAAATAAAGCATTAGGGTTTATTAGAAGAAAGTTTTATAAATCAAATAAGAAAATAAAACTAAAATGTTATTTAATCTTGGTTAGGCCAATAATAGAATATGCATCCTCTGTTTGGGTCCCCTCAACTCAAGAAAACATTAAGAAACTGGAACAGACACAAAATTGGCCTCCTTCAGTCGTAGAACTAATATGGTTCCTCATGTGGCTGTGGAGCCCTATTTTGGAGAGACATTCCCGTCCACAGATAGCGCAGGTTAAGGTGGCTTTTGCTTTGGTGGTAGAGGAGTTGGCCGTTTTTCAGATTGTACGTTTTTCTTCCTGAGCTGAGTCCCATGTACTTTTACTGTCTATAGCTTTCTTGGTCACTGTCTCTCTCCATCTGGTGCGGTCTAGAGCTATGTCTTCCCAATGGTCAGTATCGATGTTTACTGATTTGAGGTCACATTTTATTACATCTATGTAACGGGGGTGGGGGCGACCAGTTTTTCTTGTGCCAGTTGCGAGTTGTCCATAGAGGATGACTTTCGGGATGCACTTGTCCTCCATCCGGCGAACATGTCCAAGCCAGCGCAAACGGCTGTAAAGATGCTGGGAATATCTCATCGCGCAAGGATCTCAGTATTGCACACTTTTTCTTTCCATGTGACTTTCAAGATCCTACGGAGACATCTCAAATGGAATCAGTTCAGTTTTCTCTCTTGCTTTGCATAGATTCCGCAAGGTTGTTAATGCCGGAAGTTTGACTAGAGTAACACCTCTAGTAAAATCACTAAATTTAGAAAGCCCTCAGGATAGAAGAGTTAAAAGTAAAATAGCAATTATACATAAAACACTGAACCATAATCTTCAAATACAAAAACAAAATAGCAATTATACATAAAACACAACCATAATCTTCAAATACAAAAACAAAATTTAATAAAATACTCAGAAAGACACAAAGATAAAGGCACATTCCTCGTTCCATATGCTAGGACAAATTTGTACAAAAGCTCCTTCTTCCCTAGCGCTATTAGAGCATGGAGTGGTTGCCTGAACTAGCCAGGAAAATCAGTGACTTGGCTGAGTTTAGGTCATTGGTTAACATGCATGACTAAATGCATGACGCGTTGGACTTCATCATCTTCTTTTTTGAAGTAACGTCTGTTTCATATAAGATAAGATATTAATTTTGAATGTATGGTTAAGGTTAATAATTATTATTTTATAAAATATAAGTGTACTCTATATGAATACATGGAGATGCCGTGTTCGAATCCTGGTAAGGACTCTAGGTGGACCACTTTGGGGGCTGATTTTGAGTTTGTGTTTCCACACAAACTGTCTTTGTAACCTTGTTTTTTTTTTTTTTAGATTTGTTTCAGCTCTTATAAACTTACTTACTGCTTGTGTTGTATGTCTTAATTAGGTCTACAAGTTCTTAAGGTGTATTGTGGGATTTTAAAATTATTTTGGGAGTATGATTGTCTTTATCTGTAAGATAGTAATCAGTGATATCCTAATCTGTATGTTTTTTTGTTAAATATGCATAGCTTATCATTTTTGTCTTAATGATAGATGAATGCAGGATGTTTGGTGCACAATAACTGCTTTCTGACATGGTTCTCAGACGACGTACATTTTCTTTTGACATTTTTTTTTAAAAGTTACACATCCTGGTTTTCTCCAGTCATTTATCTGTATTATTTACTAGCTAACAGTTTCATTATGCCATCTGATCATGTCGTCGTATGAATTCTGTATAGTTCTTGACCATCGATTTAAGTTAATGAAATCAGTCGACTAGTTTTCTTATATTTTTTCTATCTGTATGTATGTATGTATGCACTTTCTTAAATATATTATCAGCTATTTCTAAAGACACATAAACAATCATTGTACATTTTCACATGATCTTCTGAATTATGTTCTTTCTTCCTTATGTTTGCATTTACTATTGACATTTAACATTTATATACATAACTTTTGATTCTGGGTGTGCTGCTTCTTAGCTTACAAGTCTACATTTCTCAGAATTCTTTCACTTGGTATACCACATTTAATTCCTTTGCTTAATTTTTCAAAATCAGTCAAATACTGTTCAAACATTTTAATGTGATCCAGTAAATGACTTAAAGCAGTCAAATATAACATTAGATTCATCAGAAAAAGGTTTTTAAACCTTTCAATATAGTCTCTGGCACGTTGACCTAGTTTAGATACTGATCAAGTTTAGAAACAGATCATTCTTTATTTGCTTTGTATCTAAGATTTCATTCATTGCTTTTTGTTTCCCCAGGTTGCAACACTATACAAAGTATTAAACACAAAGACTGCAAATATCTTATTATGTTCATGTTAGAAATATTATAACTGTGAAATAAAATGAATGTAAAAACAACAACTTTGTTTCAGTTTGTCATCTTGTTTTTAACTTGTCAGGGTTGGATTCATGACTCCAATCAAATTGTCATTAATACTTGTAGGTTTTAAGTTTGATTTGAAAAAAGTTTCCTCCTCAGACAGATTGACATAGATTTATACCAAGTGCGAGTCCAATGAAAACATGGTTGTGACTAATCAATACAGTTGGGTGTATTTATTATTAAAAGGTCTATCTTTAAAATAAATGTGTCAAAATCCAATAAGTACTATAAAACCTATAGATTAAGTTAGATGTATAAAATATAAATCCTATAGGATAAGTTACATGTATAAATACAAAACCTATAGAATAAGTAATATGTATAAATATAAAACCAATAGAATAAGTTACATGTAAAAAAAAAAAAAAACTAGGTTACAAAGACAGTTTATGTGGAGACACAAACTCAAAATCGGCCCCCGAAGTGGTCCACCCAGGCAGGTAAAAAGACAGGTTTCAATATTTTCAGAACATCAGAATGAAATTCTATCAAAGACAAATGATATAGAAGAATGGAGAAAGAAGGTTGACCGATCTTGTGTGGTGCCTTAGCGGTCCACAGGTGAATGTGAACCTGGCCCTAACTAATGTCTTATAATGAATATATAATTGCTCTAATTGTTTTGTAAAGGGACAATCTCTTATTCCTCAAGAAAAAACATTTCCGTAAAAAAATAAAATTCCTTTAGTTTAGTGTGCGATTGTATGGGGCTGCAGTTCACGCGATAATATGAACAATTACTTATTAATTGTTGTTATAAATTATGTCCAAGTTATATGCATACTAAATAGGTTTTTTCTCTTAAAAAAAAGTAAACATTTTTGTGTGTGTAATCTACTTATCTAGTAGTAAGTATAACAGAACTTACTTAACTTAGCAATACAAATGTAATAATAATTTTGACAAAAAATCTAAAACCGTTTGATAAATGTGTTAAAATATTGTAAAATGTCACCTCCCCTATTAAGTAGCCTCCCGTGTTTGTTACTATTAATAGTGAATAGTTGTAAAAGTGTATTTTTATGAAAAAAACTGCTTGCATAAGTAATTTTAAAAAATTAGATTTTTAGCTTTCAGAAAAGAAAAAAATGTAGCCGTTGCATCAGAACTTTGAATGGTCTAAAGCAGTGTTTCCCAAAGTGGTCTATATAGACCCCCAGTGGTCTACGAAGACTTCCAAGGGGTCTACGAAAGTTTAAAAGGGAATTGGGGGTCCATGAGATGTGCACGGGGATCTATGATAAAGAATCTCAATTTAGCCTGTCTTGACTTTAATTTTGACAATTTGAATCTTTTCATACACACATTTATGATTTGTAGGCCTACCTTAGGAAATCCTTAAATTTTTATCATGCTGATTGAATGAATTTTTTTTTATTTAATTGAATAACTAGATTTAAAGAGTGTAGTTTTCTCTAGTTATAACAACCAAAAGAAATGTAGACTGTACAGAGTGAAGTAGTTGAAATTGAACTTCATTACTGCCTTGTCAAAGAAAGCGAGTGTTAATGTGCCATTTGTTTTATGATGCTATGAAACCAAGGAGGATCATTTCAGATGATGCCACCCTGATAAATAGATAAAGGTTTGCAAAACTTTCAAACACTCAAATATTAAGTTCAGAATACACCCACAAAATCTCTATTGGACCTAATATTAAGAAGGTGATGATTAGTGAACGTTTTACTATATCTCTTTTCTTATAGTAAAATACTGAAAACTTTACACGATAGGCACATTATTGATTTTAACAGCTGTTGAAGAAATTGTAAAAACTCTTACACGAACTTATATCATTAAAAGAATTTCATGTTTGGGTTTTGTGGCCGGTGTCTTGTTTTGGGCCTCTTGATGAAGAATGCAATTTTGAAGACATGGTCAGCATTCTCTGGTGACACTTTAAAAGGGCAAATGTCAGTGGTCCCAATTTTGAGCTTCTGGAACATATGTTTTCTCATGATGATGTGTACTGTTCTGATGTGATAAATTATAGGTGATTCTATCGGGATAGTTTATAATAGATTTCATCGAATGAGAGCTTGTCCATTTCTCGTTTTTACTATTGACTATTAGTTTCTTCATTTCTTCCGTATAGAGTGCGATGTTGAAGTGTGTATTTGTTTTCTCACATTTGGCAAGTGTGTCAGCCTTCTATTTCAACGTTGGAGAACAGTGTTCTTGCTGTTGTTGAGCTTTACAAGGTCACACAATATGTTTTGTACAAAATCTTTTGGATGTTCCTTCAGATTATGTGGATAATTACATCCTAGCCCAAACCTTCCGGCAGGAGATGCGAGCAGGCAAGGTGACCACCGAACGTCAATCCACGCATCATGAGTTGTTTTATTCAGGAGGAATCAGAGTTTCTCAACCTTTGAAGGACTATTTTTAGATTGGTCTCGAAAAAAAATTAACTGTTTGGCGAATTTGGCCAATGCTCCTATTTCTTCTCTGTGGTTGTCATAGAGCTCGATAGTTACAATGAAATTAATTTTTTAATTATTTTTTCTCCATGAGGCCATTCGATGAGTATTCCAGTGGCTTTCTGAGAACCATCCATGCAAACTCTGACCCATTGGTTGTTAGGGCGATGGATTTGTAGAAGAGTTCACTAAATTCTTAAGCTTTGTTGGAATATAGTAAAATATTTCTTTCTTCTAATGTAAGCCTTTGCAAACGACATATTTCTGCAAACAACATATTTCTCTATACAGCTGGCTGAGTCAACATTGTCTGGTAATGAGTTTTTTTTTCAAATTATTATGGCTCAAGAAATTTACGAAAAACTGCTCTTTGTGAAAACTAAGGCACATTAATATTTAATGTTTTAAAGAACTACTTCATAAAACAGTGAATCCCTATATGAAAAATTATCTCCGTAGCAACGGATGGTGAGCTTGCAAGCCTTTAAAAACAAAAAGTTTCCAGTGTGTTTAGTGATTGTATGCTATACGTATTCACTGTTCTATCATGGGTTTTAATTTGTGCCCGTTTAATAGATTTATTTTAAAAAATTAATTCAACTTAAATTGTAGTTTTAAATTACTTTTTCACTCATCGTGTCACTGGTTAGAAATTATTTTAAACAAAATGTGTAATTTGAAATTGATGAATTTTCAAAAATTTAATATAACTTAAGCAGGGGGTCTACGGAAAACCAGAAAACAAGGCAAGGGGTCTACGAGAGAAAAAAGTTTGGGAACCACTGGTCTAAAGACTCTAAAATATTATGATGTTGGATTTTTACTATCTTTTCTAGTTTACGAGACGGACGAATAGACATTCCACACAAAACTAATAGCGTCTTTTCCTTTCGGGGGCCGCTAAAAATAAAACTTATAGAATAAGTAATATGTAAAAAAAAAAAAAAACCTATAGAATAAGTTACATGTATAAAAATAGCAAATACATAAAGAGAAAAATGGCGTATATTTTTAGCGAGTGGTTTTTTTTTTTTTTTTTTTTTTTTTTTGTAAATTATCATTTCACTTGTGTTTCTATATTCATCATTCATTCAATGAAATCAAATGGCCCTCTTTCTCTCTCTCTCTCTCTCCTCTATCTTTCTGGAACCTACATTTTTGTTAGTTTCTTCCACCATGTGCATTCGTAATTTCTCCGACATAGACTTTTGACTAGATTTGTGAATACACGCTTTGTACTACTCCCACCCCGACTTGCATATGCTTTTGGCCCGCTTTCACACTTTATACCCTTTTCATTACAATGACAACCAGGGGCGGAATGGGAGTCAAAAATCGGCCCGAGCATTACCATACGATTCGGCCCACATCTTGATTGCGTATGATATGCCTAAAACTGAACGCATGTATGCTAACGTGGGTTTCAATAACTTATTGTATTACTACATGGAAATAGACTAAAGGGCTATAGGTGCTTACAATATGCAAAAAAAAATAAAAAAATCAACATTGCAATCGCAATTTTTATTCGACTATTCCATTATTTGGACCTAAGTAAAATAGTACACTGCCTAGTCGTGTGGTATGCTCTGATCCAACTTACTGACGAACTCGCTCTAAAACACCATCTACCAATAACAAAGAACTCTGATCCAACTTACTGACGAACTCGCTCTAAAACACCATCTACCAATAACAAAGAACTCTGATCCAACTTACTGACGAACTAGCTCTAAAACACCATCTACCAATAACAAAGAACTCTTATCCAACTTACTGACGAACTAGCTCTAAAACACCATCTACCAATAACAAAGAACTCTGATCCAACTTACTGACGAACTCGCTCTAAAACACCATCTACCAATAACAAAGAACTCTGATCCAACTTACTGACGAACTTGCTCTAAAACACCATCTACCAATAACAGAAAAAATTACCAGATTCTCAAACATAACTCCTGGACTTAACTACAAACAACCAACCATTAAAACAATATTAAATAAATAACACTCTAACAAAAGAATCAAATCCACTGGAGCTCAAAGTATTCACGCTCGAAACAATTGGAAAGCTATCCAAACAACAACCGACGGATAAGCCTTCAAAGCCACTATCAATGCTGGTCTTGTTGCCTTCCTGGTCTTCCCCAAAAATAAACACTTTGAAATAAGTGTACCCTGTGGCAACTACTGCTCAAACTTCCAAGCTGAAATTGAGTCAATTACCATAGCTTTGTAGACAGTCGAAAACAAATTATATGAAGGGATACAATCACCATCAGATATTGTTGTCTTTACAGACTCCCAATCCACTCTTCAAGCAATTAACAGCAGCACCTTAAAAAAAACCAAGAGAGTTGACAACACTAATAGTGATAATTCACCAGATGATGACAAAATTAAACATCAACATCACATTACAGTGGATCCCTGGACACATTGGCCTCATGGGAAATGAAAGGGCAGATAAGCTTTCATAGGCAGGATCATCTATGGAACAACCAGATAGACCTGTTAACTACCTCCCCCTAAGGTCAATGTTAATCAACAACCACAAAGAGGAGTGGCTCAAACAATGGGCAACAGGAAACAGGCAGAGCCATGTACAAAGAAATGAACATGCCTAACCAACTGGACAGTAATAACTTCCTTCCCCGCAAAGATCAATCTACAATCTTCCAACTAATGACAGGACACACACCTCTGTTAAATTACCATCTCAATAAAATAAATCCCACACAACTCCCCCTTTGTAGACACTGTGCCTACCCTTATGAAATCGTAAACCATATCCTTTTTGAATGCCCCTTCCTAATCCACCTTAGGCAGATCCTACTACCACTCCAACTCTACATAACCAACATGTACGGTAAAAGACATTAGACATCGCAAAGATTTCTTTAAGGCCATCTGTCTCAAGCCTAAAGGTCAAATAATACTTTTTCCAAAGGCCCATATTGATTTGCTCAATTTCCGTTCCCCAAACTACATTTCATAGACATATATTATATCTAGACTGGAAATAGGAAACAAATTCTTATCCGCGATTGATCGATTCACAGACCTATATAAATAGATTTTTATGTACGTAACTCTTTTTCAAGCTCTAATGGAAGTCGCCCGAAATAACCTTTTCTGTCTTAGAAAAGTAATGGTCTTTAGTTTTCAAAGTTTAGAAATAATGCAAAATCATTTCTTTGATTTTCTTTAGAATGGGCTATTAATCACGGAACTACATATTCACGCAAATATATGAAACAAAGCCATTTCCTGTTAGTTTCCATTGAGATAATGTTTTAAAAATCCTAGATCGAAAAAAATTCATGTCTGTTAATTTTAATCATCTTATGTACATTTAAATAGATTAATGACATAGATCTTTCTAAATTATGTAATCTAAAAATTGCAAAATAATAATTATGAGACGAGAGTACTCTTATTTTTTATGTTTAATTACTAGATCTAGATCTAAAATTTAAAAGATCTAAAATTTAAATTATCTGTTACATAGGTTAGGGTTGAAAAAAACAAACAAACCTTACTTCTTTTAACTACTTTACAAAACTACGCCTTGTTTCAACTTTTAAAAACATTTTAAAGACATTTTTTGTAGTGTTAAAAGATCTCCATGTCCAGTCTAGATATAATATATAAGTCTATGCTACATTTATTTTAATTTTTCTATCTTCTAAATACGGTATAAGGAAATTTCAATTTGGTTTTATTTGTACCTACTCGTTTATTTGATTCCTTTTGAATGTAGAGAAACGAAAGTGCAACAAAGTATCATTCCTTGCTCTCTGGCTCTCTCCCTCTCTCTCTCTCTGTCTCTCTCGCTCTTTCTGTCTCTCTCTTTCTCTCCCTCTCTCTCTCTGTCTGTCTGTCTCTCTCTCTCTCTCTAAAAAAAATAGATTCTTGATCTATCTTTCTTTAATTATTGTATAGGATTAGTTTTCTTTTTCTTTAGAGCGGGTCTGTTTAGAAGTTTGACTTCCTTAACTTGCACGTGCTACAGCTGCACAGTTTCCCATGTTGAATTCCTTAAGTTACACATGCTACAGTTGCACAGTTTCCCGTGTTGACTTCCTTAAGTAACAAGTGCTACAGCTGCACAGTTTCCCATGCTGACTTCCTTAAGTTACACGTGCTACAGTTGCACAGTTTCCCATGTTGACTTCCTTAAGTTACACGTGCTACAGCTGCACAGTTTCCCATGCTGACTTCCTTAAGTAACACGTGCTACAGCTGCACAGTTTCCCATGCTGACTTCCTTAAGTTACACGTGCTACAGCTGCACAGTTTCCCATGTTGACTTCCTTAAGTTACACGTGCTACAGCTGCACAGTTTCCCATGTTGACTTCCTTAAGTTACACGTGCTACAGCTGCACAGTTTCCCATGCTGACTTCCTTAAGTTACACGTGCTACAGCTGCACAGTTTCCCATGTTGATTTCCTTAAGTTACACGTGCTACAGCTGCACAGTTTCCCATGCTGACGTCCTTAAGTTACACGTGCTACAGCTGCACAGTTTCCCATGCTGACTTCCTTAAGTAACACGTGCTACAGCTGCACAGTTTCCCATGATGACTTCCTTAAGTTACACGTGCTAGAGCTGCACAGTTTCCCATGTTGACTTCCTTAAGTTACACGTGCTACAGCTGCACAGTTTCCCATGCTGACTTCCTTAAGTAACAAGTGCTACAGTTGCACAGTTTCCCATGATGACTTATCTAATTGAGATAACGAGAGAATGCAAACTTAAACTTTATGACCATATCACAAGGTCCTTAGGGCTCTCACATTCCTTTAGGGAACAGTACCAGGAAAAAACAAAAAGAGGCAGTGAAAGCGATGGGAAGAAAAGAATGGACGTGCATGTCATTGAAAGACAATGCAAAAGAAAGGAAATGAAAAAGACGGTCGACAGATCATGTGTGGTGCCCCAACGGTTCAACAGACTAAGACATAGATGAAGGTGAATGAAGAAGAGACAAGAATAAAGCCAATCAATGATCGAATTACATTTTTTAAAGTACAAAATTTGCACATTTTAAACTGCTTATTCTTTTTACATCCTAATAGATTTGGTTTTTAGTAAAGTATAAAGAAATATTTAATGTATTTAAACTAAAACACTTTAAAAAACAACAAAAACAAAACAGTATTAAAGTTCATGTTATAAATATATACAATTCAATCAGCCACTTTGTACTTTTTAAAAATACAAATAGAAAACAGTCAAGTTATTTTCGTTAACAAAAATGTACAACTTGTAACCTCTACTAATATTAGCTTTCTATAGGAGGCCTACACATTGCCAGAGATTAGAGAGATGCGTCTATTTGAGGAATGTCAATTTCATTCAGGGCACATTGAAACATTGGACAAATCTAAATTTAGTTGTAGGCTGACAAGTACAACAGCCTTGCAGAACTGGAAAATATTCGAACCAGAGATTTCAGATTAGTTTTGAAGTTGTGTGCATGTTCAAACCATACTGAGACCTAATTGTAAGCAATACAGTTTTACATTTAGTTTATAATAGAACTTATGGACAATTTAATGTTTAAAATTAAATGAAAATAAATATAGCTGTTTGTTTTCGATAAAATCTAATCCTTTACAATTAGGTGTATTTCCGTAATCACTAATAAGTTAATAAAAAAAAAAAGACACAAACATTTTATATATATATATATATATATATATACATGGTCGATCAAGGTGGGCGGTAGTGGCGATCGCCCTTGCCCCACTCGGTCGACACCCTTTCCCTTGGGGGGCGGGGAGAGCGAAATTTAGTAGAGAAATCACAATATTTGTGTACAAATTCTTTACTTATACTGTATACTAATCATTTATATATTAACCAATTTTTAAATTACTCCGACCCCCATTGATTGCACTAATGCCGCCCCTCACCCGACACTAACCGTTCGAGTTGGGTGGAGACGGTCCATGTTTTTTGAAAGAGATCCCAGGTTGTTAACAGAAGTAGTTAGGCCCACATATCTATATGATAGCAGCAACTTATTGGTAATTTTACCAGACCAATACTTTGTCTTTTGTATTTTAGTGAAGATATGACAACATTTTATACAAAACAATCTATCCCTACTATAAGCTATATATGCTATAGATTAAAATCTTAGAGCGAGTCGCCCCTATTCTTTAATGTCAAATGCATTCATTAGCAATCATCATAAAATGGAGAGAGGAGTACATGGTTAATCGTCTTCACTCAACCGTCTTTCCCGTTTTTTCCGACGAAAACATGACGTTTTAAAACAGAAGAGTCAAATATGGCGACAGAGTCTACTTTATTGCGCATGAATTTGTCATAGTTATTTAAAAGAAACACTTTGTTTAGAAAAATTTAGAATTCATAAGAAACTTTAAAGTATGAGAGTACTAAGAGAACTATTGAGATGACTTCTGACCCCAAATATTTTTTCTAGACGCATTTTCCAAACTTTTAGGCCTACTCAATCTGAGATTTTTCATTTTTGGAAATAATATCTGGACTATTAACTCACAATTTATACTTGAATCCTAAAACTTGAAACATTTAGAGTAGACTTGAGTTGGTTGACTGAGTTTCTCCCTCCTCTTCCTTTGTGTACATAGCTTTGAAGGATAGTTCTGTAACAAATTGAATCACTTCTAAATGAACGTCTTTTTCAAATGTTATTTTTCTCAAACATTTTTTGTTCAGCAGCGACCATGAAAGCCTTAATCTAAATCAACTTTCCCAATCTGTGGTTATCTTTTCTTTTCAAGGAACAAATCGGTTGTATTTGCAATGTAGTTAGGGCTTATTAATTCATATTGGAATTTTTTAAAAGTAAAAACGTTATTCAAATGGTTCTAAAAAATTAGATATTTTGAGCCACGGTCGAATATGTGCAGAGCGTTTAACCATCGTTCTGTTGGCGTCTTATTCAGACCAAAACAAGCCCATCACAAGAAGTCTCGCCTAACATGAAGATAATATTGACCATAAATACACCTCGTTAAGGTATGCTTACTCTACGTTAAGGTATGCTTACTCTACGTTAAGGTATGCTTACTCTACGTTAAGGTATGCTTACACTACGTTAAGGTATGCTTACACTACGTTAAGGTATGCTTACTCTACGTTAAGGTATGCTTACTCTACGTTAAGGTATGCTTACTCTACGTTAAGGTATGCTTACTCTACGTTAAGGTATGCTTACACTACGTTAAGGTATGCTTACACTACGTTAAGGTATGCTTACTCTACGTTAAGGTATGCTTACACTACGTTAAGGTATGCTTACTCTACGTTAAGGTATGCTTACACTACGTTAAGGTATGCTTACACTACGTTAAGGTATGCTTACACTACGTTAAGGTATGCTTACACTACTTTTGCCTCGATTATCAGTCACATTTCAGTATCTGAGTCCACCCAATTCAAATGGCGACCTGAAATTAGTTAAGACGGTTGGTCGTTGTGCTGATCACTGACCACATGAAATCATAGGCCAAAGAAACAGATGCCCTTTACATCCTCTGCCCTATAGAGCACACGGTCTGATAGGGGAATTTTATTTTTAAAACTTGACTTATTATGTTTCAAACAAGTTATTTCATCAGCAACCATCCAATCCAAACTATTTTTGAGAACAACAAGCCTGGGAAGATTTGATTGAAAGAAATCTGTATCTCCTTGTACTTCAGCACTTAACATCTCGTTCTACTCGATCTATGTTCTAGGCCTAACAATCTTTTTAAGTGTCATTGTCTACTGTCTGGGGCATCTCGAGAGATGAACTTTTGCCTTTGCAACTTCTCACGTGACTAAAGACAACTGCGGTCACTGGTTGGGAATCTGTAATCACCAGACGCTGTTGCACCTTCACCCTTTTTTCTACTTCTGGTGTGTACCATCTACAATCCAATACTCTTTCTTTATGGTTTCTCCCCATCTGAATCTATCCATGTGGCTCATTTTCCCAACAGTTGGTGTCAATTTTGAAGAGCTTCATGTCGCGTTTGCATACATCAGTATATCTTAAACGTAGGCGACCTGCGGCTCTCCTTTCTTCTATTAGATCACCATACAGAATGTCGTGTAGGAGTCGACCTTGTGGCATTCTGTGAACTAGTCCAAGCCAGCCAAGACGTCTACTGCTTATAACAGCGGCGGATATCCTCGCACCCTGCAGCACTTCCTCATTGGTTATTTTATCTTTCCGACTTATCTAAACAAAAAATCCATCTTAAGCATCAGAGGTGGAAGATAATCAGCTTTTTTCCTACCAGGAGTAGGCTGATCATGTTTCACTTTCGTGCTCCTCACACAGATCCATAGATTAGGGCTTTGGTATTTTGGTAGTCAGCGATTGGTGCCCAATAGCCTTGGTTATCCTGTTGTTGATGTCTTTATCCAGTACGTGCATCTACCAAGCTTATTAATCTTTTCATACATGGCGTAAAAAAAACTATAAATAGCTATGCAAATCTCCACTCTACTTCACTGTTTTCCTGCTGTAAGTCCACTAGACCTTTCCTAAATGTAGGCTTGAGATCAACCTGTCTTTTCTTGTTCCAAAGCTTACATCAACTCATTCTGCTGTCTGGTACACACATTGTACACATTAGTTCTCCCACTTCTCATTCTCGGATCGACTTGAAACTTGACACAATTATTGATAGTTCCTAACAAAATAGGAACCAATCTAAAAAATTCGAATATGAAATTAATTGGTGGTAATTAATTAATATAGTTTGATATTGATTAAAGAAAATATTCTTTAAGTATTGATATGTATGGCTATAAATACACAGTTCTTCCCATTAGATAAGCTTTGTTGTTGTCTTTTTTAAGTCTTTCTTATTTATTTTGCTTGTTTCCATTATAAATCTAAATGTTACTTAATGTTTTATTTACAGACGGCGACTTTCTCTGACTCTCATTCTAAATCTATCATTCACTTAAGAATAAACAGCAATTGGAATTAGGTTAAAGATTGATCACATCAACAAAGAGGAGTGTGACATAATGTCAATAGTTCTTGTCGGAGGCCTAGTCAGTATTGGGGCTATAGCTTTATGGCTGGTAAGTAGTAATAGGACACAAACTGCTTTATACCACTTGCAGCCTTGTAAGGCAGAGGTGGGCAACCTTTTTCTATTGAGGGCCGCATTTCAAAGAATTTTTTGGGAAAAGGGGGACGCATATATGTATATAAAATGTGTACTTACAATTTAGAAAAATAATACAGCTAACTGTGTATAATGTCTTTTATTTCATATTTATACTGAATCATACATTTACATATCATTTTTACACTCCGAATTGAGGAATTACAACAAGAGTAATCAATTTCTTATTCTAATTTTCTAATTTTACGAATAGTTTTTAAAATTCCGTTATTGTCACATTTCATCACACATGCACAGTTGTACTTAATGTGAAGTAACTGTGGAACTAGCCTGATAGTTGTTATTCTTGTGACTGCTGTCAAATTTCAGTCAGTCAGCATCGACATGTTCTTACACTTGTTTATTTTAAAACAAGAAAGAAATGTTTTTTCACGATTTATGTGGCCCCAAATAATGTAAAAGTTTAGCAGCAAGGTTTTTTCAAGTGTGGAAATACAGCTTCTGACACCCATTAGACTCCTAAGGAAGAACTGAATGGAACTTCTCTTTCAGGTCATAATTTGCTTAGAGTCACTTCCTCTGGAGCTGAATCAGCTTCGGCACTGAACGGTGAGCTCAGGGTATTGAAAACTGGCTTTTTACGTCTTAAAATTTGCTTTCAAATCCCACAATCAAGGAATCCAAATAAGTCTTGTACTTTTCAACTATTTCACTAGAAATAAATTTCACCTTTCAGCAAAGGAAAATGACAAAACCTGTTTTCACTTCCTTGCCTAGAGAAATTGGATAACTTTGTTTGAAAAGATTTAACATGTTTATACATTTCATGCGCATTGTAATACTTCCGATGAAGAACACAAAGTATGTCTTTCACTTTTATTTAGAAATATCAGTAACCAAGTCACAATCAACCTGTTTTAAGGAACACAACAATTTCTTCCATGAGATTCCAAATTCTTCTCAATACCTTGCCCACGATAAGCCATTGGATACTTCTGTTGTACCGAACTTCGAAATGTTTTGTTTCTAATTTATCAAGTCCTCTTGCTATGATAAATGTAATAACCCAGATTAAAAGGTCAATAATATGTTTGATATTCAATGCAGCTTTGTGCAAACATTCCCGTTTAGATTTTGGTCTTTAATATTTTAAAACAACCTGTTTTTCTCAGTCAGATCACGGGCTCCATCTGTTGTTATACTTGCCATCTTGTCCCGAGCCAACCCAACACTTTCAACACAGGTTTTTTTATTAGCATTTAAGAAATACTGGTTTAAATGTGTGTCTTGAACTGAATGTTTGGAAATATTGCCAAAACTACGTTTACTTCAAACTTTTTAGAATGACGTGTAGAGATAACATGGGCGTAGCCAGGATTTTTTTTCGGGGGGGGGGGGAGTTTTGGGGGGATTTTTTCTCCCCCCCCCGACCCCCTTCCCCCCCCCTCCCGCGAAAAAAAATATTTATATGCACGTATGTGTGTGCACTGGCGGATCCAGAACTTTGGAGTGGGGGGGGGCGATTTTTTTTTCAAACCCTAACCCTAACGCCCAGAAAACCCTAACCCTATGCATAAACGTGCGTACAGCATATATATACATATATATATATATATATATATTCGATATATGAGAATAAAATAAGAAAAAAAAACAGTCATGTTGAGGCCTTTCTCTTGCAAGCTTGGGGGTCTGGGAAAGCGCTGTAAGTTTCCTCAGTGGGGTTCGGGGCGAAGCCCCCACACCCAAAAGCGTTTTCTTGCATTTTTCACTGCAGAAACGCAATCTCCTGACATCTACAGCTCATTATTTATCAGTGGGGTTCGGGGCGAAGCCCCGACGCCAAAAGCGTTTTCTTGCATTTTTCACGGCAGAAACGCATTCTCTTGACATCTACAGCTCATTATTTATTAGTGTCGCCCCGACTCCAAAAGTGTTTTCTTGCATTCTTCACGGCAGAAACGCATTCTCCTGACATCTACAGCTTATACAGCTTATTATTCATCAGTGAGGTTCGGGGCGAAGCCTCAACGCTAAAAGCGTTTTTTGGCATTCTTCACTGCAGTAACGCATTCTCCTGACCTACAGCTCATTATTCATTCTATTGCAAAGGACCTTTTGAATAATGTGGAAAAATATTCTAATATGAATTTATATCCCTTAATACATTGCAAATACAACCGATTTTTTCTTTGAAAAGATAAGATACCCAACATATTTAGATTAAGGCTTTGAGGATCGCCGCCAAAAAAAAAATATTCGATCAATAATATTCAATAAAATTCAAGCATAAATTGTGAGTTATAGTCCTAAATTTATTTAACTAGAAAAATATGAGACAGAGTTGGAAAAAGTCGACTATGAAAAGATTATCCGGCTTTTGAACTCATCTCAACCTTGACTGTTATATTGAAAAATTTCGTTTGAATTATAACTTTTCTAAAGCAAAATTACACAAACTCTGCCTGGAAAGGGGAAGGGCGGTAAAATGAAAACGATTAATCCTCGCTCCTTTTTATAATTTCTGCTAATGATTGCATTTTGCATTAAAGAATAGAGGTTGGGCGACTCGATATAAGAATTTACTTTATAGCATATATAAATTATATTAGTGACAGATTTTTTTAATTTTGTAATTTCTTACTATAATACAAAAAGAAAAAGTATTGGTTTGTCCGATGGGGGGAAGGTGATTGCATGTATCGCACTTCCACCTGTTTATATTATATAGATATTCGACTAATTTTGTTCACATACTATGATTTCTCGATAAAAGTAGGACCAACCCCCCCCCATTCAAAGGGTTTAGATGGGAAGGGCAGTAAAGGTATTCGCTCCTCCCCTTCCAATCGGCCAAAGATGAACGACATAATATAAAGACCGGTTAAAATACCAATAACAAGTTTTAATCATATAGATATTTAATTGATTCTGTTAGCAAGCTGTGATTTCTGCAAATAAAACATCGCCCCCTCCCGACCCCACCAAATCGGCCAAAATACTAGAAGGGGGGGGCGAAATAATCTAAAAATAGGTTGAAATATAAATAATTAAAATATATTATTAACATAAGTAATAAATTCGTATACAAATTGTGTGAATTCTATACTAAAATTCGTCCGGCCGAGTGGGGGGGGGGGCGATCGCCCCTACCCCCCCCCCCCTGGATCCGCCAGTGTATGTGTGTGTGTGTGTACATAATTTTTCATTCTTTCGGAAGACTTTTATTGTGCCTTAGAATAGGTTCTTCCTGTAGTTAGTGGAAAAATTTTTGACTCTCCGCCATTGCCAGCAAGGGGGTCTGGGGGCGAGCGTTAGGAGTTCCCCGCCGCCAAACACTATTTCTGGTATTAAAAGCCAACAAAATGCATATTCTGAGGTATATACAGTGCATTTTCCTGCTATTTGAAAGTTTTATTGCAAAAACGTATGTGCTATTCTTACTGACTTAGACCCTCCCGCGCCGTTTGGCGCATTTGCCGTCAAGCTTTCTCCACAAAAATCTGTCACTGGTAATGTCTAAAGCATCTTCCCACCTGCTCTGAGGACCTCCATGAATGTGTGGAGCCAAGTTGTACTAGGATGTCATCGCAACTCTTCTTATGCGTAATTCATTTTGTCGGAGAACATGTCCCGCAAACCTCATGCGACGCTCTCTCACAATCTTACCAAGGGGTCGACTCCAAGTTCGTCATAGGATGTCCTTGATTTAGATCCGATCTCTATTACTGATTCCTAAAATCTGTCTTAGCCATCTTTGTTGAGCCACATTTAGTGTTTTTCAATTTCGACAGATGACTATTCACTGCAGTTTATTAATGGAGCCCCGCCACAAGTAGAAATGTCTAACCACTCTTGAATACGCTCTTGCAATTAGGTGACTGTAGTTTGTTTTAGATTTTATATCGAAAAGAGATGTTTTATCGTCAAAATCATTGTTGGGGGTTTGAAACTAAAAAATCTCTGGAGTTATTGTATTTTTTTTAAAATTCAAAACCCCATTTATCTACGGCCATAGAATTTGGAAACTGTAGTTTGCTTTAGAATAATATTGAAGATAGAGGTTTTTTCAACTCAAAACGTTCTGTAAGGGGATTTTAAACTCAAAACCATCTGGAGGGGTTTTAAACTTTAAAAAAAAAGCCATCTATTGGAGAGGGGTTTAAACTCAAAACCCCCAATTGGGTTGGCTGCGCTCAAATAATTTTAGTGCGCAATTTGCTTTTTTTTTATATTGAAGAGGTATTTTTTAGCATCAAACCCCTCTGAAGGGGGTTTAAACTCAAAACCCCTTTTGGGAACGCTCATAGCATTTTGAGTGCCTAGTTTGCTTTTTTTAAAAAAATGAAGGTGTATTTTTTAGCTTCAAACCCGCTGGAGACTACACTCATAAAATTTTGAGTGTATAATTTTTTTCTTTTTAATATTGAAGAGGTATTTTTTTACCTTCTAACCCAGCTGAAAGGGTGGTTTAAACTCAAAACTGAGTCAAAACCCATTTAGCTACGCTCATAACATTTTGAGTGCATAATTTGCTTTTGTTTTTCATATTGAAGAGGTATTTTTAGCTTCAAACCCCGCTAAATGGGGGTTTGGACTCAAAACTAGGGTCGAAACCCATTTAGCTACGCTCATAACATTTTGAGTGCGTTATATCGAAGAGGGGGTTCATCGTAATTTTTGGAGGGGGTTTTAAAATCAAAATCTTCCTTAACTGTGCTCTTGGACTTTGGAGATTGTCGTTGGATTTCTTTTGTTTTGTTTTATAGAAGAGGGGGATTTAACTGCAAAAACCCCTGGTAGGGGGTTTTAAACTCAAAAAAACATTGGCTGTGCTGGGGCAAGTGATGGTTTAGTAATAAAATCTCACCTAAAATAAACAAAATCAAAGGAAAAAATCAGTCACTTAATTCCGGGTTGAACCCCAACCCCCCACCGGCTACGCCCATGAGAGATAATGTGTTTCTTTAGCCTCTTCATCATAAGCGATAAGAATCAGAAATTTCAATAGCTTCTATAAATATTTACAAGTATTTATTTTTATAAATTTTCATTTTATATGAATAATTTGTGGGCACACACGATTTCTGTAGTTGTTCGCGGGCCGCATAAAACACTGTGGCGGGCGGCATAAACACTGCGGCGTAATTTGCCCTCCCATGGTGTAAGGACATGTCGGTGTATATCTTGGCTGACCATTTATCTAGACTAACTAGAGCGAGGTCTTTGTTTCGGGTGTTGATGAGCTGCTACTTTTGGAAACTTATTTCTAAGATAGCTCTGTTGGCTAGGCAAACATTTCTTGGTGGAAAGTGTTAGCTATTTAGAGTAACTTCCATGGTGTGATCCCCAAATAAATCCACGTTTGAAATACCCCAGTGTTTCATTGTCAATACATGAGTTACTTTGGATATTTTAGTGTTTACCAAGAGCCAAATTTAAAATGATTTTTTTAATAATTTTGGATGAGTCTAGACTCTAGACTTAGCAAAACATATTTTAGTGTGTAGGTATGTGTGTTATTGTTAGTGATTTAGTTTTTAAATACCTGTAGTTTTATGATTAGATCACACATCTGCTCAATAAAATACGACCAGAACACATCCACATTTATGTAGGCTAAACTAAAGTGTGTAAAGCATTCAATACAGTGTGTCACTAAATCCGCAACTAGTAGTTTACTGTATGTTGCAATAAATCAAAGATGTAGCCTGCTGTGGTTTGATCATCGGAGAATGTGCCAAATATAATTAGTTGTTATAACTGAAGTTGAACTTTAACCTCCAACAATTAGCTGACTAGTTAAAAGATCATTATGTTGTTACCTTTTTTTTTTATGGTTGACGTATGCGTCTGTGTTTCTGAGGTCAGTCCTATAGTGGCGGTATAGTACTAGACGAGTCTAGTGACTGACTAAAGAATAGTATTACGTGCCCAGATCTAATTGGTTGGTTTCGAACATATATTGATCAGAAGTTTGGAAAGTTTGAATACTTGATTTTTTTAATATCATTCTTGATAGTTCTTTGAGAAGGATATTTCAATGTTAAATGACATGGGCCAGACAATGACTGAAGTTCATGTTCCATTGGCTAAAATAGAAAGTACAAATATTTTCTGTAAGGTAGGTTGTATTGTAGGTTGTATTGTAGGTTGTATTGTAGACTAGTACTAGGTTTTTTTCTCTCTAGTCTAGCTCGATTTAAAACAGCATTAATTCATTCATTTCTAGGCTACATGTATTTCTAGAGATGCTAATTTACAACTTTTTTGATATTTAGATGATAAGCATGTGTGTGTGTGTGTGTGTGTTTGCTGTGTATGTAAAGAAACTACTAATTCGAATGTCAAGTTTTCTACTACGCATGTATTGCCCAGTAATATCAAGGACTTAAATGTCATCGAAACCCTCTAACTTTGTCTAGTTAATGGAAAAGTGAGATTAAATATTTTTCTATTTTTTTACATTTCAAACTCTTCGACATTGTGGACAAAGATTGTTTTTTCCCCCTGCACTAATAGAGTTTGTTTACAGAATGGTACAGTGGTGATGAGTGTGTCACGGACATTTAGTGTCTCGTCCTTAGTGTGTATCAATGAATTTGTTCCATTCTCACTGACCTGACACTGAACAGACTTTTGTCTTGCACTGCGGAGATAGGGAAGGAGGTGTACACATTGCCCTCCCCCTCCTCCCGACTTTGTCACTATGAGCTCCACTGAAGATGTGATCCCAATCAGACGCGTATTACCCTAACCCCTAACGACTGTACATTACTACGTCTGAAGGCCACTCACGCTTCTTGAAGAAACCAAGGGGATATAAAACAAAAAAGTGTGATTTTTTTAGAATGGGGGGGGGGGGGAGTCTGAGAATAAGCTGCAGGAACTACACCCGGCCCTATAACTTTTTGTTCAGCTGATTGGAAGTAACATCTGTGAACACGCGTGAAAGTGGAATCAGTTGATTGGAAGTAACATCTGTGAACACGCCTAAAAGTGGAATCAGTAGATTGGAAGTAACATCTGTGAACACGCCTGAAAGTGAAATCAGTTGATTGGAAGTAACATCTGTGAACACGCCTGAAAGTGGAATCAGTTGATTGGAAGTAACATCTGTGAACACACCTGCAATTAAAATCAGCTGATTGAAAGTAACATCTGTGAACACTCCTGCAAGTGGAATCAGTTGATTGGAAGTAACATCTGTGAACACACCTGAAAGTGAATTCAAGGAATTTAACCTAGAGTCATGGACGATGTCATTGGGTTTTGAAATTTTAAAAAGTGATGATTACAAAACAGTTTCGTACGAGTGCTGATGCCTCGTCTGTTCCACACATTTCTGGATAATCTGCCAGTCAATTTCTTTTTCTGTGTTTCCTTTAGGAAAGGTGTAGGCCACTCTTTGTTACCTCCAACTGGGGGCCCCAATACACATTTTCGACCCATTCTTTCTTTCTTTTTTTTTCATCCTCCGATAGATTGGCCCCTCCCCTCACACACTTTTCTGCTTTTGAATTCTACATCTCTCTCCTTGGGGGTTAGTTTTGTTGCATGTTTCAGTCCATTAGACAAGCAATGTACGGGGACACGGCAGACACTCTTTGAACCATTCGTTGGAGGCCTAGAGAAAAAAAAAAGCATTTTCTGAATGCGCCAATTGAATAATCCCTTCACGTTCCCCACGCTAAATTTATTTATTCATTGTATCTCTTCAAAAGGAGGAATTGATTTGGTTTGATTCATTGTCATCGTTTATTTCAGCCCTTTGGAATGTAACGAAAAGACAATGCTACAGGTTATAGTAGTTTATAAGATAAGTAAGTCTTATCTACACACACACGCGCGCGTAATTATCATTTCTCTAGCTCTATCTTTTTGAAAAAGAAAAAATATGCTTAAAAAAATACAGAAATCTTAAATTTATATATATCTATATAATGCTGCCTTTTGTTGAAATAAGGAAGATACAATAGAGACATTTAGTAGAAAGCTTTGCGGTATTTCGCGACTCGTGGCGTGTAGACTGCGAGTCTGTCAAAACCGTGACTTACCCGAGCACCTAAGAGGTAAAAGGAACATTTGCACCTAAGAGGTAAAAGGAACATATGCACCTAATAAGAGGTAAAAGGAACATATGCACCTGAGAGGTAAAAGGAACATATGTACGACATTTCAAGCAAATCCATACGGCAGTTGGTGAGATCTCTTGATTGTATTATTTATTTGTTTGATACACACATAACTAAATGAACTAATGTATTTTGTAAATATGTATAAGACTAGCAGTACACATCGGCTACGCCCGTTGCTTTGTTCCCAGATAGTTTATTATGGTTGAAACATCCCCTCCTTTTCTTTTAATTTCAATAAACAAACACATTGTAACAATCAGCTACCATACGATTTAGAACGTGACTTATTCCCTGTTACAATGACATTTAAAAGGTTTGCCTTCTTTCTCTTTCCTTCTCTCTCTCTCTTTCTGAAACCCACAGTTTTTTAATTTTTTTTTACCCTGTACCTTGTAATTTCTCCGACATAAACGTTTGATCTGATTTAGAAAGACCTGCTTTATAACGCCCGGCCCAGACACGCACGCACACACACATACACTGTTGGCCCGAGAATCCTAGTATCACTTTTCTTTTCTGCTCCCCCCCCCCCCCACCTACCTCCCGCTGTAATACTTTCTCACATAACACAAACTCCCGTTTTCAAGCTTTTCGGCCTTTTTAAAATTACCATTACAAAGACGACCTTAAGTTTTTTAGCATCTTCCGATTGATTGACCCTTTACAACAGTGTTTCCCAAACTTTTGACTAAAGTGTACCCTTGCATAATTTTTTGTAACGCGGTTCACCCCCTCGCCTTTCGTCTATGAGCAGAATGAACATAATAAATGGGTATTGAAAGAAAAGCAGTATAGTTAATAAGGTGCAAGGCGTACCCCACTTTGGGAAACACTGCTTTACAACACACTTTTTCAGTTTCGAATCTATGTAGCATCTATTAATAGTTTTCACCTTTTTTTTTTTTGCATCCTTTAAGAAAATATGACTCTAGAATACTAGATACATCTTTTTAATGCTATTAGGAGTTTTTAAATTTTAGATGACGTCTAAAGGGAAGCGGAAATGAGACTTATGGAAAAATAAATATATTTATTGAGAAATACGCAATTTATGTGCTTTTTCTTTTTCAGCTTTATATATTTTGGGGAAATACCGAAAATAAAATATAAAGGTTTGATAGAAAGCTTGCGGTTTTTTCGCGAATTGCGATGGTCAAGATGAGAAACAGTTAAACCCATTTCTTAGCAAGCGCCTAGGAGGTAAAAGGAACTTGTGTACGAAATTTCATGCAAATCCGTACGACACTTTAAGAGATCTCTTGATCAATCAGCCAGTCAATCAGTGAGTGGTATCTTAGAAATATATAGTAGAAGATTCAATAAAACGGCCATTGTTTTGAAGTGAAGTGTTAAAGCCTAGTGACACCAGTTGATTCTATAACAATGAAACATGAAGGAGCTTCAGTTTAACATAGCTATCTAGTTTATTAATAAATAGTCTAAAATGTAAGCTACATCCTGGTACTAGATTACTTTGTCTATCGATCGAATGTCATCCGTTCCTGCAGCTTCGTTGTGTAAGGTCCTCTTTCTTTGACCTAGTTAGAACTGAACACACGTGCTGTAGGGAGGCTTATTTCCTATAAGGCTAAAAACTAAGCAGAATATGCGCGCGCTTGTCTGTGTTGTGCTTGGCATCTGTATAGTTATTGATATAGAACTTAATGTATTAGACAATGTTTCTTCTAACATCGAGACATTGACATAGAATAATAGCGACTAGTCCTAGTAGAAGACACTAGATGACATAGAATAATATCGACTAGTCCTAGATCTGGTAGAAGACACTAGATGACATAGAATAATATCGACTAGTCCTAGATCTGGTAGAAGACACTAGATGACATAGAATAATATCGACTAGTCCTAGATCTAGTAGAAGACACTAGATGACATAGAATAATATCGACTAGTCCTAGTAGAAGACACTAGATGACATAGAATAATAGCGACTAGTCCTATATCTAGTAGAAGACACTAGATGACATAGAATAATAGCGACTAGTCCTAGTAGAAGACACTAGATGACATAGAATAATAGCGACCTGTCCTAGTAGAAGACACTAGATGACATAGAATAATAGCGACTAGTCCTAGTAGAAGACACTAGATGACATAGAATAATAGCGACTAGTCCTAGTAGAAGACACTAGATGACATAGAATAATAGCGACTAGTCCTAGTAGAAGACACTAGATTAACATTTATTTGGCTCGTCTTCTTACTCGGTCTACTTGTCTGTGTCGACATATCGACTAGATCTCATTCTCTAGCTCATCTTTACTCTTCTCTCTCTCTCTCTCTCTCTCTTGTTTTTTTGCACGTTCTTGTTTCTCTATTCAACAAACAGGTCTGACTTTTTTTTTAAATTAATCATTCTACACATAACATTTAATTTCAACTGAAACTCATCTGCCGAGCGACTATGTAAAGTGAATTAATTCTTAAAAATTCTTCTTCCTAGTGACTGTATTCAATTCCGAATTGTAGGGAAAAGGTTTTTGTTTCAAACGTTCAAAACTCCAGGAGAGCAACAGAGGTCTCAACTTGTGTTGTTTAGGAAAAGCGTCTAAGACGCATTAGAAATTGTATCAATATTAGAACTTTCATTCTGTTTCAACTAGCCGGCTATCTTTGTTATAATATTCTAGTGTGGCTTGGAAGACACCAATAGAAATAATGAACAGCATTGATCTCTTTGTGTTTGTACAGAATCAATCTTGATGCCAACTTTTACTAGAGCTGGACCAGGTTAGACTATATTTCCATTATTAGTCATGGTCGCACTTTCAAGAATAACATCGACCTAGCACTTTTCTTCTCATCGTTGTTCTTACCTTTTGATTTTAAGCAGCGTTTGTCAAACTGTGGGGCGCGACATCTTTAAGCAGCGTTTGTCAAACTGTGGGGCGCGACATCTTTAAGCAGCGTTTGTCAAACTGTGGGGCGCGACATCTTTAAGCAGCGTTTGTCAAACTGTGGGGCGCGACATCTTTAAGCCCTCTCAATGTCAAACTGTGAGCCACGTCATCTTTAAGCAGCGTTTGTCAAACTGTGGGGCGCGACATCTTTAAGCCCTCTCAATGTCAAACTGTGGGGCGCGACATCGTTAAGCCCTCTCAATGTCAAACTGTGGGGGCGACATCTTTAAGCCCTCTCTATGTCAAACTGTGGGGCACGTCATCTTTAAGCAGCGTTTGTCAAACTGTGGGGTGCGACATCTTTAAGCCCTCTCAATGTCAAACTGTGGGGCACATCATCTTTAAGCAGCGTTTGTCAAACTGTGGGGCGCGACATCTTTAAGCAGCGTTTGTCAAACTGTGGGGCGCGACATCTTTAAGCCCTCTCAATGTCAAACTGTGAGGTACGTCATCTTTAAGCAGCGTTTGTCAAACTGTGGGGCGCGACATCGTTAAGCCCTCTCAATGTCAAACTGTGGGGGCGACATCTTTAAGCCCTCTCTATGTCAAACTGTGGGGCACGTCATCTTTAAGCAGCGTTTGTCAAACTGTGGGGCGCGACATCTTTAAGCCCTGTCAATGTCAAACTGTGGGGCACATCATCTTTAAGCAGCGTTTGTCAAACTGTGGGGCGCGATATCTTTAAGCAGCGTTTGTCAAACTGTGGGGCGCGATATCTTTAAGCAGCGTTTGTCAAACTGTGGGGCACATCACCTTTAAGCAGCGTTTGTCAAACTGCGGGGCGCAACGTCTTCAAGCAGCGTTTGTCAAACTGTGAGGCGCGACATCTTTAAGCCCTCTCAATGTCAAACTGTGGGGCGCGTCATCTTTAAGCAGCATTTGTCAAACTGTGGGGGCGACATCTTTAAGCAGCGTTTGTCAAACTGTGGGGCGCGACATCTTTAAGCAGCGTTTGTCAAACTGTGGGGCGCGACATCTTTAAGCAGCGTTTGTCAAACTGTGGGGCACATCACCTTTAAGCAGCGTTTGTCAAACTGCGGGGCGCAACGTCTTCAAGCAGCGTTTGTCAAACTGTGAGGCGCGACATCTTTAAGCCCTTTCAATGTCAAACTGTGGGGCGCGTCATCTTTAAGCCTTCTCAATGGGGCGCACGACCTGTCACAAAAAAAGTGGGACAAAGTTGCATTTTCATTGTAATGATCAATCCATGTATGAAAATTAAGGGAAATGATTTATTTACCAATTTTTCAAAACTTCAAATATTTTAAGAGACGTTAAGGATCGTTTAAAATGTAAGGCCTATATCGTTTCTGTGGACAGAGTCTAAACAATATAGCCTTTAAATATAATATACTCTAAAAAATATAGCCTCTAAATATAATATACTCTAAACAATATAGTCTCTAAATATAATATACTCTAAACAATATAGTCTCTAAATATAATATACTCTAAACAATATAGCCTCTAAATATAATATACTCTAAACAATATAGTCTCTAAATATAATATACTCTAAACAATATAGCCTCTAAATATAATATACTCTAAACAATATAGTCTCTAAATATAATATACTCTAAACAATATAACCTCTAAATATAATATACTCTAAACAATATAGTCTCTAAATATAATATACTCTAAACAATATAGCCTCTAAATATAATATACTCTAAACAATATGGCCTCTAAATATAATATACTCTAAACAATATAGCCTCTAAATATAATATACTCTAAACAATATAGCCTCTAAATATAATATACTCTAAACAATATGGCCTCTAAATATAATATACTCTAAACAATATAGCCTCTAAATATAATATACTCTAAACAATATAGTCTCTAAATATAATATACTCTAAACAATATGGCCTCTAAATATAATATACTCTAAACAATATAGCCTCTAAATATAATATACTCTAAGTCTAAACAATATGCCACTAAAGAACACGTCTCCAATGAAGTGATTCTTCTTAGCTTCCTTATGTCGGAATGGTCAAAATTTTTCACGACTTTTGTAGACCTACATCGTTATTTGGACGTCTTTTGTGTGACAAAAACAAACGGTCAGCGCCTAGCAGTGTAAAACGAAGTTGACCTTATGACGAGCCTATCAAGGACGTGTAGGAGATCTAGTTATATTCATTGTCCCTATCCAGCAAGTACTGACGAATTCTTTATTCAAACTTATTTGGTTCCGTGTATTAGCTCTAGACGACAGGAAAATGCATTTGTCAGTTCGGATTGCAAGGGGAGCGTCCCAGCCTCTTTTCATTGAGAACGTTTGAGAAAAATACAATTTCTTGTTGATACAACTTACAAAATACAATTTCTTGTTGATACAACTTACAAAATACAATTTCTTGTTGATACAACTTACAAAATACAATTTCTTGTTTATACAACTTACAAAATACAATTTCTTGTTTATACAACTTACAAAATACAATTTCTTGTTTATACAACTTACAAAATACAATTTCTTGTTGATACAACTTACAAAATACAATTTCTTGTTTATACAACTTACAAAATACAATTTCTTGTTGATACAACTTACAAAATACAATTTCTTGTTGATACAACTTACAAAATACAATTTCTTGTTGATACAACTTACAAAATACAATTTCTTGTTGATACAACTTACAAAATACAATTTCTTGTTTATACAACTTACAAAATACAATTTCTTGTTGATACAACTTACAAAATACAATTTCTTGTTTATACAACTTACAAAATACAATTTCTTGTTTATACAACTTACAAAATACAATTTCTTGTTTATACAACTTACAAAATACAATTAATTGTTTATACAACTTACAAAATACAATTAATTGTTTATACAACTTACAAAATACAATTAATTGTTTATACAACTTACAAAATACAATTCCTTCTTTATCATCATTGGCCTCCTTCAGTCGTAGAACGACTATGATTCATCTTGCACACTTCCCATTGTGGACGTGGAGCCCTATTTTGGAGAGACACTCCAGTCCACAAATATCGCCGGTTAAGGTCGCTTTTGCTTCGGTGGTAGAGGAGTTGGCCATTTTTCGCATTGACCGTTTTTCTTCCAGGGCTGAGGCCCATGTTCTTTCGCTATCCATAGCCTTCTTGGTCACTGTCTCTCTCCATCTGGTGCGGTCCTTCTTTATACAATTTACAATAAATAATAAGTCCAAAGATAATGACAAGTACAAATTTTAATTTAGATAATACTGAAATAAATTAGAAAAGTACCTGATGACGAGCTTCGCTCGGTTGAATAATTCTTCATGGAAAGTTAATAGTTTCCCGAACTCATTTTAGAAAATCCGAAAAATTGCTTCTATGTTCTATTAGTTCTAAATGTCATAGCACAAAGCAAGTGAAATACAATTGCTTGTAAGTGCCCCTACAGTCTAGACGAATTGTTGCTCAAGTCGAGTTTTTTTCCTTTACAGTTTTTGTGTAAAGCCTGTTATTGGCTTGGAAGAAAGTCTTAGCAGTGTAACTTCTCAAATGGTTACATTCAGACATTTAATCTGTCAGTAGTGCATGAATTCTAAGAACATTGAAACAAAACTTTTGTTACGCTCCATATTCTTTATGGCTTTTTTTTTTACAAAACTTCTGAGCTTTATTTAAGATCAAATGATGCTATATCTCTAGGTTACAAGATAAAGCATGGATTTTTCAACAAAGTTAAATGGCGCACTTTTCTCTGATGGACTTGAAATCAATGCCTTAATGTTTTAAAGAAGGTTTCATCAAATCCATTTTGAGGCATAGAAGTCGGAGCAGTAAAGTCTAAATATAAATGTAAAATGTATTTTTAAGTTAGGATTTATATTTTAATAATTTAGTATCAAAATAAAATATTACACTGCATAATTTTGGAGTACACATAGACTAAATCTATGTTCGTTGTCTATATGAAGTTCAATTATATCATTAGAATAGTACTAAAATAGACATTTTTCTCCATGTAGGGCATACATAGGTGAAATATGTTTGAATATTTTGATTAAAACAAGGCGCTGAATAGGAAGGGAGGAGGAGTGCACAAGATCATTGTTCAAATAAATGTCAAACATTGTCAATATAAAAGTGTACTAAATAAGCCTGTTTGAGTAGTTCAACGTTTCAATTCAAAGCTTCACCATGAGTAAATACACACAAACTTTATACATTAGAATAATTTGGCTTGTCTTTGAGTCTGAAGTTTAAACAGGAGAGCACTATTTCACGTGGTAACGAAGTCCAAGCCGTGACCTACATATTTAGCCGCACACCGCGGCATTTGTAAGTGACTTCCAGCTGTCTCTTTCCGAAGTTGACTGCCACCAGGTGCTGTCTTCTAGGTCAGTTCAACCAGGTGCTGTCTTCTAGGTCAGTTCAACCAGGTGCTGTCTTCTAGGTCAGTTCAACCAGGTGCTGTCTTCTAGGTCAGTTCAAGCAACCAGGTGCTGTCTTCTAGATCAGTTTAACCAGGTGCTGTCTTCTAGGTCAGTTCAACCAGGTGCTGTCTTCTAGGTCAGTTCAAGCAACCAGGTGCTGTCTTCTAGGTCAGTTCAAGCAACCAGGTGCTGTCTTCTAGGTCAGTTCAACCAGGTTCTGTCTTCTAGGTCAGTTCAAGCAACCAGGTGCTGTCTTCTAGGTCAGTTCAACCAGGTGATGTCTTCTATGTCAGTTCAAGCCACCAGCTGCTGTCTTCTAGGTCAGTTCAACCAGCTGCTATCTTCTAGGTCAGTTCAACCAGCTGCTGTCTTCTAGGTCAGTTCAACTAGGTGCTGTCTTCTAGGTCAGTTCAACCAGGTGCTGTCTTCATCATGAGTAAATACACACAAACTTTATACATTAGAATAATTTGGCTTGTCTTTGAGTCTGAAGTTTAAACAGGATAGCACTATTTCACGTGGATACGAAGTCCAAGCCGTGACCTACATATTTAGCCGCACACCGAGGCATTTGTAAGTGACTTCCAGCTGTCTCTTTCCGAAGCCGACTGCCACCAGGTGCTGTTTCTAGGTCAGTTCAACCAGGTGCTGTCTTCTAGGTCAGTTCAACCAGGTGCTGTCTTCTAGGTCAGTTCAAGCAACCAGGTGCTGTCTTCTAGGTCAGTTTAACCAGGTGCTGTCTTCTAGGTCAGTTCAACCAGGTGCTGTCTTCTAGGTCAGTTCAAGCAACCAGGTGCTGTCTTCTAGGTCAGTTCAACCAGGTTCTGTCTTCTAGGTCAGTTCAACCAGGTGATGTCTTCTATGTCAGTTCAAGCCAACAGCTGCTGTCTTCTAGGTCAGTTCAACCAGCTGCTATCTTCTAGGTCAGTTCAACCAGCTGCTGTCTTCTAGGTCAGTTCAACCAGGTGCTGTCTTCTAGGTCAGTTCAAGCCAACAGCTGCTGTCTTCTAGGTCAGTTCAACCAGGTGCTGTCTTCTAGGTCAGTTCAACCAGGTGCTGTCTTCTAGGTCAGTTCAACCAGGTGCTGTCTTCTAGGTCAGTTCAACCAGGTGCTGTCTTCTAGGTCAGTTCAAGCAACCAGGTGCTGTCTTCTAGATCAGTTTAACCAGGTGCTGTCTTCTAGGTCAGTTCAACCAGGTGCTGTTTTCTAGGTCAGTTCAAGCAACCAGGTGCTGTCTTCTAGGTCAGTTCAAGCAACCAGGTGCTGTCTTCTAGGTCAGTTCAACCAGGTGATGTCTTCTATGTCAGTTCAAGCCACCAGCTGCTGTCTTCTAGGTCAGTTCAACCAGCTGCTATCTTCTAGGTCAGTTCAACCAGCTGCTGTCTTCTAGGTCAGTTCAACTAGGTGCTGTCTTCTAGGTCAGTTCAACCAGGTGCTGTCTTCATCATGAGTAAATACACACAAACTTTATACATTAGAATAATTTGGCTTGTCTTTGAGTCTGAAGTTTAAACAGGAGAGCACTATTTCACGTGGATACGAAGTCCAAGCCGTGACCTACATATTTAGCCGCACACCGAGGCATTTGTAAGTGACTTCCAGCTGTCTCTTTTCGAAGCCGACTACCACCAGGTGCTGTCTTCTAGGTCAGTTCAACCAGGTGCTGTCTTCTAGGTCAGTTCAACCAGGTGCTGTCTACTAGGTCAGTTCAACCAGGTGCTGTCTTCTAGGTCAGTTCAAGCAACCAGGTGCTGTCTTCTAGATCAGTTTAACCAGGTGCTGTCTTCTAGGTCAGTTCAACCAGGTTCTGTCTTCTAGGTCAGTTCAACCAGGTTCTGTCTTCTAGGTCAGTTCAACCAGGTTCTGTCTTCTAGGTCAGTTCAACCAGCTGCTATCTTCTAGGTCAGTTCAACCAGCTGCTGTCTTCTAGGTCAGTTCAACCAGGTGCTGTCTTCTAGGTCAGTTCAACCAGGTTCTGTCTTCTAGGTCAGTTCAACTAGGTGCTGTCTTCTAGGTCAGTTCAACCAGGTGCTTTCTTCTAGGTCAGTTCAACCAGGTGCTGTCTTCTAGGTCAGTTCAAGCAACCAGGTGCTGTCTTCTAGATCAGTTTAACCAGGTGCTGTCTTCTAGGTCAGTTCAACCAGGTGCTGTCTTCTAGGTCAGTTCAAGCACCCAGGTGCTGTCTTCTAGGTCAGTTCAACCAGGTGCTGTCTTCTAGGTCAGTTCAAGCCACCAGCTGCTGTCTTCTAGGTCAGTTCAACCAGCTGCTATCTTCTAGGTCAGTTCAACCAGCTGCTGTCTTCTAGGTCAGTTCAACTAGGTAAATACACACAAACTTTATACATTAGAATAATTTGGCTTGTCTTTGAGTCTGAAGTTTAAACAGGAGAGCACTATTTCACGTGGATACGAAGTCCAAGCCGTGACCTACATATTTAGCCGCACACCGAGGCATTTGTAAGTGACTTCCAGCTGTCTCTTTCCGAAGCCGACTGCCACCAGGTGCTGTCTTCTAGGTCAGTTCAACCAGGTGCTGTCTTCTAGGTCAGTTCAACCAGGTGCTGTCTACTAGGTCAGTTCAACCAGGTGCTGTCTTCTAGGTCAGTTCAAGCAACCAGGTGCTGTCTTCTAGATCAGTTTAACCAGGTGCTGTCTTCTAGGTCAGTTCAACCAGGTGCTGTCTTCTAGGTCAATTCAAGCAACCAGGTGCTGTCTTCTAGGTCAGTTCAACCAGGTTCTGTCTTCTAGGTCAGTTCAACCAGGTGATGTCTTCTATGTCAGTTCAAGCCAACAGCTGCTGTCTTCTAGGTCAGTTCAACCAGGTTCTGTCTTCTAGGTCAGTTCAACCAGCTGCTGTCTTCTAGGTCAGTTCAACCAGGTGCTGTCTTCTAGGTCAGTTCAACCAGGTTCTGTCTTCTAGGTCAGTTCAACCAGGTGCTGTCTTCTAGGTCAGTTCAACCAGGTGCTGTCTTCTAGGTCAGTTCAACCAGGTGCTGTCTTCTAGGTCAGTTCAACCAGGTGCTGTCTACTAGGTCAGTTCAACCAGGTGCTGTCTTCTAGGTCAGTTTAAGCAACCAGGTGCTGTCTTCTAGATCAGTTTAACCAGGTGCTGTCTTCTAGGTCAGTTCAACCAGGTTCTGTCTTCTAGGTCAGTTCAAGCCAACAGCTGCTGTCTTCTAGGTCAGTTCAACCAGCTGCTATCTTCTAGGTCAGTTCAACCAGCTGCTGTCTTCTAGGTCAGTTCAACCAGGTGCTGTCTTCTAGGTCAGTTCAACCAGGTTCTGTCTTCTAGGTCAGTTCAACTAGGTGCTGTCTTCTAGGTCAGTTCAACCAGGTGCTGTCTTCTAGGTCAGTTCAACCAGGTGCTGTCTTCTAGGTCAGTTCAAGCAACCAGGTGCTGTCTTCTAGATCAGTTTAACCAGGTGCTGTCTTCTAGGTCAGTTCAACCAGGTGCTGTCTTCTAGGTCAGTTCAAGCACCCAGGTGCTGTCTTCTAGGTCAGTTCAACCAGGTTCTGTCTTCTAGGTCAGTTCAAGCCACCAGCTGCTGTCTTCTAGGTCAGTTCAACCAGCTGCTATCTTCTAGGTCAGTTCAACCAGCTGCTGTCTTCTAGGTCAGTTCAACTAGGTGCTGTCTTCATCATGAGTAAATACACACAAACTTTATACATTAGAATAATTTGGCTTGTCTTTGAGTCTGAAGTTTAAACAGGAGAGCACTATTTCACGTGGATACGAAGTCCAAGCCGTGACCTACATATTTAGCCGCACACCGAGGCATTTGTAAGTGACTTCCAGCTGTCTCTTTCCGAAGCCGACTGCCACCAGGTGCTGTCTTCTAGGTCCGTTCAACCAGGTGCTGTCTTCTAGGTCAGTTCAACCAGGTGCTGTCTACTAGGTCAGTTCAACCAGGTGCTGTCTTCTAGGTCAGTTCAAGCAACCAGGTGCTGTCTTCTAGATCAGTTTTACCAGGTGCTGTCTTCTAGGTCAGTTCAACCAGGTGCTGTCTTCTAGGTCAATTCAAGCAACCAGGTGCTGTCTTCTAGGTCAGTTCAACCAGGTTCTGTCTTCTAGGTCAGTTCAACCAGGTGATGTCTTCTATGTCAGTTCAAGCCAACAGCTGCTGTCTTCTAGGTCAGTTCAACCAGGTTCTGTCTTCTAGGTCAGTTCAACCAGGTGCTGTCTTCTAGGTCAGTTCAACCAGGTTCTGTCTTCTAGGTCAGTTCAACCAGGTGCTGTCTTCTAGGTCAGTTCAACCAGGTGCTGTCTTCTAGGTCAGTTCAACCAGGTGATGTCTTCTATGTCAGTTCAAGCCAACAGCTGCTGTCTTCTAGGTCAGTTCAACCAGGTTCTGTCTTCTAGGTCAGTTCAACCAGATGCTGTCTACTAGGTCAGTTCAACCAGGTGCTGTCTTCTAGGTCAGTTCAAGCAACCAGGTGCTGTCTTCTAGATCAGTTTTACCAGGTGCTGTCTTCTAGGTCAGTTCAACCAGGTGCTGTCTTCTAGGTCAATTCAAGCAACCAGGTGCTGTCTTCTAGGTCAGTTCAACCAGGTTCTGTCTTCTAGGTCAGTTCAACCAGGTGATGTCTTCTATGTCAGTTCAAGCCAACAGCTGCTGTCTTCTAGGTCAGTTCAACCAGGTTCTGTCTTCTAGGTCAGTTCAACCAGCTGCTGTCTTCTAGGTCAGTTCAACCAGGTGCTGTCTACTAGGTCAGTTCAACCAGGTGCTGTCTTCTAGGTCAGTTCAAGCAACCAGGTGCTGTCTTCTAGATCAGTTTTACCAGGTGCTGTCTTCTAGGTCAGTTCAACCAGGTGCTGTCTTCTAGGTCAATTCAAGCAACCAGGTGCTGTCTTCTAGGTCAGTTCAACCAGGTTCTGTCTTCTAGGTCAGTTCAACCAGGTGATGTCTTCTATGTCAGTTCAAGCCAACAGCTGCTGTCTTCTAGGTCAGTTCAACCAGGTTCTGTCTTCTAGGTCAGTTCAACCAGCTGCTGTCTTCTAGGTCAGTTCAACCAGGTGCTGTCTTCTAGGTCAGTTCAACCAGGTTCTGTCTTCTAGGTCAGTTCAACCAGGTGCTGTCTTCTAGGTCAGTTCAACCAGGTGCTGTCTTCTAGGTCAGTTCAACCAGGTGATGTCTTCTATGTCAGTTCAACCAGGTGCTGTCTTCTAGGTCAGTTCAACCAGGTGCTGTCTTCTAGGTCAGTTCAACCAGCTGCTGTCTTCTAGGTCAGTTCAACCAGGTGCTGTCTTCTAGGTCAGTTCAACCAGGTTCTGTCTTCTAGGTCAGTTCAACCAGGTGCTGTCTTCTAGGTCAGTTCAACCAGGTGCTGTCTTCTAGGTCAGTTCAACCAGGTGCTGTCTTCTAGGTCAGTTCAAGCAACCAGGTGCTGTCTTCTAGATCAGTTTAACCAGGTGCTGTCTTCTAGGTCAGTTCAACCAGGTGCTGTCTTCTAGGTCAGTTCAAGCAACCAGGTGCTGTCTTCTAGGTCAGTTCAACCAGGTTCTGTCTTCTAGGTCAGTTCAAGCAACCAGGTGCTGTCTTCTAGGTCAGTTCAACCAGGTGATGTCTTCTATGTCAGTTCAAGCCACCAGCTGCTGTCTTCTAGGTCAGTTCAACCAGCTGCTATCTTCTAGGTCAGTTCAACCAGCTGCTGTCTTCTAGGTCAGTTCAACTAGGTGCTGTCTTCTAGGTCAGTTCAACCAGGTGCTGTCTTCATCATGAGTAAATACACACAAACTTTATACATTAGAATAATTTGGCTTGTCTTTGAGTCTGAAGTTTAAACAGGAGAGCACTATTTCACGTGGATACGAAGTCCAAGCCGTAACCTACATATTTAGCCGCACACCGAGGCATTTGTAAGTGACTTCCAGCTGTCTCTTTCCGAAGCCGACTGCCACCAGGTGCTGTCTTCTAGTTCAGTTAAACCAGGTGCTGTCTTCTAGGTCAGTTCAACCAGGTGCTGTCTACTAGGTCAGTTCAACCAGGTGCTGTCTTCTAGGTCAGTTCAAGCAACCAGGTGCTGTCTTCCAGATCAGTTTAACCAGGTGCTGTCTTCTAGGTCAGTTCAACCAGGTGCTGTCTTCTAGGTCAGTTCAAGCAACCAGGTGCTGTCTTCTAGGTCAGTTCAACCAGATTCTGTCTTCTAGGTCAGTTCAACCAGGTGATGTCTTCTATGTCAGTTCAAGCCAACAGCTGCTGTCTTCTAGGTCAGTTCAACCAGCTGCTATCTTCTAGGTCAGTTCAACCAGGTGCTGTCTTCTAGGTCAGTTCAACCAGGTTCTGTCTTCTAGGTCAGTTCAACCAGGTGCTGTCTTCTAGGTCAGTTCAACCAGGTGCTGTCTTCTAGGTCAGTTCAACCAGGTGCTGTCTTCTTGGTCAGTTCAACCAGGTGCTGTCTTCTAGGTCAGTTCAAGCAACCAGGTGCTGTCTTCTAGGTCAGTTCAACCAGGTGCTGTCTTCTAGGTCAGTTCAAGCCAACAGCTGCTGTCTTCTAGGTCAGTTCAACCAGCTGTGTATCTTCTAGGTCAGTTCAACCAGCTGCTGTCTTCTAGGTCAGTTCAACCAGGTGCTGTCTTCTAGGTCAGTTCAACCAGGTTCTGTCTTCTAGGTCAGTTCAACCAGGTGCTGTCTTCTAGGTCAGTTCAACCAGGTGCTGTCTTCTAGGTCAGTTCAACCAGGTGCTGTCTTCTAGGTCAGTTCAACCAGGTGCTGTCTTCTAGGTCAGTTCAAGCAACCAGGTGCTGTCTTCTAGGTCAGTTCAACCAGGTGCTGTCTTCTAGGTCAGTCCAAGCAACCAGGTGCTGTCTTCTAGGTCAGTTCAACCAGGTGCTGTCTTCTAGGTCAGTTCAAGCAACCAAGTGCTGTCTTCTAGGTCAGTTCAAGCAACCAGGTGCTGTCTTCTAGGTCAGTTTAACCAGGTGCTGTCTTCTAGGTCAGTTCAAGCCAACAGCTGCTGTCTTCTAGGTCAGTTCAACCAGGTTCTGTCTTCTAGGTCAGTTCAACCAGGTGCTGTCTTCTAGGTCAGTTCAACCAGGTTCTGTCTTCTAGGTCAGTTCAACCAGGTGCTGTCTTCTAGGTCAGTTCAACCAGGTGCTGTCTTCTAGGTCAGTTCAACCAGGTGATGTCTTCTATGTCAGTTCAAGCCAACAGCTGCTGTCTTCTAGGTCAGTTCAACCAGGTTCTGTCTTCTAGGTCAGTTCAACCAGATGCTGTCTACTAGGTCAGTTCAACCAGGTGCTGTCTTCTAGGTCAGTTCAAGCAACCAGGTGCTGTCTTCTAGATCAGTTTTACCAGGTGCTGTCTTCTAGGTCAGTTCAACCAGGTGCTGTCTTCTAGGTCAATTCAAGCAACCAGGTGCTGTCTTCTAGGTCAGTTCAACCAGGTTCTGTCTTCTAGGTCAGTTCAACCAGGTGATGTCTTCTATGTCAGTTCAAGCCAACAGCTGCTGTCTTCTAGGTCAGTTCAACCAGGTTCTGTCTTCTAGGTCAGTTCAACCAGCTGCTGTCTTCTAGGTCAGTTCAACCAGGTGCTGTCTACTAGGTCAGTTCAACCAGGTGCTGTCTTCTAGGTCAGTTCAAGCAACCAGGTGCTGTCTTCTAGATCAGTTTTACCAGGTGCTGTCTTCTAGGTCAGTTCAACCAGGTGCTGTCTTCTAGGTCAATTCAAGCAACCAGGTGCTGTCTTCTAGGTCAGTTCAACCAGGTTCTGTCTTCTAGGTCAGTTCAACCAGGTGATGTCTTCTATGTCAGTTCAAGCCAACAGCTGCTGTCTTCTAGGTCAGTTCAACCAGGTTCTGTCTTCTAGGTCAGTTCAACCAGCTGCTGTCTTCTAGGTCAGTTCAACCAGGTGCTGTCTTCTAGGTCAGTTCAACCAGGTTCTGTCTTCTAGGTCAGTTCAACCAGGTGCTGTCTTCTAGGTCAGTTCAACCAGGTGCTGTCTTCTAGGTCAGTTCAACCAGGTGATGTCTTCTATGTCAGTTCAACCAGGTGCTGTCTTCTAGGTCAGTTCAACCAGGTGCTGTCTTCTAGGTCAGTTCAACCAGCTGCTGTCTTCTAGGTCAGTTCAACCAGGTGCTGTCTTCTAGGTCAGTTCAACCAGGTTCTGTCTTCTAGGTCAGTTCAACCAGGTGCTGTCTTCTAGGTCAGTTCAACCAGGTGCTGTCTTCTAGGTCAGTTCAACCAGGTGCTGTCTTCTAGGTCAGTTCAAGCAACCAGGTGCTGTCTTCTAGATCAGTTTAACCAGGTGCTGTCTTCTAGGTCAGTTCAACCAGGTGCTGTCTTCTAGGTCAGTTCAAGCAACCAGGTGCTGTCTTCTAGGTCAGTTCAACCAGGTTCTGTCTTCTAGGTCAGTTCAAGCAACCAGGTGCTGTCTTCTAGGTCAGTTCAACCAGGTGATGTCTTCTATGTCAGTTCAAGCCACCAGCTGCTGTCTTCTAGGTCAGTTCAACCAGCTGCTATCTTCTAGGTCAGTTCAACCAGCTGCTGTCTTCTAGGTCAGTTCAACTAGGTGCTGTCTTCTAGGTCAGTTCAACCAGGTGCTGTCTTCATCATGAGTAAATACACACAAACTTTATACATTAGAATAATTTGGCTTGTCTTTGAGTCTGAAGTTTAAACAGGAGAGCACTATTTCACGTGGATACGAAGTCCAAGCCGTAACCTACATATTTAGCCGCACACCGAGGCATTTGTAAGTGACTTCCAGCTGTCTCTTTCCGAAGCCGACTGCCACCAGGTGCTGTCTTCTAGTTCAGTTAAACCAGGTGCTGTCTTCTAGGTCAGTTCAACCAGGTGCTGTCTACTAGGTCAGTTCAACCAGGTGCTGTCTTCTAGGTCAGTTCAAGCAACCAGGTGCTGTCTTCCAGATCAGTTTAACCAGGTGCTGTCTTCTAGGTCAGTTCAACCAGGTGCTGTCTTCTAGGTCAGTTCAAGCAACCAGGTGCTGTCTTCTAGGTCAGTTCAACCAGATTCTGTCTTCTAGGTCAGTTCAACCAGGTGATGTCTTCTATGTCAGTTCAAGCCAACAGCTGCTGTCTTCTAGGTCAGTTCAACCAGCTGCTATCTTCTAGGTCAGTTCAACCAGGTGCTGTCTTCTAGGTCAGTTCAACCAGGTTCTGTCTTCTAGGTCAGTTCAACCAGGTGCTGTCTTCTAGGTCAGTTCAACCAGGTGCTGTCTTCTAGGTCAGTTCAACCAGGTGCTGTCTTCTTGGTCAGTTCAACCAGGTGCTGTCTTCTAGGTCAGTTCAAGCAACCAGGTGCTGTCTTCTAGGTCAGTTCAACCAGGTGCTGTCTTCTAGGTCAGTTCAAGCCAACAGCTGCTGTCTTCTAGGTCAGTTCAACCAGCTGTGTATCTTCTAGGTCAGTTCAACCAGCTGCTGTCTTCTAGGTCAGTTCAACCAGGTGCTGTCTTCTAGGTCAGTTCAACCAGGTTCTGTCTTCTAGGTCAGTTCAACCAGGTGCTGTCTTCTAGGTCAGTTCAACCAGGTGCTGTCTTCTAGGTCAGTTCAACCAGGTGCTGTCTTCTAGGTCAGTTCAACCAGGTGCTGTCTTCTAGGTCAGTTCAAGCAACCAGGTGCTGTCTTCTAGGTCAGTTCAACCAGGTGCTGTCTTCTAGGTCAGTCCAAGCAACCAGGTGCTGTCTTCTAGGTCAGTTCAACCAGGTGCTGTCTTCTAGGTCAGTTCAAGCAACCAAGTGCTGTCTTCTAGGTCAGTTCAAGCAACCAGGTGCTGTCTTCTAGGTCAGTTTAACCAGGTGCTGTCTTCTAGGTCAGTTCAACCAGGTGCTGTCTTCTAGGTCAGTTCAACCAGGTGCTGTCTTCTAGGTCAGTTTAACCAGGTGCTGTCTTCTAGGTCAGTTCAAGCAACCAGGTGCTGTCTTCTAGGTCAGTTCAACCAGGTGCTGTCTTCTAGGTCAGTCCAAGCAACCAGGTGCTGTCTTCTAGGTCAGTTCAACCAGGTGCTGTCTTCTAGGTCAGTTCAAGCAACCAAGTGCTGTCTTCTAGGTCAGTTCAAGCAACCAGGTGCTGTCTTCTAGGTCAGTTCAACCAGGTGCTGTCTTCTAGTTCAGTTCAACCAAGTGCCTGTCTTCTAGTTCAGTTCAAGCAACCAAGTGCTTTCTTCTAGGTCAGTTAAACCAACCAGGTGCTGTCTTCTAGGTCAGTTCAACCAGGTGCTGTCTTCTAGGTCAGTTCAAGCAACCAGGTGCGTCTTCTAGATCAGTTCAAGCAACCAGGTTCTTTCTAGGTCAATGAAAGCAGGCGCCTGAACTGGTCTCTAAAAGCGTTTCTTGGCACCGCTGTTACGCCAAACACCTTTCAGCTCACCAAAACAAGATTGCCTTTGGCATACGTACGTTCCCCATACGTGATACGTGCTCTGCCCAGCGAACTAGAAGCAGTCGCTATATACTGTCCATACCGGCATCGCTGTTGTGTCTATAATCGAGCGCAAACATGTTTCTGTTACAGATAGACCACACACAAAAAACAACAACAACCTATTAAATGAGTCACAGAGCAATTCATAAATATTCGTTCATTTCAGTTTTGTACACCAACAATGTCTGAAAAAAAAAAGATTTCATTGCTTGTCCAAACTTTACTTTCATATTCTAGACTGTAAAACTACTAGATTATGTTGATCATATAAATCCAATGCTGTAAAACTACTATAGCGTCTATACTATAGAATCCATCTCCAACCACATGATAATATTGATAAAACAACAACAACAAAAAACTGTCATGTGATAGCCATTGTGTATTACGAAATTTGTATAGAAGAGATAGAGAATGACGTGGCTAAATGTTGTTTGTTTACGATTGGTGAATGAGGTCCATTGTGAGCCTTGTACTTTGTTAATCCCAGCTTTTTTTTTATTGACATCGGAACAGAGGCGTCACTTGGGTACGTGTCATTTTGTGCGAGGAGCTCGTTATGTCTCCCCTTTTTGTTTCACCCCTCCCCCCTCCCCCCAAATATAATTCGCAATTGATTTGTTCTTTTTGTTGAACCACTATACACCAATTTTAGAACCTCTATTTATTGAGTGCCGACTGTTCAATATTCGTTATTTATAACATTTTATCAGTAGTTATACCATATATAAAAATGTTAACTTATTATAATTAGAAACAGAACATATTTCCTTTTACTTTGGAAAGCTCCTTAGGGTAAAAGGTTTACTATGCTGTTAGGTTTGTAACGACAAATGACACACCTTGAATAATTAGTTTTGTGTGGCCTGTCTTTCCGTCCCTCCGTCCCGTTTAGATATCAGAAACTAGAAGAGAAAATGAAAATCGGACATATGATATTTTAGATCATTCAAAGTTCTGATGCTACGGCTCCTTTTTTGTTTTCCAAAAGTGAACCATCTAATTTTTAAAATTATTTATGCAAGCAAATTAAAAAAAACAACAACACTTTTTAATGAAAAACTTAGGGGAGGTAAGTTTTTTAAAAAGGTCATAGACCTCTTCATTAATAAATCAAGCTTTATTCATAGATTCGCGTATTGGAAGGCTACAAACAATTTGCATGTAAGGTAAAAATGGAAAAAGTATCAATGAATCATTATAAAATAGATTTTCCATTTATTAACTTATTCACGGAATAGAATACTGATTCAAATGTTGTTTTTAAAAATAATTGTTATACAAACTTAATTTTAGTTGAAAGTTTTGTAAATAGCAACGAAGTACTTTTATAGCTCGTAGCTTTGACATACCGGTATCTTCATGATACACTTAACAAAAAATGTGCCTGACAGCTTGTCTGGTTCGTGTCTGGTTAACAGATATAGGCCCCATACCCAGCTCTTACGGGGTCCTTCATGACCGACCCGTCTGTATAACAGTAAATGGCATGGGGGGTAGGTCTTTTGTGTGTCCAATGCCATTTTCCTTAGTAAATCCGGGGGTGTGTATCGTTTTGTGGCCCCCTCCAACCAGTGTATTGTGAAATTTATGGGAGGGATGGGCTGTCTCCTCCAGGGCGGGCACGTGCTTATCCGTCGGATTGGGACACGATCAGTGGAGATGCCAGCTTGAGCACTCAAATTTTGCGCGTAGTGCATAAATGATGTCCGTTTTATCCTATTACGTACTCTCCACTGAGTGACTAATGTATGGTTCGGGAGCCCTGGTTCGCCCCTTTTGTAGCGTTCCAGGACTGTTAGCACGGCGCGCTCTCTCCTCTGGCTGAGAGGAGCCACATTGGACATGATTTCTGCAGCGGAAGTTGGGCTCGTTTTATAGGTGCCGCAAATGAATCTGAGAGCCTGGGCCTGTACATGGTCGAGTGATTCGAGGGCAGTCTTGCTTGCGTACACCTGCACGGGCAGGCTGTACTCGATTTGGGATCTGACAGCCCCTGTGTACAGTGTGCGGAGCATGTCAGCTCGGGCGCCCCACTAGCTTTCTGAGTAACCCTAACTTCTCCGAGGCCTTTCGTTCAACATCCTGGATGTGCAAGTGCATTGAGAGCTACCTATCTAGGGTAACTCCTAGATATTTTGGCGTGTTTTCACGTTGGAGTCGCAGCCCACCGAGTTGGATCTCGAATGGGGCCCCAAGAATGTCGATTCCCAGGCTGAACAGGCACCAGGTCGTTTTGGCAACGTTAATTCGTATCTGCCATTTTGAACAATACGAGGAGATGGTATGGAGGTCGGCTTGTAATGCTGCCTGTAGTTGGTCAGTTTTCTTCCCGGTTGACCAGAGGACAATGTCATCAGCATATAGCACTTTGCGACACCGGAGTGAGCTGGGCAAATCGTTAAGATAGGCCATGAAAAGGATACATGAGAGGGCGGATCCCTGGGGTAACCCTCTTATAGGGGTGTTTTCCCCACTTAGAGAATACTGGAACTGTGTTCGTGTTTTCCTCTCAGTTAGGAATTGTTTTATCCAGTTGTAGGTCCGCCCGCGTACGCCCATGGCTCTAAGCTTAATATAGAGGCCTTGCTTCCACACCCGGTCATAAGCCTGTTTTAGGTCAATAAAAATTGCATATGTGATCTCGGACCTCTGGAACCCGTCGGCCACCTCCTGCATGAAAACCGTGACCTGGTCGATCGGGCTCAAGCCTGCCCTAAAGCCAAACTGCGCTCTGGCGCTAGGATACCGGCACTCTCAAAGCTCCACACGAGTCGCTCGCTGATCATCCGTTCTACTATCCTACCGATAGTGGAGGTCAGGGATATGGGTCTGTAGGACTCCACGTTAGTCGCGTCTTTGCCCTTTTTGAGTATTGGAACAATGGTAGCACAGCGCCAGGCCCTGGACTCTACCCAGGTTCGATTCGCAAACTCAAGGAGTTTGTCTTTCGCTATACCCCCGAGGTGTTTTACCATCTCGGGAGTGACCTTGTCTGGCCCCGGAGCCTTTCTTTTTTGCACTTGGCTATCGCTCTGTCCAGCTCAGCACGGCAGAAGGGTGCGTTGCACGTGTCCAGGTCTTCAGACCCATTCGACTCCCTCTCGAGTCTTTTATGCTCCTTGTTCAGGGCTATAGACGTGGCTGTCATCTTTTCGGACTTGCTTATTGAAGCGAAATATTTATTAAGCAAGTTAGCCATTTTTTTGTCTTTAGCTACTCGATCCCCCTTGGGTGAAAATAATGGGGTGGCTGTACGCGCCAAATCTTTGGCCTCAAGATTGCGAAGAAGACGCCAGGCTTTGGAAGTATCCCGAAGATCCAACCCGGCTCAGGCATCCCTCCAGTGGTCCGCCCGTACACGTTGGGCCACCTCGCTGGCCTTCCGACATAATGCGTTAAACTCCCTGCAGCATTCGGGAGTCCCCTTTTTTTGTGCTCTGCGCCTCGCCCGTTACCTGGCCCTGACTATTCGATCTAATTCTCGGGACCAGGCGGGTCTATGCCGTGTGCCGGGATAGGTCTTTGCCCAAAGAGAGACCCGCGAATCAGCCGGGTCCCAGGAGAACCCGAACAACCCTCGAGTTGGTGTCCAGCGCTATCCGCTTTTCGGAGATCCCGTTAGGTCTCTTACTCACCGTTGCCCCGGGGCCCCACAGGGGGGGGGGGCTGGACATAACCCCTTTGATTGCCTTTTACACTTGCCGGCTGCTCATTCATCAGCGGCAAGCAACCAGTACGGTTGGGTGTTACCAGCAGGGTGTTCACTCGGCGACCACTATGAGGTGGTACTGGAACGCCGAGTAGTGACTCTCCAAGTTTCTGAACCGTATAGAAGGACAGACTTAACGTTTGTATTATAGATTCGTATCTTGTTGTGTAGAGATAATGCCTTGGAGCGCCAGATAGTTAGAAGAGTTGAAAAGGCAAACCTAGCTTTATTGATCCGAAATAGTATATCATCATCAGCTCCGCCGAACATTATGCACGAGTGTAATTAGTTAAATACTAAATTAAGTACAACTGTTCATTTGTGGTGAAATGTGACAAGTAAACATACGATAACAAATTTTAAAAAAAAATTCGAAAAGTTGGTTTGTATATACATTTATTTATATTTATGCAGCCCCCCCATTCCCAAAATTTTTGTAATGCGGCCCTTGATAGGGAAGGTTGCCCACCCATGTCCAACTCTTACTAGTCTGTGAGATATAGTCCATGTGTATCGTCAGTCGAGGCCACCTTTGTCATCTTGTTTTTATTATTTTTATTCATTAGTCCGAAACACGCCGCGGGCCGTATTAAACATTTCCAAAGGCGGAGGTGGCCTGCGGGCCGTAGTTTGCCCATCACTGTTCTAACATTTATAACATTTGTTTCCCAGACTGTGTTCTGCGGGACCCTAGTGTTTCGAGAGGCCTGAATGTTCCACAAACTATTGGTGTTTAATAGTGATGGGAACTAAACTAAATTTTTTTAGTTAAACTAAAACTAAGTTTGAACTAAAAAAAAAGTAATTAAACTTTTAGTTAACCACAAATTGAAAAAAATAGTTAAACTAAACTAAAAAACTTTAGTTAAACTTTTACTAACTATTTTGACCTTTTATAAGGACGAAACAGCCAAACATGAAAATATAAAGCACAACCAATCTCTTTAGCAAAATGTTTGTGCACGAGAAAATATTTAAATGTCTTTATGGGATATATGTAGATCTTAATAGAATCACTAGAATGATACTATTATAGAAAGAAATTAGAAGTAATTGTCGAAGTTCTAATATAAGTATTATAAGTTACCTTTTAGAAGTAATGATAAAACTGCATGTTGACTCTCTAACTAACTCTAGATTCTATAATATTTTGGATCTAATATCTTCTACAAACGAAATGATCAGAAATATAATCTGGATCTAGAATTAGATCTAGCTACTAGACCTAGACCTAGATCAAATAATTAATATTTTAATCTAAAAATAATCTAAGAAATACTAGTTACTACTACTACTAGACCTAGATCTAAAATCTAGAGTCTAGTCTAGTAGATATCTTAGTAACTCTAGATCTAGAGATTTTAGATTTTATTATAATTATGACTATAACTAGAGTAGGTATGGGTATTTAGATCTATATACTCTAGTAGATAATACTAGATTTAGATCTAATAGATCTAGATAGAATCTAGTAGATATAAGTATATTTATAATAGATGTAGATCTAGAATCTCGTCTAGATTTAGTTAATTTAGTATTAGATCTAGTTTAGTGACGACTATTATTAGTATTATAGATCTATTATCTATGCATCTTAGGTCTTAGTATAATAAGTAATCTAGATAGATCTATATCAAGATCTAATCTAGACTCTAATTCTAGAATAGTTACATATTATAGTTATAGACAAGAATCTCTAAACTAATGGATCTAGTCTAATAAAGTAAAGTAATATAGATTTCATTATTAATAATAATAGATCTATTCTATATTATTGACTTATAATTTTAAATTTACATCTAGATCTAAGACTAAGAATAGATCTACTAAGAGTTAGACTCTACTTAAGACTAAAATAATTAAATAGATCTATATTGACTATTATGACTATTGATCTAATAGTAGTATAAGTATTCAGTAGTAATAGACTAAACTAATAATACTAATAGACTTAGACGTCACTTGACTCTAACTCTAGATCTAGTAAAAAGTTTTTAAAGAGTCGACATTTCTTTTAGATCTATAGTAAAGCAAAATTCTTTGCCTGCAGCTATACAGGAACACACTGGTGTTTAATAAAAAGCAGCAAAATGTAGATCTATAGAATCAGGATTTACCAAGCAGTGAAACTTGCTAGAAATATAATGAACACGTGTATTTTTTCGAAATGGCGGGAATAGCGACCATTATAGGGTAAAGGTCAAAAGGCTTTCTAGTGACCTGTGCACCCTCTTGTTTATTCTCCTCTCTGTTTTTCGATATATATATTCTCCAAATTAGATAGATCTAAATATTTATTGATATGTATGTTAAAAAAGTTTGTAAAATTTGTAATTAAACTTTTTAGTTTGTAACTAAAAAAAAATAATTAAACTAGGATTTTAACTAAACTTTTATTTTTTAATTAAACTTTGGCCTTAACTAATTTTTTTTAGTTAAACTAAAAGTTAGCAACTTTTTAGTTAACTTTTGCCCATCACTAGTGTTTAATGAACTAGAAGTTCCCCCGTGAATTAAGCTCTCTTGAAAAGTGGGCCCGTTGACTACTCAGAATTGAGACATGATCCGTAAGGGACAAAGTGTTGGGAACCGCTGGTGTATCAATAGTGATCTACCCCTTCTCGCAGTACATAACCAATACAAACTAAGTACCTTGGTTTTAGAAAGTGGTTCTTATCTAGTGACAGAAACATAATTTGTTTCGCTACAAAACAGGTAGCTTAGTAGTTTGAGATACACTGTTACAGAGGTTGCAAAGTCATAAAAAAAAAACTGTGTCCTACTGAGTTATTGGTAACAAAGAAGATTTTACGTTAAAAAAAAGGTAAGAACTCTGAGATATTAGCGTATGTCTCTATGTGTACATTCTCAGATATTAGCGTATGCCTCTATGTGTACATTCTCAGATATTAGCGTATGCCTCTATGTGTACACTCTCAGATATTAGCGTATGCCTCTATGTGTACACTCTCAGATATTAGCGTATGTCTCTATGTGTACATTCTCAGATATTAGCGTATGCCTCTATGTGTACATTCTCAGATATTAGCGTATGCCTCTATGTGTACACTCTCAGATATTAGCGTATGCCTCTATGTGTACACTCTCAGATATTAGCGTATGTCTCTATGTGTACATTCTCAGATATTAGCGTATGCCTCTATGTGTACATTCTCAGATATTAGCGTATGCCTCTATGTGTACACTCTCAGATATTAGCGTATGTCTCTATGTGTACATTCTCAGATATTAGCGTATGCCTCTATGTGTACATTCTCAGATATTAGCGTATGCCTCTATGTGTACATTCTCAGATATTTGTCTACACTCTCAGATGTATGTTGCTGTATACCTCTATGTGTACACTCACATATTAGTCTATGGTACCCATAGAGCTTAGTCAATTGTACACTTGGATATTAGTCTATGGGTACATTTAGATATTAGTCTATGGGTACATTTAGATATTAGTCTATGGGTACATTTAGATATTAGTCTATGGGTACATTTAGATATTAGTCTATGGGTACATTTAGATAATAGTCTGCTGGTACATTTAGATATTAGTCTATGGGTACATTTAGATATTAGTCTATGGGTACATTTAGATATTAGTCTATGGGTACATTTAGATATTAGTCTATGGCACTGGCGGATCCAGGGGGGGGCGGTAGGGGCGATCGCCTCCCCCCCCCACTCGGACGAATTATAGTATAGAATTCACACAATTTGTATGCGAATTTATTACTTATATTAATAATATATACTAATTATTTATATTTCAACCTACTTTTAGATTATTTCGCCCCCCCCCCCTTTTCTATTATTTTGGCCGATTTGGTAGGGTCGGGAAGGGGCGATGGCATCAATCCGCCCCCCCCCCCCAACCATAAACTTTCGAGTGGGGGGGGCGGTCCTATTTATTTGTAGAAATCACAGTTTGCTAACAGAATCAGTTAAATATCTATATGATTAAAACTTGTTATTGGTATTTTAACCGGTCTTTATATAATTTCGTTCACCTGTTGGCCGATTGGAAGGGGAAGAAAAAATACCTCCACCGCCCTTCCCGTCTAAACCCTTAGAGTGGGGGGGCGGTCCTACTTTTATGGAGAAATCAGAGTATGTGAACAAAATTAGTCGAATATCTATATAATATAAACAGGTGGAAGTGCGATACATGCAATCCCCTTCCCCCCATCGGACAAATCAATACTTTTTCTTTTTGTATTATAGTAAGAAATTACAAAATTACAAAAATCTGTCACTAATATAATTTATATATGCTATAAAGTAAATTCTTATATCGAGTCGCCCAACCCTTATTCTTTAATGCAAAATGCAATCAATAGCAGAAATTATAAAAACGAGCGAGAATTAATAGTTTTCATTTTACCGCCCTTGCCCTTTCCAGACAGAGTTTGTGTAATTTGACATGAATTTATCATAACTATTTTAAGAAAGACTTTGCTTTGGAAAAGTTATAATTCAAACGAAATTTTTCAATATAACAGTGACGGTTGAGATGAGTTCAAAAGCCAGATAATCTTTTCCTAGTCACTTTTTCCAACCTTTACTCTATCTCATATTTTTCTAGTTAAATAAATTTAGGACTATAACTCACAATGTATGCTAGAATTTTATTGAATATTATTAATCGAATATTTTTTTTTCGGCGGCGATCCTCAAAACCTTGATCTAAATATGTGGGGTATCTATCTAATCTTTTCAAAGAACAAATCGGTTTTATTTGCAATGTATTAAGGGACTATAAATTCATATTAGAATATTTTTCTCATTATTAAAATGGCACTTTATAATAGAATGAATAATGAGCTGTAGGGCACGAGAATGCGTTATTGCAGTGAAGAATGCCAGAAAACGCTTTTAGCGTCGAGGCTTCGCCCCGAACCTCACTGATGAATAATAAGCTGTAGATGTCAGGAGCATGCGTTTCTGCAGTGAGAAATGCAAGAAAACGCTTTTGGCGTCGGGGCTTCGCCCCGAACACCACTAATAAGTAATGAGCTGTAGATGTCAGGAGAAGGCGTTTCAGCCGTGAAAAATGCAAGAAAACGCTTTTGGCGTCGGGGCTTCGCCCCGAACCCCACTGATAAATAATGAGCTGTAGATGTCAGAAGAATGCGTTTCTGCAGAGAAAAATGCAAGAAAACGCTTTTGGGCTTCGCCCCGAACCCCACTGAACAAGCTTACAGCGCGCTCCCAGACTCCCAAGCTTGCAAGAGAAAGACTGTTTTTTTTTTTTGTTTTTTTTTGCCGAAGATTGAGAAACAGTCTTATTTTATTCTCATATATCGAATATATATATATATATATATATATATATATATATATATATATATATATATATATATATATATATATATATATATATATATGCTGTACCCACGTTTATGCATAGGGTTAGAGTTTACTGGGCGTTAGGGTTAGGGTTTGGAAAAAAATCGCCCCCCCCCACTCCAAAGTTCTGGATCCGCCAGTGGTCTATGGGTACATTGAGATATTAGTCTATGGGTACATTTAGATATTAGTCTATGGGTACATTTAGATATTAGTCCATTGGTACATTTAGATATTAGTCTATAGGTACATTCAGATATTAGTCTATAGGTACATTCAGATATTAGTCTATGGGTACATTTAGATATTAGTCTACGGGTACATTTAGATATTAGTCTATGGGTACATTTAGATATTAGTCTATGGGTACATTGAGATATTAGTCTATGGGTAAATTGAGATATTAGTTTATGGGTACATTTAGATATTAGTCTACGGTTATAGTCAGATATTGGTCTATGGGTACATTCTAATATTAGTCTTTGGGTACACTCACATATTAGTCTATGGGTAAATTCAGATATTAGTCTATGGGTACATTTAGATATTAGTCTAAGGGTATATTTGGATATTAGTCTACGGTTATAGTCTGATATTGGTCTATGGGCACACTCAGATATTAGTCTATGGGTAAATTCAGATATTAGTCTACGGTTATAGTCAGATATTGGTCTATGGGCACACTCAGATATTAGTCTATATTACATTCGGACATTTATTTATGGATAGACTTAAGATATTAGTTAATGCCTGACAACTAAATACAAAGTAAAATATATGTGTCAAGGAACTTAGTGACATCCGTAGGGTAATCACGTGACCTCTAGTTGCTCAAGTATTGTGTTGTAAATAAGTTGAAGCCTAATGTAATTCCAAAGTACGCTTGACAATAAGGGATTGGGGGATTTACAACTAGTCAAGGAAGTGTAGACAGTTGGGTGTGCTAAGTTGAGTTGAGTTGGCCCACTAGTACAATATTCATTCATAGTCTTATGACCTTTAGTTATTTACAACAACGAATTTAACTTTAATAACTGAAAAGAAGATAAATGATATCGGATTACTAGAAAATAATATTTTAAGTATTTCAAGCAAATATGGATACCCCTAAAAGAAGTCATTCTCAAAAGGGAGTAAGTAAATTTGTCCTTTTCATTTAACTTTCAACATTGTACCTTAGTGCCTGTCTTAAAGCAGACATGACTTGATGATTTCATGGATTGCTTTGATACCAGACTCGTTACGTAGACATGTTTTTGGTTTACAAATAGTTAGTATTTTTACCGGAACATTTTTTTAAGGGAACAACCCGTATCCCATACTTCTAGCCCAGGTAGCACTTAAGGATAAACTACCTTTACCTTAGTTCTTCAATGAATGTATTCCAAAGGTACAAGCCTTTTCACAATTGAGCCCCTCACATGCTCCATGTCTCATCCCGTACAAATCTGACACCCTTTAGACACATATTTCTTAGGCTTATCAAGTCTGTCAGGGGCGAGATCGGCGTACAAATTATAATAATAGCAATGTCTTCTACTTCTGACATTAAGGATGAGGACAATGTCTCACATGATTACGCTACCCAGTTGTGACCAGCATTTGTTTCTGATTTAGATAAAGCCGTTGTCAATTGGGGATCTTTTTAAGTTTTCATTAAGCCTTCTGCGTCTGTCTTCTATAAAGGCTTTTCTCTGGGTCTCAAATGTGTGTCCCGCGTCCTTCGTGAGAGCTCTCCAACTGTCTCTTTCCGAGCTCACCTGCTGCCAGCTACTTTCCTCTATGCCAATGAGGACGAAATGGCGCCTGATTCGATCTTTATAGCACTTACGGCATGCGGTCGTCTCCCATGTGGGATAAGTGTCCGACCCTGCGCAACTGTTGAACGGTAAGTAGTGCTATACTATACTATACTGTCCACACTAGCTTCCAGTAGAACATAGTTATTTGTAAGGTAGTTGTGTCAGCGTATGCCCATTATGTAGAAGAGGCACATTTGATTGAAGCGTTGTGGGAGCCTTAGATGCCTTCTATAGAGCACCAAGGTCTCAGAGCCACTACTAGGTAGACATTGATTTTTGTAGACAACTGGAGCGATGTATTCTGCCACACTCTCGCTTGAACGCGTTCAAAAGCGCTAATTGCTTAGCTAGACGGCTATCAACTTCTCTTGAAAATGATGTAAAGTGGTCTACCACGTTAAGGGGTTGTCCATTTACAGTGATCTATGGGGCTGAGTAGTTTTTTTTTAGGTGACTGCAGAAACATGAGTTCTGTTGTTTTTTTCTGAGGTTTATTGTAATACCGATAGAAGCGGCAGTGTACGCTAATTCGTTGACGGTGAGCTGGAGCTCATATTCTATGTGAATTATTAGTTACTAGTAGCATGTTCATCTATAAAAAAAAAACAAGAGAGTTATTTTACACTATTTTCACAAGTTTGACAAGTTAATATGAGAAATTATTGCATTTTGATTTGCTTTGCTTTCCAAACAGCGGACCCAATTGGCCATACTTGGATAAGTGTGAAATCACAAATTGTTTTTACAAATCTTTTATCAACTCTATGTTTCTCCCACATCTCGGATCAAGTTAAAATTTTGAACAATTATTTTTTGAATAGGGTTTGTTGGACTAGTCCGTTTCGTTTCTTTGATTAAAAAGTATTGGGCCGGAAGTCGCTTTTTTCCTTATATATCTTTGCATTTTTCAGTTCTCTCTTTAAATTAAACTGACATTATTATGCTATAATTTTAAGTGTGCCTGATAGAGAAAAAAAATTCTGCACAAAAATACGGGTAGTTGTGATAAAACCCGATAGAGGCTATAAAAAGAAAAGACCTGAAGCTAGCGCGTAAAACTACACATTTACAGTACTTTATTTGATGAGTATTTTACCCAAGATCTGTGTTGTTTTTTTAGGACTAGCTTATTTCAAGTACCCGTCATTTTCCGATACACAATTTCATACACAAAATAATTGTTGAAAAAAATTGTAGTGATTTTAAACTTTAAATGATTACTTAAAAAGGTGTCACTCTAATCAATTTTGAATATTATTTTGCTATGAATGTCACTGTCTATTTTGTGTCTGTTCTATTTTTCTTGTGTAAAGGGGTCGTTTTTCTCCTAATGGGTATACCTGATTTCTCCAAGCAGCCATTGTAAAATATTGGTCCTAAATAATGCTATGTTCTTAAGCGAAAAATCACATGGCTGCATTATGATGAATGTACGTGTTAGTTCAATATTTCATTCAGTTTCATTTTTTTTCTGTTAGACAAAGTCATATGGCAAATTTTTGTTTATATCCTAATTCTAAAAAGGAATAATAATTAGAATTATACAGTAAAAATAATCACTAAGTTTTTTTTTAATAGTTTTGAAAGTCTAACTGATAAGATTACAAAGAGAGTTTGTGTTTTTGCAGATGTACACAAGCTACTTTATAAGTCAGTCCTTCTCTTCTAATTGTTTAGAAATGTAGGCTTCGATTTAAGAAGTTACCAACTTCAAACAACTCTTCCATAAAACTTTGTATTTAAAAAATAAATTTATCCAATGCTCGAAATCCTGCTTGTATACTTAGGCCCCTATTTAAATCGACCCGGTATCAATGTATTAAGTAGCAATAACCCCGCAAAAAAAAAATTAAATGAAAGAAGATTGAGATATACATATATTTTGTGACTGTACGCACCTGTACAGGGTACCGGCACTTTTTTTCAATGTCGGGAAAAATGATTACTTTTTCTTGTAATTCAACGTTAATTGTTAATTTATTATTAGTTGAAAGTTAGGCAATCTATCACAGAGTACCGGCACCTATTTTTTATTTTTACAAAAAAAGCACTTTATATACTTTTAGTCGACATGCCGTATTATTAACAACACCTCTATGTGAACTTCTCAATCATCTAGAGTCTTAGACAGTTATTATTTTAGACTAGATTTAAGTAGAGTCTAGACCTAGATAAAAAAAATTAAAATAATCAGTCATTATAGACATCATTCGCAATTTTATTATTAGGTCTAGGCATTGAAAAGTAAATCTATTAATAAACTATAATAGATCTAAGTACTAACTTATTAAATAAGTCATTATAAGTAGAAGTATTATAATGAATATTGTATAGATCTAGATTGACTAGATTATAGATAGATTAAGTATAGAGTATAGTAAACGTATTATAGTATTATTAAATCTATGTCCTATGTCTATATCTAATAATCTAATAATTAAAAAACTTTAGTCTTTATTAATATCTAGACATTTTTCTAATAAAACTGACTATAGGCATAGCATAGGCTAGACTCGGCAATCTAGTCTCAAGATAGAATCTATATTATTACTAGATCTATTCGATTTTTATATATAGATCTAGACTAGAATTAGATTATAGATCTAAATATACTAATGGAGAGATGATATGCGGTGTTAGCTAATAGCGTTGCACAAGAAACAAACCTGGGTTTTTCTAAACTCTAATACTTGGTATGTAATAGTAAAGCAGCGCCTACCTAAATAAATCGTAACTAGAAATCAAAAACCTATATTTATTGTAGTATATATAGGTCTGTGGTTGTATTTTATATAGTCTTCGTAACTTCTTCTATAGAGAAATGACTTTTGTAATTTCTTTTATATATAATTTTTATGTTCAGCAACAAACCCTATTTAAGGTTACAAAGACAGTTTGTGTGGAAACACAAACTTAAAATCGGCCCCCGAAGTAGTCCTCCCAGGCAGGCTTCAATATTTTCAGAAAGAACATCCAAATAAAATTATAAGGTTGACAGATCTTGTGTAGTGCCCCAACGGTGCAGCAGATCAAAGGATAGGTGCAAGTGAATGTAAAGTTAGATGTAAATCTGGCCTAACTAGTTCCCCTTTCAGACCTTGTGGTCTATAGGGCAGATGATGTAAAGTTCATCTGTTTTTGTGGCCTACGGTTAACGAGGGTGTCATGTAGCCAGCACAACGACCAACCGCCTTTACTTTTCCCCAACTAATGTCAGGTACCCATTAGAGCTGGGTAGACTCAGAGGCGCCCAAGGATTCCGAAGTTGAATATCCCAGTCTTTACCAGGATTCGAACCCGGGACGCTCGGTTCTGAAGACAAGTGCTTTACCACTCAGCTACCGCACCTCTCCAGGGCCTAACTGAAGTCTTATAAATAATTTAATTGTTTTGAAAAGGCTCAATCTCTTATTCAAATCCTCAAATAAAAAAAATAATTCCGCTAACAAAAAAAAAAAAAAAAGTTGTAGGAAATAAAGTTTATAAGATTACTATTCGTTTTAGGTTAGGTCTAACTTATAATGCATACTAATTAGCTTTTTCTCTTTAAAAAACTGCTTGCATAACTGATTTTAAAAATTAGATTTTTCGCTTTCAGATAAAAAAAAAAAAAGTAGCCGTTGCATCAGAACTTTGAATGGTCTAAAATATTGTGATGTCGGATTTTCAATATATTTTCTAGTTTACGAGATCTAAACGGACGGACGGACAGACGGTCAGACATTTCACACAAAACTAATTCCGTCTTTTCCCCTTTCGGGGGCCGCTAAAAATAACCAATTAGATTGGTAATTAATTATTGTATTTGTTATTGAACAAGGGAAAGAAATTGTATAGATAGGGTGATATACGTTGAATTAGTCCCCTTTGTACTTTGTGTTGTCGCTGAAAGGTTTCATACCTCATTGAGAAAACAATACAAAAGCTCCTAGACTAAGCCTAGGGTGGGGGAGTTTCGGGATTCAGCCCCTTCCATCCCAGTCGCGCCACAGCTCACGGAGAGCACTGGTCTGCTTCAACCTATCATTCTATTAGTAGCTCATAGGCTTAGCCCAGGGTGGGGGAGAGCACTGGTCTGCTTCAACCTATCATTCTATTAGTAGCTCATAGGCTTAGCCCAGGGTGGGGGAGAGCACTGGTCTGCTTCAACCTATCTTTCTATTCGTAGCTCATAGGCTTAGCCAATAGTGGGGGAGAGCTCTGGTATGCTTCAACCTATCCTTCTATTCGGAGCTCATAGGCTTAGTCAAGGGTGGGGGAGAGCACTGGTCTGCTTCAACCTATCCTTCTATTCGGAGCTCATAGGCTTAGCCAAGGGTGGGGGAGAGCACTGGTCTGCTTCAACCTATCTTTCTATTCGTAGCTCATAGGCTTAGTCAAGGGTGGGGGAGAGCACTGGTCTGCTTCAACCTATCCTTCTATTCGGAGCTCATAGGCTTAGCCAAGGGTGGGGGAGAGCACTGGTCTGCATATCCTTCTATTCGGAGCTCAGAGGCTTAGCCAAGGGTGGGGGAGAGCACTGGTCTGCATATCCTTCTATTCGGAGCTCAGAGGCTTAGCCAAGGGTGGGGGAGAGCACTGGCCTGCATATCCTTCTATTCGGAGCTCATAGGCTTAGTCAAGGGTGGGGGAGAGCACTGGTCTGCTTCAACCTATCTTTCTATTCGTAGCTCATAGGCTTAGCCAAGGGTGGGGGAGAGCACTGGTCTGCTTCAACCTATCATTCTATTAGTAGCTCATAGGCTTAGCCAAGGGTGGGGGAGAGCACTGGTCTGCATATCCTATTCGTAGCTCATAGGCTTAGCCAAGGGTGGGGAGAGCACTGGTCTGCATATCCTATTCGTAGCTCATAGGCTTAGTCAAGGGTGGGGGAGAGCACTGGTCTGCATATCCTATTCGTAGCTCATAGGCTTAGTCAAGGGTGGGGGAGAGCACTGGTCTGCATATCCTATTCGTAGCTCATAGGCTTAGTCAAGGGTGGGGGAGAGCACTGGTCTGCATATCCTATTCGTAGCTCATAGGCTTAGTCAAGGGTGGGGGAGAGCACTGGTCTGCATATCCTATTCGTAGCTCATAGGCTTAGCCAAGGGTGGGGGAGAGCACTGGTCTGCATATCCTATTCGTAGCTCATAGGCTTAGTCAAGGGTGGGGAGAGCACTGGCCTGCATATTCTTTTATTTGGAGATCTCTTGAGCTTATCGTCTCCATGGTGTTGTAGATCTGCCTCAACATTGTCATTCCTTCTATGTCGTGGTATGCCTTTGGGTCGCCTGCCTTTTGATTTTTACCAAATTAATTACGTCTATAATTAAAATGATTAAAAACTATCTGTGGCACAAAAAGGCTTTTTTTTTTGGTTAGTGCTGAAATATTATTTCAAAATTGTTCGGTTATGGGACACCATCAGTGGTTAGGGTTAAATCATTTTCTTTATTTATTATCTATTTTAAAGAGTTTTACAATCTCACGTAACTTGTTTGTTGACAAATGAATTACTGCCTAAGAACATTGATATCTACGCAAGTCACCTAACAATTCTCTATAAAGAAATGACAATTCGTTTCTAGGATGTAAAATTTTAAAAATTTTAATGATATATTTTAAACATCTGTTACAGATGCTCAAATTGAGTGGCAGGAAAAGAAATTTACAAAATAATTATGTCTTCAGTAAAAAGAATGTTACCATAGGATGCACAACAGAGGCACTTAAATGGCCCTGTAAAAATTACATCAACATACATAGTTAAACTGTATTTACTGCGTCACAAACTTAATGAGTAAGCCAAGAAATAGACTGGATGTGGCCACTAGAGTTGACATTCGCATTGCTTTGGCTAACTTAAAGCTTGATGTTTATAATATTGTCAGACTGCAGTTGGCACAAGGCTCCCATTAGCTTAATTTCAATTTTTAATTAATTCAGTAATAATAATATTTATATAAAAATAAAAATAAATTTACTGTTAAACTAAAAATAGTACATCCTAATATTCAATAACTTAAAAGGGGGACTATTCAGATGATTTCAAAGAAAGTCATGACAATAAGATTAATTTGTGCGTGTAATCACTTTAATTTTATGACATAATTTCTGTATAATTTGCCTACTCATACTTCTTTCTTTTAATTGTATATTTTCATTTCTTAATTCACATTTGTAATTGTCAAAGTACTTGAATGAAGAACGTGTTCTTTCTATTGAACTTTGACCCTTCCTTTGTTTGCTTTCGCTGTGACCCTAATTGTGTGTCTGCGTTTGAACTAGTTACTCCTTCGCTTTCTCCATTTGCTTTGATTTTAGCATTCCTGGCATCAATGACGTGTTGAAAGGTTGTCTTTCTTTCTGATGTTGGAGTTTCGATTTGATCTTATGATATGATTCATTTAGTGCACACATAGGTCCTCACAGGTTTGCTCAATCGACGCTATCATTAGAGAAAACAATACTCCAATGTTGTCCTAACATGTTGACTGCAGAAATCTTGTATTTATTTTCACTTGACATTTCGTTTCGTTCTAATGATTATAAATTCTCAACGTTCTAAAAATGTCGACAGCTAAGTCAAAACTTTTAGATACTGATATTGGGAAACGAGGTCGTCTCACCTGTCATGTCATTTGATGTGTTGAAGTAAGACTAGTATATATAGGTCAGGTGTGCTGTGTTGTTTCAACAGCTGGATAGTTCTGTGTCACTTTCTGTTGTCACGGCTAATGTTTGTACGTGCTTGTATTTGGAGTCAAAAGTTCCAAGAATTTTATAACCAAAGTTGAAATTTTCGTTCTCAACTTTTTACGAATTAGGTTTTAGAAAGTCTTGAGTTGATATCTTTGTATTACTTAAGGTCAACCTTTCAGACCTTGTGATCCATGGGGGCAGACGATATAAAATCACCAACAAAACGACTGTCCTTACTTTCCCATCGTATGCCAGGTACCTATTAGAGTTGGTTTGATTCCTAAAAATCCAGAATCAAATCTCTGTCTTCACTGGGATTCGATTGCTCGGCTCTGAATCAAAGCTCTTTACCACTCGACCACCTCGACCATTGAACAACAAACTTTTGTTTTAAGTTTTCAGTGTTTCCCCTACTCTTCAACTAGTATAAAAACAAATCGCTTTTTAATCGACAAGAAAGTCTTTTTGAGTGAGCAAAACTGGAAGATCTGAATGTGACACACAGAAGGACAAAACTAATGGCGGCTTTTCTTGACGGTGGAGGACGGGATTCTACGCCCACTCTTAAGTCAGTCTCTTAAGTCAGTCTCTTAAGTCAGTCTCTTAAGCCAGTCTCTTAAGTCAGTCTCTTAAGTCAGTCTCTTAAGCCAGTCTCTTAAGCCAGTCTCTTAAGCCAGTCTTGGAATGCCCTGATTTCATTTACACTAGGCAGACGCTATTTAAAAAAAAAAGAAAGAAAAAAAAAGACAGGAGATAACCAACACTCTTTATGGCATAGGGGAACAGCTGAAACAAAACAAAAAAAGATTACAAAGAGAGTTTGTGTGGAATATTCAAGACGATATTTAATTTTGAGTGTCAAAGGTAATCATGTTTCAGAGATTCATTTGCCGTTGTAAAAAAAAAAAATTTTTTTGTCTGTTTTACATGTTTTGGATGTTCCAAGTTAAAAATAATTAATTTCTCGCTGGACAACGGAGGATGGCAGTGAGCAGGGTATGAACCCTGCCTGGTCGTGCAGTTTGCGTGATGGACTGTCGTTAGGATTTATCGATGGTCCCTGGCTCAAACCCTGCCCGCTCCCATCCCCCGTCGTCCTGCGGGAGGTTTGGACTAGGAAGTAAACTATGTTCAACTCTGAAGGAACATCCGAAACATGTAAAACAAACAAACCCGGGACCGTTGAGATAATCAGTTCAGCACGCTAACCGCTTGACCAGGCATTGCTCTCATCTTAATAACAAACTAGTTACAAACTAATAGCCTATTATTGATAAAGAGATATATTACACATTACGGCATGGCATCTACCGGATATGTACAATATGTCAGACGAGAGATTTTAGATAATCTTTTGGCATGGATTTGTAATTGAAAAAAAAAAGAAAAGAACATATATATCGTGCTTGTACTTCGATGTCTCAGCACAGTTATCAACAGAGCTTTTGGCATTTTCATTTAAACGGAACTAGAATAAGGATGTAGATCTACATAAACTAAACTTCTGATTTAGCACTCTTAAGATCTATATCTACTAGATCTAGAATATAAATTTGGAATAATTTAGATGTAATTTAGATAAGATTTATGCAACAAAAAAATCCTAGATAATTTATTAATAGACTGAATGCAACATTAAATTTTAAAATAGTAGATTCTTCTTCTTCTTCTAGCCAGCTTTATTGCTGCTGAGCTGTGAGCTCTTTTGCAGACTGTGCCAAGGAAAAAAAGTGTGCTGTTTTCTTCAGTTGTTCAGCACTGCCGTACAGGGTGTTGGTTATGTTGGGCTGTAGTGGAAGAAATTTTAAAATAGTGGATTAGTTTCAGTATATTATAACATTGTGTCACGGTCATTAAGATCTTTACAGGAGGGATCTTCAATAAACTTTGCCTCTTTGTCGGAAAGGTGCTGAGATCTCACCAACGTGATGCCGAGGATTCTATTCGAAGATGTCAACTAATCAGATGATCTAGATATTTACTTATAGTTTCAATGAAGAAAATCCTCTCAATTCAAATACAGAAACCTTTAATTTAAAACTTGGGAACACGATATGTACAGTTTTTTTTACAAAATAAACTGTATCTAAATGAAACATTCAAAATATCACTACTTCTAAATGAAAAATTCCCGACTACACTTTCTGAATATAACCACAAGACTGAGGAATTAATTAATTATATCTTGCTCCTTTGTTCGACACATACTTCCTGTCCTGCTTCCAATCAAATTAAAGTCTACTATCACGTGAAAACGCTTCTCTTGACTTGATTGACGCATGTCACTAGGTCATAGGGATTCCCAGGCTTGACATGAACTTTGAACTAAATTATTATTATTAAATAAAATAAAATAAAATGTCTGACTAATGATACGTGACAATTGCAATATTTATCTAACGTTTGGAAATCAAAATCTACACTTTAAGTCTAGAGATTGAAATTCTATATCTTGATCTAGTCTATATCAGTCTAAACTAGAGCTAAAAATTCTAGATCTAGACTCTACAACGATTTCAATTAGAATATAAATCCAGATTAGTAAAAAAAAAATCTAGATATACTGTGTTTTTTTAAATAAATTATTACAACTATTAATTTTGTTTGAAATTCAACAAAATTATAAAAAATAATTACACCATACACTTGCAAAACATTAGACCGTACTTTTTGATATATACGAGTGGCATGGACGTCAACACTGCTTTGATGTCTTCGAGGTTCTGTTTGGCCGAATAGTTTTGCTGGTCGGTATGGACGTTTGATGGCACTCCCATTTGTTTTTGCTCCTTCCCTCCCTCCCCCGTCTTTCGATGGTTCTATTGACAGTTAACGAAAAAGAGGGATGTGAGATGTTAAGTTAGAAAACATTGATATATAACATAGAAAAAAATAAGGGCGACAAAAAAAATATTTAATTAAAAAAAAACAAATCTAGATCAACATCAATTTTTATTTTTACTATTATAATTAAGGCAAACTTATGCTTAGTATGAAGCGATTAATGATGGAAATTCTTATAATTATTACAGTAATTTATACAATAAGGCTTGTCTTCGAGTCCGAAGATTAGTGAGGAATGCAGTATTTCCCGTGGCTGCGCAGCCCCAGCTGTGACCTACATAGTTTGCCACACTCTAGGTAAGCATAACCATTGTCCGCAGGTGGTAGATTTAGATTTTCTTTTCGTCTTCTGCGTTTGTCCTCGGCAACGGATTTTCTTTTTGGTCTCAAATGTGTATCCCTCGGCCTTTGTGAGTGACCTCCAGCTGTCTCGTTCTGAGGCTGCACCAGGTGCTATCTTCTATGTCAGCTAAGGCAAGTTGGTCTTTGAAACGTTTCCGGGGGGCGCCTCTGTTACGTCGACCACCTTTTAGCTCACCAAACTTTGGCATACGTTCGTCTCCTATACGGGAAACGTGCCCTGTCCAGCTTAACTGTCGGACCATAAGACGTCAGAAGTCCCTTTATACTATCCTTACCGGCGTTCACAAGGACATCGCTGTTTGTAGTGCTGTCTTGCCACCGTATGTCCATGATGGAGCGCACGCATCTTTGGTGGAAGCGCTCGAGTAGTCTTAGTTGCTTTCTGTATAGTGTCCATGTCTTGATCCATATAGAAGGGTTGAGAGAACCACCGCCTGGTAGACATTGATTTTTTTAGGCAGGCGGAACGATTTATTCCGCCAAACTCTCGCCTGGTTGCGTCCAAAAGCGCTACTGCCCTGGCCAGACGGCTATCAACTTCCCTTGATAGTGAGGCGTCATTTGATACTATACTACCCAGAATAATGAAGTGGTCTACCTCGTTAAGGGGCTGTCCATTGACGATGATCCTTGGGGCTGAATAGGTTTTATTGGGTGACTTCTGTTTTCCCGAGGTTTATAGATAAACCGAAAGAGGCGGCAGCGTATGCTAATTCGTTGACCGTGTTCTGGAGATCATGTTCATTGTGAGCTAGCGGGGCGCAATCATCGGCGTAGAGAAGCTCCGTTATGACCATCTCCTTTGTTTTTGTATGGGATAGTAGACGTCGAAGATTGAGCACATTGCCGTCTGAACGAAACCTGATGTAGATGCCTTCGTGCGATCATTTGATTCAGGATTACGCCAAAGAAGATAATGAATAGAGTAGGAGCAAGTACACAGCCCTGCTTCACGCCATTTTCTATTGGGAAGTGATCAGAAAGGTCACCATTGTGTCTGATCTGGCCTTTTTGTCCCACGTGAAACTGCTTAAGAATGGATAGGAACGTAGGTGGGCATCCCAGCCTGGCCAATATCCTCCACAAACAATCGCGACTGACCGTGTCGAAAGCATTGGTGAGGTCAACAAAGCCAGCGTATAGGTTTAAGTTCTGCTCTTTGCATTTTGTCTTGTAATTGTCGCAGAATAAATATCATGTCAGATGTACCTCTACCGGCTCTGAAGCCACATTGGGTCTCAGATAATATCTCGTCCACTATAGAGTGGGTTAGTCGGTCGAGCAATACTCGAGCAAAGATTTTTCATGCTACTGACAGTAGTGTAATAGTTGGAGCATGGTTGGAGCAGTTGAATTTATATAGCGCTGTCGCATTCGATATTTAATGAAAGGAGATTTATATTTATATTTTAAATAATGGGTCATGATATATTCAAATACAATCGCGTTTTTGAGAATGTACTAGTAAGTGCCCCTCTAACTGTTCTGCATTCTCTTATCTTTTAATGGAATGGGTTGCCTGAGTCAGGCAGAAAATCAATGGCTTAGTATATTTTAAGTCACAGATCAACATGCATGACTAGATTGACACATGAAATGCGTAGGACATAACTCTCTAATTTTTTTGAAGAAACGTCTGTAACCTATAAGTAATAACAAAAAGTTTCAAACTCATTTAGGCTGTTATTGTATTGTTTATAGTTCCCAGACTACATACATGTATAAATAGAATACATTACGTAATCCTACGAATACATACATCCAGTTTTCGATGCGTTATCAAACTTTATATATTTTGAAGAGAATTAGACTTACATCTTACACATATAATATGACACATGGGCGAAGCCGGGAAGGGGGGGGGGTTCAAACCATTATGTGCCTCAGACCTCATTGTCTGAAAGGGAAACTTTACTTACTGTCCCAATGCAGCCAGCTTAAGCAAACTACAGTCATCAAATTTCATGAGCGTAGCCAAAATATTTTTTTTATTTGGTTATTCTCCCCCTCCAATACAAAATCTAAAGCAACCATATTTACCATTTTCTACTAGTCGCTGGACTCCGATAATTAAGTTAATAGCAGATTTGGTTTTTTGAGTTTTTTAAGCGGAAGAGTAGCTGGCTAAGTGTTCTGTAGACACCTCAGAATATGGGTTTGTTTAAAAGCTTAAAATAGTAACGATAATTATATTTTACAACGTTTAGTTAGAAAATTAAATGCTTTCCATGATTAAAGTGCGATTTTACATAAATAGATTTAGAATGTTTTTCATAAAAATCCGGGACAATCCATATTCGTAAAGGAGAAGAAGATTATTTGTTTTATTTATTAGAAGAGGGATTTCAAACAGTTATTTGTGTTAGTAGATTTTTCACATAAAATTCGGAACAATTTTGGCGACGATTTGTAAGAAAATTTAAGTAATGTAGGTTGATTTCTTTTTTCAAAACCAAATCAGGAACATTCTTTACAGATTAAAAAAAAAACTTCTTTTATGTTTCAACAAGAAAATTCAATATAAAATAAGTCTAAAAAGTGTTTTTCAATAATCGTTTCTAGTAAAGTACTTTCTTATTTTAAAATCCTGAACAACCCTATTGTCGATATTTTTTGAAAAAAAAGTTATTTGACTTAAACTTGTTTTAAGTTGAAAATATGGAACAATTGCATATCGATAATTAAACTATAGTGACTTGTTGTCCAAGAATATAAGGGTAATGTAAATCAATGATGCTATTTCAAATAATTGTTTGAACTAATTTTTTTTTCATACAACAACTTCCGGAACAACTTCATAGTTCTTGATAGTTCATAGGGAGAAATGTACATGTAATCTAAGTTAGAAGAGCAAACAAACATTCGTTGGCATTGATTTGTTTTTCCACAAAAACATCCGAAACAATCTGTACTACATAATTGTATCTGTGGCAATGTTTTGGAAGGAACATTAAAGGTTCAATCAGATTTTCAATAGCCTTTAGTGTTGTTGTTGTTTTTTATATAAACTTGACGGTCAGGCCAACCAACAGACAAAACGCACAAAAATAAGCGGCTTTTATTCTGATGGGGGCACTAAATAAAAAATAAATAAAATCTGATTATTTTAAAATGTTTAAGAAATTAGTTTAGCACTAGTGATACTGAAAATACAAAAAAAAAAATTGTCCTTCTTTGTTAAAATATTGTAACATTGTCTCCCTTACACTTACGTAATTGTTTTAGAATTGGTGTATTTTTATAAAAAAAATCGTTTGCATAATTAATTCTATAAATTAAACGGTTTGCTTTTAGAAATCCGAAAGTAGCCGTCGCACCTAAACTTTTCAAGCTGCATCGCATGGTGAAAAATTATTATTCATAGATCTTCTAGTTTTCGAGATCTGAGTGTGACAGACGGACAGGCGGACATTTTGTACAAACCTAATAGCGGCTTTTCCCCTTACGGGGTCCGCTAAAAAAAGGAAGCTTTTTTTCCTTAGCATAGGCTGTTAATGTAAATATAGAGTTGAAGCTAGGTGCTGAAATATATGTGATACATACATATATAAAACAGATGGTGCTGCTCTTCATTTATGTTTAATCTATGTATGTATCACAGGCTGTTAAACAGCAAAAAAAAAAATTGTCTAGAAGAAGAATGAAATAAAATATGTGTACAAGTCATCACTCTTTTAGCTGTACCAGTATAAATCTTGCTTTCATCGTCCACATTCAAGTCTCAACTACTATGAACACATCTCGTTAACCCACGTAACTAGAAAGGAGACCAATAATGCTAACTTAATTACCATTTCATTCTAACGCCTGCACTATATAACAAGCTAACTTTTCGATTTTTTTTTTTAAATCAAAGTGAACATAGGGAAAGAACTGCACATTTACAACAATAACTCACAATTTTCTTTAATTAATTAATTTATTTGTTTTTTTTAATTGACTCATGCTTTATTAATTGTTTTTCAATTCTTAAACAAGAACTTTAAGAATCGTTTTGAATGTGTTTCATGAGTGCACTACACAACCCTTTAGGCTATTATTATGTTTGAGTGTATTACACAACACTATAGGCTATTATTATGTTTGAGTGTATTACACAATGCTGTAGGCTATTATTATGTTTGAGTGCCTTACACAACGCTGTAGACTAGTATTATGTTTGAGTGCCTTACACAACTCTGTAGGCTATTATTATGTTTGAGTGCCTTACACAACTCTGTAGGCTATTATTATGTTTGAGTGCCTTACACAACGCTGTAGACTAGTATTATGTTTGAGTGCCTTACACAACGCTGTAGACTAGTATTATGTTTGAGTGTATTACACAACGCTGTAGGCTATTATTATGTTTGAGTGCCTTACACAACGCTGTAGGCTATTATTATGTTTGAGTGTATTACACAACGCTGTAGACTAGTATTATGTTTGAGTGTATTACACAACGCTGTAGACTAGTATTATGTTTGAGTGTATTACACAACGCTGTAGGCTATTATTATGTTTGAGTGTATTACACACACACTATAGGCTATTATTATGTTTGAGTGCCTTACACAACGCTGTAGACTAGTATTATGTTTGAGTGTATTACACAACGCTGTAGGCTATTATTATGTTTGAGTGTATTACACACACACTATAGGCTATTATTATGTTTGAGTGCCTTACACAACGCTGTAGACTAGTATTATGTTTGAGTGTATTACACAACGCTGTAGGCTATTATTATGTTTGAGTGTATTACACAACGCTGTAGACTAGTATTATGTTTGAGTGTATTACACACACACTATAGGCTATTATTATGTTTGAGTGTATTACACAACGCTGTAGGCTATTATTATGTTTGAGTGTATTACACACACACTATAGGCTATTATTATGTTTGAGTGCCTTACACAACGCTGTAGACTAGTATTATGTTTGAGTGTATTACACAACGCTGTAGACTAGTATTATGTTTGAGTGTATTACACAACGCTGTAGACTAGTATTATGTTTGAGTGTATTACACAACACTGTAGACTAGTATTATGTTTGAGTGTATTACACACATACTATAGGCTATTATTATGTTTGAGTGCCTTACACAACGCTGTAGACTAGTATTATGTTTGAGTGTATTACACAACGCTGTAGGCTATGTGTTTACGCATGAACAACTCCGTTCTTCTTATAAAGTGTCTATACATTTATCTTTTTTCCCTCGCATGTGGAGTTGATTTAAAAAGTAACACATTGTTTAGTTGGAGACATCTTCTTAGAAGTTCCGCTCGATATATTTTAAATAGGATATCGAAGAATTAAAGAATCACAGGAGAATGTGTTGTGTACAGGTATGTGTTGTGTACAGGTATGTGTTGTGTACGAATGTGTTGTGTACGAATGTTTTGTGTTAACTCTGGTGGATTCAGCGGGTGGGTATGTAAGGGCGATCGCCTCCCGCCACTCGGCGGGCTAATTTTATTAGAGAAATCACACAATTTGTACACGAATTCTTTATACATACTAATTATTTATATTTCAACCTATTTTTTAGATTATGTCTCCCCCACCCCTCTATAATATTGGCCGATTTGGTGGGGTGGGGAGGGGGGCACCGCGAAGTGTCGATTTAGCAAGTCGGCCACTTTGGTAACCGTTGAGACCGACCCTCCAGGTGTGGATAGAGGGGCAGCCGTTCGCGTTGTGTCTTTGGCCTCAAGGTTTCGGAGAAGACGCCAGGCTTTCGAGGAGTCCCGAAGATCCATCCCGGCACAGGTAGCGTTCCAATGGTCCGACCGGATGCGTCGGGCCAGTTCACTCGTGGCTCTACAGAGCCTGTTGTATTCCCGCCGGATTTCGGGAGTACCCTTCCTTTCAGCGAGCATCCGGGCTCGCTTGCGTCTCAGGACCGCTTACGTCTCAGCTTGTTCAAATCCTGAGACCACACGCGTTTCTGCCTGACACCAGGATAAGTCCGCGGAACAAACCTCTTGGCCGCACCCAACATTGCTGCTGTTATTTTGCCGTAGATGGTATCGACGTCCTTCTCCTCCACCGCTAAATTTATTAGGGCAGTGTCGATTGCTGCCTCGTATGCTGGTCAGTTCGCCTTGGTGTAGCTACACTTCCTTGGGACTTTTGGAGCTACACCCCTGGCCTCTGAGAGGGCCAATGTGATTAATAAGGGCCTATGATCGCTTCCTATATCGTTCAGGACCTGAAATTGAATGTTGGATTCTAAATTTGCAGTTATAAGTAAGGTCAGCTCTGGATTGACTACCGTTACCAGTATGGTATAATGTTGGGAAAGTATGTTTATTTTGTAAGCAAAAGAGATTTGTGCTATTGAGCAGATCATGTATTTTGTGTCCTGAAGAGTCAGTTACGTCATAGACCCACTATGGAGACTTTGCATTGAAATCGCCAGCGATGACATTTTGAGAATTGATATTTGTGCTGTCGATCTCTAGGCCGATTTCATGTTTATGGGGGGGGGGGAGTAATAAAGATTAGTTACCGTGATTTTTCGCCCTTGAATCTTGAGGGTGATGGCGTCGGTACGCCCGTGGACCGGGGACTTGTTTAGTAACCAAGTTATTGCGAACGTAAGTTATCAGTCCCCGGCAGTCTGTGCACTTGCATTAAAATGCTGTGTAACCTAAGCAACCAGACAGCACAGCTAAACTAAACTAGCTAAAAAAAGCAGGGAACAAACTTTAATTAAAAATAAATACTAAAATGAAACTTTATTTACATAAATCAAAAGTAAAGTATAATAATATATGTACACTAACTACTACTACTGAACCCAACAACTAACCAAAACCCTCTTGATCTATGCTACTACAAACACTAACAAACTAACCAAACCAGCTATCAACTAAATTACTTCAACTACTACACTAAACCTAAATCTATACTAAGTAAACCCAACAATAAACTCGAGTCTAGTCTAGATCTACAATGAAACTGTAATCTATATTAAAAAGTAGAAAGTAAGGCGTATGTATGTATGTATGTAACGAATAGAAATCAAAACCGTTCTAACTTAGACCGTAGTGTATGTATTCTAGCCCTAAAACAAACTTAAGACCCTCAAAAAAAAGTTGACCAACTCTATGAAAGCATTATAACTTCATCGATCTAGGCTATGTTTACCATATTTATATGAAAAGATCGAAAGGATCTAGATCTAATTTTAGAAACTACACTTTGCGCAGATAATTTTTTACTTTGACTCATGAAAATACAAAATATAGTCTATTGATTTAATTATTTAATAAAATTAAGCTTCAAATGTGTGTTTCAAATGCATTTATACATAAATTCGTTCCTTATATCTGCGAATTTAGAATAGGGTTTGTTGCTGAACATACAAATTATATATATGTCAGACGCGAATAGCCCAATTTTCAGTAAAAGAAATTACAAAAGTCATTTCTCTATAGAAGAAGTTACGAAGGCTATATAAAATACAACCACAGACCTATATATACTACAATAAATATAGGTTTTTGAGTGCTAGTTACGATTTATTTAGGTAGGTGCTGTTTTACTATTACATACCAAGTATTACAGTTTAGAAAAACCCAGGTTTGTTTCTTGTGCAACGCTATTAGCTAACACCGCATATCATCTCTCCATTAGTATATTTAGATCTATAATCTAATTCTAGTCTAGATCTATATATAAAAATCGAATAGATCTAGTAATAATATAGATTCTATCTTGAGACTAGATTGCCGAGTCTAGCCTATGCTATGCCTATAGTCAGTTTTTATTAGAAAAAAGTCTAGATATTAATAAAGACTAAAGTTTTTAATTATTAGATTATTAGATATAGACATAAGACATAGATCTAATAATACTTTAATACGTTTACTTTACTCTATAGGCCTACTTAATCTACTTAACTAGAGATCTATCTATAGATCTATCTATAATCTAGTCAATCTAGATCTATACAATATTCATTATAATACTTCTACTTAAAATGACTTATTTAATAAGTTAGTACTTAGATCTATTATAGTTTATTAATAGATTTACTTTTCAATGCCTAGACCTAATAATAAAATTGCGAGTGATGTCTATAATGACTGATTATTTTTTATTTTTTTATAATAATAGGCCTACTAAATCTAGGTCTAGACTGGCGGATCCAGGGGGGGGGGCGGTAGGGGCGATCGCCCCCCCCACTCGGCCGACCCCCCCCCCCCCCCCGAAGGGTGGGGCGGACGAATTTTAGTTTAGAATTTACACAATTTGTATACGAGTTTATTACTTATGTTAATAAAATATACTAGTTATTTATATTTCAACCTATTTTTAGATGGCATCAATCCGCCCCCCCCCCATAAACTTTCGAGGTGGGGGGGGGGCGGTCCTATTTATTTGTAGAAATCACAGCTTGCTAACAGAATCAATTAAATATCTATATGATTAAAACTTGTGATGGGTATTTTAACCGGTCTTTATATTATGTCGTTCACCTGTTGGCCGATTGGAAGGGGAGGAGCGAATACCTCCACTGCCCTTCCCATCTAAACCCTATGAGTGGGAGGGGGGCGGTCCTACTTTTATGGAGAAATCATGGTATGTGAACAAAATTAGTCGAATATCTATATAATATAAACAGGTGCAATCACCTTCCCCCCATCGGACAAACCAATACTTTTTCTTTTTGTATTATAGTAAGAAATTACAAAATTAAAAAAAATCTATCACTGATATAATTTATACCGGTATATGCTATAAAGTAAATTCTTATATCGAGTCGCCCAACCCCTATTCTTTAATGCAAAATGCAATCATTAGCAGAAATTATAAAAAGGAGCGATAATTAATCATTTTTATTTTACCGCCCTTCCCCTTTCCAGACAGAGTTTGTGTAATTTCACATGAATTTATCATAACTATTTTAAAAAAGACTTTTCTTTGGAAAAGTTATAATTCAAACGAAATTTTTCAATATAACAATCACGGTTGAGATGAGTTCAAAAGCCAGATAATCTTTTCCTAGTCGAGGTTTTCCAACCGTTACTCTATCTCATATTTTTCTAGTTAAATAAATTTAGGACTATAACTCACAATTTATGCTCGAATTTTACTGAATATTATTAATTAATCGAATTTTTTTTTTCGGCAGCGATCCTCAAAGCCAAAATCTAAAAATGTGGGGTATCATATCTTTTCAAAGAACAAATCGGTTGTATTTGCGATGTATTAAGGGACTATAAATTCATATTAGAATATTTTTTCACATTATTCAAAAGGTCCTTTATAATAGAATGAATAATGAGCTGTAGGTCAGAAGAATGCGCTACTGCAGTGAAGAATGCCAAAAATCGCTTTTAGCGTCGAAGCTTCGCCCCGAACCTCACTGATGAATATAAGCTGTAGATGTTAGGAGAATGCAAGAAAACGCTTTTGGAGTCAGGGCTTCGCCCCAAACCCAACTGAAGATTTAATTAGCTGTAGATGTCAGGAGAATGCGTTTCTGCAGTGAAGAATGCAAAAAAACGCTTTTGGAGTCGGGTCTTCGCCCCAAACCCCACTGATAAATAATGAGCTGTAGATGTCAGGAGAATGCGTTTCAGCCGTGAAAAATTCAAGAAAACGTTTTTGGAGTCGGGGATTCGCCCCGAACCCCACTGATAAATAGTGAGCTCTAGATGTCAGGAGAATGCGCTTCTGCAGTGATAAATGCAAGAAAACGCTTTTGGGTGTCGTACGTTTATGCATAGGGTTAGGGTTTACTGGGCGTTAGGGTTAGGGTTTCGAAAAAAATCGCCCCCCCCTCCAAAGTTCTGGATCCGCCAGTGGTCTAGACTCTACTTAAATCTAGTCTAAAATAATGACTGTCTAAGACTCTAGATGATTGAGAAGTTCACATAGAGGTGTTGTTAATAATACGACATGTCAGCTGAAAGTATATAAAGTGCTTTTTTTTTGTAAAAATAAAAAAGAGGCTCTGGTACTCAGTGATAGATTGCCTAACTTTCAACTAATAATAAATTAACAATTAACATTGAATTACATGAAAAGTAATCATTTTTCCCGACATTGAAAAAAGGTGCCGGTACCCCGTACCGGTGCGTACCGTCACAAAAATATATGTATATCTCAATCTTCTTTCATTTAATTTTTTTTGCGGGGTTATTGCTACTTAATACATTAATACCGGATCGATTTAAATAGGGCCTAAGTATACAAGCAGGATTTCGAGCATTGGATAAATTTATTTTATAAGTACAAAGTTTTATGGAAGAGGCAATATATTAGTTGTTTGAAGTTTGTAACTTCTTAAATTCAGGCTAAAAATATCGAAGCCTACATTTTTACACTCATTTCTAAACAATTACAAGAGATGGACTGACTCATAGTGTAGCTTGTGTACATCTGCAAAAACACAAACTCAGTTAGACTTTCAAAAATATTAAAAGAAAAACTTAGTGATTATTTTTACTGTATAATTCTATTATTATTCCTTTTTAGAATTAGGATATAAACAAAAATTTGCCATATGACTTTGTCTAACAGAAAAAAAAATTAAACTTACGTCTATTTATGCGGTTATTTATAGTTACCTAGTAATATAAAATATATTGAACTAACACGTACATTCATCATAATGCAGCCATGCGATTTTTCGTTTATAAACATAGCATTATTTAGGACCAATATTTTACAAAGGCTGCTTGGAGAAATCAGGCATAGTATACCCATTAGGAGAAAAACGACCCCTTTACTCAAGAAAAATTTAAGAAACTAGAACAGACACAAAATAAACAGTGACATTCATAACAAAAGAATATTCAAAATTGATTAGAGTAACACCTTTTTAAGTAATCATTTAAAGTTTAAAATCACTACAATTTTTTTCAACAATTATTTTGTGTATGAAATTGTGTATCGGAAAATGCCGGGTACATGAAATAAGCTAGTCCTAAAAAAACAACATAGATTTTGGGTAAAATACTCATCAAATAAAGTACTGTAAATGTGTAGTTTCACGCGCTAGTTTCAGGTCTTTTCTTTTTATAGCCTCTATCGGGTTATAGGATATATCCCAACTACCCGTATTTTTGTGCAGAATTTTTTTCTCTATCAGGTACACTTAAAATTATAGCATAATAATGTCAGTTTAATTTAAAAAGATAGAAAGATATATAGGGAAAAAAGCGACTTCCGGCCCAATACTTTTTAATCAAAGAAACGAAACGGACTAGTCCAACAAACCCTATACCCATAGACATAAATAAACATAGACTGGAAGTAGGAAGTTATTATTATTTGGGGGAAGTCAAATATGTTTTATGTACTCTATCTATGTGAAAAAAAAATGGCGGCAATCGAGCTATAAATTCTAGGACTAACATTTCAGCCAATATATAATTATGATCTTTAGTTTTGAAAAGTACAAAACTGCCATATTCCCAATATTTTGCCTTTGTTTCATAATCATAGACATAGGCAAATATATATATAGGTTTGTGATGTGGATCTATGTTTGTTGACATGGCTTCTTTATTAATGTATGGCGGTCGTCTTATCGATTCAAATTGTTAGAATTAGATTTTTAGTCAAAAAAGTCAAAGAAAATGAGCAGAACGTGCTCTAATGTTCGTAGTACGATAGGCCAAAGATAAATTCTAAAGGTTGAAAAAAAAATTGAATATTATACACATTAACTTTCAGTTTCAGTAAGTCAGAATAATTCAGTATCACTGACACCGTGACTGTCACTAGTTTAATATTGATAGATCTAAATCTAATAAATATGACTAATATTTCTAATAACTAAGTCTAAAACTTTTCATACTTTTTACTACTAACTATTAAACTAGTCAGTCTATCATCTATGCATGCAGACTATAGACTAGATCTAGTATAAGTATAGATTATAGATCTAGTGACAATCTTGACTCTAGTCCTAGACTATTTATATACTAACTATAGACTAGACTATACAGATTACAATTATAGTTTATAGAATAGTATAGTAGTATAGTACTAGATCTAGTAGTAAGTAGTATTTTTTTACTATAGTATTTATATAGACTAGATCTAAATCTAGCATTTAAAACTATTTATAATTAGGCACGATTAGAGATATAATAATACAGAAGGGGTTCTATCAATTATATAGGTTATGGCTGAAAAACAAACAAACTATAAATACTTTTAATTTTACACTGCTCATAACTGCTGTATAACTCATACAAACTTATCTTTTCCCAAATGTTTCCCATAATAATTTTTACTTTATCGTCCAGTCTATATATATATGTCTATGCCTATACCTGACGAACATTCTTTCATTAGACATCACGCGAAAAGTTACACATCTCTCTATTCCTAGGTCTAAAACTCTAATTCCACTCTAAGATGATGCAACTTCTCTTCGCTAAGATAGTTTTATAATTAAACACATGAACATATTAATTATAGTCCATTCTTATCATATGTTAATCAAATTAACATTCAAATTTGTTTTTCTAAAGCATTTTTACATAGATCTACATTCGTTCGCCAATATTTTCATAAAAATTTAAATTCAGGTCAATAAGCTATTTTTAGCTCCATTCATAATATTTTGCTATTCATGAATTCATGCATTCGCTTTACTTATAACATTATTATTTTCTTTAATTGTTTCTAATGCACTATATCAGTGACTACATCAGCAATACGCAAGTTACGACCCGCGGGCAGCGGGTAATATCTGTCTAGTACTAAAATAAAACACACTTTACTAAGGCAGCAGTAATAATACTATAGCTGCAGGGTAGTAATAATAGCCTGCAACATATAAATAGAAAAAAAAAAGAATCATACATTCACTTCTAGGTCTAAAACATAAACACTCATCATAGCAGTGCTGAGAAGGGCGCCGCCATCTTTAATACAACGTCGGATATCAAACTGCCAACTATTTTGACAAATATTTCCAGTAGAAAAGTAAATAACTAAATTAAAATATGATTACGTTCTCCACTATCCAGGCTCTCTTCAAACTGCACCACGTGACACAACGAACTTAAAGAACCTCACAACTCAGGGCTCCAAAGTATTAGTAGCAGTTAAATTTCAAATTCATCACAAACACTGTACAGTTGGCAACAACATTAACACTGACTTTCCAAAAACCTAACCTCTGCTCCGGACTGACTTCACACACCTGCTGGTTCTGACTTCGCCTCGTACTGGTCACATTGTAAAATGTTTGTAAAATGTTTTACATGTTTCGGATGTTCCTTGAAGATAATTACTTCCTAGTCCAAACCTCCCGCAGGACGGCGGGGGATGGGAGCGGACAGGATTTGAACCCGGGACCATCGATAAATCTGAAGGACAGTCCAGCGCGCAAACCCCACGACCAGATAGCAATTGCGAGGTAACGTGAAGTGTCTTGACTCTAACACACTCTCTCTTATATAGGCTCCCTACAGGCCTTCTAGAATCGGATGGAACGTCGCTTGACCACTGATTGATCACATTCGCCGTGACATGCGTGCGTAATATTTACAACACAAGTCTTGCGCTGGCCTGAAACTATTTGCGTCGGCTACAAACACACACAGCACTACCCCCATCTGTCTCACCACCAGGTTTATAACAAAATAAGGAAATCTACACATAGTTAAATGAAAAAAATAAAAATATTTCTATAACTTACAAGCAGTTTCAGCTACAGAATATTAAAAACAATTACATTCAAGATCACAAAGATCATCATCTGACACACAGACAGAGATACTGTACTAACTGTACCCTGGTTAATGAACAGAAATTAGCAAACGTCAAAAAAATTGTTTATCTGGGAAGCACCATATCAGCAAACGCCAAGCTAGATGATGAGGTGGACTTCCGTGTTGCTCGTGCCAGTGCTGCTTTTGGCAGACGTCATGAACAAGTGTGGCAACGGAGAGGACTCAGCATATCCACAAAACTGAAAGTCTACAGAGCTGTAGTTCTCCCGTCACTCCTATATGCATCAGAGTCCTGGACCCTATATTCCCGTCACACCAAAAAGCTTAACTCATTCCACCTACGCTGTCTAAGGAGTATTCATAAGGTGCGTTGGTCCGACCACATACCAGACACAGAAATCTTAAAGCTGTCCAATTTTACAGTATCAATGTGACAGTAAAAAGGTCCCAAACTTCTTCTGTACGGGGAGTTGTGTGCAGGAAAGCGCCCCCCCCCCCAGGGTGGCCAATACAAGCGCTACGGACACTCTTAAGAGCTCCTTCAAGGAATGCGATATCGACATTCACGGTTGGAAGGCACTAGCTCTCGATCGCTCCTCATGGCGTGAAGCTGGGAGTCTCGGAGTCTCAAGATTTGAAAGAAAGAACAGTGGCCATGGCGAAAGAGCGCCGAGAAAACAAAAAGCTGAGAGAAGAAGCAGGCCTATCTGCATCTGACCTAACACACCCATGCCACGTTTGCGGCCGGCTTTTTAAAGCGAGGATTGGACTTTACAGCCATCTTCGAGTCCATAGGAAATGAGAAATGTGCTCATCTTCGACCACGAAGGAGGAGCTATATATATATATATATATATACCCTAGTCAACTGTCCAGTAAACAGCATGGAAATATACTACTCCGCCCTAACCTATATAACCATAAGCGGAAGTACAAATACTAATTCTGGCACTAGCCTATAGAAAATAAAAGAATATCTAAAAATAGTCCTAACCTATAAAAGTAGTAAAAACAAAAATACATAAAAATAAATCTAGCCTATACAAGTACTAAATATAAAAAATACATATAAAAATAGCTCTGGGAGTCAAGCTCACATTTATCCCCGCTAAAAACTTTTGCGTCCCCGCAAAACAAAATAAAAACAAATTTCTGCTGATATCGTCCATCAAATGGAAAAATACACACTAAAATATATATTACACAGTGAAACAAATAGTAGCATCGACATGACAAAAGGTATTTAAATTGCATTGCCTACGAAAGACACAATCAAACAAGGTTACAAAGACAGTTTGTGTGGAAACACAAACTGAAAATCGGCCCCCGAAGTGGTCCACCCAGGCAGGTAAAAAGGCAGGTTTCAATACTATCAGAATGAAATTCTATCAAAGACAAATGACAAAAAATAATGGAGAAAAAAAGGTAGGTTGATCTTGTTTGGTGCCCCAGTGGTCCAGCAGACCAAAGGATAGGTGAAAGCGAATGTGAAGTTAGATGTGAACCTGGCCTAACTGATGTCTTATAATGAATATATAATTGATCTAATTGTTTTGTAAAGGGACAATCTCTTATTCCTCAAGAATAAAACATTTCCGTAAAAATAAAAAAAAAATTGTTTTCTTTGGTTACGTGTTTTGTAGTAGTGCTGACATGCAATTCACACGTTAATATGAAAAACTACTTATTAATTGTTGTTTTAAATTATGTCTGACTTATATGCATGCTAAATACATTTTTTTTTCTGTTTAAAAAAATAATAAACATTTTTGTGTGTAAATATAGTACTTAGTGCAACATAAATTACATAACTTATGAATACAAATAAAAAAAATGTGACAAAAATCTACAACTGTTTGCATAAATGTGTCACAAATATTGTAGTTACTTTCTTGCCTGATTAAAAGCCTCGAGTGTTTGTAACTACTAACAGTGGATAGTTGTAAAAGTGGTGTATTTTTATGCTTGCATAAGTGATTAAAAAAATTAGATTTTTCGCTTTCATAAAAGAAAAAAGTAGCCGTTGCATCAGAACTCTGAATGGTCTAAAAATACTGTGATGTCTTTTCTAATTTACGAGATCCAAACGGGACGGACGGACAGGCCAAACAAAACTAATAGCGTCTTTTCCCCTTAGGGTAGCCGCTAAAAAAGAATACATACACTTAAAAAAAAATATAGGTAATTTATCTAGAATGAATGAATATCACTATTACAATTTATCAGCTTTAAAAAGACAAAAGCTACCCTTGATTCTGTACATTCTAAAGTACAGCAACTACAAAGCTTTAAAAAAAAAGCTATTTTAAAAAAGACACACTTAAACACTATGTACTAATTGAGGTACTAAATAATAATGAAACTTGGACACATGTCGGTCATAAGACTTAAAGATACAGACTCAGCTCAGATGTCTCAAAGCAACGTCATTACAATAAGTCATTAAAAAAAGAAAAACTGTAATTAAAATTTAAATTGATCTAACCTCCCTCCCTCCAATGATGATGATGGTCTGGTCGTCGTTTTGTTTCCCTCTAAAACCTGACATCCTAAAAGTAGGAATCTCTCAAGTTTCGGTTGTAACAAGTTTGTGTCATATATGTTTCATTCATAAGGATTTCTAACATTACACTTCACGATTTAACATGTTGGTGTTTCCACTTGTATGTGTTTTCTCTGGTTCACTTGACGCGTTCTCTGCACCAAAACCTACAACTTTCTCTGTCAGTCCATGTTTTTGTAAACCATTTGCAATAAATGTAAAAAATAATTTCTGAAGAATCGTATCATCAGGGGAAACAATGTCATGTCCTTGTGGCTCCAAGCCTCCCCAAACTGACCATCACTCACCTGCTTCTTTACTTTGTTCGGTATAAAACGGGCCAAGACGTCTGTAACAATTCCTTCACATTTGGTTCCTGCCCATGTCAGTTTAGGTCATTCATGTTTGGAAGCTATTTCAACGTGCAATTCATTGGTTTAAAACTGTGATTATAGAAAACTGGGACAGGTAATCAAATGCGTCTGCGGCTGCTTTAATCTCTATACCATTACTATTGGAAATATACCTTGTGAAAGGCTTATTAGAAGCTTCCAACTGCTAAAACTTTTAAAGACGATCTGTATTCAAGTGCTTGGTTGTGTCTGTGCGTCCACATCAAACACATGAGCACATAAATAGTGATTAAGATGGAGACGCCTTAAGTTATTCATCAAAAGACGACGCGCTCAATCAGAGTTTGAAAATTAAAGCTTTTTGGATGAAAGTGGGACGTTAGCATTCCCAGCCAGACATTTTATGAAAAGCTTGACAAGCGGTCCGAAGCGGGAATGTCCCGATTAAGTCGGGACGTCTGGTCCCCTTAAAGAGCCTACTACAATGTGTACTTAAGTTCATCAATAGAATAAGTTCAGTTCAGAGAAATAGTTTCTCGTTGTCTAGCCACATTTAATTTTTTTTTTTTTACTTTGAAAAGCTTTAAGGGTCAAACCTATACGATATACAGCAACTGTCAAATTTCTTGGAAAATCTTTAGAACCGTTTTAGAATCGCCTTCTCCCACCCATGGTTTTAGGTTTTAGAAGTTTCCACGAAGTGACGAATTGAATAGAGGTATTGTAAAAAAAAAAAAAAGCTATTTAAAAGATGAAGTTCTCACTAAAACACGGACAAGTTGGCTAAGTGTAAGAAGTCAAAGTTAGGGCTCAACTCTTCTCATTCTTGGTTCTCTTCGCTCCCAGCAAGTTTGAAAGAGTCACTTGATTTGATTTGTATTCTCTTCCTTCTCAGTTGCGGCGAAGAGTGGTCGGCGCCTTTCGTCGAGTGACCAACATTTTCAGTCGTCGACGCAACAAGGGAGATAACAAAGAAACCCATTCGGGAACAGACAAAAAGACAAATGCTAAACATACCAGAAAGAAAGATCAATCTAGTACTAGAGCGGCTACTTCTTCTTTAGCCTCGGCTCAAGTCTCGGCAACTGTTCACAGCTCTGACTCAGCTGTACCACAGCAATGTGAACATGAAAGGTCAAGCACTTCAGAGGGCGAGTCATTGGTTAACTCAACAGGTGGCCCGAGTCAACATACCGGAGATAGCCGAGGGTCTAAAAATAAACTTGTTAGGCGGAAAAGTACAAATGAAGCAGTCATTGGCGGGGGAGCAGGCGATGACTTGGGTGACCAACCCTCCCCCGACTTGACTACAGAGCAAGTAGGTGATCTGTATCATTCAGTTTTAATCCATGCCGAGATTTCCTCGAGAGAGAGATCGAGTGAGGACAGCAGTCAGTATGACAGTGACAGTGTCGATGAGGCGGCAGATAATGCAGATAAAGAGAATGATGTAAGTGAAGAAATATCTGTGATGGGGAAGCGAAAAAGAAACAGAAAAAGACATGGTCCTCGAGACACCAAGAAGAAAGAAACAGCTCACACAAAACTTGTATCTTCCAATGGAATCAGCAATAACGGATTTACAACTGACGAATCAAAGCATGAGGATAAGTTTAGAGAAACGTTATCTCCTTCTGACAGCAATGAAGTATCGATTACGTCACACTCTTTATCGTCTGCTGATGTTGTGGACGGAGCTGCCGAATCTGTTAAGTCACCGGTGAAGTCAAAAAAAGGTTAGTACTGGTTTTTCAAAGTGCATTGCTATATCCTGAAATAGAAGGAGCATGCTACTTTGTTAAATATCATTCAAGATGAATCTATTCTTATATTAGAAACTAAATATCATTCAAGATGAATCTATTCTTATATTAGAAACTAAATACCATTCAAGATGAATCTATTCTTATATTAGAAACTAAATACCATTAAAGATTAATCTATTCTGGTATTAGAAACTAAATATCATTAAAGAAAAAGCTATTCTTATATTAGAAACTAAATATCACTAAAGATGAATCTATTCTTATATTAGAAACTAAATATCATTCAAGATGAATCTATTCTTATATTAGAAACTAAATACCATTCAAGATGAATCTATTCTTATATTAGAAACTAAATACCATTAAAGATTAATCTATTCTGGTATTAGAAACTAAATATCATTAAAGAAAAAGCTATTCTTATATTAGAAACTAAATATCACTAAAGATGAATCTATTCTTATATTAGAAACTAAATATAACTAAAGATGAATCTATTCTTATATTAGAAACTAAATATCATTAAAGATGAATCTATTGTTATATTAGAAACTAAATATCATTCAAGATGAATCTATTCTTATATTAGAAACTAAATATCATTAAAGATGAATCTATTCTTATATTAGAAACTAAATATCATTAAAGATGAATCTATTCTTATATTAGAAACTAAATATCACTAAAGATGAATCTATTCTTATATTAGAAACTAAACTAAGGTACACAGACCTGAAAACATTCATTATAAAAACAGATTTAGGTTTGGAATAAACTCAAATTAAGAATAGGCTTTTTCTTTCAGTCCGAAGATTAAAAAGTGCAGTAGTGGCTACGCAGTCACACATTTTGCCACATTCAGCGCAGACATAACCCAGACATAACCATTTTCTGACGGTGTTTCTTTGAAGTTTGTTGAACTTTTCGCCGTCTGTCGTCAGCAATAGTTTTCAATTTAGTTTCAAATGTGTAAAGAAACATTCAAATTTCTCATATGGTTATTAATAAAACATTGAAATTGGTCCCACATTTGTGTAGATCTACCTAGTTTTGACTTTAAACTTTCTTTACAAAGTCGGCTCCAACAGAGAAACACGTCAGATCATTGTGTCACCAATCAGCACTGTTCTAGAGTGTGTGCTATTTAAATGTTTAGGAATTGATTTAATGGAATGTATTGAGGGTATGCCGAGGCAACTCAAGAACTCGCAGACGTGACAAGCACAACATCAAGCCTGAGCTGTTTCGTGGAGGAACTAATCAGCTCTCTTATCTTATAAAATGCAGAGGTAACTTCCAAAAAGAAGATTACGTCCTACGCATCATGCCAATATTAAAGAAGAATTTTAAAAATTTAAAAAAAAAACACACCTTCCTGGCAATGTTCTCAAAGAAAAAAAAGACAGTCAAAGGATCTCTGGAATAGTCTCAATTTATTTCTAGACAAGTGTCAATTATCTTTAGGATAGTGTCAATATATTTCTAGACAAGTGTTGGTTATTTTTAGGATAGAGTCAAGACGATGGTGTGTCGGTGTGCTTGTCTTTGATCCCAACTTACAACAAATTTGTCAATGTCACGTGTTTCCCTTCTATTTCTGTCACCCAACTACCACGTGATTGACAATGAAGGATTTTTTTTTCACTTATCTTTTTTTTTTTACCATAAGAAATTTTTTAAAAAATTTAATCACATTTTTGCATTTCTCCAAAATGAGCATGTTAGATATTGAAATAATGTATTCCAGCGAAGACTCGGGAGAATGTTCATCTTCGCTTTGACAACACACACACACACACGAATATTCTCCTTAATAAGTTTTATTTTCTCTCTTTTAGTTTATTGATGCTTTTATGTATGTATGTATATATGTTGGTAGGTAGATAGATAGGTAGGTAGATAGATAGGTAGGTAGGTAGATAGGTAGGTAGATAGATAGGTAGATAGATAGATAGGTAGGTAGGTAGGTGTACGTATTTTAAGTTTTATTCCTATTCTTTCTACAAAGTAGGAAAGTGTTTATATAACGTTTTATTTCAAATAAGAACTAGTCCAATGCAGTTCTATATCAACCGTACAACTCTTTCATTTTGTCTAGTTTTTCCAACTAGTCACTTTCTAAAAGCAGTGTGTAGAGTTTGTTGATCAGTGAGTTTTGTGGCAGGTTCAAATATGTGCAAAGTTCTTTTCATTTCATCTGTTTTGTTGTATTTGTCTATTTTGGTCTGTTGCTTTATTTCCTTTTAGAAATGCATTTCAATCTATCGAAATATTTGTGAAGATCACAAAATACTAATTTTGAAAAAAAAAAGTGTATTGTATTGGGTGCATTGCTTTTAATCACAGCTTGTTTAAAACTGAATCTTGTTCCACTTGAGTATATTGTAATTAGCATATAGAGCCACTAACATTAGTCATAGTAAAATACTTGACAAAAAAAAACAAAAAACAAAACAGGTTTAACAAAGCCAGTTCTAATTAGAAGTCTATACAAATACAAAAGAAACTTGAGGTTCAACTTTCTACTTTTCAAAACGTCAACACAAAAAGTGTGTACTCTGGGCACGTTTCTGTTGAAAGTACAATCAACACGTAGACTCCATAGCTAGTCATTAGAGGTTGTTTATACAAAGGCTTGGTTCTAATAATAGAAAACTTGTGTCTCTTAGTTTTGAGGGCCTGCGTTCAGCTGTTACAAAGCTCTGTATATAGTGACTTATTGCTCACTGAAACATTTGGTGACAGTATTTACATTTTTGTGTAAATTCTAAAGTTCAACGTCTCATGTGATCAGCACAACAACCAATTTGTAGACAAAGTTGAGGATCTAGGTCTAAATCTGAGTCAATGTTATACACTAGAAAGCTGATTGTTGGACTTGACTCCTGCTATGTAGGTCAGGCTAGGACATACACATTATTCCAGCATTGCTACTCGTCGGAAGATTTTTTGTTCAGGTTGCCAGCTACATCAAAGCTTTTTTTTTTTCCTCTGCACAAATCTACACGTGTTTACTGCAAATGTGAAAACCGAGTGTTAACTGTGGAGAGTAGGAGAACAGTTTGAAAAGAAACGAGATCTAGTAGACTGTGCAAGGTTTCTCCTTCGAACATACCACGGACACTTAGTTAGTAGTAGGCTTACAAGATATCATGGGCAGAGCCAGGACTTTTTTTTTGGGGGGGGGGGGGAGGGGGGGTTGTGGGATTTTCTTTTTCTCCCCCTCCCCATATATATATATATATATATATACACGTAATTATACGTAATTAATATATGTAATTAATCTTCATTGCATTCGGACCCTTTATTTCGGACGTTTTTTGTACCCTAAAATAGGTTCCTCCTGGAGTTAGTGGAAATAAAGTAGACACCCCGCCTTTGCCAACTAGAGGCCCTGAGGGAGGGATGTGAGCTGTCACAGGGGGTCCGCCAAGCATTATTTCTGGTATTTACAACAAAAAGATGCATATTCTGATGTATCTACAGCGCATTATCCTGCTATTCTTCTATTTAAAAGTATTATCAAAAACCAAAGCTGTGATTTACTGCATTTATTAATGGTAGAAATTGATAATTATAGTTTATTTTTATATATATTTTTTGGAGGTGGGAGGATAACCACAAATCCCTTTTTGGCTATGGAGTTTATAATTGTAGCTTTGCTTTTCCTTTTCTTGCAAAAAAGGGGGGGGGGGATAACGCCGATAGCCCTCTTGGGTACGCTCATGGAATTTTGTGATGGAAGCGTGGTCGAGAGGCTTGGCTACCTATGAAGGCGGCTCAAGGTTCGACACCCGACTCGGGCAGAGTTGTGTTTACTGAGCACCTAAAGGCAGCACGGAAAAACCTTCTCCTAGATACCCCCTCTCCTCCACTGGTCCACAACTGAGATTGGACCAAAGCGCTCTGAGCATGCTATAAGCATGAAAGTAGCGCTATATAAAGGCCATAATTTATTTATTTATTGTTGATTGCATTAGAATTTTAACTGAAAATGAGAGATGTATCGTCCAAATTATCTTTTGGTGGGTTTTAATGTCAAATCCTTTGGAGAGGGTTTTAAAAGTCATAACCTCCCTTGGCTGCGCTGGGGCAAGTGATGGTTTAACATTTAAATCTCACATACAATAAACAAAATGAAAGCGAAAAACCAGTCATAAATTCCCCGGTCCCTTGCAGGTTGAATATCAATGTTTTATAAAGCAAATGTTGAATATAAATATTTAACATAGTGACAGCTTCGTGTGACATTTTTATTTTATTGGCGCCATATTTTGTCTTGAAGTATTGCAAATATTATGCTAGGGCCCACATTTTGCAGGGGAATAAGACTGACTAAACGTTCAAAGCGCTTACTTTATACATATAGACAAGAATCGTTTCAAATATAAAAAAAAAAATAAAGTCAGTGAAATCAATATGGGGCTACCAGAATAGATGAAACTATAAATGGAATGTTTTCATCCCTGATTGGTGATTTCACCTTTAATTTCCCTTCCAAAAACAAAAAAAAAACGCAATAAATTTTATATCTCGAATAAGTTTTTACGTATGTTTTTGAGAAAATAAAATGCCAATGAATTTTTGGTGTTTGCTCTTCTAACTTATATTACATTTCATTTTCTTGCTTATTAAATGTCGCAAATCTCATGATAAGAAATCAGTTGTTCCACCTTTTTCAAATAAATAGAAACCTATCAACGTTGAATGACACTATGTTGAAGCCGACCTACCAATAGGTCATGACCTAGAACGTTGTGCAGAATATGGCTAATGTTATTAAAAAAATCAATCTCAAATGATTGAAATCTAACTTCTGACTTATATTACACTTAATACTCATGGACAATATGTCTTCATAGTTTAATTATCGATATCAACGATTTTCAACTTAAAACAAATTTATTGTTTAGGATTTTAAATGAAAAAAGTCATTGACTACAAAAAGATTATTGAAAATCACTCTTGAAACTTATTTTACATTTCATTTTTTTTCCTTGCTGAAACACAGACAAACGACTTTTGGATCGGTCCAAGAATGTTCCGGAATTTTGGGTTGAAAACGAATAACGCATTGATGCCCAACCTAATTCGACCTGCGGGCCATTTTTATTTCCGACGCTCGTGTCGCTGGCCACATGAACAAAATCGTAGGCCTACAAAAACGATATTGACCTGAAACCCGTATATCCTGTGCTTCATAAATTAATGGGATATTTGAAATTTATATTTTTTTTCCCCGCGTCAGAAGATGGCTTCATTTCTCTACTTAAAGGTATCAGCAAGATTGCGTTTCATTTCTGTACTTACAATATGAGCCACATTGTAGCTAGTTTTAAAACCGAGTCATTTTCTTGTCTCTTTTTGGTAAATATTCCCATCAATCCTCCAATTTCTAGGCGTAGTTTAACAATCTTTTATTCGCGGCTCAAACCAAGAATGCCGTTATATTTGTTTCATAATGTCGTCTATATGTTTTTGTTTTTTAAAATAGCCACACTTTCTTTATACAAAAAAAAAATATGTTGGCTTATATTCATGTTCCACAACCAATCAATCAGGAGAAAAATCGAGGGCTCTAAGCGCCTAACGTAAATAAAGATACATTTTTACACCTTCTAATTTTTGGAAAAAAGGGGGGATTTTCTACACTTTGTGCCAACATTTCGGCGGGCCGGAGGGAATCACGTCGCGGGCCGGATCTGGCCCGCGGGCCGTACTTTGGGCATCACTGGAATAACGTATAGCATTGGCGTCACTAGGGTGGGTTTCTCCAGGTGCGGTAGCGGTATGTTCAATATGTCAAACCCCCCCCCCTCCCTTTCAGCTTTCCCCTCAAATCTTCCCAAATAAAAACGTATTATTAGTTCTTTTTGTTCAGTGAGCTAATTACCTACATTCGTTGATAGTTTTTACTTAATGCACGCCCGGCATTAGGGATAGGCAAACTAGAATAGGTTCCTCCTGGAGTTAGTGGAAATAAAGTAGACACCCCGCTCTTGCCAGCTAGGGCCTCCGATTGCTGGGGGCTTCACACAAGGCTCAATACACAATAATTTTTTCAGAAAAAAATTGCTATCAATTAGGATTCTCTGGAGTTTTTGTTTTTAATGTTCATATTGCCATACCAGGCTGTGATATTAAAACTCAAAATATTGCAGATGTGAGCGTGATAAAACATCGCCCAGGCTTTTTATTAGACTAGCTATGTTCGAGGACCATTGTTTCTTCCTTTTGGTGAAATGTCGAAACGTTATTTCTAGTCTGGTGTTCATGAATCATCTATGAAATACATTCCTGCTATTGGCGCTTTATCAATTGAACGTATTCGTCTAGATATAGATACAGGACCAAGTTTATTTTAAATTCATTGCGTAGTTTTTGGTTTTCATTTTTGTTTTTCTAGTTCATTTGGCGCCATCCTATTCACTTCACATAGGGTTAGCTTCATTATCCTATTCACTTCGCATATGGTTAGCTGCATTATCCTATTCACTTCGCATAGGGTTAGCTGCATTATCCTATTCACTTCACATAGGGTTAGCTGCATTATCTTATTCACTACGCATAGGGTTAGCTGCATTATCCTATTCACTTCACCTAGGACTAGCTGCATTATCCTATTTACTTCACATAGGGTTAGCTGCATTATCCTATTCACTTCGCCTAGGGTTAGCTGCATTATCCTATTCACTTCACATAGAGCTGCATTATCCTATTCACTTCGCCTAGAGTTAGCTGCATTATCCTATTCACTTCACCTAGGGTTAGCTGCATTATCCTATTCACTTCACATAGGATTAGCTGCATTATCCTATTCAATTCACATAGGGTTAGCTGCATTATCCTATTTATTTCACATAGGGTTAGCTGCATTATCCTATTCACTTCACCTAGGGTTAGCTGCATTATCCTATTCACTTCACATAGAGCTGCATTATCCTATTCACTTCGCCTAGGGTTAGCTGCATTATCCTATTCACTTCACATAGGATTAGCTGCATTATCCTATTCAATTCACATAGGGTTAGCTGCATTATTCTATTCAATTCACATAGGGTTAGCTGCATTATTCTATTCAATTCACATAGGGTTAGCTGCATTATCCTATTTACTTCGCATATGGTTAGCTGCATTATCCTATTCACTTCACATAGGGTTAGCTGCATTATCCTATTCACTTCACATAGGGTTAGCTGCATTATCCTATTTACTTCACATAGGGTTAGCTGCATTATCTTATTCACTTCACCTAGGGTTAGCTGCATTATTCTATTCAATTCACATAGGGTTAGCTGCATTATCCTATTCACTTCACATAGGGTTAGCTGCATTATCCTATTCACTTCACCTAGGGTTAGCTGCATTATCCTTTTTACTTCGCATAGGGTTAGCTGCATTATCCTATTTACTTCACATAGGGTTAGTTGCATTATCTTATTCACTTCGCATATGGTTAGCTGCATTATCCTTTTCACTTCGCATATGGTTAGCTGCATTTTCCTATTCACTTCGCCTAGGGTTAGCTGCATTATCCTATTCACTTCACATAGGATTAGCTGCATTATCCTATTCACTTCGCATAGGGTTAGCTGCATTGTCCTATTCACTTTGCATAGGGTTAGCTGCATTATCCTATTCACTTCGCCTAGGGTTAGCTGCATTATCCTATTCACTTCACCTAGGACTAGCTGCATTATCCTATTTACTTCACCTAGGGTTAGCTGCATTATCCTATTCGCTTCACATAGGGTTAGCTGCATTATCCTATTTACTTCGCATAGGGTAAGCTGCATTATCCTATTCACTTTACCTAGGGTTAGCTGCATTATCCTATTCACTTCACATAGGGTTAGCTGCATTATCCTATTCACTTCGCCTAGGGTTAGCTGCATTATCCTATTCACTTCACATAGAGCTGCATTATCCTATTCACTTCGCCTAGAGTTAGCTGCATTATCCTATTCACTTCACCTAGGGTTAGCTGCATTATCCTATTCACTTCACATAGGATTAGCTGCATTATCCTATTCAATTCACATAGGGTTAGCTGCATTATCCTATTTATTTCACATAGGGTTAGCTGCATTATCCTATTCACTTCACCTAGGGTTAGCTGCATTATCCTATTCACTTCACATAGAGCTGCATTATCCTATTCACTTCGCCTAGAGTTAGCTGCATTATCCTATTCACTTCACCTAGGGTTAGCTGCATTATCCTATTCACTTCACATAGGATTAGCTGCATTATCCTATTCAATTCACATAGGGTTAGCTGCATTATCCTATTTATTTCACATAGGGTTAGCTGCATTATCCTATTCACTTCACCTAGGGTTAGCTGCATTATCCTATTCACTTCGTCTAGGGTTAGCTGCATTATCCTATTCATTTCACATAGGGTTAGCTGCATTATCCTATTCACTTTGCATATGGTTAGCTGCATTATCCTATTCACTTCACATATGGTTAGCTGCATTATCCTATTTACTTTGCATAGGGTTAGCTGCATTATCCTATTCACTTCACCTAGGGTTAGCTGCATTATCCTATTCACTTCACATAGTGTTAGCTGCATTATCCTATTTACTTCACATAGGGTTAGCTACATTATCCTATTCACTTCACATAGGGTTAGCTGCATTATCCTATTCACTTCGCTTAGGGTTAGCTGCATTATCCTATTCACTTCACATAGAGCTGCATTATCCTATTCACTTCGCATATGGTTAGCTGCATTATCCTATTCACTTCGCTTAGGGTTAGCTGCATTATCTTATTCACTACGCATAGGGTTAGCTGCATTATCCTATTTACTTCACATAGGGTTAGCTACATTATCCTATTCACTTCACATAGGGTTAGCTGCATTATCCTATTCACTTCGCTTAGGGTTAGCTGCATTATCCTATTCACTTCACATAGAGCTGCATTATCCTATTCACTTCGCATATGGTTAGCTGCATTATCCTATTCACTTCGCTTAGGGTTAGCTGCATTATCTTATTCACTACGCATAGGGTTAGCTGCATTATCCTATTCATTTAGCCTAGGGTTAGCTGCATTACTGCAAATACTGACTATATCAGCAAAAAAGGGCAGCAAAGATTACGATTACTAAGAAAACTGTCCTCGTTTAATGTTAGCGAAAAGGCCTTGGATATGTTTTATCACGCTCACATCTGCAATATTTAAAGTTTCAATATCACTGCCTGGTATGGCAATCTGAGCATTAGAAATAAGAATAAACTTTATAGAATCCTAAATGCTGCTGGTAAAATCATTGGCAAAAAACAAAACCCATTTGGGCAGTTGTTTGAGACAAACATCTATAAAAAAGCTAACAAGATCCTCGAAATAAAGAATCACCCTTTGTGTCAGGATTTTGTGATTTTACCATCACAAAAAAAGATACAAGACACCGATAGCAAAGACAAACAGACACAAACACTCTTTTGTTCCCCTAGCAATCAAATCATTAAATAAAAACTATCTGGTATAAACTTTGTCACATGTAAATTATGAGTGAGTCTGGTGTGAATGTACACATTGGTTTCTTATAGTTATAATGTTTTTGTGTGGGGTAATGCACACATTCTAAGACAAATTTCCATACGGACAATAAAGATTATTATTATTATTATTATTATTATTATTATTATCCTATTCACTTCACATAGGGTTAGCTGCATTATCTTATTCACTACGCATAGGGTTAGCTGCATTATCCTATTCACTTCACATAGGGTTAGCTGCTTTATCCTATTCACTTCACATAGGGTTAGCTGCATTATCCTATTCACTTCGCCTAGGGTTAGCTGCATTATCCTATTCACTTCACATAGAGCTGCATTATCCTATTCACTTCACATATGGTTAGCTGCATTATCCTATTCACTTCGCCTAGGGTTAGCTGCATTATCTTATTCACTACGCATAGGGTTAGCTGCATTTTCCTATTCACTTCGTATAGGGTTAGCTGCATTATCCTATTCACTTCGCCTAGGGTTAGCTGTATTATCTTATTCTTTTCGCATAGGGTTAGCTGCCTTATCCTATTCACTTCGCCTAGGGTTAGCTGCATTATCCTATTCACTTCGCCTAGGGTTAGCTGCATTATCCTATTTACTTCGCATAGGGTTAGCTGCATTATCCTTTTCACTTCGCCTATGGTTAGCTGCATTATCTTATTACTTCACATAGGGTTAGCTGCATTATTCTATTCAATTCACATAGGGTTAGCTGCATTATTCTATTCAATTCACATAGGGTTAGCTGCATTATCCTATTCACTTCACATATGGTTAGCTGCATTATCCTATTTACTTCGCATAGGGTTAGCTGCATTATCCTATTTACTTCACATAGGGTTAGCTGCATTATCTTATTCACTTCACCTAGGGTTAGCTGCATTATCCTATTTACTTCACATAGGGTTAGCTGCATTATCCTATTTACTTCGCATAGGGTTAGCTGCATTATCCTATTTACTTCACATAGGGTTAGCTGCATTATCTTATTCACTTCACATAGGGTTAGCTGCATTATCCTATTCACTTCGCATATGGTTAGCTGCATTTTCCTATTCACTTCGACAAGGGTTAGCTGCATTATCCTATTCACTTCACCTAGGGTTAGCTGCATTATCCTATTCACTTTGCATATGGTTAGCTGCATTATCCTTTTCACTTCGCCTAGGGTTAGCTGCATTATCCTATTCACTTCATATAGGATTAGCTGCATTATCCTTTTCACTTCGCATAGGGTTATCTGCATTATCCTATTCACTTTGCATAGGGTTAGCTGCATTATCCTATTCACTTCACATAGGGTAAGCTGCATTATCCTATTTACTTCACATAGGGTTAGCTGCATTATCCTATTTACTTCACATAGGGTTAGCTGCATTATCTTATTCACTTCACATAGGGTTAGCTGCATTATCCTATTTACTTCACATAGGGTTAGCTGCATTATCCTATTCACTTTGCATATGGTTAGCTGCATTATCCTATTCACTTCGCCTAGGGTTAGCTGCATTATCCTATTCACTTCATATAGGATTAGCTGCATTATCCTTTTCACTTCGCATAGGGTTATCTGCATTATCCTATTCACTTTGCATAGGGTTAGCTGCATTATCCTATTCACTTCACATAGGGTAAGCTGCATTATCCTATTTACTTCACATAGGGTTAGCTGCATTATCCTATTTACTTCACATAGGGTTAGCTGCATTATCTTATTCACTTCACATAGGGTTAGCTGCATTATCCTATTTACTTCACATAGGGTTAGCTGCATTATCCTATTCACTTTGCATATGGTTAGCTGCATTATCCTATTCACTTCGCCTAGGGTTAGCTGCATTATCCTATTCACTTCACATAGGATTAGCTGCATTATCCTTTTCACTTCGCATAGGGTTATCTGCATTATCCTATTCACTTTGCATAGGGTTAGCTGCATTATCCTATTCAATTCACCTAGGGTTAGCTGCATTATCCTATTCACTTCCCCTAGGGTTAGCTGCATTATCCTATTCACTTCGCATAGGGTTAGCTGCATTATCCTATTCACTTCACATAGTGTTAGCTTCATTATCCTATTCACTTCACATAGGGTAAGCTGCATTATCCTATTCACTTCACATAGGGTTAGCTGCATTATTCTATTCACTTCACCTAGGTTTAGCTGCATTATCCTATTCACTTCGCCTAGGTTTAGCTGCATTATCCTATTCACTTCACATAGAGCTGCATTAACCTATTCACTTCGTATAGGGTTAGCTGTATTATCCTATTCACTTCGCCTAGGGTTAGCTGCATTATCTTATTCACTACGCATAGGGTTAGCTGCATTATCCTATTCACTTCTTCTAGGGTTAGCTGCATTATCCTATTCACTTCGCCTAGGGTTAGCTGTATTATCTTATTCTTTTCGCATAGGGTTAGCTGCATTATCCTATTCATTTCGCCTAGGGTTAGCTGCATTATCCTATTCACTTCGCCTAGGGTTAGCTGCATTATCCTATTTACTTCGTATAGGGTTAGCTGCATTATCCTATTCACTTCGCTTAGGGTTAGCTGCATTATCCTATTTACTTCACCTAGGGTTAGCTGCATTATCCTTTTCACTTCGCCTATGGTTAGCTGCATTATTTTATTTACTTCACATAGGGTTAGCTACATTATTCTATTCAATTCACATAGGGTTAGCTGCATTATCCTATTCACTTCACATAGTGTTAGCTTCATTATCCTATTCACTTCACATGTGGTTAGCTGCATTATCCTATTCACTTCACATAGGGTAAGCTGCATTATCCTATTCACTTCACATAGGGTTAGCTGCATTATTTTATTTACTTCACCTAGGGTTAGCTACATTATTCTATTCAATTCACATAGGGTTAGCTACATTATTCTATTTAATTCACATAGGGTTAGCTGCATTATCCTATTCACTTCACATGTGGTTAGCTGCATTATCCTATTTACTTCGCATAGGGTTAGCTGCATTATCCTATTTACTTCGCATAGGGTTAGCTGCATTATCCTATTTACTTCACATAGGGTTAGCTGCATTATCTTATTTACTTCACATAGGGTTAGCTGCATTATCCTATTTACTTCACATAGGGTTAGCTGCATTATCCTATTTACTTCACATAGGGTTAGCTGCGTTATCTTATTCACTTCACATAGGGTTAGCTGCATTATCCTATTCACTTCACATAGTGTTAGCTGCATTATCCTATTTACTTCACATAGGGTTAGCTGCATTATCCTATTCACTTCACATAGTGTTAGCTGCATTATCCTATTCACTTCACATAGGGTTAGCTGCATTATCCTATTTACTTCGCATATGGTGAGCTGCATTATCCTATTCACTTCGCCTAGGGTTAGCTGCATTATCCTATTCACTTTGCATAGGGTTAGCTGCATTATCCTATTCACTTCTTCTAGGGTTAGCTGCATTATTCTATTCACGTCGCCTAGGGTTAGCTGTATTATCTTATTCTTTTCGCATAGGGTTAGCTGCATTATCCTATTCATTTCGCCTAGGGTTAGCTGCATTATCCTATTCACTTCGCCTAGGGTTAGCTGCATTATCCTATTTACTTCGTATAGGGTTAGCTGCATTATCCTATTCACTTCACATAGGGTTAGCTGCATTATCCTATTCACTTTGCATAGGGTTAGCTGCATTATCCTATTCACTTTGCATATGGTTAGCTGCATTATCCTATTTACTTCACCTAGGGTTAGCTGCATTATCCTATTTACTTTACATAGGGTTAGCTGCATTATCCTATTCACTTTGCATAGGGTTAGCTGCATTATCCCATTTACTTTACATAGGGTTAGCTGCATTATCCTATTCACTTTGCATAGGGTTAGCTGCATTATCCTATTCACTTTGCATAGGGTTAGCTGCATTATCCTATTCACTTTGCATAGGGTTAGCTGCATTATCCTATTTACTTCGCATATGGTTAGCTGCATTATCCTATTCACTTCACCTAGGGTTAGCTGCATTATCCTATTCACTTCGCATAGGGTTAGCTGTATTATCCTATTCACTTCACATAGTGTTAGCTGCATTATCCTATTCACTTCACATAGGGTTAGCTGCATTATCCTATTCACTTCGCTTAGGGTTAGCTGCATTATCCTATTTACTTCACATAGGGTTAGCTGCATTATCCTATTTACTTCACCTAGGGTTAGCTGCATTATCCTATTTACTTTACATAGGGTTAGCTGCATTATCCTATTCACTTTGCATAGGGTTAGCTGCATTATCCTATTCACTTCGCATAGGATTAGCTGCATTATCCTATCCATGAGCTCAACACATCAATAAGTCAGGTACATCCCTTTCCAGGCATTTCAAGGCATTTTAAGTTATCAGAATCGTTACCATCAGCTTTGGTTCTCTTTGAAGAGAAAAATCCTAAAACATTTCTGTCATGTAAACGATGCCATTGCTTATGTTAAAATATCTGATAACTTCAGGGATCTATGTTGTCACAAATATCAAGACAATTTCCTTTATTTAATGAAGTCCCATCTTCAATTTTCTTCGTTATGCCACATTTTTTTTTGCAAGAAACATTGTGATGTCAAGCAGTCGGGTGTCACCCGCTGCGGCCCGCACCCCCTTAGTGACGCCATTGATGTCCTATATTACTTTCATTTTCTTACCATTCGTCGCTAAATTTAATTAACAAAGAAAGATTATTCTGATTTTTTAATCAAATTTTCGAATAACGCCAAATGGCTATTTCAAATCGCTCTTCTAATATAGCAATTAATTTATTGAAAATCGGTTGTTCCGGATATTTTAAGAAATTATTTAAAAACTCTATATGATTGTTTTAATCGCATTTCTAGTTTATACTACATTAATTTTTTTGATTAAACATCTAAAAAATCTCATTATCGTTGATATTATGTTCCGGATTTTTAAGAAAAACAACTTCTTAATTCCAAAGGATTGTATAAAAATCTCTATGGTACATCTAATTTTCATGATAGACCATCCCAAAAATTTAATCGTCGGTATAAGATTATTCTGAATATATACAAGCGGCCTGAGTCAAGAGAAAAAAAAAAGAACGCTGCCCTATCAGCTAGCCCTAAAACAGATGTTTATACATGTACGAACTGTGTCAAACTCTGCCGCTCCAGAATTTTTCCGGATGTTTTTGTTTAGTCACACCAGATTCTGTCCCGTCTCTAGACGAAACCAAAACCAGTGACTCATTTGGGCAGACCCTCTGTCTTCCAAGACAGAAGGATATATATATATATATATATATATATATATATATATATATATATATATATATATATATATATATATATAGAGAGAGAGAGAGAGAGAGAGAGAGAGAGCGATAGATAGATAGATAGATAGATAGATAGATAGATAGATAGATAGATAGATAGATAGATAGATAGATAGATATAGATATATATATATGTATGTATATTACGTTGGCACAAAGGCTATAGGAAATCCTGCGCCAATGCCTGTTAACTCTCGTTCACTCTCTCGTGTTTTAAAAGACATGTTTTAGTCTAACAAAGGTTGTGTGACGAAGTGGAAAGTCATATGGATTGAATTCTTTAAACGAAAGGCTATAAGAACTCTGTGCACCAATATCTCGTGCGCTAATGTTTGTCGAACCTCGTCAACTTTCTCACATTAAAAAGACATTTTTAGCGCACCCGTTAAGGGAAAAACCGCTTCTTTTTTTTTTTGTAGTCAGTCTGCCTGTCATCTTTAATTTTCTTTCCAAAACATCGCGAAAATTAAATTTTAATATCTTTGTAGGTTGTTTCAGATTTTTTAAAATTATTTTTTAGTAACATGCAAATGTCAAAAGGTCGGGAAAATCTATAAATCAATAATACGCATTTTTGGATTATTATTTTTAATTGATTGTTAGATATCGCTTCGTTGACATATTTTAAATTTAATTCTGCCAAGACTTCTAAAAATCTCATCCATAATAGGTTATTTAATTTTTTTTTCAAATTATAAAAACAAAGCTTTAATTGACTGTTAGAAATCGCTTGACATATTTACAATTAATTTTTTCCAAAACGTCCAAAATATTTAATATTGATAATAGTTTTTTTGTTTTTTGTTTTTTTTTAAACTTTGTTGACAGATTGTTGGAAACCGCTTATTTGACATATTTACATTAAAGTTTCTTGCCAAGACGTCTAAAAATCTCATTATTGATAATAGGTTATTTTATTATTTTAGTTTAAAAATCATATACGCGTTACATGACTGTTAGAAATCCCTAATTTGACATAGTTACATGACTGTTAGAAATCCCTAATTTGACATAGTTACATGACTGTTAGAAATCCCTAATTTGACATAGTTACATGACTGTTAGAAATCCCTAATTTGACATAGTTACATGACTGTTAGAAATCCCTAATTTGACATAGTTACATGACTGTTAGAAATCCCTAATTTGACATAGTTACATGACTGTTAGAAATCCCTAATTTGACATAGTTACATGACTGTTAGAAATCCCTAATTTGACATAGTTACATGACTGTTAGAAATCCCTAATTTGACATAGTTACATGACTGTTAGAAATCCCTAATTTGACATAGTTACATGACTGTTAGAAATCCCTAATTTGACATAGTTACATGACTGTTAGAAATCCCTAATTTGACATAGTTACATGACTGTTAGCAATCCCTAATTCACATAGTTACATGACTGTTAGAAATCCCTAATTTGACATAGTTACATGACTGTTAGAAATCCCTAATTTGACATAGTTACATGACTGTTAGAAATCCCTAATTTGACATAGTTACATGACTGTTAGAAATCCCTAATTTGACATAGTTACATGACTGTTAGAAATCCCTAATTTGACATAGTTACATGACTGTTAGAAATCCCTAATTTGACATAGTTACATGACTGTTAGAAATCCCTAATTTGACATAGTTACATGACTGTTAGAAATCCCTAATTTGACATAGTTACATGACTGTTAGAAATCCCTAATTTGACATAGTTACATGACTGTTAGAAATCCCTAATTTGACATAGTTACATGACTGTTAGAAATCCCTAATTTGACATAGTTACATGACTGTTAGAAATCCCTAATTTGTCATAGTTACATGACTGTTAGAAATCCCTAATTTGTCATAGTTACATGACTGTTAGAAATCCCTAATTTGACATAGTTACATGACTGTTAGAAATCCCTAATTTGACATAGTTACATGACTGTTAGAAATCCCTAATTTGACATAGTTACATGACTGTTAGAAATCCCTAATTTGACATAGTTACATGACTGTTAGAAATCCCTAATTTGACATAGTTACATGACTGTTAGAAATCCCTAATTTGACATAGTTACATGACTGTTAGAAATCCCTAATTTGACATAGTTACATGACTGTTAGAAATCCCTAATTTGACATAGTTACATGACTGTTAGAAATCCCTAATTTGACATAGTTACATGACTGTTAGAAATCCCTAATTTGACATAGTTACATGACTGTTAGAAATCCCTAATTTGACATAGTTACATGACTGTTAGAAATCCCTAATTTGACATAGTTACATGACTGTTAGAAATCCCTAATTTGACATAGTTACATGACTGTTAGAAATCCCTAATTTGACATAGTTACAGGACTGTTAGAAATCCCTAATTTGACATAGTTACATGACTGTTAGAAATCCCTAATTTGACATAGTTACATGACTGTTAGAAATCCCTAATTTGACATAGTTACATGACTGTTAGAAATCCCTAATTTGACATAGTTACATGACTGTTAGAAATCCCTAATTTGACATAGTTACATGACTGTTAGAAATCCCTAATTTGACATAGTTACATGACTGTTAGAAATCCCTAATTTGACATAGTTACATGACTGTTAGAAATCCCTAATTTGACATAGTTACATGACTGTTAGAAATCCCTAATTTGACATAGTTACATGACTGTTAGAAATCCCTAATTTGACATAGTTACATGACTGTTAGAAATCCCTAATTTGACATAGTTACATGACTGTTAGAAATCCCTAATTTGACATAGTTACATGACTGTTAGAAATCCCTAATTTGACATAGTTACATGACTGTTAGAAATCCCTAATTTGACATAGTTACATGACTGTTAGAAATCCCTAATTTGACATAGTTACATGACTGTTAGAAATCCCTAATTTGACATAGTTACGTGACTGTTAGAAATCCCTAATTTGACATAGTTACGTGACTGTTAGAAATCCCTAATTTGACATAGTTACATGACTGTTAGAAATCCCTAATTTGACATAGTTACATGACTGTTAGAAATCCCTAATTTGACATAGTTACATGACTGTTAGAAATCCCTAATTTGACATAGTTACATGACTGTTAGAAATCCCTAATTTGACATAGTTACATGACTGTTAGAAATCCCTAATTTGACATAGTTACATGACTGTTAGAAATCCCTAATTTGACATAGTTACATGACTGTTAGAAATCCCTAATTTGACATAGTTACATTACTGTTAGAAATCCCTAATTTGACATAGTTACATGACTGTTAGAAATCTCTAATTTGACATAGTTACATGACTGTTAGAAATCCCTAATTTGACATAGTTACATGACTGTTAGAAATCCCTAATTTGACATAGTTACATGACTGTTAGAAATCCCTAATTTGACATAGTTACATGACTGTTAGAAATCCCTAATTTGACATAGTTACATGACTGTTAGAAATCCCTAATTTGACATAGTTACATGACTGTTAGAAATCCCTAATTTGACATAGTTACATGACTGTTAGAAATCCCTAATTTGACATAGTTACATGACTGTTAGAAATCCCTAATTTGACATAGTTACATGACTGTTAGAAATCTCTAATTTGACATAGTTACATGACTGTTAGAAATCCCTAATTTGACATAGTTACATGACTGTTAGAAATCTCTAATTTGACATAGTTACATGACTGTTAGAAATCCCTAATTTGACATAGTTACATGACTGTTAGAAATCCCTAATTTGACATAGTTACATGACTGTTAGAAATCCCTAATTTGACATAGTTACATGACTGTTAGAAATCCCTAATTTGACATAGTTACATGACTGTTAGAAATCCCTAATTTGACATAGTTACATGACTGTTAGAAATTTCTAATTTGACATAGTTACATGACTGTTAGAAATCCCTAATTTGACATAGTTACATTTGATAGTTTGCCAAAACGTCGAAAAATGTTATTATCGATAATATTTTTTTGTTATTGAAACAAACATATTGATGACTAATGATTGATGTAAATTGATTGTTGAACGCGCATTTATGAGTCTAAGTTTTAACTTTAAATGTGTAAGAGTTACGATAATGACACTATGGAGTTATTAATTTATTTGATTCTAATTTATGTATTCATCAATCTACCTTCTTCTTCTTCCACCTACTTTGGACATTTAAAAAAAATCATGCCTTAAATATTCCTTGCACATAGGCGGATCCTATGAGGGTGGCATCTGAGTTTGTGATAACAGGCGGATCCTATGAGGGTGACATCTGAGTTTGTGATAACACAATCTCTTTTTGTAATATTGTTGTTTTTGTTATTTGGTTAAGCTTCTGCAGGCATCACAGTATGTTGGTAAATAATTTGTCTGCATAACTCAAAATTTGTCAAGCAGAGATTTTGAAAGTCAATCAGTTCCAGTCTGTCATGGTACTTGAGACATGGACATTAAATTGATCTCTGAAGAGACTAGTTTAATTAAAAAACACAATAAGTCATATCTTTCATTGAGACTAGACTATTAAATAGAACCAGAATTAAAATAATTCTTAATTTAGAGAAAGCCATATTTAGCTATTGATCTTTTCCACCTGCTGAATGCTGCATTCTCGCCTGAACAAAAAAAAAAAAGATGTCCACATACATAGGCCAAACTTTGCTTGTTGTTTGCTGCATTGTTTCATTCATCCCACATTTCCTCTACCACTTCTAGCTAACATTTTTACACATTTACCGTTTGCGGAATAATGTAGACAGACATAAAATATTTCAATTGTCTCTTTCCTTTATTTCTAGGTCCAATGTTGACAAACATAAAATATTTCAAATGTCTCTTCCCTTTATTTCTAGGTCCAATGTTGACAAACATAAAATATTTCAAATGTCTCTTCCCTTTATTTCTAGGTCCAATGTAGACAGACATAAAATATTTCAAATGTCTCTTCCCTTTATTTCTAGGTCTACTAAACCTCTTGAAAGGTAAAATCAGCTCTAGTCTTCATAACATGGATCTTGAACAAAGTGATCCTGACTTCGTGGTTTCAGTTTTGGCTATTCCAACAGGTTAGATTATTGCTTATTTTGTTGGCTATTCCAACAGGTTAGATTATTGCTTATTTTGTTGGCTATTCCAACAGGTTAGATTATTGCTGATTTTGTTGGCTATTCCAACAGGTTAGATTATTGCTGATTTTGTTGGCTATTCCAACAGGTTAGATTATTGCTTATTTTGTTGGCTATTCCAACAGGTTAGATTATTGCTTATTTTTGTTGGCTATTCCAACAGGTTAGATTATTGCTTATTTTTGTTGGCTATTCCAACAGGTTAGATTATTGCTTATTTTGTTGGCTATTCCAACAGGTTAGATTATTGCTTATTTTTGTTGGCTATTCCAACAGGTTAGATTATTGCTTATTTTTGTTGGCTATTCCAACAGGTTAGATTATTGCTTATTTTTGTTGGCTATTCCAACAGGTTAGATTATTGCTTATTTTTGTTGGCTATTCAAACAGGTTAGATTATTGCTTATTTTCGTTGGCTATTCCAACAGGTTAGATTATTGCTTATTTTTGTTGGCTATTCCAACAGGTTAGATTATTGCTTATTTTTGTTGGCTATTCCAACAGGTTAGATTATTGCTTATTTTTGTTGGCTATTCAAACAGGTTAGATTATTGCTTATTTTTGTTGGCTATTCCAACAGGTTAGATTATTGCTTATTTTTGTTGGCTATTCCAACGCATTGGTTCTTTGCTTATACTACGTACGTGACTGTTTAGTTGAACTTTGTTAAGGCTAACTGCAACTATAGTTTATGTTTTTATGCATAAAGTGATCTCGTATTTTCTTATTCTAAGAAGATATATTAGGTTACGCTTATTTCAATAACAAACATAATTCTCCATCTCTCTCTCTCTCCATCTCTCTCGCTCTCTCTTTCAACCAACAGACAAATAGACATACATATAGATAGATAGATAGATAGATAGATAGATAGATAGATAGATAGATAGATAGATAGATAGATAGATAGATAGATAGATAGATAGATAGATAGATAGAGAAGCACCTAAATAGTATTTTGGATAATTTGATAAAGAATTACATATAATTCTAATAATAATAGGGCTTGTCTTAGAGTCCGAATATTAATGAGGAATGCAGTATTTCCCGAGGCTACATATAATTCTAAATAGTATCAAAGTAGACCAATGTGATTGATTATGTTCTGTGTAGCCTACTCTATGCTAGATCTATTGTTTATCTTTACATTTAACATTGTCCTCACAGTTCATACATTTAGCAGTGTTAAAAAGAAACTTCGAAATTCTAAGCAAGAATGGCTTCAAGGTTTCCTAGATCATGAAGGCTTAGAGCGACTACTGGATTGTGTGGATACCTTCGCTAGTAAGAGAGTGACCGCCCTCTCAGATGCTTTGATTTTAGTGGAGTGTGTGGAATGTATTAAGTCTGTGCTGAACTCTAAGATTGGCTTGTCTGTATTGGTTCACAAATCGGAATATACGAGAAGGCTAATTAAAGGTAAGACAGTTCATTAAAAAAAGAAAATGATTGATTTGCAATTGAGCCCTATACTGATGGTCTCGTTCAGATGAGGGCTTAGGTTTTCTGTTGTCCTTCTACCCTTTTAATTGTAAAACCAAAACCTTCACCTGTCATATGTTGGCGGCCCCTTCCTTCTGCAGATATTCTACATTTAGTTCCACTCGAACTTTTCTTTCATGCATGATGAACTAATGTAAAAATCTCATTTCTTAAGTAGTCCTGAGAACTAGTCTTGAAAGTTCTGTTTATCTTGTTTTATTTTATAGATAGATAGATAGATAGATAGATAGATAGATAGATAGATAGATAGATGCAGAGCCGGTCTTAGGCCACTGCAACCTATGCGACCGCAGTAATCCTCGTTTTTTCATAGGCCCCGCGCTAATTCTAGGGGTAAATTATTAAATTAAACCATTATAACTTGTAACATGGCTCCCACGGCCTCCTGATTTTCTAGAATCTTATGGAAATCTCCCGAAATTTTTTAATTCTACAGAAAACGCATACAAATCTCCTGAAAAATAGGGAAAAAAATTATTATTGGAGTGTCATTAAATTAGTTAAGGTCAACAATGCATGAACAATTTGGCAATTTTTGCTAGTAGGCGTGATCTATGTAGGAAACAGAATTAGATGATATAGTGTTTAACTTCGCTACACGCAAGGCTCGTAAAGTTAATTTGATCATGATTTTCTACTTATAAAAACTGTGTATGGCCTCCTTCAGTATGGACCACCTCCTGGAAATGAAATGACAAGGCCTGGCCGCCATTAGCTGTGGTCGAGACGATGTAAAGAATGAATACATTGCAAAGACGAATATATTTTCTAATATAAAATCTTAATTTTCACTTATTATCCATTGCCCTACGCAGACTGGGCCCGTAGTTACTGAATAAAGGTTTTGTAACACACAGTTTGATTTCAAGATCCGATTACAAGATCCGACAAGTCCGCCCTTGGATTCGAAGTGAATGAAGAAGACAGGTTTCAACAATTTCAGCCGAACTATCAGAAGCTCTGAGCTCAAAGCCACAACCTCTCACCTTACGAAACATTCACACCCAAATGCACGAGTTCCTGCGTGTCACCTGTCTCAGTGCTTCTCAAACTATGGTCCGCGGAAACCTAGGGGTCCACGATACGACCGTAGGGGTCCGAAGAAAGAAGAAAATTGTATAGAATTAAAATAATTTTTCACTAAAAGTCAGTTTATCCAATGGATAATTTGAATGATTATTAACTCGCCCTCACAGCTGTTTAATGTCTATTACGAACTATTCTATGACGACCTAAACCAAAGAATTGAAGACATTTTTCACTTAGATATTCCCGTCTGGGTATTGAACCCTTTTGACAAACTCAGATCCCAGTCACATATGAATTCATTGCTAATATGTGGTTTCAAAAACAGATTCCAATATTATATCATGTATTATGTATGCAGAGTTTGAACCATAGACACATAGGCTATATATAGACGGGACGATAAAGAACAAATTATTATGGGAAACATTTGGGAAAAGATAAATTTGTATGAGTTATACAGCAGTTATGAGCAGTGTTAAAGTAAAAGTATTTATAGTTGTTTTTTTTTTAGCCATAACCATAATTAATAGAACTCTTTCTGTATTATTATATCTCTAATCGTGCCTACTAAATCTATATCAAGCGGGCATAATGATTATCTTTTGTTATAAAATGTTTTCATTTTAGCTTATTTGGTCCTTCTACTGAAAAAAAATCCCTTAATATTCAGCTTTAACTTGAATTTTGCCTATGACATCACACTTCTGTTTTATTTTTTGAAATGCAAAATTGGGCTAGTAGGCTACTAAATAAGATTATAATAACAAAATTACTAGCACACAATTATTGGATGACTTGTTTTCAGAGATAGTGGAGTCTAGTAACCGACATTTAGAAGTATCAGAAATGAAAAGCTGGGTCAAAGCAATGCTAAACAAAGCAAGAGTCTACTCCATTTATTTCTTTGTCAGCAAAAAAAAAAGTCTTTTTTCAACTCAACATTTTCTATATGATAATACGGACTTGAGATCTACCTGACAACAACTTATACTGTTTTTGAATCAGAACCGGACACAATAGAAGCTGAAAGTTGGGATAAGCTAAACTTGCCCTTGTGGAGCATTACCAGAGAATGCTGACCACGTCCTTCAAAGCAAATATATGGAGAAATGCTGATCTGGAAGCCACTGTTGTGAACTCCTTACTTGGATTATACTTGACACCTAACAGACTTCTTTCAATAACTCAAAGAGACGCCAGGGATGAATTAACAACAAAATATAACTTTAATAAAAGTCATCAGGATAACTGTAGTTGTAGGCAACGCATCAAAATATGTTTTATGTGATGCTGGTCAGTGTAGCCCTATGGGCCACTAACACATTATTTGTAACACAGACCTGTGTTCTTAAAAGGACTGTAAACATTCTCTATGTAGGTCAACGGTGTTATGTTTATCTGGTTATATGGAATGTTTCGAAAAGGTTGGATCAAGTCAGTGGGACACACAGAGGACCAGGAGAATGAAGGCGAGAATGAGATTCAGACATTGACTTTTGCCAGTTGTAAAGTATTTGATTGTTTACGCGTCATTATTTATTATACACATTAAAGTGTCTCGTTATGTCAAAGTCTGAGTTGTCTAGTTCTTGACTTAGCCACATTGTTTTGGAAATGGGTTTATAGATCAACGCCACGATACGTTTTTAGGAATAAAATGAAAGCTCTTTCTTTTTCACATAGTAAATTAATATATATATATATATGCATTTCCTCAAATATAATAAAGATTAATAATAATAGTATGAAATAAACTTAAGAATTATATTATATTATATTTGGAAGCTTTTTAATATCATTCAACAAATTACATAATCTTCTGGTAGGAATAATATAAGTGTACAGTATATTTGATAAAGTAGATAAACTGTAACAAATAACTCCTACTATGCACATTATTTCTAATATTACAAAGAAAATGTATTCTTTAAAAATACAAACACAATAATTTTTTATTATAATCAACTTTTTGCATTTTGATACAACATAGCATTCTAACTGCCTAAAAAGAAATTATACTATTAATTAATACAAAATAACATAGTTGGCCACCACTTTATTAGTTCACACTCATTCTCTGTCACTTTCAATCTGTAATCTTGGATGATCCAAAAACTATTAGCAAACAGCAAACCGAATAAAGCATCTGATTGTGTTCCAGCTAGATTACTCAAAGAACTAAGCAAGGAGCTAGCACCTGTGTTCAAAATACTTTTTCAGGCATCTCTTAACCAGGGCAGAGTACCAAGAGACTGGAAAGAAGCTAATGTCCCCCGCAAACCCCCCAATTGAAAAAGAAGGAGAAAAATCTGACCCAGGAAACTACAGACCAGTATCACTAACCAGCATCACATGTAAAATGCTAGAATACATAATATGTAGCAACATCATAAACCACTTAGACAAACATAATGTCCTCACCCCATACCAACATGGCTTTAGGAAATATAGGTCATGTGAAACTAATACTAACTAATACTAACTAATGATTTTTCAAAAGGTTTAGAGTTTAGATAATAGTGAGCAAATAGATGCTATCTTACTAGATTTTTCCAAGGTTAATTTGCATGACTAAATGCATGATGCATAAGACATAATCATCTTCGTTTTTAAAGTAAGGTCTGTATTATATAAGATAAGATAAGTACACTATAAACTATTATTATCACTTTAGTATTGAAGCATTTTCCCATAATGAAGAATAAGCAATAAATTTTTAAAAAATTCAAGTTACACAACTTGTCATTAAAAATTACAATTCTATCTAGTGTTTTTATGTCTATGATTTGAATTTGAACCTAATTTTTTTGTTCAATATTTTTGTTTTAATATTTTATGCAATAGTCACAGTTGTCTAAAGAAGGAATAGTCTTTTTAAAAAGTGTATTTTTTTATGTTTTTCTTTGACTTTAAAACTTTGGTTTCCGCTCCGGTCTAGAATCAAAGACATTCAGGTGGAAAAAAATGATATGGGAAAATGTTGGGGCGATATAACCGAATGTAAAGAAAAACATAAAAGTGTGTGTGTGTGTGTATTAAAGAGGCGACTCTAGATGAGAGGTTCATCTAGAACTAAACAAGCAAAGCTTTGTGAATATGTGTATGAAAGAGTTATGTGTACAGCAATGTTTCTCCCAAGAGCAAAGAATGTAGACTTGATGAAACCTACGACTTGTCACGTGGTGTGTGTTGCTAGGCGCCTGCCCACTGTGTCATGTCTACACTGAGGTACCGCCCTAACTCTCAAAGAACCATATCTAAGAACAAAGCGAAAGATCGACAATGCAGAAAATACTTGACGCTGAACAATGTCGATAAAGCGTTTCAAACCGTCGAATGCCTCTGAGCTAAATATCTACACCAGAAACTAAATCCGACTTCTCTCTCAAGCTGCGAAGAGTATTTTCTGTGTTTACTTTCGTTATAATTCAAACCCTTGTCTTGTTTTTAATAGTCACTGTCACTAAGCCCAAACTTCACAAAGCTTTGCTTGGTTAGTTCTAGTTCCAGTTCTCATCTAGAGTCGCCTCTTTAATATACACACACACACATGCATGACTAGAATCACGAGATGCAGGATGCTAGGATGTCAGGATGCTAGGATGTCAGGATGCTAGGATGTCAGGATGCTAGGATGTCAGGATGCTAGGATGTCAGGATGCTAGGATGTCAGGATGCTAGGATGTCAGGATGCTAGGATGTCATTTTCTTTTTTGGAAGTAACGTCCATCGGCGTAGCTAGGATTTTTTTCGGGGTGCATTTCCCCCCCCCTCCGCTAAAAATAAATATATATGCTATATTGAATTGAATTGAAGACATATATATATATATTTATAATTAATCTTTTTTTAAATTCTGACCCTTCATTCTTTTGGAACTCAAAACCCCTTTGGCAACGCTCATAGCATTTTGAGTGCGTAATTTGCATTTTTTATATATTGAAGAGGTATTTTTTTTAGCTTCAAACCCCGCTGACGGGGGTTTAAACTCAAAACCCCTTTGGCTATTCTCATAGAATTTTGAGTGTGTACTTTGCTTTTTTTTATATTGAAGAGGGGGGGGGGTATAAAATCTAAATCTTCCTTAGCTATGCTCTTAGAATTTGGGGATTGTCGTTTGCATTCTTTTTTGTTTTGTTTTATAGAAGAGGGGATTTAACTGCAAAACCCCCGGGTAGGGGGTTTTAAACTTAAAAGCCCCTTGGCTGCGCTAGGGCAAGTGATGGTTTAGTATTAAAATCTCACCTAAAATAAACAAAATCAAAGCAAAAAAATCAGTTACTAAATTCCGACCCCCCCCCCCCACAGGGGGGAATTTCATTTGGCGGGGGGTTGAACCTCAACCCCCACCGGCTACGCCCATGGTAACGTCTGTATTATATAAACTTTACCTTTTGGATGAAACAGATAACTTTTCCTCATCATGTCCTAAAAGTTTGCTTTGCATGGGGTTCTGTACAAGAGGTTGCAATTTTCTATTACATTTTTTTTTTCATTGGAGAGCTGAGAATTCAACAACATGGTGATTTTGATGTTGAAGGGAGAACTTACGGTATGGAGAAATCAATCTGCTATTTTCTATGTGATACAACGGATAGGTCATATTTTCTCTCGGACTGGTCTTTTGGCGATAGAAAATCAAATGATTCTTTTTTGATATTTGACATTTAACCTTCATCACTTTTATTCCTTAACATTTTTCGATTTCGATATAAATAGAAGTGTAGACATTCAAACACACAAACTTTGAGCAGTCTGTTAATTTTTAAAAAAATATTCCACTAAGAAATTCTTATTAATTAGACACCATAAAAATGTACTCTAAATGGATGTAAAGTACCAGGTCTTTCTTTCGAGAAAGTTCATTTCATATTGCAGTGAACTGACTAGTGAATAGACGTGAACTCCAAACCATGCTTGGAAGTTTTTTCTAACGTTAGATTTAGATTGGATGTCAAAGTGACTTATACTATTGACTTTTCAGAGCTTTGAAAACCTTCAACAAATAATGCTAATCTAAGTACACAATGAAGGACTAAATCTAGGTATAGAACGGGACAGAGCTACGCAGTGCTCAATCAAAAAATGTTATTTAATTAATTGAAGATTGTCATGCATAAATTACGAAGATAACTAAAGGTCCTTAATTTCATATTTGACAGATTACTGCACACACACACACACACTGTCAGGGCTGGCCTTAGGCCATTGCAACCTATGCGGCCGCAGTGGGCCCCGCACTTTCATTGGCACCGCGCTAATTCTATGTGTAAATTATTAAATTAAACCAGTATAAAATTGCAAAATATATTAAAACGTCCTGAAAACCCATACAAATCTCCTTAAAACATGGAAAACGTTGTCATTTGGGGTGTCATTCACTATGGTAGATGCCAACATTACGCGTGATTAAAAAAAACGACATTTTCAGCTTTCATTAAATAAACTATAACGCAAAGATGAGTTTTTTTTCTAATGCAAAATCGTAGTTATCACTTATTATCCTTATCCCTACTCTGGCTGGGCCCCGCGCAATCCATTTCGCATAGGGCTCCGCAATAGTTAAGGCCGTCTCTGCACACTATGCACACACAGACACAGAACTTCATGGATGATCATTAGACTAGCAATTGTAATACGTTCATGAGTAGTTAAAAAAGCCTATCCTATGTTTCCACTTACGTACGTTCCTTCGAGTCGCCACGTTGAGGACACAGGCACTGGAATCCCTTGTGTCTAGAAACCAATCCAAAGTTGTTTTGTTGCCTCCAATGAAACACAGAGTTACCCACCCCCTTCCTTTCCACAATTTATTTTAATGGTCAGGTAAATTCTTTATTTGGACTTCTGCTACCTTGTGGCTATACCCAAACATTGGAAAAACTTCTGGAGTCAACCCTGGAGAAAAATCGGGAGCCGTTGACCCTTTAGCAGCTTGCTACACCAAGGCAGAACTTGCGACACCAAGGCAGAACTTGCTACACCAAGGCAGAACTTGCGACACCAAGGCAGAACTTGCGACACCAAGTCAGAACTTGCGACACCACTGACGGTCTACAATTTTTGAGTTCTTCCCTTTCTCTGTTCTAATCCTGGACGTGACATTCTGGACCTATGAAATGGTTCAATAAAGTGAAATTCTTTCCCCGTAATGCCTAAGTAGAGAAACGTTTAGACCCAGTGAATTGTTAGACCACCTACCAAACTGACATATCTTTAAAATGGACAGTATCCATGTTTAAATCAAAAAGGTGTCAACAACGAAGGTCTGGTCCTGTAGTTCGCGTACCTAATTTTCTAAACAACTTTTAATTTTCAGCTGAATTTGGAAAACGCTCTTAAGAAGGCAACACAAAAGCTACACAAATATTCTTAATAAATGATCAAAGAAGTCGCGACACTTATGGGTGGGAATAACTATCTTATGATGATGGCACGGAACCGTCATTGTTTCAGACTACTAGGCATAGAGGAGAAACGGCCGCAAAGACTCGCCTAAAGCAGACTAGAACGGGCCATGACTTGAGTAGAAACAATGTTTTCAGACTTGGAGTTCCTAGGGAATGAGATTGTGCTAATCATTGAGAACCAAAGGGCTGCTTTATATTTTATATTTCTTCACTTGTTGTACGTGTCAAGGTTGCCATAGAAATGTAAACAGGATGTTGTTTTATAGTTTAATGTGGTCTGTCTGTACGTCCGTCCGTCCCGTTTCGATCTCGTAAACTAAATAGATATTGAAAATCCGACATCACTATACTTTAGACCTTTCAAAGTTCTGATGCAACACTACTTTTTTTCTTTCCAGAAAGCGAAAAATAAATATCTAATTGTTAAAATTAACTATGCAAGCGGTTTTTTCATTAAAAAATATAATATTTTTGCAGCTATTCACTATTAATTGTACACTCAAAGAGAAAATTATTTTGTATTTACAAAAAGACCTTGCATTTGTGAGGCATTGAATGACAGATTGGCCCTTTACAAAACATATTCGATCAACAAGATAATTATTCAATAGCTTCACATTTCACTTCACCTTCACTTATCCTTTAGACCGTTGGGGCACCACACAAGATCTGTCTTTCTCCATTCCTGGTACTGTTCCCTGAAGGACGGTCTTTGGACCTGAGGACTTTGTGATGTGGCCATAGAGTTTGAGTTACGTATTTTGACAATGGCTAGCAGGTCATCGTGGGGTCCAATCGCTGTATTAATCATGTTTCTAATCTCTTCCTTCGTGATGCTTTCTTTGTAAATTTGTAAGTGACATTTACGATTTGACTAGATCTTCATAACTGTCAGTTCATTGAATACATATGAATATTAACATATAATAATAATAATAACATTAATAAATCTCCGTATCATGTGATATCCAGTCGTTAATCGAACTAACAATACAACAGTATAGGCAACACTTCGACATGAGCATGTCTCTTCTTTTGGTATGGACGGAGATAGGCTTGTATTTGTTGATAGTTTGTAGTTCATAGTTTCTGACGGAGATAGGCTTGTAGTTGTTGATAGTTTGTAGTTCCTAGTTTCTGACGAGATAGGGTTGTAGTTGGTGATAGTTTGTAGTTCATAGTTTCTGACGGAGATAGGCTTGTATTTGTTGATAGTTTGTAGTTCATAGTTTCTGACGGAGATAGGCTTGTAGTTGGTGATAGTTTGTAGTTCATAGTTTCTGACGAGATAGGGTTGTAGTTGTTGATAGTTTGTAGTTCATAGTTTCTGACGGAGATAGGGTTGTAGTTGGTGATAGTTTGTAGTTCATAGTTTCTGACTTAGATAGGGTTGTAGTTGTTGATAGTTTGTAGTTCATAGTTTCTGACGGAGATAGGGTTGTAGTTGTTGATAGTTTGTAGTTCCTAGTTTCTGACGGAGATAGGGTTGTAGTTGTTAATAGTTTGTAGTTCATAGTTTCTGACTTAGATAGGGTTGTAGTTGTTGATAGTTTGTAGTTCCTAGTTTCTGACGCAGATAGGCTTGTAGTTGGTGATAGTTTGTAGTTCATAGTTTCTGACGAGATAGGGTTGTAGTTGTTGATAGTTTGTAGTTCATAGTTTCTGACGAAGATAGGGTTGTAGTTGGTGATAGTTTGTAGTTCATAGTTTCTGACGAGATAGGGTTGTAGTTGTTGATAGTTTGTAGTTCATAGTTTCTGACGGAGATAGGGTTGTAGTTGTTAATAGTTTGTAGTTCATAGTTTCTGACGGAGATAGGGTTGTAGTTGTTGATAGTTTGTAGTTCCTAGTTTCTGACGGAGATAGGCTTGTAGTTGGTGATAGTTTGTAGTTCATAGTTTCTGACGAGATAGGGTTGTAGTTGTTGATAGTTTGTAGTTCATAGTTTCTGACGGAGATAGGGTTGTAGTTGTTAATAGTTTGTAGTTCATAGTTTCTGACGGAGATAGGGTTGTAGTTGTTGATAGTTTGTAGTTCCTAGTTTCTGACGGAGATAGGGTTGTAGTTGTTAATAGTTTGTAGTTCATAGTTTCTGACTTAGATAGGGTTGTAGTTGTTGATAGTTTGTAGTTCCTAGTTTCTGACGCAGATAGGCTTGTAGTTGGTGATAGTTTGTAGTTCATAGTTTCTGACGAGATAGGGTTGTAGTTGTTGATAGTTTGTAGTTCATAGTTTCTGACGAAGATAGGGTTGTAGTTGGTGATAGTTTGTAGTTCATAGTTTCTGACGAGATAGGGTTGTAGTTGTTGATAGTTTGTAGTTCATAGTTTCTGACGGAGATAGGGTTGTAGTTGTTAATAGTTTGTAGTTCATAGTTTCTGACGGAGATAGGGTTGTAGTTGTTGATAGTTTGTAGTTCCTAGTTTCTGACGGAGATAGGCTTGTAGTTGGTGATAGTTTGTAGTTCATAGTTTCTGACGAGATAGGGTTGTAGTTGTTGATAGTTTGTAGTTCATAGTTTCTGACGGAGATAGGTTTGTAGTTGTTAATAGTTTGCAGTTCCTAGTTTCTGACGAGATAGGGTTGTAGTTGTTGATAGTTTGTAGTTCCTAGTTTCTGACGGAGATAGGGTTGTAGTTGGTGATAGTTTGTAGTTCATAGTTTCTGACGGAGATAGGGTTGTAGTTGTTGATAGTTTGTAGTTTATAGTTTCTGACGGAGATAGGGTTGTAGTTGGTGGTAGTTTGTAGTTCCTAGTTTCTGACAGAGATAGGGTTGTAGTTGGTGATAGTTTGTAGTTCATAGTTTCTGATGGAGATAGGGTTGTAGTTGTTGATAGTTTGTAGTTCATAGTTTCTGACGAGATAGGGTTGTAGTTGGTGATAGTTTGTAGTTCATAGTTTCTGACGGAGATAGGCTTGTAGTTGGCGATAGTTTGTAGTTCATAGTTTCTGACGGAGATAGGGTTGTAGTTGTTGATAGTTTGTAGTTCCTAGTTTCTGACGGAGATAGGCTTGTAGTTGGTGATAGTTTGTAGTTCATAGTTTCTGACGAGATAGGGTTGTAGTTGTTGATAGTTTGTAGTTCCTAGTTTCTGACGGAGATAGGCTTGTAGTTGGTGATAGTTTGTAGTTCATACTTTCTGACGGAGATAGGCTTGTAGTTGGTGATAGTTTGTAGTTCATAGTTTCTGACGAGATAGGGTTGTAGTTGTTGATAGTTTGTAGTTCATAGTTTCTGACGGAGATAGGCTTGTAGTTGGTGATAGTTTGTAGTTCATAGTTTCTGACGAGATAGGGTTGTAGTTGTTGATAGTTTGTAGTTCATAGTTTCTGACGGAGATAGGGTTGTAGTTGTTGATAGTTTGTAGTTCCTAGTTTCTGACGGAGATAGGGTTGTAGTTGTTAATAGTTTGTAGTTCCTAGTTTCTGACGAGATAGGGTTGTAGTTGGTGATAGTTTGTAGTTCCTAGTTTCTGACAGAGATAGGGTTGTAGTTGGTGATAGTTTGTAGTTCATAGTTTCTGACGGAGATAGGTTTTGTAGTTGTTGATAGTTTGTAGTTCATAGTTTCTGACGAGATAGGGTTGTAGTTGATGATAGTTTGTAGTTCATAGTTTCTGACGGAGATAGGCTTGTAGTTGGTGATAGTTTGTAGTTCATAGTTTCTGACGGAGATAGGGTTGTAGTTGTTGATAGTTTGTAGTTCCTAGTTTCTGACGGAGATAGGCTTGTAGTTGGTGATAGTTTGTAGTTCATAGTTTCTGACGAGATAGGGTTGTAGTTGTTGATAGTTTGTAGTTCATAGTTTCTGACGGAGGTAGGGTTGTAGTTGTTGATAGTTTGTAGTTCCTAGTTTCTGACGGAGATAGGCTTGTAGTTGGTGATAGTTTGTAGTTCATACTTTCTGACGGAGATAGGCTTGTAGTTGGTGATAGTTTGTAGTTCATAGTTTCTGACGAGATAGGGTTGAAGTTGTTGATAGTTTGTAGTTCATAGTTCATAGTTTCTGGCGGAGATAGGCTTGTAGTTGGTGATAGTTTGTAGTTCCTAGTTTCTGACGAGATAGGGTTGTAGTTGTTGATAGTTTGTAGTTCATAGTTTCTGACGGAGATAGGCTTGTAGTTGGTGATAGTTAGTAGTTCAGTTTCTGACGGAGATAGGGTTGTAGTTGGTGATAGTTTGTAGTTCATAGTTTCTAATATTCTTTCTGAAAATATTGAAACCTATATACGACCTAAAGGTCGTCGTTTGAGCCTTAGTGAACACAACATGAAAAATAGAACAAGACTATAGAAACAATAAATCTGTTGGCCTGAGAAGGCTTGAACCAAGATTTTGAATTTAGTCGTTCCACCCTTTTTTGTATATATTTTTATAAATGCTTTTTTATTGTTAGACGAGCTATATTACACATTTAAGTACATGACTGATACAAACTAATTGATACAATTGCGCTTAATATAAGCTTTGTTTTTATATTTTTTAAAAAAGATGTTTTTTAATTTCTTGTTGTCAGCCATGGACACTAGCAATGCTATGGTCAAGAAACAAGTGATTGAGTTACTAGCCGCTCTGTGTATGTATTCTGTCGATGGCTACAAGCTGGCAATGGATGCATTGGACACGTTCAAGGTACTGTATTGTGTACCTGGCCAGCTTTGTATAGCAGACAATGTAGATTTATTAGTTGTTGCTTTTCCAATGAAATGATGAAAGAAAAAACATTCCTGTATTTAAAGCATAAAACTTTTGTCAAAACGTTCAATGGGTAATCAGATGTACACGTCTGTACACTGTATTATAGAATTAGTAAGCTACAGTTATAGAAAAAATTAAAAGTTTAAATATCATCTAGTCAGGGAACTATAACAAACGAATAAAAAGTTTTAGTAACATCTAGTTAACAAACTGTTTTAGTGTCATCTAGTTACAAAGCAATAACAAACAGTTTTAGTATCATGCAGTTAGAAAACTATAACAAACACATGAAATGTTAAACACTCTCTGGAAAGATGATAATGTTTTTACAAAGATTATATTAACTCACTCTGCCTGTCTGTCTGGTAAAAGGTTTAAGCACATTATTTCTCCCTTATTCTCGGAGTAAGTTGAAACTTTGCACCATTATTCATTAGTGTAGACCAGTGATGCCCAACCTTACTTGTCCGGCGGGCCATTTTAATTTCCAACCCTCGTGTCGCGGGCCACGAAAAGATACAAAAAACGAAATGAAATTAGCCTGAAACTATTTGATTAGTAATAGAAACCCGTTGATCTAGTACCCCTAGTTTAACAATCTTTCATTCGCGGCTCAAATCAAGAATGTCGCCATATTTGTTTCATAATGCCGTTTATATGTTGTTGTATTTTTAAACAGCCACACAAATATGTTGGCCTACTATCATGTTCCACAAACAAGTAAATATCCGTTCACTTTTCCTGGTAGATTGTCTATTCAGAGTCCCAACTCATAAACACACAAATGTTACGATTCATGGTAGGCCTAGCTAGCCATTAGAGAGGGGGGCCATAACGTAGGTAAAGATACATTTGTCATCCTTTTTTATTTCGAGGGTTGTCTTCTACACTTTGTGCTAACGTTTCGGCGGGCCGGATGGAACCACTTCGCGGGCCGGATCTGGCCCGCGGGCCGTATTTTGGGCATCACTGGTGTAGACAATACATGAATCAGTTTTAAAGATTAACTAATCAGTAAATTAAAAATAATAATTAATTTTTTTTATATCAACAAGGAAAATTAATCCTTCAGTATTCATTTATAGGGTTTAATATATTGGATTTTGTCCCCTTAAGTAAATACTTGTACATATTATTTTTTCCACACCCATTCTGGGATCAAGTTGAAACCTAAAATGATTATTTATTGTACCTAATAAAAATTAATCAATAAAAAAAACATATTAGTAAATTAATTAATAGTAATTAATTATTGTGTTTGATATCCAAAAAGAAAAATAATTTCTACATTTATAAGTAATAGCGTTGTAAGTGTGGAGTTTTTCCCATTAGATAAGTTTTATTTTTTAAAACAAGATTTTTAATCTTTTTTTTTTGCTTTTTAATTTTCATTGTTCTAAAAAATAAATACTGGCTTATTATCATGTCCATATTTGTTTCCATGTAGCTATATATCATTATCATGTTTATATTTGTTTCCATATATCTATATATCATTATCATGTCTATATTTGTTTCCCTGTAGCTATATATCATTATCATGTCTTTATTTGTTTCCATGTATCTATATATCATTATCATGTCTTTATTTGTTTCCATGTATCTATATATCATTATCATGTCTTTATTTGTTTCCATGTAGCTATATATCATTATCATGTCTTTATTTGTTTCCATGTATCTATATATCATTATCATGTCTTTATTTGTTTCCATGTAGCTATATATCATTATCATGTCTTTATTTGTTTCCATGTATCTATATATCATTATCATGTCTTTATTTGTTTCCATGTATCTATATATCATTATCATGTCTTTATTTGTTTCCATGTATCTATATATCATTATCATGTCTATATTTGTTGACTCAAATATAGTTTTGCTATTTTGTATCTCTATTTATAGACAATGAAACAAATGAGATATCGGTTTTCTCTAGTTATTAATGAATTGAAGTCTTCAGAGCTAACAGCATATAAGACAAGTCTGATGGCTTTCATCAATTGTATATTATGTGCTTGTGAAGAGCTTTATGAAAGAAATAGAATTCGAAATGAGTTCATCGGTGAGTTGAATATTTTTTTGACGTGTTTGCATTAGCATCACATGTTTTAATAGCTTTTGAAGCTTATATATATTATAAACAAATTGTCTTTTGGAAATGTAACATTTGCTCAGCATTTTTAAAGGAAAAGATCTTATATGGTCAGTCAAATAATAATAATAATCGTTATTATCCGTATGGAAATTTGTCTTACAATTTGTGCATTACACCAAACAAAACATTATAACTATAAAAAACCAAAATGTACATTCATACCAGATTCACTCATAATTTACATGTGAAAAGTTTATATCAGATTGTTTCTATTTAATGATTTGATTGTCTGTGTTTGTGTTTGTGTCTGTTTGTCTTTGCTATTGGTGTCTTGTATCTCTTTTGTGATGGTAAAATCACAAAATCCTGACCCAAATAACATATGACAGGTAACACTATAATATTTCCAGAAGAAGAAAATGCACAAAAACAAAAAAAAAAGTATATGTGGGTCCAATAAAAAAAAAAAGATCAGTAAATGAAGTGACATGTAGGGACACTACCTCTAGGGAAAGAGAAACGTTTGACTCATCACAACATTAATGAATCATTGTCCTTGTATCTTGTTCATCTTAGCTGATAAAAATGTAACTGTTGTTTTAGGATAGTAAATTTGGTATTATTTAAGAACTAGATTTCATCAGAAATTAGCTCTAACTGATCATTGACAATGTTTGTATCTTCACAGGCCTAAATCTCCTTGATATTATTCCTGATTTACGAAATTTAACTGACAAAGAGTTGGACATTCAATGTGATGTGTTTGAAGACTTTAAATATGATGATGATGAAGAATTAGCAGTGTGTTTCTCTGAGTCTGTTGATGTCACAAACCATAGACAACTTTTTGAAATTATATTTAATAAGGTAGCCCTTAATACTGAAGTCATCTTATATCTTCATTGTTTCTGTCCCTTGAAAAAAAAAATTGTCTTTGTGTTTTCTGTCTGTTCTAATATCACATTCGTTTGTCTAATTAAATCAAAAGTTTCTTTCACTATTGAGTTTGACATAACCATTAAACATGAATCAAATGCAAAGGTAAAGGTTGTATTTCAAATAGATTCAAATGAAAAATGTATGTATATAACATGCACATTCATACACTTCCTAAATCAATACAAACACCAAGCACGTGGTTCATTTTAAATGTAAGCAAGCCTGATTCATACAAAAACTCTTCAGAAAAAAGAGAGAGAGAGAGAGACAGGTTTGTTATGAAGATATTTAATGAAATTGAATATGAAAGGTGTGTATATTATGTTACATATTTATGCCTTGTGGTGTGGTGGCCAAGTGGTTAAGTGCTTGACTTCTGAACCGAGGAATCTCACGTTCAAATTCTGCTGAAGAGTGAGATTTGATTCTGGGATTTTAGGAATGAATTAGAAACTCCCTTTTCTTCTTTTCTTTCATTCACTTCTCTTTATTTCTTTACAGTTTTGTTCTTAATTTTCTCTTTCTCTCTCATCTTTTTTCTTTCTTTGTATGAATAGCAAAATGTATCAGTTATAAATGGATCACATGTCATAGAATGTTTGGTTACTTTCTAAGGTCTACAACACTCCATTAGCAGATAAATTCCTGACCATACTTCAAACACTTCTACAGATAGATTTGGATACCAATTTAAGGTAAAGTTCTAGAGTTCTAGAGTTCAATTGTTGAATTATTTAGTTTAGTATTTAAGATATAGTATATTTCTATCATGAAAATTGTGAAATGTTTGAAATGTTGTTGAGGAACAATTCATAGTCACTGAGTCATACAAAGATCAAATAAATGTTTATCTGTTTTGTTTTGGTTTCATTTTGTTACTCTCAGTATGTTTCCTGATAGCATGTCAGAAAAATATGAGACACATTGAGTTGAAGCATATTGTCTAATTGACTGAGAACACTACAAGTGCTATGACTAAGAGTAATGTACATTTTTGAAATTTGAACCAAACTTGAAATAACCAGAATTCCATTTCCCTTCTTTCTACATTATCAACATTTACATTTCCTTGACATTGCTAAATAGTTTCATATGTTCTGGACAACTATTTTTATTTTTGAAAATATTCTTGTTTGTCTTGAGCTAGCCATGTCCCTCACTTTGTTTTTGCAGTATAACTTTGACAAGTCTTTCTGTCTCGTATCCAATACACTTACATAAACATAGAAAAAATAATTGTTCACAAACTGCTACACATTTTGTAATGGGGGGGGGGGCACCTGTGTATGTGTAAGTAAACATTGGTTCCTATTTTGGACTGGTGTGACATCTAGAAATACAATTGGGAAAACAACTTCCATATGTTTGAGTTCAAGTACTTTCATTTCATTTGTTTCTATTTTAAAAATAGTTTCTTTCATTTGTAGTGATGTTCAGTGGGACTTAATGGAACATGCAGCTCAAACAGTGGTGACTATTGATACAGACAAAGCTGACAAATATGTAGATTTGTCTAATGTGGTCAAGATTCTCCTCAACAGATTGAAAACTTCATTCAATATCCCAGTTCATGGCAGCAGTGACACCAAAGTTGACACCAAACATTCTTTTGTACAAACGGATTTAGATCCAGCATCTTTCATGAACAATGTTGTTTCAAGTGGAGAGGCTGAGGCTTCAACTTCTCAAGCTAATTGTACTACATCATTGTCTTCCTTATCTGTGATCAGTGAACCTTTTTTACACCAATCTCTTCCATGTTTAACTAATGCACCATCACCTCCACATCCCCCAGGCTTTGTTGGTGAAGCAGCCCCTCCACCCCCACCTCCACATCCCCCAGGCTTTGTTGGTGAAGAAGCCCCTCCACCCCCACCTCCTCCTCCAGGCTTTGTTGGTGAAGCACCCCCTCCACCCCCACCTCCTCCTCCTCCAGGCTTTGTTGGTGAAGCACCCCCTCCACCCCCACCTCCTCCTCCTCCTCCTCCAGGCTTTGTTGGTGAAGCACCCCCTCCACCCCCACCTCCTCCTCCTCCAGGCTTTGTTGGTGAAGCACCCCCTCCACCCCCACCTCCTCCTCCTCCATTTGGGGTAGTTGGTGGCCCACCACCACCTCCAGGAGGACCGATTCCACCACCACCTCCACCTGGTTTCGTTGGCAATCTGCCACCACTTAAAATATCTAGTAACTCAAGCTACAGACCAATTGCTACACCGAAACCAAAAAGTAAAATGAAAACATTTAATTGGTCAAAAATTCCAGAACAGTCTTTGAACAGTAAGCTATCTAAGTTTTTATTTGATTGTCATTAGTTAGATATCTAGATATTGTCTTGAAAACTTTGAATTAGTATTAGTTAACTTTAAACTCAAATGAAAAACAATCTTATCAAAATGTGTCTATTTAAAAGAGGAGGATAGTGTCTGGAAAGAAGTCTTGGCAATGGAGGACAAAGTTGAAGTGCACTATGATCAAATTGAGCAACTGTTTTGTCAGAAGATTGCAGAAACTAAACCGGAAGAGCCTGTTAAAGTCAAAACACCAACACAGGTCAATAATGTTACCTAGTACACTATTTAACATCTAAAGAGCAGAAATTTTGTTTTAGAAATGGACATTCTTCCCCCCCCCCTTCTTTTTTTTTTTTTGGTTGCTAACATATACAGATGGCATCTGTTACTAAAATTTCATAATCCATTTTTTTTATCTCAGGTGAGGTCACACACATTTCAGAGGCTTGTATATCTAAATAAGGTCACTTTAATTTGAGAAGAGTGTCTTTTTCTAAATGAGGTCACTAAAATTTAAGATGTCAATATTGCAATGTAAATGAGGTCATTAACATTTCATGCTCATATTCCATAGCTTACATGTAAAATAAAAATATAATAATAAAAATATTGAGATTTTTTTGCACTCATAGTAGGTTTGACCAAAAGTACTGGCTTTTGCAGAAAAAAAAACCAAAATTGATTTTTAGATTGACTTTAAGACTATTTTTAATGGTCGGCAACTTATCATATTACAAGAAATACGTTTCTCTCATATATGTCTATTACCTCTCCTTCTTGCATCTTAGATTTACATTTAGATCCTCATGCACTGTTTGACGCATACGGGGGCACCATAGCCACTTCCCAGTTGGTTTTCATGGATTATAGGTTTTCTAAGAAGGTGTGATGCCTTGTTAAATGTTGAGGCCCTGTTTTCAATTTCCTTTTTTTGGCTTCCATGTTATGACTTTGGTAAACTTGTTTTATCTTGTTTAAGGATATTTCCCTCACAAATCTCATACAACTTATGGTCACTACTGAACTTATTTTGCCAGTGTCCATGTGGAAAAGGATTTCAATGTTTAGCCCCTTTTCGACCTTTATGCATAACTTCCACATCTTTTAAGTTAAGGTAGCCATTGTGACAATGATTGTATTAAGGAAGTCTATCTTGGTCTTCTGCTTAATTAATTTGGTTGCCCAGAAAGTCTGTACTTTTTTTAAAGACGGTTCCTTCTTTCCCTATCACTTGTGATAATGCTGTGAACTGTTCCATGGTTTCAAGCTCTGTATGATTTGTTGGCCTGTAGCCTATACCTTGAGCTTTGGTTTTATCAAAGTTTATTTGGAGGCTGATTTTAAGTATGTCGCTATCAAGAATCTCTGTCATCTCTTGTATTTATTTTTGGTAGTATTCTTGAGTAAGCTATATCATCTGCAAAGTTATGGTTTGTCAGTTGGTTCATGCCATTGAATATCAAATGCAGTCAGATTCATGTTTTGTTTTCATAGATGGCTATCAGAAAGAGAAATGAGAGAAATGAAATATACTATTTTCTTACACCTGTCTTCATGTTGAAGAGCTCAGTTATTCCATCATCTTTTCTAATGCAAGAGCTAGATTTACTCTAGAGTTGTCACAGAATCTGGACATGTTGCTGCGGTATAACATATTCTTTTGCTGTTTTCCAGAATGATTCCAGATGGTTGCTATCATAAGCTTTTAAATCCACAAAAATGATCATCAGCATTGCTGGTATTCCAGGCTTTCCTTGATGAGTTCTGCAGGCCAAAAAAATCTGTTCAGTGCATGATCTGCCTTCTTGGAAGCCTGCCTGCTCTTCTCTAAGCCTTTTGTCTGTGACCTGTTGTAGTTGTCAAAGCAGAACAGTACTGAACTGTGACCCTTGTATTTGAGGCAGCCTTGACTAAACCCATTAGGTGGAACTTAGAGAAGAGTAATGCCTCTCCAATTTTTGCAGTCTGCCAGATGGACCTTTTTGGGTAGCTTATTATCATTCCCTTTAGCCAGCCTTCAGGGTCTTCTAACTTCTACAAAACAAAACAAAAAAATATCAAGACTATTCCTGAAAAAAGCACCTTACTAGTATATATACAATTAGCATAATGAAGATCTATTGGATACTTTATGCCCTACAAACTTAACTTTGGCTATGATATCAATTCATTATTTTTGTTACCTTACCACCTTACGTAACTTTGAATGTTATTTTTTGGTAGTTTTGGCTCATATTTTCAGTTCTCTAATATATCAAAACATAAGCAAGTAGATTAACAAAGCATTGTGTCTTTGGAAGAATTAACTTTTAGATTCACATAAAAGTAGATTTGTGAATCATTCAGCTTTACATGCACCTATTACATGTAAACCTTTTCAGGTCAACTTGTTAGATATGAAGCGCAGTATGAATGCCAACATTTTTCTAAAGCAGTTCAGCAAAATGTCACATGAAGAGATTGTAAACTTAATCAAAGAAGGTAACCCATCCAAAATTGGAGCAGAAAGATTGAGAGGCTTACAAAAAATTCTACCTGATAATGATGAGGTAAAAATATTTGTTCATTACTTTTATTTTATATATGATTGGATTTTGGCATTCTATAAGCAATTTTATACTGGAACTTTTAAATGAACTCTAAGCCCACATTGTTCAATGTTTAACACAAATTATTTGATTTACTTCCCAGGTGGCTATGATAAACAACTATAAAGGTGACGTCAATCAATTGGGCAATGCTGAACGATTTTATTTACTACTCTCAAAGCTTTCAGGTTTTAAAATTCGGGTACTGTGTGAAACACCATTGAAAAATTAAACTCTCCTTCAAAACTTATATTTTTTAAAAACACTTAAGTTTGATACAAAATGAAAGATATCTGCTTCAATCATTGAAAATGTTTGTTGTTGTTTTATTTAAAATCTCACCACTGAGAACTAAAAGACATTTTTTATTTATATATATACACACACATTCTTTACACTCACAATTAATGCTCATTTGGAATTCCATAATTTCTATTTGTAATAGGTTGAAGGAATGTTGTTAAAAGATGACTTTCAAGGTGCAATGGAGTCTCTTCTTCCAAATGTAGATTGTTTGATTGTGGCTTGTGATAATCTAATGGATAATACATCTTTGAAAAGTTTCTTAAGATATGTTCTGCATGCAGGCAATTTTATAAATGCAGTAAGTCTACATAGAAGCTAATCTAAAATGCACAAATTAACATCATTCTAGATCATTATTATTATTACATTGTATAAGAAAGATAATGTAGCATGCAACTTGACAACATATAGAACAATCAAAAGCTTTATTATCAGCTAATCTAAAAGGCACAATTTAACATCACTCTAGATCAGGGGTGGGCAAATTTCGGCCCGTGTGCCACATGCGGCCCGCCGGAGTGTTTTATGCGGCCTGCCGACACCTCCAGAAATCAGGTGTGCCCACAGTATATACATGTAAAATGCAAATATTAAAAAAAGATCTATATAAATTATTGAAACTGTCTCATTATAAAAAGTTTCAAGTAAAGATTATGCTTATTAGGCTATACATCAATATACTCAATTCAACACATAATCTTTGTGTGTTGGGTAGGCTTGGAAAAAGTTTACAATTGTTTTTTTTAATAATAAATATCCCAACCATAAACTCTAAACAGGAAAGTTTGCATAAAGCTGCATAAAATTATTATTTTTTGAAACCGGTGTATATGAAAATTTTAAGAGTTAGGGGTGTGACACTGGAAGTTCCGATTCTTGATCAAAATAATCCAATATATCCTCTAGTGTGGGCAAGGCAAATGAGAAGAATATTATATCTCAAGGAAGAAATTGTTATGTAACTTGAAGGACATTGACTGTGACTTTGTTACTAATATTTCTAAGGAAGAGTGGAAGACAGATTTCATGTTTTTAATCATTTCTATTGCAATTGGCTGCTTACAGATAAATGCAAATGAATGTTAAATCTTTTTAAAAAAAAAAGGCTTTCCCATTTCTACAAGTAAGTAAAATAAAACATTTTTTGTCATTTTCATTGGCTGAAAGGTGAAACTATTTCTAGTGAAATGATTAAAGCAAGAACACTTATTAAGATTCCTTAATTGTGCAATTTATAAAAGCAAATAATTTTAGGACGTCAAGAACCAGTTTTCAATAACATCAGCTCACCATTCAGCGCTGATGCTGATTCAGCTCCAGAAGACATAACTCCAAGCAAAGAGAAGTTCCAGTCAGTACTTGCACGGGAGTCTTATGGGTGCCAGAAGCTGTATTTCCACACTTGAAAAACCTTGCTGCTGTTCACACTATTTGGTTACACTTACATTTGTTCTTCTTCCTCTTCGTTCTCACTTTACATGTTGTAGGGTTCAGATAAGTAATCCTATATCTGAGTTGAACAGCGCATTGGTCTTTGGATGGTTTTGGGGCCAGAGTCTTGTTTGGGTCTCCTTTTATAGTATGCACCATTGAAGGACATGGTCAGCATTCTCTAGTGATGCTCCACAAGGGCAGGTTTCCCGACATTTAATTTCCAGAACATATATTGTCTTATTCTGTGAGCAAGTATTCTTTTTTGTGTGAAAACTAAACAAGTATAATCACTGGTCAATGTTGACTGACTGTAATTTGACAGCAGTCACAAGGGTAACAACTAGTAAGATAGTTTCACAGTTCCAGAATATTATGCACGAGTGTAAAAAGTAAAATACTGCGCATTAAGTACAACTGTATATTTATGGGGGGTATTGTGATATAAAATGACAACAGTAATTTATAACAAGGTTACAAAGACAGTTTGTGTGGAAACACAAATTTAAAATCGGCCCCCGAAGTGGTCCACCCAGGCAGGCTTCAATATTTTCAGAAAGAACATCCAAATGAAATTATATCAAAGACAAATGAGAGATAAGAATGGAGAAAAAAGGTTGACAGATCTTGTGTAGTGCCCCAACAGTCCAGCAGATCAAAGAATAGGTGAATGAGAAGTTAGATGTGAACCTGGCCTAACTAGTTCCCCTTTCAGACCTTGTGGTCTATAGGGCAGATGATGTAAAGTTCATCTGTTTTTGTGGCCTACGGTTAACAAGGGTGTCATGTAGCCAGCACAATGACCAACCACCTTTACTTTTCCCCAACTAATGTCAGGTACCCATTAGAGCTGGGTAGACTCAGAGGCGCCCAAGGATTCCAAAGTTGAAAATCCCAAGTCTTCACCAGGATTCGAAACCGGGACCCTCGGTTCGGAAGCTAAGCTTTACCAATCCTCTCCTGGTCTTTACATAATGTAATTGTTTTGAAAAGGCTATATCTTTTATTTGAATTCCGAAAATATATACATATAAAAAAAATTTAAGAAAATGAAGTTTATAAGATTACTATTCGTTTTAAATTAGGTCTAACTTATAATGCATACTAATTAGCTTTTTCTCTTTAAAAAACTGCTTGCATAACTGATTTAAAAAATTAGATTTTTCGCTTTTAGGAAAAAAAAAAGTAGCCGTTGCATCAGAACTTTGAATGGTCTAAAAATATTGTGATGTCGGATTTTCAATATCTTTTCTAGTTTACGAGATCTAAACGGGACGGACGGACGGACAGACGGTCAGATGGACAGACGTTTCGCACAAAACTAATAGCGTCTTTTCCCCTTTCGGGGGCCACTAAAAATAGTTAAATTAGTTTCAAAAATTGCTTACTCTTGTTATAATGTGGAGTGTGGGAAAAGAAGAAAGAATCGTGAATATAATACAGTTTAAATATTAAATAGAAGACATTCTACACAGTTAGCTAACTTTCTGAGTTATATATATATATATATATATATACATGTGCTGCCTGCCATTCCGAAATTTTTTTTAATGCGGCCCTCGATACAAAAAGGTTGCCCACCCCTGCTCTAGATCATTATTATGATTAAATTTTCTAAGAAAGAGAATGGAATACCAACATCATTTTTGTGGATTTTTGATTTTGATAGCAACAATCTCTAATCATACTGGAAAATAGCAAGAGAATATGTCATACCGCAACATCTCCAGATTCATTGACATATTTACAATGTGCAAGAAAGAGAATGACAACATATAGGACAATCTACAATGTCTAAGAAACAGAATGTGCATGCTTCTTGACAATGAATGGGACATTATGTCTTCTTATCACATTGTAACATGACTTGAGCTTCTTTTAGTATTTAGTAATGTGTGTGTGTGAAGAACCAATCCCCTTGATAAAAACAAATGGATAGAAAAAATCTTTTCAATACATATTGTAGTGAAAACAAAGGCACAGTGTCACTATTGTTTAATCTAACAATATCAACCAAAATAAAGTAATTTTGTCATAAGAGTATTTTAAAACGGGCCATAAATTGAAAAACAGAGTAAAGATTTATAAACTATTCACTATTTCATTGGTTTTCTATCTCAAACCCAAAGAGAATCAGCTTTCTAGACTTCTAATTTATAAGTTCCATCTTAATTGAAGGAGATTATGGTGACTACGTTTTTGAAACCCAATTAAAAACTTTGATAGTAAAAGAGTTAACTTATCATTTTTAAGATTTCTTTAATTTTAATGAATTTTAAAAATTCAATTCCTGCATTGTTTTTTCTTAGCACCCATGTAAAATGTAATTGTATTTTTTATGATCAATTCAAGTCAAATGCATATTGTTTTTATTTCAAAATCATTGATACAATTTCTATAATGATTGACAGCAAAGAAATATTTTTGTTTTTGTACTAGGGTGGCTATGCAGGAAATGCTCTTGGCTTTAAGATGAGTTCTCTCAATAAACTGAGTGATACACGTGCCAATAAACCAAGAGTTACACTGCTACATTATTTAGTAGAGGAAGCTGAAAAAGAACAAGAAGAAATTTTACAATTTGCAGATCAGCTTTTACCATCTTTAAAAGAAGCAAGCAGGTAAATTACAAGTTTTCTTTTGAATAAGTACAACATTCTTTTCTAATTCTTTCAATGAGTTTACAATTCTTTTCTAATTCTTACAAAGAGTACAATAATCATTTCTGATTCTTTCATATAATATTCTATTCTAATTCTTTCAATTCAACCTTTCTTTCCAATTCTGAGATGCTTATGTTATTGTCATCAATTAAACATAAAAGGCTACACTCCATCAGTAAAATTTCAACCCGTACAAAACATGAAAATGTCAACTTTTGTTTTATGTTAAGGTTAACTGTGGATAATTTGAACTCTGAACTGAAACAACTTGAGAAAAATGTCAAAAAACTAGAAATTCAGGTCTCACAAAGTGATGGAGATATCAAAGACTATTTTGATCAGTTTATTAAGGTCTGTCAAATTGTTTCTTGGTTGTATTATTTTTAATTTTAATTAAAATTTAATTAATTAAATTAATTGTAATTATTTCTAAAAGAAGCTTTTAGCCCAAAAAGTTTTAGTACTGCCAATTTTTTCTGGCAATGAGAATAAAATATTTCAAGACTCCGATCATTTAACTTGGTGTCTGAAGTAAGAGTTGAACAATTCTATTTTTATAGACATTAATGTGGCTTACACAAATAGAAATGGGACAATTTTTAAAACATAATTTATATTTTTCTCCTATTCATGAATTGATATCACTATATCTTTGTTTTAGGAAGCTAACATAAAAGTCAATCTAGTCCAGGGAAAACTTGTACAGATCCAAGAACTAACTTTAAAATTGTCACATCATTTCTGTGAGCCAGAAAAAGGATTCAAATTGGAAGAATGTTTAAATAATTTTTATACTTTCTGTCAAAAGGTTAAACAATGTGAAAAGGTAACATTTTATAATAACGACGACTATCTATTTCATGCTAGTTATAAAAATTACATTAAAAAACACCCAATTTTATTTCCTTGGTAGAAACTCTTCAGATTGAAATCATTGAGAAATGTTTTATTTACATGTTTTAGAGTCAAGTTTCTAATTTAAAAGTAAACAACCAACTATAAACTGGTACTTGTTCAAAACCTCCAGCTTGTTCTTCTTTGCTTTGAGAATAATACTAAATGACATCAAGCTCAATCTATTAGAATGGGTGCCTGGTCTTGTGGACTGTTGACCAAGATCATGATGGTCACAGGTTCATAAGTGTTAATGTAGCTATTTCCTAAAGGAGATCAGACTATAAAACATGGTTTACAAAGAGGTTTTGTGTTACATGAGCTGGTCAGCTGGCTAATGAGGTCAGTCTTACTCACACATTGCTGAGACTCATTCCTAAGTTCATTCACAATGACCTTGATTTGAGCTATGTGAGACTATTCTTTTCATTCCTAGACTTTGCTCTATAAATCTTTGTCAAGTTTGCTTCAAGGTATTTCCTACAGTTAATGAAGAATACAAATTTCCTCTATGGTAAAACCTGTTTACTTGTAGGTCCATAAGCTTTCTACTTAGTAGGAGCAGGGTGGAGATATTAACAATAAAGTCATAATATACTGACCAGAGTACATGAAGATGCTGCACTATGGGTAGACTCTATATGAAAAAGCTAAACAATGTTTAACTTGCAAATAGAAAATTGACTAAAATCATCCCTATTAAGAAATACCTTCAAAAGGAGGCTATTACAATTTTAAACCAGTAACATTTATTCAACAAGCAAAAGGCAACAATTTATTTAAATAGATAGAAGAACTTTTATAATACATAATGACATTCTTTTCAAGTCCCAATGTTATTAAATAATGTGGATCTTACATTTAACAAAAAGAAAAAAGCCATTGTTCATTTGGTAGGAGTTAAGTTCTCCTTTGGACATCTTTTCTGTGGTGTCTCTCATCCATTGTACTGGCCTTTTTGGAGCCATCTGCTGTCACCTGTTATACTTTATGTCACTGAGAGCAAACTGAATAAATTGATCTTTATAGCTCTTCCAGGGTGTTGGCACCTTTGTTACTCCATTGTCTTGTAAGATCATCAAAAAGATTTCTTTGGCATACGATACGATAGCACAGATGTCGCATAAAGAAGTAGTTCTTCTGCACTGTCCTTATTGGTATTCAATAGAACATCTTTATTTCTAGTGTAGTCTTGCCAGCTCAAATCCATTATTAAGTTTGAAGAAGCCTTGGATGCTTCTTGTAGAGCACACAGGTTTCAGGAATATACAAAAGGTTGTGAGAAGACCTGAAATGATATAACAACTTTAGCCAATTGGTTATCCAGTTCTCTCATTTGTGGCATCAAACAGTCTGTCTCTATCTATGGATTTCTCCATGACTAAGCCATTGCCGGAGGCATAGTGGCTGAGTGGTACTTGAGGGTCTCAAGTTCAAATCCTGGTTAAGTCTCTGGGATTTTTAATTTTGGGATCTTTAGGGCACCTCTGAGTCCAGCCAGCTCTAAGAGATACCTGACATTAGTTGAGGACAAGTAAAGTTGGTTGGTAGTTGTGCTGTAGACCACATTGTCTGAAAGGGAACTATACTTTGTACTTAACCCATGGCCAAGAATTGAACAAGTCTCTCTATGGTTCACACTTATTGGTATAATGATGTTTTACTCACATTCGTAGTGAAATCCGCATTTGGTTTTATGGTGTCTGTTCATCATAATATTAAAAATGTGATCTCTCCAAAGCCTTATCTTGCTAAATTTAGACGCAGCAACTAGCATTTGTCTTCTAAAAATGATCACTTTTAAATTTCAAAATGTTCTACACAAGCTGTTTTTACTTGCATGTACACCTTTTTTTTCCCCAGTATATCAGCTACTTCTGTATTGCTTTAGCTATAGCATCATTAAGAAGAGAGTAATCGTATGATTATATTTGCTGAATACACTTTGGTGTTTAAAAAAACATTTGTATGCATGTAGATGTAGAAACATGAAAATAAAATATTTGCAAAGTAAATAGATTTAATCCTGCCACTCATCATCTGCATACAAAAGTGTGAGTACGACTGAACTTATATGTAACACAAAACTCTTTTGATCATTTTCGTTTTATAGGTACATGTTATAGAATGAAATTTTAAAGCGTTCCTTAATTCTATTAGATATTAATTGTATTAGGTCTATAAGATTTCGACTTAGTTTATGATGCTTAAGTCTTCCTTATGTAGATTGTAAAAAATGTGATTAATTCTTTTATTTACACATAAACATATCAATCAGGTTGTTGGCCTCTCCAGTGAACCTGATTTAGTATGTACTTTATCGCAGGATGCTGTTAGTCTTTCTTTTTCACTACGGTTTATTCTAACTACAAGAACATCTGAGTTACAAGCAGAATAAAATAATTATCATTATCTACACTTATGCTGCCTTTAAAATATCACGTTCTCTTTCTAGTCAAGACATGAGTTATGTCCAATACCAACACATTTAACAGATTTGTTGAATCTATAGTTGGGATCTAATGTATAAGTATGAAGTAAGATTTGATTCTGATTTGATTCACTAAAGAGTTATTTATTTGGATGTAATGTATAAGTATGAAGTAAGATTTGATTCTGATTTGATTCACTCTCTAGGATAATGAGCAACGAAAAGTCCAAGAAGAACGAGCTGAAAAAAGAAAACAAGAAAATGAGGCAATGAGAGCAAATCAACAAGGTAGTTCTTAGTTCTTATGTCCATACTGAGAGCAAATCAACAAGGTAGTTCTTAGTTCTTATGTCCATACTGAGAGCAAATCAACAAGGTAGTTCTTAGTTCTTATGTCCATACTGAGAGCAAATCAACAAGGTAGTTCTTAGTTCTTATGCCCATACTGAGAGTGAATCAACAAGTTAGTTCTTATCTGTCCATAATGATTTGACTCTATATTCTATTCCAAGGTATGCCAATGTAATTTGAATCTCTTAGGTAATACTAAAAACGAGCCCATCCTTTAGAAAGTATACTAATATTTAGTTCTACATGTTGTCATTGGAAAGAATACATTTGTAGAGGTAGCATTGTCTGTCTTTTTTTTAGTTAACTTATTTACATATTTTAAAGGCTCTAGAGCAAGTTTAATGAATCAACCACAAAGAGTTGGAGCATCAAAAGTCTTAGGAGGTTCCATCTTTAGTATATTTACTCACTTATTGACCTCATTGCACTTTCTGTACATTTATACCTATTGCAATATTAATTAATATATGTAGCTTGTAAGTAAAACTGGCGAAACGTGAAAAAAAAACAAGGGTAGTTGGTTTAGATTTTTTAATATTTGGTTTTTAGAGCATATATTTTATCCATACTCATATTCCAAGATCAATTCTACAAACACAAACAACCCACATTTCCCTGTCTATTCTTGTATACCCATTCTTTACAGTAACATTACATGGACTAAAGTGCTAACTTTAATTCTATCCATATTAACAAGTGAGGTTAGATGGACAATATTAATATACTTTTTAAGAAACTTTTTACTTTTAGAAACAACATCACACTCAAAGTCATTACTTTTAGAAACAACATCACACTCAAAGTCATTACTTTTAGAAACACCACTCTCAAAAATCAATACTTTTAGAAACAACATCACTCACAAAGTCAATACTTTTAGAAACAACATCACACTCAAAGTCATTACTTTTAGAAACATCACTCTAAAAAATCAATACTTTTAGAAACAACATCACTCACAAAGTCAATACTTTTAGAAACAACACACACAAAGTCAATACTTTTAGAAACATCACACACAAAGTCAATACTTTTAGAAACAACATCACTCACAAAGTCAATACTTTTAGAAACAACACACACAAAGTCAATACTTTTAGAAACAACATCACTCACAAAGTCAATACTTTTAGAAACAACATCACTCACAAAGTCATTAGAAACAACATCACTTACAAAGTCAATACTTTTAGAAACAACATCACTCACAAAGTCTATACTTTTAGAAACAACATCACTCACAAAGTCAATACTTTTAGAAACAACATCACACACAAAGTCAATACTTTTAGAAACACCATCACACACAAAGTCAATACTTTTAGAAACAACATCACTCACAAAGTCAATACTTTTAGAAACAACATCACTCACAAAGTCATTAGAAACAACATCACTTACAAAGTCAATACTTTTAGAAACAACATCACTCACAAAGTCTATACTTTTAGAAACAACATCACTCACAAAGTCAATACTTTTAGAAACATCACACACAAAGTCAATACTTTTAGAAACACCATCACACACAAAGTCAATACTTTTAGAAACAACATCACTCACAAAAATCAATACTTTTAGAAACATCACTCACAAAGTCAATACTTTTAGAAACAACATCACTCACAAAGTCAATACTTTTAGAAACATCACTCACAAAATCAATACTTTTAGAAACAACATCACTCACAAAGTCAATACTTTTAGAAACATCACTCACAAAGTCAATACTTTTAGAAACAACATCACTCACAAAGTCAATACTTTTAGAAACAACATCACTCACAAAATCAATACTTTTAGAAACAACATCACTCACAAAGTCAATACTTTTATAAACAACATCACTCACAAAGTCAATACTTTTAGAAACATCACTCACAAAATCAATACTTTTAGAAACAACATCACTCACAAAGTCAATACTTTTAGAAACAACATCACTCACAAAATCAATACTTTTAGAAACAACATCACTCACAAAGTCAATACTTTTAGAAACAACATCACTCACAAAGTCAATACTTTTAGAAACAACATCACTCACAAAGTCATTACTTTTAGAAACAACATCACTCACAAAGTCAATAAGCTCCATTCACTTTACTTCAGAGACAAAAAAAAAATTTGTTTCCCTCTCTACACACTTCTGGTCATTTTGTTGGTCTAAGTTTCTGGTCTCCAGCACGTTGCATGCAATAGCCTACATACTCTTTAGTTCATGACTTCTACAAAGTCTGTTGCACTTGATCAAAGTAGAATTACAGGTTCTTGCTCATAAACGTAAGGCATGTGTCACATCATTGGCTGAAAGTCACATAAAGCTATGCTCCTATTTATGATGAAGTATATTATGTGTGTATCATTGTATTTAAACAAATGAACTAGCAGAAGTGGTATTTAGATGGGTGGAGGGGAGGTTTAGGTGATCTTCTACCCCACTTTTCCGCCCCCTACGTTTTGAATAGATATTCCCCCCCCCCATTTCTTTTTACTTCATTGTGCACAAACTGAACAGTAGAGGCGAGAAAGAGATCTAGAAATAAAGACATTAGGAAAGGTCTGCTCATCATTTGATTACATTTACCTTCACGTTTGGGAAGAAACATATATAGTAATTGAACGGATTAAACAAGTAATTTTTTTTTTAATTGACAGAATGTCACCAAAATGTCCAATAAATAAAAAAATGTAGAAATGTATTGCTGAGAATTGAAACTAAAAAACTCTCAGTCTAAGATGAACGCTGATGACACATATCCCTGGGATGGGCCAGTACTAAATCTTTGGATTATTTTTAAAACTTCATTAGGTAACAATCTCTAGGACACTGACAACCTTTTTCGTTGACTTGATTTCCTTTGCATTATCCCCTCCTGTGCGCTCGTCTCTATATTCCTACTCTGTACCTTCACTGCCATGGATGGGTCGCTGATTGTAAATCAACACTCTTTCGGAACGACGTGGTAGATTTGTACACTAGGTGCTGAGGTGGCAAACGGGGTTCTGATTTATTTCGATGTCCACTCATGTTGGCATCAGTTGGCATCGAAATGAAATATAGACCTACTCAACCTCCAAACCTAGTTCTCAGGCGTGCTACTAATCTAACAATAGAAGAATTTCTATAATTATTGGTACGAGCTTGAAGAGTTAAAAGCTAATGCGTCTAAAAAGAATGTCTAAAGGCCCTAACCTTCACCTTTCTATTGAATCAAATGTTAAGACTATCTGATAGTTATCTATAAAACACTTTACGTACAACGTAAGTTGTACACATTTCTCGAACCCCTATTAACCCCCTAGCGATATTGAATTTGATCTCAAATTAAAATGTCCTGGCGTTCGGCACAATCAAACCGTTTGGATTATTGGAAATCCGTGCGAGTTTCTAAAAGTCATTAGTCTTGCTGTGTCTTGAAGATTGAAGGCCAGAAAACAGTCCTGGAGTTCCGATATACTTAGGCGTCAAAATATCCAGCCATATCCAGGTGTCCGAATGTCCGACCATATCCAGGTGTCCAAATGTCCGACCATATCCAGGAGTCAAAATGTCCGACCATATCCAGGTGTCCAATATCCGACCATATCTAGATGTCCGAATGTCCGACCATATCCAGGAGTCAAAATGTCCGACCATATCCAGGTGTCCAAATGTCCGACCATATCCAGGTGTCCAAATGTCCGACCATATCCAGGTGTCCAAATGTCCGACCATATCAAGATGTCCAAATGTCCGACCATATCCAGGAGTCAAAATGTCCGACCATATCCAGGTGTCCAAATGTCCGACCATATCCAGGTGTCCAAATGTCCGACCATATCCAGGTGTCCAAATGTCCGACCATATCAAGATGTCCAAATGTCCGACCATATCCAGGAGTCAAAATGTCCGACCATATCCAGGTGTCCGAATGTCCGACCATATCTAGATGTCCAAATGTCCGACCATATCCAGGAGTCAAAATGTCCGACCATATCCAGGTGTCCAAATGTCCGACCATATCCAGGTGTCCAAATGTCCGACCATATCCAGGTGTCCAAATGTCCGACCATATCCAGGTGTCCAAATGTCCGACCATATCTAGATGTCCAAATGTCCGACCATATCAAGATGTCCAAATGTCCGACCATATCAAGATGTCCAAATGTCCGACCATATCAAGATGTCCAAATGTCCGACCATATCCAGGAGTCAAAATGTCCGACCATATCTAGGTGTCAAAATGTCCGACCATATCAAGATGTCCAAATGTCCAGCCATATCCAGGTGTCCAAATGTCCGACCATATCCAGGTGTCCAAATGTCCGACCATATCTAGATGTCCAAATGTCCGACCATATCCTGGTGTCCAAATGTCCGACCATATCTAGGCGTCCAAATGTCCGACCATATCTAGATGTCCAAATGTCCGACCATATCCAGGAGTCAAAATGTCCGACCATATCCATTTGTCCAAATGTCCGACCATATCCTGGTGTCCAAATGTCCGACCATATCCTGGTGTGCAAATGTCCGACCATATCTAGGTGTCCAAATGTCCGACCATATCAAGATGTCCAAATGTCCGACCATATCTAGATGTCCAAATGTCCGACCCTATCTAGATGTCCAAATGTCCGACCATATCTAGATGTCCAAATGTCCGACCATATCCAGTTGTCCAAATGTCCGACCATATCCAGGAGTCAAAATGTCCGACCATATCTAGATGTCCAAATGTCCGACCATATCCTGGTGTCCAAATGTCCGACCATATCCTGGTGTCCAAATGTCCGACCATATCCTGGTGTCCAAATGTCCGACCCTATCTAGATGTCCAAATGTCCGACCCTATCTAGATGTCCAAATGTCCGACCATATCTAGATGTCCAAATGTCCGACCATATCCAGGTGTCCAAATGTCCGACCATATTTAGATGTCCAAATGTCCGACCATATCTAGGCGTCCAAATGTCCGACCCTATCCAGATGTCCAAATGTCCGACCATATCCAGGTGTCCAAATGTCCGACCATATCTAGATGTCCAAATGTCCGACCATATCCAGGTAGCCAAACGTCCGACCATATCTAGATGTCCAAATGTCCGACCATATCCAGGTGTCCAAATGTCCGACCATATCTAGATGTCCAAATGTCCGACCATATCTAGATGTCCAAATGTCCGACCCTATCTAGATGTCCAAATGTCCGACCATATCTAGATGTCCAAATGTCCGACCATATCCAGGTGTCCAAATGTCCGACCATATCCAGGTGTCCAAATGTCCGACCATATCAAGATGTCCAAATGTCCGACCATATCCAGGAGTCAAAATGTCCGACCATATCCAGGTGTCCAAATGTCCGACCATATCCAGGTGTCCAAATGTCCGACCATATCCAGGTGTCCAAATGTCCGACCATATCAAGATGTCCAAATGTCCGACCATATCCAGGAGTCAAAATGTCCGACCATATCCAGGTGTCCGAATGTCCGACCATATCTAGATGTCCAAATGTCCGACCATATCCAGGAGTCAAAATGTCCGACCATATCCAGGTGTCCAAATGTCCGACCATATCCAGGTGTCCAAATGTCCGACCATATCTAGATGTCCAAATGTCCGACCATATCAAGATGTCCAAATGTCCGACCATATCAAGATGTCCAAATGTCCGACCATATCAAGATGTCCAAATGTCCGACCATATCAAGATGTCCAAATGTCCGACCATATCAAGATGTCCAAATGTCCGACCATATCCAGGAGTCAAAATATCCGACCATATCTAGGTGTCCAATTGTCCGACCATATCAAGATGTCCAAATGTCCAGCCATATCCAGGTGTCCAAATGTCCGACCATATCCAGGTGTCCAAATGTCCGACCATATCTAGATGTCCAAATGTCCGACCATATCCTGGTGTCCAAATGTCCGACCATATCTAGGCGTCCAAATGTCCGACCATATCTAGATGTCCAAATGTCCGACCATATCCAGGAGTCAAAATGTCCGACCATATCCAGGTGTCCAAATGTCCGACCATATCCTGGTGTCCAAATGTCCGACCATATCCTGGTGTCCAAATGTCCGACCATATCTAGGTGTCCAAATGTCCGACCATATCAAGATGTCCAAATGTCCGACCATATCTAGATGTCCAAATGTCCGACCCTATCTAGATGTCCAAATGTCCGACCATATCTAGATGTCCAAATGTCCGACCATATCCAGTTGTCCAAATGTCCGACCATATCCAGGAGTCAAAATGTCCGACCATATCTAGATGTCCAAATGTCCGACCATATCCTGGTGTCCAAATGTCCGACCATATCCTGGTGTCCAAATGTCCGACCATATCCTGGTGTCCAAATGTCCGACCCTATCTAGATGTCCAAATGTCCGACCCTATCTAGATGTCCAAATGTCCGACCATATCTAGATGTCCAAATGTCCGACCATATCCAGGTGTCCAAATGTCCGACCATATCTAGATGTCCAAATGTCCGACCATATCTAGGCGTCCAAATGTCCGACCCTATCCAGATGTCCAAATGTCCGACCATATCCAGGTGTCCAAATGTCCGACCATATCTAGATGTCCAAATGTCCGACCATATCCAGGTGTCCAAATGTCCGACCATATCTAGATGTCCAAATGTCCGACCATATCCAGGTGTCCAAATGTCCGACCATATCTAGATGTCCAAATGTCCGACCATATCTAGATGTCCAAATGTCCGACCCTATCTAGATGTCCAAATGTCCGACCATATCTAGATGTCCAAATGTCCGACCATATCCAGGTGTCCAAATGTCCGACCATATCTAGATGTCCAAATGTCCGACCATATCCAGGTGCCCAAATGTCCGACCATATCTAGATGTCCAAATGTCCGACCATATCTAGGTGTCCAAATGTCCGACCATATCTAGATGTCCAAATGTCCGACCATATCCTGGTTTCCAAATGTCCGACCATATCCTGGTGTCCAAATGTCCGACCCTATCTAGATGTCCAAATGTCCGACCATATCTAGATGTCCAAATGTCCGACCATATCTAGGCGTCCAAATGTCCGACCATATCTAGATGTCCAAATGTCCGACCATATCTAGGCGTCCAAATGTCCGACCATATCTAGATGTCCAAATGTCCGACCATATCTAGATGTCCAAATGTCCGACCCTATCCAGATGTCCAAATGTCCGACCATATCTAGATGTCCAAATGTCCGACCATATCTAGATGTCCAAATGTCCGACCATATCCAGGTGTCCAAATGTCCGACCATATCTAGATGTCCAAATGTCCGACCATATCTAGATGTCCAAATGTCCGACCATATCTAGATGTCCAAATGTCCGACCATATCTAGGCGTCCAAATGTCCGACCATATCTAGATGTCCAAATGTCCGACCATATCTAGATGTCCAAATGTCCGACCATATCTAGGTGTCCAAATGTCCGACCATATCTAGATGTCCAAATGTCCGACCATATCTAGGCGTCCAAATGTCCGACCATATCTAGATGTCCAAATGTCCGACCATATCTAGGTGTCCAAATGTCCGACCATATCCTGGTGTCCAAATGTCCGACCATATCTAGGTGTCCAAATGTCCGACCATATCTAGATGTCCAAATGTCCGACCATATCTAGGTGTCCAAATGTCCGACCATATCTAGATGTCCAAATGTCCGACCATATCTAGGCGTCCAAATGTCCGACCATATCTAGATGTCCAAATGTCCGACCATATCCAGGTGTCCAAATGTCCGACCATATCTAGATGTCCAAATGTCCGACCCTATCCAGATGTCCAAATGTCCGACCATATCTAGATGTCCAAATGTCCGACCATATCTAGATGTTCTTTCGACGTTTTTTTCTCTACAAATTAATATAGATATTTAGATGTATTAGAAATTAGTATATATAAATATCTAGATGTATTAAAATTAAAGTAAATATCTAGATGTATTAGAATTTAAGTAAATATCTAGATATATTAGAATTTAAGTAATTATCTAGATGTATTATAAATTAAAGTAGATATCTGTATGTATTAGATAATAATATACAGTCAAGAGCGTGCTTCTGTAGTTGGCTTGTCATTGGAACTAAAATCATAATAATATGCTAATAGGATGAAATCAATTGAAATGTTGTACCAAATATGAACTCTCCAGTTTCATTTGCACATATTTTATTTCTTTTCAACACACATACAAAATAAAACATACTTTGATAAACTTACTATAAAAAGTAAACTTACTATAAAAAGTAAACTTACTATAAAAAAGTAAACTTACTATAAAAAGTAAACTTACTATAAAAAAGTAAACTTACTTTTAATAGTCAACTCACATTTATGTCATTTTCCCGTCTCTCTAGCTAACAAAGAGCCTAAGAGTCCACAGGAGGAAGATGGATGCATCATTGACAATCTTCTTCGAGACATTAGAAAGGGTTTCAAATTAAGAAAAACGACTTCTATTAAACGCACTGAGAGCCTTAAACCAATTGTAAAACCTAGCCAAGAACAGGGGATTACACTGACAGAATCCAAAGATCACGATGGACAAACTGGCAGTCATCACAATGTAGAAAATGGCAGCCATATTGACGATGCGACTAATTCATCTTGTTGATAGCAATGTTTCTACTTCTCTGTTGTCATTAGTAGGACAGTTACTTATTATATAATCCTACACTGCCTTGTAAATTAATGTGTATAGTCTATGTATATACCATTTCTTTGGGAATCTTTACATTGAGTAGAATAAAAGATAATAGATTAGATGAAGCATGTATAATATAATAATATACATGTATGTTTCACTAGAAAAGAGACATTAGTATTAGTCTATTAGATAATGTATTTCAAATAGGTTGCCTTGTTATATGATTAACTAGATTATTCAAATTAGATTAACTATATTAAAAGGAGAAAAAAGTTTGTATTTAATACTAATCAAAAGTAAACATTTTTTTTTATTTTTTAGAAAATGCCGTTTGAAATATGTGTACATCAGTGATAGGCCTACATTGATTTTATATTTCTAAAAAGAATCTCTCGGTCTACTGCTATTTCAAATAGTAGGCCTACACATTGTGGAAACATTATCATTGTTTATAAAAAGTGTAAAAAAAATGAAATACTTTTATTTGAAATAAAACACTTCTCAGCCAAGTTAGTTTTATTTCTGTTTGAATCCTGCAATATTTTATGATTAGAACAGGTTACAAACTCATCGTAAGCAGAGCTGATACAAACTATAGGCCTACTCGATTCACTATCCAATAGAACACTTTCTTGGCGCGGCCAGATAGCAATGTACTTTAAAATCAAAGTTTTCGTTGTATGTTTAATTACAAACGAGTTCTGTGGCCGGAATAAATCCACACAAGTGTTGGACAAAGTTCACGTGGAGAAACTACTAGTCTCGATTCTCTGGCCTCCTCAAGGAGTCCACTCGTTTTGCTTGGAGTCAATGGTTCATAAGGACTTAAGCCTTAAAGGATTCGTTCTGGAATTTCAACAATTTCTCGGATTATATTATGCCTTATGAACTGCATTGCCTACCAAATAGCAGACTCCTATGAGAAAACACTAACTCTCCCATTTTATTAACTTGTCACGTGTCAACTTATGCATAAAACGTATACAGTAGACATGAGAACATACATTTCGAATACAGCTGGCTTCTCTGACACTCTGGGTAGGAAATATAATTTCTGATGTCAAAGAAATATTAATTTCTAATTTTCTCAGATTCATGTAATAATGCAGTCACTAATATAGTAGGTTTTATGTATCAATAGTGCTCCTATTGTAAGATGTTGTTTTAATACCACTAGCCTCATTGTTATACTCAACTATCTCACTGCAGACGACATTTTCTGTTTCAGACACAAAATTCATGATACTTTTTAAGTGGTTCAACCTGTTTGGTGTCGTTGTTTTTCTCTTTGTTCTTTTTATAATGGTGTAAAAAAAAACACATTTGAATTCATCATTTAGAAACTATTTTCAACCTGTTGCAGTTGTCTTCCCTTCATCATAGTGCCGCAGCACTACTTTAGGTAACTTTCTTCTAGTACGGTGGGAGAAACTTAAAATATTTTTTACAATTTTTATTACAAATGTCTTAAACGTATATAAAACTATATTGCAGGTTTTCGAACACTGAGTGTCTAGTAACTCACGTAGCCTTTTAGCAATATCACGTTAGAAAGAATTATTTGGTCCGTTTTCTTTATGAACATAGTCTCTATCAGTGGTTCTCAACCTTATTCGGCCTGCGGACCATTTTATTTCCGACACTTATGTCGTGGGCCACATCAACAAAAAGGTTAAAAAAAAAAAAGGAAATAGACACAACCATTTTTATTACAAACCCTTGAATTTAGAAGTTACATTAATTCATGAGAAGTTTTTCCTAGAACAATTTTTAAATATCAGGCTGCAGAAATGAGACAGCTAGTCGAAGCACTGAATCCAGAATACTAGATACTCGTCCGTGAGGCGATTACGTCCTCACAAATAAGTGTTTCTAATTATTAACCTTTTTAACCTAAGTAACCTTTTTTTTTTGTTAGATTTGGAGAGGTTTCTGCAAGCAACACATGCATGTTCCCCATAGCTACTAACTTCTATGATTTCAAAACGGCTGAATAAATACCAAGATTTTGAGCGGTATCAGATATGTTGATAGACTCGGTCAGCGACAATAGAAATCTGCTTTGTCTGTTAGTTCTTGATTGGACACAATTCATTGATTCCTATCTTTCACTCACCTTACAAGTGTCATCAGACAGCTTTTATAGCATTCTCTTTTCAGGATCAACTAGCAGCACACACACACACACCCTCGGCTGTTTATTTGTTTCCACGCCTTATAGTGTTTAGTTTAGCCGCAATCTCTCCTCCCCTTCTTTTCTCTTTTGAAATCTCAATAAATGGGCCACATTTTAATGAGCCCCCTAACGTACTTTTTAGCTCCTGAATCAGTACATCTGTTACAATGAAATTTAACGTCCAGACACACACACACACGCATATTCTTTGGGCCCTTGAATTCTAGTAGGGCCTTATACATTGAACCTGCTCCACCCCCCCCCCCCACAAGAAAGTTTGTCCTACATACAATCTCTGACTTCAGCTTCTCATTCTTTAATAGACTTTTTTTATAGACTATGTTGTTTTTCGACAGTAACCCCCTCCCAGACACACAAACACCCTCCACAGACTTTTCAGCTTTTAAATTTATATATGGCATCTATGTTTAGTTAAAACCCTATTTTACACCTTTAATTATAAGAAAAAGACTCTAGATCTATCTCTCTTTTTAATACTATTAGTATTGTGGTTTTTTTTTTCTATTTAGACAGCATTTAAAATAAATGAAGCGGAAATGACGTTTAGCATATTAAAAATAAGTATACTTAGGGAAAAAGAAACAAATTGCTGTAAAAATACTGAATAGGGTTTGTTGGACTAGTCCGTTTCGTTTCTTTGATTAAAAAGTGTTGGACCGGAAATCACTTTTTTCCCTATATATCTTTGTATTTTCAGTTCTCTTTTTAAATTAAACTGACATTATTATGCTATAATTTTAAGTGTACCTGATAGAGAAAAAAATTCTGCACAAAAATACGGGTAGTTGGGATATAACTCGATAGAGGCTATAAAAAGAAAAGACCTGAAACTAGCGCGTGAAACTACACATTTACAGTACTTTATTTGATGAGTATTTTACCCAAAATCTATGTTGTTTTTTTAGGACTAGCTTATTTCATGTACCCGGCATTTTCCGATACACAATTTCATACACAAAATAATTGTTGAAAAAAATTGTAGTGATTTTAAACTTAAAATGATTACTTAAAAAGGTGTTACTCTAATCAATTTTGAATATTCTTTTGTTATGAATGTCACTGTTTATTTTGTGTCTGTTCTAGTTTCTTAAATTTTTCTTGAGTAAAGGGGTCGTTTTTCTCCTAATGGGTATACTATGCCTGATTTCTCCAAGCAGCCTTTGTAAAATATTGGTCCTAAATAATGCTATGTTTATAAACGAAAAATCGCATGGCTGCATTATAATGAATGTACGTGTTAGTTCAATATATTTTATATTACTAGGTAACTATAAATAACTGCATAAAAAGACGTAAGCTTAATTTTTTTTTCTGTTAGATAAAGTCATATGGCAAATTTTTGTTTATATCCTAATTCTAAAAAGGAATAATAATAGAATTATACAGTAAAAATAATCACTAAGTTTTTCTTTTAATAGTTTTGAAAGTCTGAGTTTGTGTTTTTGCAGATGTACACAAGCTACACTATGAGTCAGTCCATCTCTTCTAATTGTTTAGAAATGAGTGTAAAAATGTAGGCTTCGATATTTTTAGCTTGAATTTAAGAAGTTACAACTTCAAACAACTAATATATTGCCTCTTCCATAAAACTTTGTACTTAAAAAATAAATGTATCCAATGCTCGAAATCCTGCTTGTATACTTAGGTCCTATTTAAATCGATCCGGTATCAATGTATTAAGTAGCAATAACCCCGCAAAAAAAATTAAATGAAAGAAATTGAGATATACATATATTTTTGTGACGGTACGCACCGGTACGGGGTACCGGCACCTGTTTTTTCAATGTTTGGAAAAATGATTACTTTTCTTGTAATTCAACGTTAATTGTTAATTTATTAGTACCGGTTGTTGAAAGTTAGGCAATCTATCACTGAGTACCGGAGCCTCTTTTTTATTTTTACAAAAAAAAAAAAGCACTTTATATACTTTCAGCCGACATGCCGTATTATTAAAAACACCTCTATGTGAACTTCTCAATCATCTAGAATCTAGAGTCTTGGACAGTCATTATTTTAGACTAGATTTAAGTAGAGTCTAGACCTAGATTTAGTAGGCCTATTATTATAAAAAAATAATAATAATCAGTCATTAGAGTCATTCGCAATTTTATTATTAGGTCTAGGCATTGAAAAGTAAATCTATTAATAAACTATAATAGATCTAAGTCTAAGTACTAACTTATTAAATAAGTCATTATAAGTAGAAGTATTATAGTGAATATTGTATAGATCTATATTGACTAGATTATAGATAGATCTATAGATAGATCTCTAGTTTAGTAGATTAAGTATAGAGTATAGTAAAGGTATTACAGTACTATTAGATCTTTGTCTTATGTCTATATCTAATAATCTAATAATTAAAAAACTTCAGTCTTTATTAACCCTATACTTTTTTCTAATAAAAACTGACTATAGGCATAGCATAGGCTAGACTCGGCAATCTAGTCTCAATATAGAATCTATACTATTAATAGATCTATTCGATTTTTATATATAGATCTAGACTAGAATTAGATTATAGATCTAAATATACCAATGGAGAGATGATATGAGGTGTTAGCTAATAGCGTTGCACAAGAAACAAACCTGGGTTTTTCTAAACTCTAATACTTGGTATGTAATAGTAAAACCGCACCTACCTAAATAAATCGTAACTAGCACTCAAAAACCTATATTTATTGTAGTATATATAGGTCTGTGGTTGTTTTTTATATAGCCTTCGTAACTTCTTCTATAGAGAAATGACTTTTGTAATTTCTTTTACTGAAAATTGGGCTATTCGCGTCTGACACATATATAATTTTTATGTTAAGCAACAAACCCTATTTGTTTGCTATTTCTTATGCTTCATTTATAGAATGCGTCTTTTTGGGAGAATACCGAAAATAAAATATAAAGGTTTGATCATAGACATTAATAAATACAGACTGGCCGAAGGAAGTAGCTTCATGTAACTTGAAAACATATATATCTATTGTATTCGGATTTCCGAATTATGAAAAATTGCAAGATCTTCATTCTTAGAGATTAAACAAAACTACACTCCCTCCTTATTTACAATATATATATAGGTGTGTGGCTGAAATAGATATGAATACTTAAGTTTTATACTGCTCATAAATGTTGTATAATAAAGTACACAACATTGTAAGTCACAAATTTTCGTTTCATAAAACTCTTTAATCGGCCAGTCTATATTTATTTATGTCTATGGGTTTGATAGAAAGCTTGCGGTTTTTCGCGAATTTCGGTGGTCAGTTTGCGATTCTGTCAAAACCGGTTCTAAGTGAGGGCCAATGAGATAAAAGAAATCTGTGTACAAAATTTCATGCGAGTCCGTAAGACAGTTTAAGATATCTGTTGATCAATCAGTCAGTCTGTCTGTGGTAACTTAAAAGTATGTAGTAGATAGATACATAGATAAATACAAACAGCAGCATTTGCACAAAAATTTTCAGAATCACATGTTCTCTAATATTAGACTCTGTGAAACGAAGGAAGTTTTACACTTTAGTTCAAAAATATATGTCTTAAAAAGGAAATCTTCATATGTAACGACCAAAGCCCTAAAATCAGCCATTACGCGAACTGGCTATTATCGCTTCATATTGACCGGCTAATGCGCGTAATTACCAGCCAGTTCGCCATTCGGCCAGCCAGTTCGCGAAATGGCCAGATATGATCGGCCAAAGTCGGCAGGATATGATCGGCCAAAGTCGGCAGGATATGATCATATGCAGATTTTGAGTGTCTTTTTTATGCATTATTGATATATAGATGTCATAATAACAATTCTATCAAATTACTTTATTATAAAAAATGTAAAATTTCTATTTTACTTGTTACAAGATGAATATTTATGGCATTACGATTTACACAGCAGATTGTTATTTTTAACACAACTTGTTGAGTATTTGGTAGTTGCTATGGGTGTAGCCTTGGCCATTAGTCAGTCATTGTGGAAATGTTGCATTGAGTGTATCCTTGGCCGTTAGTCAATCATTGTGGAAATGTTGCATTGAGTGTATCCTTGGACGTCAGTCAGTCATTGTGGAGATGTTGCATTGGGTGTAGCCTTGGCCGTTAGTCAATCATTGTGGAAATGTTGCATTGAGTGTATCCTTGGCCGTCAGTCAGTCATTGTGGAGAAGTTTCATTGGGTGTAGCCTTGGCCGTTAGTCAGTCATTCTGGAGATGTTGCCTTGGCCCTCAGTCAGTCATTGTGGAGATGCTGCATTGCGTGTAGCCTTGGCCGTTAGTCATTGTGGAGATGTTGCATTGGGTGTAGCCTTGGCCGTTAGTCAGTCATTTTGGAGATGTTGCATTGGGTGTAGCCTTGGCCATTAGTCATTGTGGAGATGTTGCCTTGGGTGTAGCCTTGGCAGTTAGTCAGTCATTGTGGAAATGTTGCATTAGGTGTAGCCTTGGCCGTTAGTCAGTCATTGTGGAGATGTTACGTTGGGTGTAGTCTTGGCCCTCAGTCAGTCATTGTGGAGATGTTGCATTGGGTGTAGTCTTGGCCCTCAGTCAGTCATTGTGGAGATGTTACATTGGGTGTAGCCTTGCCGTCAGTCAGTCATTGTGGAGATGTTGCATTGGGTGTAGCCTTGGCCGTTAGTCAGTCATTGTGGAGATGTTGCATTGGGTGTAGCCTTGGCCGTTAGTCAGTCTTTGTGGAAATGTTGTATTGCGTGTAGCATTAGCCGTTAGTCATTGTGGAGATGTTGCATTGGGTATAGCCTTGGCCGTTAGTCATTGTGTAGATGTTGCCTTGGGTGTAGCCTTGGCCCTCAGTCAGTCATTTTGGAGATGTTGCATTGGGTGTAGCCTTGGCCATTAGTCATTGTGGACATGTTGCCTTGGTTGTAGTTTTGGCCGTTAGTCAGTCATTGTGGAGATGTTGCGTTGAGTGTAGCCTTGGCCGTTAGTCAGTCAATCTGGAAATGTTGCATTGGGTGTATCCTTGGCCATCAGTCAGTCATTGTGGAGATGTTGCGTTGAGTGTAGCCTTGGCCGTTAGTCAGTCATTCTGGAGATGTTGCATTGGGTGTTGCCTTGGCCCTCAGTCAGTCATTGTGGAGATGTTGCATTGCGTGTAGCCTTGACCGTTAGTCATTGTGGAGATGTTGCATTGGGTGTAGCCTTGGCCGTTAGTCATTGTGGATATGTTGCCTTGGGTGTAGACTTGGCCGTTAGTCATTGTGGAGATGTTGCATTTGGTGTAGCCTTAGCCGTTAGTCAGTCATTTTAAAGATGTTACATTGGGTGTAGCCTTGGCCATTAGTCATTGTGGAGATGTTGCCTTGGGTGTAGCCTTGGCAGTTAGTCAGTCATTGTGGAAATGTTGCATTAGGTGTAGCCTTGGCCGTTAGTCAGTCATTGTGGAGATGTTGCATTGGGTGTAGCCTTGGTCGTTAGTCAGTCATTGTGGAGATGTTACATTGGGTGCAGTCTTGGCCCTCAGTCAGTCATTGTGGAGATGTTGCATTGGGTGTAGCCTTGGCCATTAGTCATTGTGGAGATGTTACATTGGGTGTAGCCTTGCCGTCAGTCAGTCATTGTGGAGATGTTGCATTGGGTGTAGCCTTGGCCGTTAGTCAGTCATTGTGGAGATGTTGCATTGGGTATAGCCTTGGCCGTTAGTCATTGTGTAGATGTTGCCTTGGGTGTAGCCTTGGCCCTCAGTCAGTCATTTTGGAGATGTTGCATTGGGTGTAGCCTTGGCCATTAGTCATTGTGGACATGTTGCCTTGGTTGTAGCCTTGGCCGTAAGTCAGTCATTCTGAAATGTTGCATGGGGTGTATCCTTGGCCATCAGTCAGTCATTGTGGAGATGTTGCGTTGAGTGTAGCCTTGGCCGTTAGTCAGTCATTCTGGAGATGTTGCATTGGGTGTTGCCTTGGCCCTCAGTCAGTCATTGTGGAGATGTTGCATTGCGTGTAGCCTTGGCCGTTAGTCATTGTGAAGATGTTGCATTGGGTATAGCCTTGGCCGTTAGTCATTGTGGAGATGTTGCATTGGGTGTAGCCTTGGCCGTTAGTCATTGTGGAGATGTTGCCTTGGGTGTAGCCTTGGCCGTTAGTCAGTCATTGTGGAGATGTTGCATTGGGTGTAGCCTTGGCCGTTAGTCATTGTGGAGATGTTGCATTGGGTGTAGTCTAGGCCCTCAGTCTGTCATTGTGGAGATGTTGCATTGGGTGTAGTCTTGGCCCTCAGTCTGTCATTGTGGAGATGTTGCATTGGATGTAGTCTAGGCCCTCAGTCTGTCATTGTGGAGATGTTGCATTGGGTGTAGTCTTGGCCCTCAGTCTGTCATTGTGGAGATGTTGCATTGGGTGTAGTCTTGGCCCTCAGTCAGTCATTGTGGAGATGTTACATTGGGTGTAGTCTTGGCCCTCAGTCACTCATTGTGGAGATGTTGCATTGGGTGTAGTCTTGGCCCTCAGTCAGTCATTGTGGAGATGTTACATTGGGTGTAGTCTTGGCCCTCAGTCTGTCATTGTGGAGATGTTGCATTGGATGTAGTCTTGGCCCTCAGTCAGTTATTGTGGAGATGTTGCATTGGGTGTAGTCTTGGCCCTCAGTCAGTCATTGTGGAGATGTTACATTGGGTGTAGTCTTGGCCCTCAGTCCGTCTTAAGGAGATGTTACATTGGGTGTAGTCTTGGCCCTCAGTCAATCTTAAGGAGATGTTACATTGGGTGTAGTCTTCGCCCTCAGTCAGTCATTGTGGAGATGTTACATTGGGTGTAGTCTTGGCCCTCAGTCCGTCTTAAGGAGATGTTACATTGGGTGTAATCTTGGCCCTCAGTCAGTCTTAAGGAGATGTTACATTGGGTGTAGTCTTGGCCCTCAGTCAGTCATTGTGGAGATGTTACATTGGGTGTAGTCTTGGCCCTCAGTCAGTCATTGTTGAGATGTTGCATTGGGTTTAGTCTTGGCCCTCAGTTAGTCATTGTGGAGATGTTGCATTGGGTGTAGTCTTGGAACTCAGTCCGTCTTAAGGAGATGTTACATTGGGTGTAGTCTTGGAACTCAGTCCGTCTTAAGGAGATGTTACATTGGGTGTAGTCTTGGAACTCAGTCCGTCTTAAGGAGATGTTACATTGGGTGTAGTCTTGGAACTCAGTCCGTCTTAAGGAGATGTTACATTGGGTGTAGTCTTGGAACTCAGTCCGTCTTAAGGAGATGTTGCATTGGGTGTAGTCTTGGCCCTCAGTTAGTCATTGTGGAGATGTTGCATTGGATGTAGTCTTGGCCCTCAGTCAGTCATTGTGGAGATGTTACATTGGGTGTAGTCTTGGCCCTCAGTTAGTCATTGTGGAGATGTTGCATTGGATGTAGTCTTGGCCCTCGGTCAGTCATTGTGGAGATGTTACATTGGGTGTAGTCTTGGCCCTCAGTTAGTCATTGTGGAGATGTTACATTGGGTGTAGTCTTGGCCCTCAGTCAGTCATTGTGGAGATGTTACATTGGGTGTAGTCTTGGCCCTCAGTTAGTCATTGTGGAGATGTTACATTGGGTGTAGTCTTGGCCCTCAGTCAGTCATTGTGGAGATGTTACATTGGGTGTAGTCTTGGCCCTCAGTTAGTCATTATGGAGATGTTGCATTGGATGTAGTGTTGGCCCTCAGTCAGTCATTGTGGAGATGTTACATTGGGTGTAGTCTTGCCCCTCAGTCAGTCATTGTGGAGATGTTACATTGGATGTAGTCTTGGCCCTCAGTTAGTCATTGTGGAGATGTTACATTGGGTGTAGTCTTGGCCCTCAGTCAGTCATTGTTGAGATGTTGCATTGGGTGTAGTCTTGGCCCTCAGTTAGTCATTGTGGAGATGTTACATTGGGTGTAGTCTTGGCCCTCAGTTAGTCATTGTGGAGATGTTACATTGGGTGTAGTCTTGGCCCTCAGTCAGTCATTGTGGAGATGTTACATTGGGTGTAGTCTTGGCCCTCAGTTAGTCATTGTGGAGATGTTACATTGGGTGTAGTCTTGGCCCTCAGTCAGTCATTGTGGAGATGTTACATTGGGTGTAGTCTTGGCCCTCAGTTAGTCATTATGGAGATGTTGCATTGGATGTAGTGTTGGCCCTCAGTCAGTCATTGTGGAGATGTTACATTGGGTGCTGTCTTGGCCCTCAGTCAGTCATTGTGGAGATGTTACATTGGATGTAGTCTTGGCCCTCAGTTAGTCATTGTGGAGATGTTGCATTGGGTGTAGTCTTGGCCCTCAGTCAGTCATTGTGGAGATGTTGCATTGGATGTAGTCTTGGCCCTCAGTCATTGTTGAGATGTTGCATTGGGTGTAGTCTTGGCCCTCAGTTAGTCATTGTGGAGATGTTACATTGGGTGTAGTCTTGGCCCTCAGTCAGTCATTGTGGAGATGTTACATTGGGTGTAGTCTTGGCCCCTAGTCCGTCATTGTGGAGATGTTACATTGGGTGTAGTCTTGGCCCTCAATCAGTCATTGTGGAGATGTTACATTGGGTGTAGTCTTGGCCCTCAGTCAGTCATTGTGGAGATGTTGCATTGGGTGTAGTCTTGGCCCTCAGTCAGTCATTGTGGAGATGTTGCATTGGGTGTAGTCTTGGCCCTCAGTCAGTCATTGTGGAGATGTTACATTGGGTGTAGTCTTGGCCCTCAGTCAGTCATTGTGGAGATGTTGCATTGGATGTAGTCTTGGCCCTCAGTCAGTCATTGTGGAGATGTTACATTGGGTGTAGTCTTGGCCCTCAGTCAGTCATTGTGGAGATGTTACATTGGGTGTAGTCTTGGCCCTCAGTCAGTCATTGTGGAGATGTTACATTGGGTGTAGTCTTGGCCCTCTGTCTGTCATTGTGGAGATGTTACATTGGTAGTAGTCTTGGCCCTCAGTCAGTCATTGTGGAGATGTTGCATTGGGTGTAGTCTTGGCCCTCAGTCAGTCATTGTGGAGATGTTACATTGGGTGTAGTCTTGGCCCTCAGTCAGTCATTGTGAAGATGTTACATTGGGTGTAGTCTTGGCCCTCAGTCAGTCAGTGTGGAGATGTTACATTGGGTGTAGTCTTGGCCCTCAGTCAGTCATTGTGGAGATGTTGCATTGGATGTAGTCTTGGCCCTCAGTCAGTCATTGTGGAGATGTTACATTGGGTGTAGTCTTGGCCCTCAGTCAGTCATTGTGGAGATGTTGCATTGGGTGTAGTCTTGGCCCTCAGTCAGTCATTGTGGAGATGTTGCATTGGGTGTAGTCTTGGCCCTCAGTCAGTCATTGTGGAGATGTTACATTGGGTGTAGTCTTGGCCCTCAGTCAGTCATTGTGGAGATGTTACATTGGGTGTAGTCTTGGCCCTCAGTCAGTCATTGTGGAGATGTTACATTGGGTGTAGTCTTGGCCCTCAGTCAGTCATTGTGGAGATGTTACATTGGGTGTAGTCTTGGCCCTCAGTCAGTCATTGTGGAGATGTTACATTGGGTGTAGTCTTCGCCCTCAGTCAGTCATTGTGGAGATGACCTACAACGTATGTAGAAGAACATTGTTGCTATATATCTGCATTGGTTCATATAAAGTATATCAGCTTCATTTAACAACCTTTATCGTAACACTTTGAGACTCGCAGTATGACCTACTTTCTAACTGGAAAGCATGCATATAGAAAACGATACCCAACGAGCGACGCAACACACATGCCTCTTTTCCCCCAGAAACAACAAATTAGTATAAAACTCCACTAGAGGACTCTACTACAAATAGCAATAGACTGTACTAAAGGATACTCATGACCTATCGTTCTTTCTTTCAAATAATTTTCTCGAGCAAAAAAAAAAAAAAGGACACAATTAGGACTTGTGCTATGACTGTCCTGTGCTAATTTTGTGGTCAGTTAACCGCGATGTCCCAAAGTGTTTCAAATTCACTTTTAAGAGTTTTGCTGAATGAAAAATTGATTAGTGATGCAAAATGTCTGAAATCATTGAAAATGTTAACATCTTAGAAATCAGAAGAATCGATGAATCAATATATATTTAGACGGCGAAAAGAAAAGCTAAGTCGACCACCGGGGAAAATGGTTATGTCTGCGCTGGGTGTGGCAAAATGTGTAGGTCGCAGTTAGGGCTGCGTAGCTACGGGAAATACTGCACTCATTAAAAAGAAATCGATGACATTGAAACTCTCTAAGACAAGTCTTATTTCTATTATTTACAGTCCGAAAATGCAATAAATAACTAAATATATTTTGTGACAGCAGGACTCCTCTCTTTCTGTGCTAAAAGTATCGAGACATTGTTTTTGGTGAGTAATAAAAAGTATTTAAAATAAAACAACTATCTCTGGCTGACATTGGCAGCACCTGTGCAGCTTTTACAGACAGCGGTGTAAATGTGAGTAGAAGTGTGGACTAGGAGTACACGATGAGTAATTGAAGAAGGTGTGTGAGGCAAAGAGAGACTCGACCCAGACTGTTGATACCACTCGATCAGCATACTTTGTTCATGTTACATTCTAGTCTTTAGTCTTTGTCTCTTCATAGCATTGTTGTCAGACCCCGGTAGCTCGCAAATATTTTGTTGACATGTACATTTACAAAACCAGGCCAGTGTAACATAATGTACGTTATAGACTATGTCATTGGAAAAGAAGAGTAGACCGCGTTTCTAAATCTATTCACTGGCACTGGACAAAAGATGTAGTATTTTAAAATGGAACATTCAAAACCCTCAATCAGAGTGTGTGCATAGTTTTGTGTTTCAAAAGGGATCTTAATAATATGATAAATAAGGGAATAGATAGATACACACAAACAGCTGCATTTGCACACACACTTCCAGAATGACGTATATTCTAATATTAGAATATGAAATGTACGAAAGTACATTTGTGTACACTTAAGTTTACCTAGTGTGATTTTGATCGCTGTGAATATTATCAAATCCTCCACTCGAGCTGCTTAGAGGCACAATAGAGTAGGAACACGAAAATAAGAGTAGAGTTGTTCCCCTTACATTAGCAAGCTAAAGGTACTTTTAATTTTGTGAATCGCTTCGTTAGTGGTTCAATTATTTTTAGCCTACTAGATACTTTGTAACCAGTGTAGTGGTTTTAAACAGAAGTCTTGGTATAATGAATCTTGAATTTTTATCCTTTTAAAATGCATAGACAAAAGACTTAACTTATACTTTGCACGTGTACCCTCCCTAAACGTTGAGTCACCTGCCGCCGCTGCGTACCCCACCTTCCAGCCCACATGCCTAGCTACACAAAACAGTTGTTGCTGTGTTGGAAGACGTCCGTGTAGCAGACAAGAGAGACGTGAAAACGTTTAGAACCCAAGTGAATGCACGTCTCTACCTCTGTCAAGTGAGTAGCTCAGTGTTCAGACGTCTGTGGACTAGCTTATCAATGGTGATTGAATAAGTGCTGGATGTATCGGGCCTCTGCTAGGCATTGACTAGATCAATAGATCGTGTACTTGAGCAAAACAAAAATAAATATACGTCTCTTCAACGTTTCACTACTGTGGTCTGCCAGGCACTCAAGGAAATATATTTCTATGCGGACTAGATTTTGATTAAGTAGACTACTTGTTGATCTAATTAAGAAGCTTACCGAATGCCTAAAGGATTAAGCTGTTTAGGCCTCAGCAAAAAAATGTGTTAATCATTCTCGGCGCCAAAAGGTTATTGAATAGGAGCCAAAATCAATCATTTATTAGGAGAGAAAGGTAAGTTGGTCGAAACGTCACTCTTCGTTCTAATCTCAACATGTTTTTATACAAACAAAACAGAAATCTGCTCCAAGTGATTCCAATGGTTTAGTAGTCTCTTCTCTTCACTGTTGTTTGGTTCTATTTAAAATAAGACTAGGTATAGTCCACTGAACTTTCACTCTGGCCTGTCACACAGTTGATAGAATTATTGAACAAAAAAAACGATTATAATACATCACAATGTACAAATGAACTTAGAATCTAGGACTTGATCCAATCATTGGACTATTGAGAATGTGATTTTGAAAGGATCATCGAGTGATATGAAAATGGCCCGTGCGTAGTTCACAAAGTTCTTGTGTGTCGGTTGTTGTGACTGATTGGTGGTTTTATTTATATATATATATATATATTTGTTATTTTTATGTGCCAATTAGTAAAAGACTTTAACCATAAATTTTCGACTAAAAACACTCAAAGATGACACAGAATGTCGTGTTTTAAAAGCGACTAGAGGAACGACTTCAACAGACATGAAATAAGAAATTACTAGTCGACCGGCGGCGTAGCATACGCCGCTATTTTGCAGGGCCTGCCATAGGCCCCAGCAACCTATCCGACCGCAGTGGGCCCCTCACTTTCATAGGACCCGCGCTAATTCTATGTGTAAATTATTCAATAAAACCATTTTATAATTTATAACAGATTTCTCGCGGCCGCCTGATTTACCAGGAGCTCCTGGAAATCTCCTGAAATTGCAAAATATACGAAAAAATCATGGAAATTTCCGAAAATTATTAAAAATCTTTTGAAAACTCATACAAATCTCATGAAATATAAAGACAAAAATTGTCATTTTGGGGTGTCATTCAATATGGAAAACGCCAATCCTACGGGCGATATATAAAAACGGCATTATGCATTAGCCGTAATTGTGTAATCTGGTGAAAGCAGCTTCCAGCGCCTCAAACTAATGAAGAATTACTTTAGTTCAACAATTGTAGTAGATAGATTGAAACATTTTCGAATTGTTGCTATTGAGCGTTATCTATGTAGGAAATACAATTTTCATGATACACTGTATGACTTCGCTACACGCAAGGCTCGTAAAGTTCGTGGGATATCTCTATCCGCAGAAATAAAAGAGTGATCTTTCCTTTACTTCTTCTCGTCCAAACTCGTGAGCGAAGAAGAGAATTATATATATAAGAAATTATGTTTGAAAACTTTTACTAGGCCAGAAACTGTTTACAGAAAATAGTGAAAAGCTATTGACACATGCAAGCTATTTTTTTTATTAGGAAAATAATACAACACTTTCTTTTGGTGCATTTGTTATCAATCAGGTTTTCTATCCAGACAAGAAAAAAAATTGAAAGTAAGTTCATATATGAAAAATATATTTTACATCAGAACCTGAACCTTTTCTAACTTCCACTCCAATATGATGGACAGGTGTTTGAGAGAGTTGAGAAATGGAGTCAATATTCTTTACAACATTCTGACCCTCATAAAATGTGGACTCTAGTACGGAAGGGGTGAAGGCGCGAAAGTAAATTCTCGACAGTCTGTGAATAATGAATCAGAAAATAAACCGTTCATTTGTTTTTACCTTTGAATGGTGACAAAAAATGTAATTGCATTAACAAACAAAGTAAATGTATCTTCCTTTTTAAAAAAAAAAGCTGAGTAAAAAGAGTTGTTTTGAAAGTTACAATTCTAAAGCTTATAAAAACAAAGCCCAATACGACTTGACTTGTCTCCCTTGTTCTATTACATCAGATTGTATACTCTATGTGACCAGACCAAAGATATAAACCAGTAGATCAAGATCTACCAGTCCATAAGAATACATTTTCTGAACGCACAGATCTTAACATCCGGAAGAAAAACGTTTCTTGATATACATTACATTTGTACTTCTGAAGACACATACAACTTTTGACAATGACATATGATAATATAATTTTATAACTTTTTAAACTTAATGTGTAAATTTGCAACAGTGAACTTTCAAGCCCGTGATATTTTTTGTTCTACAACTCCTTTCAGCATTTCCTTTTGTTTTTCTTTGTTGCCTTTAATAACCTTGAAACATTTCGCCTTATCGTTTTTTTGTTTTAAATCTTCCTGCATTTCTCTTTTCAAAAGTTTACATAGGACGTTTGTATTACACACACATTTGATTAAAACCAGTTCCTACCGGTCAATCATACTTATGTATGTTACCTACTTACGAATGAAACGCAAGTTTATATGGCTTTGGATGTTATATCATGTTTTATAACATGGTTAGTGTTATTTGCGTATTACATGCATACTAAGTTTACAAAACAAAAGGGCAGGCTGTCGGAAGATCCTGAGAGTAGCAGATGTGGAAAGCATTTGAAACGTATTTAAAACATGACGAAGAAAAACTAAGAGTAGATTTCTCATCAATGTCCCTAGTTTATACATTTAAACCTGAACAATAATATTTAAAAAAAAGTAAACAAAATTTTTGTATTAAGATGAATGGAAACACTTCTATAGATAAATTATTAAAATATTCCTATCATACGTCCAAATTTTGTTCACTAAACAACTATAGGCCTCTACTTGTATATAAAAGATTAGCAACATTTTACAACTTTACTGTACATTTACTGCTAGGACATTGTTCACTGTACAATTGAAAACTTTATTATTGACAAAAGTGTAAGTTCTTTAAAAAAGTGTTGGTTATTTGTCTATCTAATGTCCCTTATGAAAACAACAACTAAGATTTGCTTTGCCTGATACACTAAGAGTTAGACAACGGATTTATCTCATTTTTACTATTTTTACAAAGCTTATATTTAATTCTCTGACACCCAATCTCGGATCAAGCTGAAATTTTGCACAATTATTTCTTTTACCTGACAATATAAGAATCAGTTTTAAAAATTAACCAATTAGTTAATTAACAATTGATAATTAATTTAAAAAAATTGGTATCTTGAACAAAGGAAAGAAATTGTACTTGACTGAAGTGGTAGTATAAACTGAATTAGTGCTCTTTATAGGTCGCCACATTAAAGTAAGTTTGTGGCAAACAATATATAACTATACAATCTTCTATTTTCATAGGCACCTAACAAACAGAGTGGTCAGTATGTTGGCTTGAGGAGGCGTGAGCCATGAGTTCTAATTCATGTCGTTCCCCCTTTTAAAAAAAAACAACAAGGTTACAAAGACAGTTTGTGTGGATACACAAATTCAAAATCGGCCTCCAAAGTGGTCCACCTAGGCAGGTAAAAAGACAGGTTTCAATATTTTCAGAAACAATATCAGAATGAAATTCTATCAAAGCAAATGATAGAGAAGAATGGAGAAAGAAGGTTGACAGATCTTGTGTGGTGCCCCAACGGTCCAGCAGACCAAGGGATAAATCAAAGTGAATGTGATGTTAGATGTGAACCTGGCTTAACTGATGTCTTATAATAATTGATTTTGATATAATAATTGTTTTATAAAAAGTCAATGTCTTATTCAAAGCCTCAAGAAAAAAACACACCACATTTCCGTAAAAAAAATTTTTTTTTTAATTCCTTAGTGAGTTCAATGGCTATGGTGCGGCTCTGCGTACACGCGATAATATGAAAAACTGCTTATTAATTGTTGTTTTGAATTATGTTCCACTTATATTTGTCACAACCTGATTCTCCCCTATTGGTCAAAAACTCATTTTACCTCATCTCTAATATATTGTAATAACTTAAGTGAGGCAACTCAACGAGGACATAGACGTTTATTTACATAGAGACATGACAAACACAAAGGGCATCTGCCTTGAGTACGGCATCTCCATATTGGCTCTCTACTTGGGCGGAAATCGTTAGTCTCTTATGTCAACATCCGACTTGTCTAGTCACAGATAGTGCGCACCTTCTTTCTGCACTATCTTGGATGGCGGTGCGCATGGCAAAGTCATAACAATATATATAAACCAGCATTATTACATTGGCTCTCTTCGTCTAGTGATAATAATAATAATAATAATATAATAATAATAATCTTTATTATCCGTAAGGAAATTTGTCTTACAATTTGTGCATTATGTGACAGGTGGGGAAATGTGATGTGTGTTTGGCGCGTTTTATGTCTAGGGGATGATTATTTTTTAAAGCTATCACACCCCAACCTATCAGCATATGAATCGGGAGCAGACACGCAACGAGACAAGCAATGAGAGATAGATACAAAAGTTAAAATAAAGAATATTTATTTACATAAATATACATATAAGGATAAAAAGGGGGAGGGTTTGCATCTATCTCTAGTATATTCTATGTTTAATCATCACTCTTGCATTTAATAAGAGAGTATGTCACTTTGTCCTCTGACTTAGCTGGTTGTCCTGTTGATGTCGCAGCTGGCTGTGTCCTGGCTTGAGGTTCTGCAGCTGGAGGTGGCGCTCTAGCGGATAGAGGGAAGCCGGTGATATAGTTCTTGTGGAGTCTCAATCCCCAAAATCTAATATCCGTAGTGGGCACAGTAGGGCGGGTGGCCGGCTACCGTGGGCACAAGGTTACTGCGGGCAGAGCGGATCTGCCGTGGGCAGTGTAGTTGACAGGAAATGTCCAGTGAGTTGCAGAGGGTTGGCGTAGCTATGACGTCTCACACAGATCTAAATCTATAGGGACATCGCGCCTAATAGCTTGACAGGTGGGCTGTCGAATAGGCGGGCAATGCCGATAGCGCCAAGTGGTAGAGTTGAGTAGATCTCAGTAGGCAAGTGCAGTGCTGAATAGCACTAAGCACAGATGCTGGCAAATAGATCGTTGATCAAATAAATAAATAGGCAGGACAGTGAGCTAGTGCAGTGCTGAATAGCACTAAGCACAAATGCGGGTAAATAGATCGTGGATCCAATAAATAAATAGGCAAGTGCAGCGCTGAATAGCACTAAGCACAACTGCAGGTAAATAGATCGTTGATCCAATAACTAGGCAATAGGTGATTCTTGGTAGCAACTAGGCAAGTGCAGCGCTGATTAGCACTAAGCACCTAGATAGGCCAGTAGGCAAATAGGCAGACACCTGAGGGAGGCTGCGGATAAATAAAGACAAGTTAGGACATGTCTCTCATACATCTTATCGATGCCCTCGACTGAGGTGCATTCGTCAGATTAGTAAAATTGCTTCAGAGCACAAAAGGGGAGATGGTGACAAATGGGATTTGGAAAATAGATGGATGATAGTAGCACTATCAAAATGTACATAAAAGGGGAAATAATAACATAAAATGTACCTGGAAGGGGAAATAATAATCTCAAATGAACAACACAGGTGGATAGAGAAAGAAAAAGGGGGGGGGGGTTGAATTGGGCGGTGGTCAGCGACCCAGATGATTGTTCACATATGACCGTGGGTCGAGAACAATGGAGCGCGCTTGAATGGTGTGTCCGTTCAAGCGGCGCAACTCTCATTAGGGTAAAATGAGTAAAGGGGAGATAATTCAATACAGGGGAGATAACTCATATCTCCTTTCTAAGCGCAGTATTAGCGCGATAGTAAAATCATCAAGGCGATCAACCGAGATAAAGGAAATAAAATAAGGTGTACAAATATATACACGGTTGCATCAACGATCAATTGAGCAACGTAGCATTAATAGATTAATGCAATACTAAAATATATACATAGCACATGTTTATGTTTTCTACTTACGCCAGTGAGAAATACACAATGCACTAATTAAATATAAATGAACTAAGCAAAATACACATGATAATATCCAATGGAAATATACACAGAGTAATTAAGATGGAACTTGTGATTAAGTTCGGCTTACCACCAGGTATTCCTCTAGGAGAAAGAATAAGTGATATAGTCCAGACTCGATAGCTCAGCTCGAATGAGAAAGAGAGGGTCTGACTTTATTTAATCTACTTATATATGCCTGGGAAATGTGGGCGGACACAGGAAACGTCCTAGGCTAAGAATTAGCTTACACGTGGGTGAAGTCCGACAAGAGCCGCACCTTGGAGTATCACGCGGTGTGTTGACCCGTGTAATCTCTTAGATCAAAGAGAGACGTGGGGGGGGGGGGGAGAGTGACCTACCTTCCACCCAAGAGGGGGGGGAGTCAATTGCGGCGTCAGACATCCTGCCGATGAGATCAAAGAGTCTGAGCGTATCTTTGCCCCGGTCAAGGGAAGATAAATGAAAGGACTGGCCTAATTTTCTCCAAGGTGGTGGACTAAGTCTAGCCTGGTAGAGAGGAAAAGGTGTGGCGGGTGAATAATTTAGGGGTAGGATGGAGAAATAATTAAAATAAAATAAATAAATGATGAAAAATAATAATTAATGCTGTGATAATTTAGAGTGACTCTGACAGCGAGTTTTTGACTTGTCACATACGCCGCCGCCAAGATGGATCTATCGCAGAAAGATCCATAAAGTGCGAGCAGACTGATGTCACTCTAACTTTAAGATCAGTTGTTATCGCAGCATTAGAAAAAAAAATCTGGAAAAATAAAGGGGTAGCCATGCCAGGAGGAGAGTCTGTCCGTGGTCTACTTTCCGTCCCTGAGTATGTAGTCACCTGGGTGAAACATTTGGGGTTGCTTGGGAGAGTAGATTGGGCGATTGGGTGAGTAATAATTCCTTCCTGGGGCGGATTGGGGAGGGTGATTGGGGCTTAGGCGGGGTGCCCAAGACACGTGTGCTCGTTGGGGCTTACCTCCGAAGCCGCTGTGAGGCGCTTCTTCACGAGAGTAAGTAGTCAGCTTACCTCGGTATCGTCTGACACGATCAATGTCAGAGAAGAGTGGCCTGATAAAGAATGTGGAGTTCTGCCTGAGAACGTCCCCACGAGTGCGATAATCTGGCTTACATCGTGGCTTCCTGACACGGTTAATGCCAGGGGAAGGTTGATATTGAATGGTGGCTGAGGAGCCATGTTGAGAAGAGTTTTCACGAGCGCGAGGGTTCGGCTTACCTCGTGACTTCCTGACACTATCAATGCCAGGGGAGGGTTGACTTGGAATGGTGGCTGAGGAGCCATAGCGAGAAGTGTTTTCACGAGCGCGAGGGTTCGGCTTACCTCGTGACTTCCTGACACTATCAATGCCAGGGAGAGGTTGATTTGGAATGTAGGCTGAAGAGCCATGAAAAGGAGTGAGTCCACGAGAGCAAGTGTTCATCTTACCTCGGGGCATTCTGACACTGTCAATGTCAGAGGAATGTTGCTTAATTTTGGCTGAGTAGCCTTGGTCAAGAAGACCCTCACGAGCGCGGGTAAACGACTTAACTCGTGACTTCCTAGCAGTGTCAGTGCTCGGGCAGAGTGGTTTGAGCTTCGCTGATTTAGATGTATGTTAAACGTAGCTAATGATCCTTTCACGTTATTTCAGTTTCGCTACGAAAATAAAATTAGTTTTGCGAAAATGGTTTACCCAAAGTCGATACATTCTTATCTATTAAAAACGAAAAGAGCGATAGCTTTGTTAAATAAATGGGATTATAAAGTGAACAATTAAACGAAATAATTTTTAGTACGCGATTCATGAATGAATATAGATCTAGGCCTATCTCAACTCGGCTTCGCAGCTGTCGTAAGCGAATGTAGCTTTAGAAAACCAAATTTGAATGTTTATTTGATCAAAATATGAAATGAATGGACTTTAATTAATATGTTTATGTGTTAAAGTATAAAACTATCTGTGCGAAGAGAAGTTTTATCATCTTAGAGTTGGATTAGAGTTTTAGATCTAGGGATGGGATTATAAAGTGAACAATTAAACGAAATAATTTTTAGTACGCGATTCATGAATGAATATAGATCTAGGCCTTTAACTCGGCTTCGCAGCTTTCGTAAACGAATGTAGCTTTAGAAAACCAAATTTGAATGTTTATTTGATCAAAATATGAAATGAATGGACTTTAATTAATATGTTTATGTGTTAAAGTATAAAACTATCTGTGCGAAGAGAAGTTTTATCATCTTAGAGTTGAATTAGAGTTTTAGATCTAGGGATGGGATTATAAAGTAAACAATTAAACGAATTAATATTTAGTACGCGATTCATTACGGTATTGTCTAATGAAAGAATGTTCGTCAGGAAATCTGTAGTCACAGATATAAGGAACTAATTTATGTAAAAAATGCTTTTGAAACACAAAATTGAAGGTTAATTTTATTATATAATGAAATCAATGGATCTTCTTTTGTATTTTCATGTGTCAAAGTAAAAAACTATCTGCGCAAAGTGTATTTCTTAAATTAGATCTAGGTCTAAATCCTTTCTATTTTTTCTAATGTCAACATTGTAGACATGGCTTAGATCCATAAAATACTATAGCTGTAATAGAGTCGGACAACATTATTTTTTTTTTAGTGTCTTACGTTTGTTTTAGGGCTACAATACATACACTAAGGTCTAAGTTGGTACCCAAGAAACATTCCTGCCAAGTTTTATCAAGATTGGTCAAGCGGTTTTGATGTCTATAAGTAACATACATACATACACCACACATTCTACTTTATAATATAGATGTGGTTATCTTTGTTCTTACACCTATATGTTTATCTTTTTTTTATTTCCATATGTTTATCTTTGTTTGTACTTATACATTGATTGCCAGCACACACTCTCGTTATTTTGTCATTTCAGATTCTAAGCTTCAGGGATTTCGAAGTGGCACTGATTTCGTTTCCTAAGAAAAGAAGATGAGTCAGCTTCGTCCTGCTAAACAAACATCGTTACGGCCTGCTTCATCTGCTGAACTTGGACAACTTTCAACCATTTCCTCCCCCAAAAGGCCTGCATCGGCTGCTGTTCCATCGGCTGCTGTTCCATCGACTTTCCCTGCACAGTCTTCCAATGTCCAAAGTGGAGAGAACACGTCTAGCGGTAGATTCGCCGCCAAAAAGAAACAAAAGCGTGGGAAACGTGGACGTTCTGATGGGTTTGTTCTGGGTTTGGATCTGGGTTTAGATCTGGAGGCTGCAGAAACAGAAAACACTGAAGAGACTTTGAAAAAAACTCTAGACTCAGAATCATTAAACTTCATCTTCTGGTTGCGTAATCCAAGTCTTCAGACATTGTCTCAGTTGAGAAAAGCAATCAAGTGTAACGATCTAGATTGGATGAGATGTTTTTTAGAATTTGATGGCCTAGGTTTATTGTTTCAGGTAAACAAATAATGTCACTTTAAAAAATGTCAATAAAGTTTAATCTTTCATCAAAACCCAGCCTGGGTAATGTGATAAGGACATTTCTGCACATCAGGTTCATGAAATAGACTCTTAAAGTAGCATTAGTGAAGTAGTAAAGAAACAATTAATTACTGTTGTATTATTGTCTCTACATTAGTTTTCCTAACGAACTAATTTGTTCTCCTTTTAACTAAAAAGTAAAAGTTTCCCTTTTAGACCTTGCGCTCCATGGGGCAGATGATGTGAAGGTCATCTGTTTCTTTGGCCAACGGTTAACGAGCAGGGTGTCACAACGACCAACCACCTTTACTTTGCCAACTAAAGTCAGGTACCCATTAGAGTTGGGTGAACTCAGGGGCGCCCTAAAAATCCCTAAATTCATAATCCCAGTCTTCAACGAGATTCGAACCCAGGACCCCAGGTTCAGGAGCCAAGCGCTTAACCACTCATCCAATTATGTCCTCAAATAAGAAGGATGTACAAAATAAATAATTGACATTGTGTAGACCTTGACCTTGTAGCTAGGAGAGAATATTTGAAAAGACAGCACCGTCCAAACTGGACAACATTTGAGTTTGAAACAAATCTATTCAGTTACGTTATTCAACATTCAATTAAAACTATTTTTGTACTTATTTTCTAATTATTTTTCAATGAACAGTGCTTGAAAAACCTAAGCAGTTACCATAGCAGTCATTTAAACGACATGGTACTACGAATGGCTTGTGTGTCATGTATTAGGGAAGTTGTCAACTCCAGGTCTGGTCTGGATTGTTTATTAACCATTGGTGACCGAAATGATAATTTATTTGGACGTCGATTCTCTACGGGTAAGTGGAATCATAACAGGCTACTATTGTACTTCAACACCACCCATATACATACATATAATATATAGAGGCTACTATTGTACTTCAACACCACCCATATACATACATATAATATATAGAGGCTACTATTGTACTTCAACACCACCCATATACATACATATAATATATAGAGGCTACTATTGTACTTCAACACCACCCTTATACATACATATAATATATAGAGGCTACTATTGTACTTCAACACCACCCTTATACATACATATAATATATGGAGGCTACTATTGTACTTCAACACCACCCATATACATACATATAATATATATATACATATACATCATGGGCGTAGCCAAGATTTTTTTTTGTGGGTGGGGGGGGGGGGATGGGGGCATTTTTTCTCCCCCCCCCCCGCGAAAAAATATTTATATGTATGTATGTGTGTGTACATAATCTTTATTACATTCTGACCCTTCATTCTTTCCGAAGACGTTTATTGTGCCCAAGAATAGGTTCTTCCTGCCATTGCCAGAAAGGGGGTCTGGGAAAGCGATAGGAGCTCCCACAGCGCGGGGCGAAGCCCCGCCGCCAATCACTATTTCTGGTATTGAAAGCCAACAAAATGCATATTCTAAGGTATCTACAGTGCATTTTCATGCTATTAAAAAGTTTTATTTCAAAAACCTAATGTGCTTTTCTTACTGACTTAGACCCTCTAGCGCCGTTCGTCGCATTTCCGTCAAGCTGCTTCCACAAAAATCTGTCACTGGTAATGTCTGAAGCCTCTTCCTACCTGCTCTGAGGACCTTCATGAATGTGTGGCGCCAAGATGTAATAAAATGTTATCGCAACTCCTCTCAAGCGTAATTCATTTTGTCGGAGAACATGTCCCGCAAACCTCATGCGACGCTCTGTCATAATCTTACTAAGGGGACGAATCCCAGTTCGGCATAGGATTTTCTTGATTTAGACCCGATCTCTATAACTGATTCCTAAAATCTGTCTTAGCCATCTTTGTTGAGCCACATTTAGTGTTTTTCAATTTCGGCAGATGACTATTCACTGCACTTTATTAATGGAGCCCCGCCACTGGTAGAAATGTGTAAACTCTCTTGAATACGCTCTTGGAATTAGATGACTGTAGTTTGCTTTAGATTTTATATCGAAAAGGGAAGTTTTATCGTCAACATCATCTGTCGGGGATTTTAAACTAAAAAATCTCTGGAGATGTTGTTTTTTTATTCAAAACCCCATTTAGCTACGGTCATGGTAACTGATAACTGTAGTTTGCTTTAGAACAATATATGAAGATAGAGGTTTTCCACCTCAAAACGCTCTATAAGGGGATTTTAAACTCAAAACCATCTGGAGGGGTTTTAAACTTTTTAAAAAAGCCATCTGTAGGAGAGGGGTTTAATATCAAAACCCCCGAATTGGCTTGGCTACGCTCAAATAATTTTAGTATGTAATTTGCTTATTTTATATTGAAGAGGTATTTTTTTTAGCATCAAACCCCTTTGAATGGAGGTTTAAACTCAAAACCCCTTTTGGCAACGCTCATATCATTTTGAGTGCGTAATTTGCTTTTTTTTTACATTGAAGATGTATTTTTTTTTAGTTTCAAACACCGCTGGCGGGGGGTTTAAAACTCAAAACCCATTTGGCTACGCTCATAGATTTTAGAGTGTGTAATTTGCTTTTTTTTATATTGAAACTCCACTGGAGGGGAGTTTAAACTCAAAACCCCTTTGACTACACTCATAAAATTTTGAGTGTATAATTTGCTTTGTTTGTAATATTCAAGAGGTATTTTTTAACCTTCATACCCCGCTGAAGGGGGTTTAAACTCATAACTGAGTCAAAACCCATTTAGCTACGCTTATAGAATTTCGAGTGTGTAATTACCTTTTTTATATTGAAGAAGGAGTTTATCGTAAATTTTGGAAGGGGTTTTAAAATCAAATTCTTCCTTAACTGTGCTCTTGGAATTTGGGAATTGTCGTTTGCATTTTTTTGTTTTGTTTTATAGATGAGGGGGATTTAACTGCAAAAACCCCTTGTAGGGGGTTTAAACTCAAGCCCCCTGGTAGGGGTTTTAAACTCAAAACCCCTGTTAGGGGGTTTCAAACTCAAAAACAATTGGCAGTGCTGGGACAAGTGATGGTTTAGTATTAAAAGCAAAAACTCAGTCACTAAATTCCGACCCCCCCCCCCCCCCTGCGGGGGGATTTCATTTCGGGGGGGGGGGGGGTTGAACCCCAAGCCCCCTGGCTACGCCCATGATATACATACATACATACATACATACATACATACACACATACATACATACATACATACATAAATACATATATACATACATATATACATACATACATATATACATACATACATATACATACATACATATATACATACATACATACATGCATTTATAAGGACTTGAGCCTACAATTTGTTTGTTAGCAAAGCTCCAGAAATTAAATTATTATTATTATATATAAAGGTTATATAGTCTCGGCTATATAGACTCTCTCTCTCTCTCTCTCTCTCTCTCTCTCTCTCTCTCTGCATCAATGTAACATGACTAGAAAGTAAAACAGACAGTGGCGGTGGGTGAAAATCTTAAAGTTTGGAGATTAGGAGAAAACACAGTTTATTTTTTAACAGGGATACATAATTATTAACCAACACTAATTTTCTTTCTTTCTCTCTCTCTCTCTCTCTCTCTCTCTCTCTCCCTCTCTCTCCCTCGAGTAATTTTGAATTTTGACAGGCTTTATCGTTTCTAGATTACCTATGACCAACCAAATGATTCGTGATGATCACGATAAAACTATGAACTAAATGACCGCGGAAAGACTATGTTTTCACTAGTCTGAGCTGAATACTAAATATTTCCACTCTTCAGCTAGTCTGAACTAAATGTCTCCAGGCTACAGAGACTCTTCGGGACTCTACACGTAGTCTGAACTAAATGTCTCCAGGCTACAGAGACTCTTTGGGACTCTACACGTAGTCTGAACTAAATGTCTCCAGGCTACAGAAACTCTTCGGGACGCTACACGTAGTCTGAACTAAATGTCTCCAGGCTACAGAAACTCTTCGGGACGCTACACGTAGTCTGAACTAAATGTCTCCAGGCTACAGAGACTCTTCGGGACTCTACACGTAGTCTGAGCTAGCAAATGTATTATTAGCCTGCTGCCTACATCCACCTAGCACTTTACCCACAGCAGCGTAGTTAAACAACCCAATCACAGACCTACATATTATATATAGGTCTGTGAACCCAACATTTTAAGACTTAGTAGGCTTTCTGTTTCATGTGCGTTCATTGATGCTAAATGTAAGCCTGCTTCTATTGGTTGTTATAATTAGCTAGTCATATATAGGTCACAACTTCAGGTGAAGTCCCTTTCTTGCATATCCAGCTTGTTTGCTCACCTTAATGTTTTCCAAACACCTAGTAGGTGAAACTTGATCTAGGTCAAACATTGGGCTCATTTTCTTGCTCATATTGCTCGAGTCGGGTGCGATTTCAAATACAGATGCGTGTTACTTATTAAAATGGTTATACATATTATACAGGGGGAAAAAAAAGGGGTTGTGATGCGAATGATTAGCTCATACATCTTAGATTGATAGAAATTGTTGGAACTCATTTAACATTAGTCGCAGCTTTGTGCATCAAGCGTTACTTAGCTTTAAAACCTGAATATAACCCGAGTACTATCAAGTTCAAAGGACTTTAACTGTGTCTGAGCAGATCTAAGATCCCTTGTCACGAAAATAGTTGCCCTAATTTTTTTTTTCATTATTTGTCTGAAATTTCAATATAAACAAGATTACAGAGAGAGTCTATGTTATCACACAAACTCAAAGGCAATCCACAACGGATCGGCCCATAGATATAAATATTCAAGCTATTTTCTTTGTTTTGCGTGAATAAAAGTAATATCGCAACGAAATGAAAACAGAGTTTTTAATCTTGAATTATGTGAACCATAATTAGATTCAAAACTAAATGTGCATGCTAGGTACATACATTTACATTCATAACCTTTATTAACGAAATCGAAAATGGAACTTCTGGATTTTAATTACATTTAATATTATTCAGAATAGCAACTGAGAACAATCGTTTGGCCTTAATTTAATAGTCCTCCCAAACTGAAACAGAACAAGCTGTACTATATATCTTATTTTCTAATATAAACAATTCTTTCTCTCTCTCTCTCTCTTTCTCTCTCTCTCTCTCTCTCTATATATATATATATATATATATATATATATATATATATATATCGGACAAAATATAGCAAAACAAAATATACACAGAGCCCCTTATTATTTCAGCCTAAGGGAGACTAGGATTATAATTCACAACCGAATAGTATGTGCAGGTTACGCTGTAGAGGAAGGTGGGGGGTTACTGCCAATAAAGACTCATAATGTCAGTATAAATTATGGTTTTGAGATAGTGGAAATTAAAATACAGATAGAGTTTGAATCTCAAGAATCTAAATATTTGTATAAGAGCAGTAACATTCTTAGCAATGAAAGTATCGCTAATGAAGTGTAAAAACTCTAAATAAGATGTAGACTATTTTTTACAAAGCTTATATTAACTCTCTATGTCTGTCAGTCCAATTAGAACCCTGTACACGTTATTTCTCTGACACCCAATCTCGGATCAAGCTGAAATTTTGCACAATTATTTCTTTACCTGACAACACAATAATCAACAAGGTTACAAAAGACAGTTTGTGGGGAAACACAAACTCAAAATCGGCCCCCGAAGTGGTCCACCCAGGCAGGCTTCAATATTTTCAGAAAGAACATCCAAATGAAATTATTTCAAAGACAAATGAGAGATAAAAATAGAGAAAGAAGGTTAACAGATCTTGTGTAGTGCCCCAACGGTCCCGCGGATAAAAGAATAGGTGAATGTGAATGTAAATTTAGATGTGAACCTGTCCTAACTAGTTCCTTTTTAGACCTTGTGGCAGATGATGTAAAGTTCATCTGTTTTTGTGGCTTATGGTTAACGAGGGTGTCATGTAGCCAGCACAACGACCAACCGCCTTTACTTTTCCACAACTAATGTTAGAGCTGAGTGAACTTAGAGGCTCCCAATGATTCCAAAGTTGAAAATCCCAGTCTTCACCAGGATTCGAACCCAGGACCCCCGGTTCGAAAGCCAAGCGCTTTACCGCTCAGCCACCGCGACTCCCCTGGCCTAACTGATGTCTTATAATTGATATAATTGTTTTGAAAAGGCTCAGTCTATTATTCGAATCTAGGTGGCAATTTAAAAAAAAAACAGGAAAAGAAAGTTTACAAGATTACTATTTGTTTTAAATTAGGTCTAACTTATAATGCATACTAATTAGCTTTTTGTCTTTAAAAAACTGCTTGCATATCTGATTTTAAAAATTAGATTTTTCGCTTTCAGAAAAAAAAGTAGCCGTTGTATCAGAACTTTGAATGGTCTAAAAATACTGTGATGTCGGATTTTCAATATCTTTTCTAGTTTACGAGATCTAAAAGGGACGGACGGACAGACGGACAGACATTTCGCACAAAACTAATAGCGTCTTTTCCCTATTCGGGGGCCGCTAATAAAAACAAAAATTAGCCAATCAGTTGATTAACTATTGGTAATAAATTAATTGTTTGGTATCTGAAACAAGGGAAAGAAACAGTACTTGACTGAAGTGGTGGTATACACTGAATTAGTCGTTAGCTTGAGAAGCCTGAGAAGGCTTAAGCCCAAATGTTGGAATTCAGGACGTTCCCTTTTATCTTTATTTATTTTTACAAACACCTTTTTATTATTAGTCTAGAATAGTCTAGATCTTTTACAAGTGTCATTACATGACTGATCAAAACGATCAAAACTTATTGTTACAAGTACCTTTAATATAAGTTTTGTTTGTTTTTCTTGTTGTATTTAATTATCATCACATCTAAATGACATGTTTTGTATCTTATTGTAATTTTATTTAGGTATAATTAATCTCTTAGACTGTATACTTCTTTTCCAGCATTGGAAACTAATAACTTAATAGTCAAAATGCAGATCTTCGAGTTACTCTCAGCACTTTGTCTCTACTCAGCCGATGGATTTTATCTGACACTGGATGCATTAGAACGTTATAAGGTTGGTGCTACTTGTACTCACAGGTCACACAAGTGGACATTTCAGTGGTCATTCAGTGGTCATTCAAGTCAAGTAGCGTTCAGTGGTGAGGGTTAGGGTGTGTGCAATGAGTAGTGTGCGTTACGTGGATAAGGGGTGTGCAAGGAATGGTTGAGGGGTATGCAAGGAATGGTTGAGGGGTATGCAAGGAATGGCCGAGAGGTTTGCAAGGAATGGTCGAGGAGAATGCAAGGCATGGTTGACGGGTGTGCAAGGAATGGTTGAGGGGTGTGCAAGGAATGGCCGAGAGGTTTGCAAGGAATGGTCGAGGGGTATCCAAGGAATAGTTGAGGGGTATGCAAGGAATGGCCGAGAGGTTTGCAAGGAATGGTTGAGGGGAATGCAAGGAATGGTTGAGGGGTATGCAAGGAATGGTTGAGGGGTATGCAAGGAATGGTTGAGGGGTATGCAAGGAATGGTTGAGGGGTATGCAAGGAATGGTTGAGGGGTATGCAAGGAATGGTTGAGGGGTATGCAAGGAATGGTTGAGGGGTATGCAAGGAATTGTTGAGGGGTATGCAAGGAATGGTTGAGGGGTATGCAAGGAATGGTTGAGGGGTATGCAAGGAATGGTTGAGGGGTATGCAAGGAATGGTTGAGGGGTATGCAAGGAATGGTTGAGGGGTATGCAAGGAATGGTTGAGGGGTGTGCAAGGAATGGCCGAGGGGTTTGCAAGGAATGGTTGAGGGGTGTGCAAGGAATGGCCGAGAGGTTTGCAAGGAATGGTTGAGGGGTATGCAAGGAATGGCCGAGAGGTTTGCAAGGAATGGTTGAGGGGTATGCAAGGAATGGCCGAGGGGTTTGCAAGGAATGGTTGAGAGGTGTGCAAGGAATGGTTGAGGTGTGTGCAAGGAATAGTCGAGGTGTGTGCAAGGAATGGTTGAGAGGTTTGCAAGGAACGGTTGAGGGGTGAACATTTCGGGATTGAGTGGTGTTTAAAAAGTGACTTAGGGGATGCAAGGAGTGATTACATAAATTGAAAGAGGAGGAGAGACATGTCCATGTGCTTGGGTAATGCTAGACTAACTATTTGGTCTCCGGTTTCCTTCTATATTGACGTGTCTTCATTAATATGGACACTACTTGAAACAAAACATCTTTGAACTATAGCTTGAAAGTGCTACATATTGACTACATTGAGCAATTGTTAACTGTGCCGCACTCATACATTGCTTATATCTCTTTGACATTGTGCACTGAAGGAAAAACTAGTTGAAGTTGAAACTAAAATGTGTTTATTGGTTTACTCTTTTTAGGTATGGCGTAAGCAAAAGTACAGATTCAGTCTATTGGTGAATGACTTGAGGAACACTGATCTCACAACCTATAAAACAACTGTCATGGCGTTGATCAACTCTATTATTGTTGCTAGTGAAAACATTCGAGACAGGGTGCGAATTCGAAATGAATTTGTTGGTAAGATGTTTGTCTTGGAAACAAACAAATACATATCTTAATATTAATGTACATTGCTAACGTCCATGTTAAACATTGGCACAATTTATGTGTAGATAACTGAACAACTGTGTTTTTTGAAATAGACAATAAGAAACTTTCAATAAGATATTGGGTGAACTTTAAAAAGTTAATTAGTGTTTAGACTTTGTAAGTTTGTATGTATCAACATGAGTAATGAAGGCCTGTGTGTGCGTGTTCATTTTCAGCATCTATAAATGTGGTCTGCTTTGCATCATAAAGTAACAATTTCTTTCCATTAGTAAGAAACTTTCAAAACATTTCGATTCGTTGCGCATTGTCACATTATAAATAGAACAACAACTGAATGTGTCCAAGAAAGTGAAGAGACCCATGTTCACTAGAAAACGGAAGTAGTCTAGTTGTGGATGAGCTGTACAAGGAAACGAATGGCGTCATCTTTAGTCCAAAGACAACAGAATCCACCAGCATGTGCTGATGACTTGGTATGGAGAGCAAAACCCTTCAAAAACTCAACTGTTTTTTTAGTTTAGTGGCAAATAGTTGTTTGAACATTGTATGGCAGACATTTGTTCGAGTTGTAGAAGGTAAAATACAATTTAAATGGACATTACATTTGACTATAATTTAGTTATTTAATTCTAATACTAGATCTAGCACCTATTCTTATTCTACTCTCTGTCACTGTGTACAGTGTAGATTCTATCTTCATATCATAGTTACTTGTACAAGAATTCTTTCTTCTACAAGTTCTACATCCAGCTCTAAATATGTACATAGATACTCAATCTAGTCTTTTTAAAAACTGCATCATATTCTTTCCTATACAAATCAATGAATAGGATCTATAGATCTATATCTACAGGGTTTTTTAAAAGAAAAATAAATACATGAAATAATGTCCGTGATAAGTTGTTGACTTTCTCAGCACGTATATAGATAGCAATCTAGTCTAACAAACAAAACTCACCTATTGGATAGAAACATTCTTGACAATTAGATCTAAATGATTGATTTCAATCCAACATTCTGTCCGTCAGATCAAAAGTGTGTACACATTATTTCTCCCACAATCTCGTGAAGGTGTGCACAATTGTTTTGTTTCATTTCTTCTACCCGGCAACACAAGAATCAATCAAAAACAAAAACAAAACAATTCGGTAATTAACTATTGGTAATTATTTTTTTTTTGGTATTTCGAACGAGGGAAAGAAATTGTACTTGACTGATAAGGTAATATAAGTTGATTTAGTCCCCTTTATACTTTGTAAAGAGAAAAGTTTGAAACTAGCAATAGATAACTATAAAACTATCTATTTTCATAAGCATTTGTCTTATACAGTAATTAATCTATTGTCTTAAGAAGCCTGACGAGGCTTTAACCTTCGAGTTCGAATTCAGGTCGTTCACTTTCTTTATATATCGATGCATTTAAAAAGCGATCACCCAGATGCCTCTTTCTTTCTCCCCCACCCCTTTCCAACTGGTCCAGACAAGTGATACGATCATAGCGTATTATGAAAAAAAAAATCGCGCTAAACAAAAACAATTGGTAAAAAGTATTTGTAATCGCACAGATTTATGATTGTTTGTCTACACATTGAAATACATGACATCCAAACTAACCCTAACCCTACGCTTAATATAGGCTTTTTTAAAGTATTGTTTATGTTTTTCTTATGTAAAATGCAATGTTTGAGTGTATATTTCAATTACTATTGTTATAATCTTTTGAAACATCGTAAAACAATTTTTAACAACTATTACTATTGAACTCACATTGATTAAGCGAATATGACATATTCCTATTTCATATGTTTTCAAATAGTGTGTTACAATGCCTATGGGTATTTCTTTGAACACATTCTATAGGTCTACCTATTTTGTTTGTGTGTATGTGTACAATGTAATACTATTTATTCTCTATCTTCTTATATGTACGTTAGCCAAACTGTACCTAATATTTTGCTATGTATTTGAGTTGAGACAGTTGTAGTACTTCCTACCCCAGCTATATGCCCCCATTTATTCCCCATTTCACGCCAGTTTCTGTCGGGCAGCTCTAAACATCCTTGACGTCATTAACTGCTTACGGGACGAGAATGATGGAGACCTCCATGTACAGCTGGATGTATTCGAGGAAGAACTCTCGGCAGATACAGAAGCCATGGTAGAGTCCAACAAGGAATCTATAGACATCAATAGCCACTTTGATTTATTTAAGGCCATCTACAATAAGGTGTGTACATAGTTTAGATCAAGGATTAAATAAAAAAAAAACACAGTATAATTCTAGCTCAAAATATTTACAACACATGAAAATATGGTTAACAGAAATAAATATATCAAGCCAAGTGTTTTTCATATTCAATCATCACGCTTTACTTGTAAGCTTTGAGCCGCTACCACCTTAGGAATTATTTGGACTCTTCAAGTGTACCTCTACACTTGTGTCTGGTACTGCACTGTTCCCATACTTTGAAACACAAAAGTTCCAATTCACAGACAGAGTTTAATTTTCCTCTCTGATGTCAGCAAATTGTGCACAAAGATTCATTGTTTTAGTCTTGAAAGTAGAAACCGAAATAATTCGCTGATTTTTGAGTAGCTGTCTGGTCACGTGGTCTGCCCCTGGGCTGTCGTCCCGATAGTTCCGGCCTTGAACTCTGCCAAAACATTTAAACAAAAAAAGCTTTTATAAAACATTGTCGTGACGTTTCTGTATTTTTTTTTTTTATGGTTTAAAAAAAAAAGGATTGTTGAACCCTATTATTGTTTAAACAATTCATGACTTTACAGGTGAATGATACTACTTTGAGTCTCTCACTCCTGTCAATACTATATAGTCTTTATCAGATAGACTCCAATAACCCTCTCTGGTAAGTAATTAGTATGATCAATGCATTTGTTTACCATAATATTATCATACATTTCATAATAATTTTCCTATTGATACAATTAGTGGGCAACTGTTGTCTCATGTAATTAGAGCTATGCTTTTAATGAGTTAATAAACAACATACTAATCCGTCGAATGTTGTAATTGAATATTGCAATATGTCTGCAAAAGACATTCTGTTTTCATTGTTGCCCTACGTAGACAGTATTTGCCCAAGTCTGCCCCAAGCCTTATTTATTCGTTGATTTCTTTGAGCTATTGGTTGTGCTTGAGTTGTTTCCTCGTCTTCTTTCTAAAGTGAAAGTACATGGCAACTGATCGAGAAACTAAGCCAGCAAGCTGTAGAGGGCGCTCTCAAAGCAGACAAGTTGATGGAAGAAGCCAAAGCACAAAGACGACATGTCGATGTTGCAGTGCAAACTATGGTACGTTCATTCAAAGACTAGATCTGGCTGTTTAGCCGTCACCTGTGGGGGGTTCAAAACTCTAAAGTTTTAGGATATATCTAATGTATTAATGAATAACGAACGAGACTAACAAGAAGTGAGAGAAAGTTGTTTAACAAGAAGTGAGAGAAAGTTGTTTAACAAGAAGTGAGAGAAAGTTGTTTAACAAGAAGTGAGAGAAAGTTGTTTAACAAGAAGTGAGAGAAAGTTGTTTAACAAGAAGTGAGAGAAAGTTGTTTAACAGGAGGTGAGAAAAAGTTGTTTAACAATGTACATCGAAACAAAATATTTTAAGATTTCAACTTAAGCCTATCACGACTTTACAAGAGGTGAAACGAAGATGAAAGACAATTTTTAAAACACTTCTGTGCACATATGCTATGCCTAGTTTTTAAACACTTCTGTGCACATATTCTTGGCCTAGTTGTTAGCACTTCTGCACACATACTCTCGGCACGTGAATTCTGGTATTCCTGATACTAGTGCGTTCCCTCAAGAAATAGCTGATAGGCTCAATGTGCTTTAAGTTGGCAGAAAGAAAACTGTGTGTACCCTCCAGAATTATAACTCTGTCCCAAATCAAAGGTCCTAGATACAAACTCTACTTATTTCTATGCTTATCAGTTCTAGAGTAAAATATTTGATCAGCTCTACCAATAGGTTCAACGAAAAAGGTTGGTATACCTTATAACATTTCCCTAAACAAACTCTTGACCAGTATATTCTGGTATCCTTCAGAGTTGAAGATAGTTTACTTCCTAGTCCAAACCTCCCGCAACACGAGGGGGATGGGAGCGGGCAGGATTTGATTCGACCATCGATAAATCAAAACGACAATTTTAGTGTCACTGGTTTGTTTGGAACAGAGTAATGGCGTATCAGTCCTAAGTGTACGTTAATAGTTCATGATGCTTGATTGATCTTCAAATTACTAGACCAATATGATTAGGATTACTAGATCTAGTCCAATTTGGCATGTTAAAAAGATACGTGTGATATTCAATTTTAGAACTTACGATCCAGGGGGCAAAAATAAAGCTCGTCTGCTTCTATGGCATACCGTAGCCAGCACAATGCTAAAACTTGTACTTTTAATTTTCCCAACAAATGTCTTGCACCCATTTAAGTGTATTAACTGAAGGGCCTCCTCAATGTCACGTGGCTTAAAATCACAATCTTCACCGGGATTAGAAAGTCTTTTGCACCAGATAGAATACTAGGAATACACAGTTCCATGGGCGTAGCCAGGGGGGGGGGGGTTAAAATGAAATTCCCCCCCCCCGCCCCCCCGGTAACGGAATTCAGTGACTGATTTTTTGCTTTGATTGTGTTTATTTTAGGTGAGATTTTAATACTAAATCATCACTTACCACAGCACAGCCTAGGGGGTTTTGAGTTAAAAACCCTCTACCAGGGGGTTTTGAGATTAAAACCCCCTACCAGAGGGTTTTGAGTAAAAAAAAACTATCAGGGGGTTTTGAGTTTAAAACCCCATACAAGGGGTTTTGAGTTTAAAAGCCCCTACCAGGGGTTTTGCAGTTAAATCCCCCTCTTCTATAAACAAAACTAAAAAAAATGCAAACGACAATCCCCAAAACAGCTAAGGAAGATTTTGACTTTAAAACCGCCTCCAAAAATTACGATAAACCCCCTCTCAATATAAAAAAAGCAAATTACACACTCAAAATTCTATGAGCGTAGCCAAAGGGGTTTTGAGTTTAACCCCCACCCTCTCCAGTTGGGGTTTGAAGCTAAAAAGTACCTCTTCAATATTAAAAAAAAAGCAAATTACGCACTCAAAATGTTATGAGCGTAGCCAAAGGGGGTTTGAGTTTAAAAAATACCTCTTCAATATAAAAAAAGCAAATTACACACTAAAATTCTTTGAGCGTAGCTAAGCTAATGAGGGGTTTTGAGTTTAAATCCCCCATCCTGCAGATGGCTTTTTTAAAAATTTAAAACCCCTTCAGATGGTTTTAAGTTTAAAATTCCCCTACAGAGCGTTTTGAGTTGAAAATCTCTCTTCAATATTATTTTAAAGCAAACTACAGTCACCAAATTCTATGACCGTAGCTAAATGGGGTTTGGAATTTAAAAAAAAAAAAACTCCAGAGATTTCTTTAGTTTAAAACCCCTCAATAGATGATTTTGACGATAAAACTTTCCTTTTCGATATAAAATCTAAAACGAAATACAGGCATGTAATTCCAAGAGCGTAGTCAAGAAAGGTTACAAATTTCTACCAGTGGCTGGGCTCCATTAATAAAGTGTGAATAGTCATCTGCCGAAATTGAAAAACACTAAATGTGGCTCAACAAAGATGGCTAAGACAGATTTTAGGAGTCAGTTATAGAGAACGGGTCTAAATCAAAGAAATCATATGCCGAACTGGGAGTCGAACCCTTAGTAAGGTTGTGACAGAGCGTCGCATGAAGTTTTGCGGGACATGTTCTCCGACAAAATAAATTGCGCATAATAAGAGTTGCGGAAACAGCTTGCCGGAAAATGCGCCGAACGGCGCTAAAGGTCTAAGTCAGAGAGAATAGCACATTAAGTTGTTGAAATAAAACTTTTTAATAGCAAGATAATGCACTGTAGATACCTCAGAATATGCATTTTGTTGGCTTTCAATACCAGATAGTGCTCGGCGGCAGGGCTTAGCCCCGCGCTGGGGGAGCGCTGCGAGCTAGCAAGGGTGGGGAGTCTACAAGTTTTCCACTAATTCCAGGAAGAACCTATTCTAGGGCACAATAAGCGTCTTCCGAAAGGGTCAGAATGTAACAAAGATTAATTATGTTAAACACACACACACACACACATATATATATATATATATATATATATATATATACTTTTTTTCCGCGGGGGGGGGGCGGGAGTGGAATCCCCCCCCCCGAAAAAAAATCCTGGCTACGCCCATGCACAGTTCTGTAGACAAATTAACATTTCTGAATCTTGTAAGTGTTTAGAAATAAATATATTTTTCTCTTGGTATTCAAAATGAAATTTAATTTTTAATTTAAAAAAAATGAGTACTAGAAGAACACAGCACACGGAGCCGCGATTGTAAAAAAAAAACACAAGTTTTTAGATTTACTTATGTGCATATTTTAAGATTGCAAATGAGAGAGTTCAGTGGGTGGATACATTTGATTGCAATTATTTTTGTAACATTACAGGAAAGTTTATCAACATCATCTTCAGCAGTATCATCTTCTAGATTGCAAAGAAAGTCAGCCATACTTAGTGGTACCAGACCAGAAGCATCGGCACCCTCAGAAGTCGCTCCTCCACAACCATGCGCCCCCCCTCCTCCGCCATCTCCTCCAATGCCACCACCTTTAGTTCCACCCCCTCCTTGCCCACCACCTCCACCTCCACTGCTTGGTGGATACACCCCTGGCCCTCCTCCTCCACCTCCACTGCTTGGTGGATACACCCCTGGCCCTCCTCCTCCACCTCCACTGCTTGGTGGATTCACACCTGGAGCTCCTCCTCCTCCACCACCTCCTCCTTCAGTCTTAGGTTTAAAGGTACCAGGTGCTCCACCAGTTCCAGTCCCACAATTGTCTCCCATCTCTGTAGTGACCACAATACCAACACCAGAGCCAAACTGTCAAATGAAACATTTTATTTGGAATAAGGTCCCAGCATTACAGATTAATAGTAAGTTGTAACACATCTAATTCTTACCATACACAATAAATCATGTCACACACATCTAATTCTTACCATACACAAATAAATCATGTCACACACATCTAATTTTAATCTTACAAAAAAGTCATATCTCACACATGTAATTCTTACTTTACAAAAAAAATGAACAAATTACTTACATATAATTCTTATCATACCAAATAACTCATATCAGACACAACGAATACTTACTTTACAAAAAAATAAGTCATATCACACGCTATGAGGGGTGGTGGAATTCTGTGATATTTTTTTTTGCTTTGATTTTGTCTATTTTAGGCGAGATTTTAATGTTAAACCATCACTTGCCCCAGCGTAGCCAATGGGGGTTTTGAGCTTAATTCCAACCCTCTTCTATAAAAAAAAAAAATGCAAACGACAGTCACCTTCTTCTTCTTCGTTCTCATTTTTGTTATGTTGGAGCGTTCAGGTGACTAGACCAATAACTAAGACAGTCACCAAATTCTATGAGCGTAGCTCTAAGGGATTTTGAGCTTAAAACCCCTTCAAAATGTTTTTTTTATGATAAAACCCCTTCTTCAATATAAAATTAAAACAAACTACACACACAAAATTCTATGAGTGTAGCCAAGGGGAGTTTTGAGTTTAACCCCCTCTCCAGAGTTTAAAACCCCCTCCGGGTGGTTTTGAGTTTAAAATTCCCTACAGATAGTTTTGAGATTAAAGACCCCTCTTCAATAATATTCTAAAGCAAACTACAGTCACCAATTTCAATGACCGTAGCTAAATGGGGTTTCGAATTTAAAAAAAACAACTCCAGAGATTTTTTAGTTTGAACCGCCCCAACCATGGGCGTAGCCGGAGTGGGTTAGGGTTTCAACGGCCTACTCTCCCCCCCAAATGAAATCCCCCCCTGCGGGGGGGGGGGGTCGGAGTTTAGTGACTGATTTTTGCTTTGATTTTGTTTATTTTAGGTGAGGTTTTAATACTAGACCATGACTTGTCCCAGCGCAGCCAATGGGAACTTTAGTTTTTAACCCCCTACCATGTGTTTTGCAGTTGAATTCCCTTCTATTAAACGAAACAAAAAAAAATAACGCAACGACAATCCCCTAATTCCAAGAGTATATGGAAGATTTTGATTTTAAAACCCCCTCCGAAATTAACGATAAAACCTCCTCTTCAATATATGACTATCCATTTTTCAGTCACCAGATTCTATGAGCGTAGCCAAGAGGGGTTTTATGTTTAACCCCCTACCCCCCAGCGGGGTTTACAGCTAATAACCACCTCTTTCATATAAAAAGAGCAAATTACACACTCAAAGTTCTATGAGCGTAACCAAAGGTTGTTTTAAATTTAAACCCTCTCCAGTGGATTTGAAGCTAGAAAATACCTCTTATATATAAAAAAAACATTTCTCCCCCCCCCCTCCCAAAAAAAATCCTTGCTAGGCCCATGTCACACACATTTAATTATTACTTTACAAAACAAATTCATATAGCACACCTTTAATTCTTACAGTACATAGTAAGTCGTTTCACTTACTTATTCTTACCATACTAAATAAATCATATCACATTTATCTTATTCTTATTTACAAAATAATTCATATCACAATCTAATTCTTACAATTCATACAAAGTCATACAACACAATCTAATAATAGAAATCGCTAGACGCGTTTCATTTCTTTGATCCAAACTAAAATGGACCGAAAGTACATTTTCCTTATATATCTTTTGCAGTTTCTGTTCTCTTTTTTAATTAAACTGACACTAGTCGACCCACGGCATAGCATGCGCCGCTACTTTGCATGGCCGGCCATGCCACTGCGACCTATGCGACCTCAGTGGGTCCCGCACTTTCATAGGACCCACGCTAATTCTAGGAGTAAATTATTAAATTAAACCATTTTATAACTTATAACAGATTTTCCTCGGTCTTCTGATTTACCAGGGGCTCCTAGAAATCTAAAATTGCAAAATATGCGAAAAAGTCCTTGAAATCTCCGGAAATTATTAAAATCTTTTGAAAACTCTTTAAAATCTCCTGAAATATAGACAAAAATGTCATTTTGGGATGACATTCAATATTTTAATATGGAAAACGCCAATCCTACGCGCGATTTAAAAAAACGGCATTATGCAATGTCCGTAATTGTGGAATCTGGTAAAAGAAGCTTCTCGCAACCTCAAAATAATGAAGAATTACTTGAGGTCAACAATTCTCGAAGATAGATTGGATACATTTGGTAATTCTTGCTATTGAGCGTGATCTATGCAGGAAACAGAATTTTGATGCTATACTGTATGACTTCGCTACACGCAAGGCTCGTAAAGTAATTCTGTACGTAGTCAAGAATGAATCAAATGCAAAGACGAATTAAATTTCTAATACAAACTCTTCAATTTCATTTATTATCCGATCCCTACCCGAAATGGGCCTTGCGCAATCCGGGCCCCGCAATTGTAATCCTGTCCTTCTATTTAGTGACGGGAGAATACAGAGATTACTTGTTTCCCTTCCTCCTTTTTTTTTCGCCGCAAAAGTTACGTTTTTGGTAACTCTTATCCGACTTGCAGAAATAAAAGAGTTATCTTTCAATGATTTTGGGGGTGTCAGGCATGGTTAGGCCATGAAAAGAATTTAAGTGTACCTGATAGATAAACATTTCTGCTCAAAATACGGGGAGTTGAGATCAAAGGCGTTAAAAAGAAAACACCTGAAACTAGGCATGTGAAACTACACATTTACAGTACTTTTTTTGACGAGTCTTTTACCCAAGATCTCTGTTTTTTTTTAGGACTAGTTTAATTCAAGTATCCGGCTTTTTCTGATACACAAATTCACACACAAAAGTCATTCACACATTTGAAGTTTACATCAAAAAGTTGGATTGGATTCAATCCTTTAATTGCCATGGGAACAAAAGTTTTCTTGAGTCTATTCTTTGTGATCTGTGCCTTGTATCTTCTTAGTTTTAGTGTGCTATTAATAACAACGAAAGCTACTTGACTTATTATTTGACGTGTGCTATACATTTGCAATGCAGAAAACAGTATTTGGGGAGATGTGAGTTGTATGGACGGTGGTATACAAATAGAGTACAACAAATTGGAGGAACTTTTCTGTGCTAAAATGTCCAAAGAGGAAGCTAAAACTGATGACAAAGTAACAAAAGCGCACGCATCTCCAAATGAGGTATTTTTTGTCTATGTTACTACTGTGTTTAACTATGCCCCCTTAAATATGTGTTGACAATAGTTCAATACAATCTATCGTATAAACATTTCCCCTCTCTAAACATGTGTGTACAATAGTTCAATACAATCTTTCGTATAAACATTTCTTCTCTCTAAACCCAAATTAATAAAAAAAAACACTTTCTTTTTGATGATTTTAATTATTCTTTCTTCAAATTATATGTAGTAGAAGTATGTCGAAGTTTCCTTACCAGTTTATAACTTTCTCCATACAAGTATATAATAGTCTCCTTAGAAGTATATAATGTCTTCATACAAGTATATAATAGTCTCCTTAGAGGTATATAATGTCTTCATCTAAGTATATAATAGTCTCCTTAGAAGTATATAATGTCTTCATATAAGTATATAATAGTCTCCTTAAGTGTATATAATGTCTTAATATTATATAATAGTATCCTTAGAAGTATATAATGTCTTAATATAAGTATATAATAGTCTCCTTAGAAGTATATAATATCTTCTTATAAGCATATAATAGTCTCCTTAGAATTATATGATAGTCTCCATACAAGTATATAATGTCTTCATAGAAGTATATAATAGTCTCCTTAGAAGTATATAATAGTCTCCTTAGAAGTATATAATAGTCTCCTTAGAAGTATATAATGTCTTCATAGAAGTATATAATAGTGTCCATACAATTATATAATAGTCTCCTTAGAAGTATATAATGTCTTCATAGAAGTATATAATAGTGTCCATACAATTAAATAATAGTCTCCTTAGAAGTATATAATGTCTTAATATAAGTATATAATAGTCTCCTTAGAAGTATATAATGTCTTCATAGAAGTATATAATTGTCTCCTTAGACGTATATAATGTCTTCATATAAGTATATAATAGTCTCCTTAGAAGTATATAATAGTCTCCATAGAAGTATGTTGAGCTATGACCCTCAGCCTTTCTATTTATCTCACATGTCGAAATGCTCTAAAAGATGACCATACATATGGCATCTTGGTTACAATAATTCCTGAAGTCAAATATAAAACACAGATTCTTGAAATGGAAGTTCAAAAAACATTATTTTAGAAATATTTTTGTAATCTGTAGTCATCTTTTCGCATCACCCTAAATTGTTGTCTATTACTTGCTGATATACTGTTCCCCTGTCAGTCTGTTCTTTGACTAAGTCTAGTCCTTGCAGTTTGGTACTAACATGAACTTCTATTCAAAAAGTTTGTTTGTTTTGTTGATTTCAGATAAGTTTGTTTGTTTTGTTGATTTCAGATAAGTTTATTTGTTATGTTGATTTCAGATAAATTTGTTTGTTTTGTTGATTTCAGATAAGTTTGTTTGTTTTGTTGATTTCAGATAAGTTTGTTTTGTTGATTTCAGATAATTTTATTTGTTATGTTGATTTCAGATAAGGTTGTTTGTTTTGTTGATTTCAGATAAGGTTGTTTGTTTTGTTGATTTCAGATAAGTTTGTTTTGTTGATTTCAGATAAGTTTGTTTTGTTGATTTCAGATAAGTTTGTTTTGTTGATTTCAGATAAGTTTGTTTTGTTGATTTCAGATAAGTCTTCTTGATCCCAAGCGAAGTATGAATGTCAATATTTTTCTGAAACAATTCAGAAAAAATAACGCCGCCATTGTTGATTTAATTCGAAAAGGTGAAGCTCGCAATATTGGTGTTGAAAAATTAAAAGGCCTCATCAAAATATTGCCTTTGATGGACGAGGTAAGTCTTGAGATGTTCAGACCTCGTCTCCCTTAATATTGCCTTTGATGGACGAGGTAAGTCTTGAGATGTTCAGACCTCGTCTCCCTTAATATTGCCTTTGATGGACGAGGTAAGTCTTGAGATGTTCAGACCTCGTCTCCCTTAATATTGCCTTTGATGGACGAGGTAAGTCTTGAGATGTTCAGACCTCGTCTCCCTTAATATTGCCTTTGATGGACGAGGTAAGTCTTGAGATGTTCAGACCTCGTCTCCCTTAATATTGCCTTTGATGGACGAGGTAAGTCTTGAGATGTTCAGACCTCGTCTCCCTTAATATTGCCTTTGATGGACGAGGTAAGTCTTGAGATGTTCAGACCTCGTCTCCCTTCCCCACTTTATAATCTTGCACTAAATGTTCCTCTCTACAGGCTGAGATGATACAGAACTATGATGGTGACGCAGACAAACTTGGAAACGCCGAGAAGTTTTTTATGCAGCTTATTTCTGTTCCTTGTTATAAATTACGTCTTGAGCTTATGCTCCTCAAGGTAGAGCCTGACAATCTAGTCATGTTTGTTTCGTTATGTCATAAGCTATAGATTCTAATTAGTAGGTATACGTCAAATAAAAGAAGTATTGCTTATTATTTTCAATATTTTACTATCATATAAATGCAGAGACAAAGAAAGAACTTTTAAGATAATTGACTATTTGCTATCACCAGTACCTCTGAACTAAACAACTAGATGAACACAAACCTCTTTACTACGTAGACCACATTGTTTGTGTAGAACACATTCAAACTCGATGTAAAACTGATTCTGTAGACTTGGACTAGTCAAAGTCACACTGTTTTCAAGTACAGTTGACCTTTCTTAGTCCGACACTTTTTTATTCGACATACTCTCTAATTCGAAGTATCGGCGACAATGCATGCTTTTGCTGCTCATGCGTGTGTGTCGCCTCTTCAATTCATCTCATGTGTTGTTTTTCTATAGTTGCAGTTTTTAAGTGGTTGTACGTTTTTGATTCTCTATTGTCTATCAATTGTTAAATTTCTTGGAGAATCGTAAGAGCCATTTTTAAGATCAACGTCCACTCACCCTCCGCCCTCCCTCCCTGACTTGAATAGATGTATGGTAAAAATAGGGAGAAAATAGAACAGTTTGTGAAATCCATTGAAAACCACACCAAGAGAAAGAAAAACATTTCAATCGGGGGAATATCCCCAAAGTGGAGGATTTTGTTTTAGGTCAATCTTTTTTTTTTCTTTTTTCGTCCATTGTTTATTTTATATCATTGAAACTTGAAGAGAGTCTCTTATTTTATATCATTGAAACTTGAAGAGAGTCTCTTATTTTATATCATTGAAACTTGAAGAGAGTCTCTTATTTTATATCATTGAAACTTGAAGAGATTCTCTTATTTTATATCATTGAAACTTGAAGAGAATCTCTTATTACATCATAAATAGAATGTTCTGGACACACACACACACATATATATATACGGCTCAATTCTTTGAAGTACAGTTAAAGTTGGACGTTTTCGATAATCCGACACGGCCTCTAACCGTCGGACTATCGTCAACATTCAGCTTGCTAAGAAAGTTGGAAAGTGTTACATTATGTCACGTACATTTTTTAAAATCTGTTTCCTAGTTGATATTTGTACATGTAGTAGTTTATAGGAAGAGTTCTTGTCTATCAAGACTTTAATGACATGAGTTAAATTTCTCTTGTACTTTTTTTTTTACTAAAAATCGGTAATTATTTTTGACGAGCATGCATAGTTTTTCTTATATTATCTCTAGGGCATTGTGCGCTTCTAATCGCGCAATGCGCCACTATAGACACATGCGTGATAGTCTGGCCACTGTAGACACATGCGTGATAGTCTGGCCACTGTAGACACATGCGTGATAGTCTGGCCACTGTAGACACATGCGTGATAGTCTGGCCACTGTAGACACATGCGTGATAGTCTGGCCACTATAGACACATGCGTGATAGCCTGGCCACTATAGACACATGCGTGATAGTCTGGCCACTATAGACACATGCGTGATAGTCTGGCCATTATAGACACATGCGTTATTGTCTGGTTACCACTGGTTTACTCAGTCTTAAAAAGTAAAATAAAATATATATAAATATATATTGCCTTTTTTTCGTGAAGCTGGAGTTGGAAGTACGATGGGAGGAAGTACGATGGGAGGAAGTACGATGGGAGGGAGTACGATGGGAGGAAGTACGATGGGAGGGAGTACGATGGGAGGAAGTACGATGGGAGGGAGTACGATGGGAGGAAGTACGATGGGAGGAAGTACGATGGGAGGAAGTACGATGGGAGGGAGTACGATGGGAGGAAGTACGATGGGAGGAAGTACGATGGGAGGGAGTACGATGGGAGGGAGTACGATGGGAGGAAGTACGATGGGAGGAAGTACGATGGGAGGGAGTACGATGGGAGGAAGTACGATGGGAGGAAGTACGATGGGAGGGAGTACGATGGGAGGGAGTACGATGGGAGGGAGTACGATGGTTGCATAGCATGTAGCTAAGTTGGATAGACACGTTTGTACGATCATGTACACTTGAGATTTGGAGCGTTAGAAAAGTCACGTGACTCGCTTAATTCTGCGAGAAAATACAACTGTGAGAGTAAAACATGTATCTCAAACAGACTAATGGACTCGCCTTACTGTAAATGTCGATGCTTTACATAGCATAATATGAAATGAAGTACAACTTACAGAAATAGATCGTCGCTTTACTAAGGGTAATCACATTTTGACTACCATCAACTGTGAGTCTCTTCGGGTGGCTTGGTTTCAAAGGTATAAGAAATGATTTATTTTACTTATGACATTTTTGTTTCAGAGGAGATCATCTCTAAATAATAGCTACCTACTCAAACTGATAATATACGTAATGTTTTGTTCTCATTTTCAGTCTGATTTTCAAAATCAGTTATCAAGTGTTCGATCTAATTTGCTTTTACTATCAGGCATCTGTCGAAGACTGTATAATAACACAGCATTGAAAAAGTTCTTGAGGCTAGTTCTAATTGCAGGAAATTTTATAAATAAGGTACAGCATTAAGTAGGGTTATTATTCTTACTTTGTTTTCTTTGAACATTATTGTGTTGCTCAGGATTAGAATGAACCAGCATGTAATAAATGATTTACATTATTGACCCAGGGAAGTAATGCAGGGGATGCAGTTGGCTTCAAAATCTGTTCCCTCAACAAACTCATACTGACCAAGTCCAATGACCCTAAACTGTCGCTGCTGCATGTCCTGGTGCAGGAAGCTGAAGCGAAAGACAAAGATGCACTTGCATTTACAGACGACCTTCTGGAGGATCTACAAAAAGCATCGCGGTCAGTTGACTTTTACATTGAACTATTTAGCAATTGTAATGTCAACTCTCCATTTCCAAAAAAAAAAAAACAATAAAATTATTTAATTCTATGTTAGCGGTCTATTTGTTTTAATGGTTTATTAATATTTATCTTATCTTATAAATAGAGACGTTTTTTTCAAAAGAGAAGATAGTTACGTCCTACGGGTATCCTTGTGTCAATCTACAGTCATGCATATTAATCAGTGACTTGAAATTTGCCAAGTCGTTGATTTTCCTGGTTGATTCAAACAATCCAGTCCATGCTCTAATAACACGCGTGGAGAATGAGCATTTGTTCTAGCATATGGAATGACAAGTGTGCCTTTATCTTTGTGTCTTTCTGAGTATTTTATAAGTTTTGTTTTTGTATTTGAAGATTATGGTTCAGTGTTTTTTTTTTTTTTGTATTATCGCTTCTTTTTTTTGGGTGCAAAACATGTTCAATTAGATTCCCATTTCTGTAATTCTTCTAGTTCTTTTTGTAAAATATCGGTATCAATATATTGTGTTGTTTTTGTTGCTTTATTTATTATGTTCCTGAACCAATGCGATTTAGTTAGTCAATATATACATACGAAACAGTAGAAGGCCTAAGACTGCCCCTTGAAGTACCCTAGAAGGCCTAAGACTGCCCCTTGAAGTACCCTAGAAGGCCTAAGACTGCCCCTTGAAGTACCCTAGAAGGCCTAAGACTGCCCCTTGTAGTACCCTTGTGTTGACTTTTATCGGTTCTCATTTGGAGAGTTAGTGTCTATTGGTGTCATTTGACCAGCTATGCCGAAATGTTTTTATTTTGTTAGCAAGCTATGGTAGTGAACTTTGTCAAGTGTCTTACAAAAGTCTAATAAAATGGCATCTATCTGCTCATTATTATCTAAGCCGTTTGAACAATCATCAATGAGTTTTATTAGCTGTGTTTCACTTTACCACATTGGTATGGAGTAAAGAAAATTTGGTTCATTTCAATGGTTTTTGATGTTGCTAGTATTTTATATGTGATGCTGGTGAGTGATATTGATCTGTAGTTCCTGGATCAGAATTATCCCATTAGTGAGGAAGTTTTTATAGATGTAATCTTTTGATATTAAATAATGCTTTGCATTCAGTCCATTTAGAGTCAAGAAGTCGTTGTATAATTTACGTCTTGTATAGTACATTGACAGAATCAGGAAGTAAAGATACATTAAGCAGGAAGGATTCAAGGCATATCCGAGATTCACTTGATGTTTTGATGTTAAATTTGCGCTTCTACCGATTGATGGAATACTTTAAGATGCTGGAGTTTAATAGTGTCTCAACTTTCATTCAATTATCAACAACTTGTCACGAAACAACGAATGTATGACATTTATAAGAAGTTCTTTGCAATCTTTCTGGGGATGTGGCCACTAAAAACAGTACACAATGATTATTTTCTTTTCGTTTGCTCAATGTTCTGAATGAAATCAATGCTACCTTCAGGCTAAATATTTATGTATAGATCAAGTATCTAGCTAAAGGCGAGTAACATAATCTCTTAAATTGCTGTTGAGAAGGCCCCCCCTTTATTCAAACCAGTATGGTATGGACTTGGAAAAATATGCTTTATTGATACTAAGTCTGTTTCTAGTTTTAATAAAAACCATTTAAATAATAACTATTGACATTCAAATATAATCTTGGCACATGTGACTGTTGTGTAAAATTCAACAAATCGTCTATTTTTTTCTTTCTTTTCAATGACACGAATCTGTTTCCAAAATGTGACAATTATATTTTAGTATTCCAATGTAAAGTTACGAGTTTATTTATCAGTAATAAATCGGTTAATTTCTGTGGTAAATCAATGTAAGAGGTAAAGATTTGGATCAAAATACACCCTTTGGAGCTAATGGAGCCAGGGACATCACACATCATGATGACCAAAAGCTATACTGTCCTGGCAATGTGACGTCGTTGTCCATGACGCAATTTTTTAAGGTCCAGACAAACAAAATTCATTTCAATATTAATATACGCTCTAAATTCTTCCTGATTCACGTTGACATGATTTTAAACTTTTGTAAGCTTTCATTCAGAACTCTCTCAATGCATAACCGACTGTTTGAAGAGAGACAAAGGCCTACGTTACGTTTTAGGCATCGCCTTTTTGCGAGGCATGTTTCCTTACTCTGTATTTATGTAAGTTTGAAACAAAAACTATTGAAGTTGAAATATTCCGATTTCAACAATTCCTTGATAAAGGGAAATAACAAAGTGCCCCTAGTTGACGTGCAATCAGATTTAAGTAAGACATTTGTCAATCTTAGCAGAACATTCTTTCCGAAATTTCCCAGTTACAAAATTCTTTACAGTCCGTTGAAAAGAAATGGTCTCTTTGAAAATAAGGACACGACAAAGTTGTTACAATAGATCCTTTGATGGTGACACTGGAAGTGGAAGCAGCGTACGTTTTCTTACATTCATTCTTGTCTATTCTCTCCAAAACAAAATCTGGAAGTAATGAAATGTCAGACATTTGATACGCAGTTTTTACATCATTTTGTGGACATGAAATATTCTCAGACACCCCCCCCCCTTTCCACTTCCATACAACTTTATCTAGCACTTCATCATTTGTGTTTCGATGCAATTCTATTCCTGCAGGTTTTCCTTAGAAAATGTCAAGTCGGAATTCCACCAAATCAAAACTAATGTCCAGAAATTACTTCAACAGATTCAGACACAAGCTGATGAAGAAATTAAAGACCAATTTAAAGAGTTTCTTGAGGTTGAGTTCATGACGAGAGTTACTTTCAGATAAATATATATGTATATATAACGTTACTTTTTCTTTTAAGTTGTCATTAATTAGTATGTACTATTGTTTAAATCAGTGGGCCTATAACGAGATAATTTTATTGTATTTTATTAGGAAGCCGAAGGGGATTTATCGGATATTGATGAGAGTCTTGAGTTGCTCGTGAAACAAAGTCACAAATTAGCTCATCATTTCTGTGAGAATGAGAACTCTTTTAATCTTGAAGAGTTTCTGAGTGCTTTCCGAGAGTTTTGTGACAGAGTAAAAGTATGTCAGCAGGTAGGTCTTAAGAATCCTTACACATGAATGCAGACAAACACAGTTTAGAGAAGCAAACATTTACTTTCAAAATATACTATATACTGAGTATGCATTTACTCCCAACTGAAATACATACATTTTACAAGTGCCTTATTATGAGATATAGTCGCGTTGTAACAAATCTATCCACCTGGTGAAACGTTCTTACTCTCACCTCAATCTTGGAGCAAGCCAAAATTTTGCATAATATTTCTTTTATCTGACAAGACAAAAATTAATTTTTAAAAATTCAACCAATTAGTAAATTAACTTTTTGTAATTAATTAATTTGTTTGGTTTTGAACAAGGGAAATAAATTTTACTTGACAGATGTGGTGGTATAAGTTGAATTAGTCCCATTTAAGCTATGTAAAAAGAAATAGATGACCGCTTGAAAGTTTGAAAACTAACTATAGATAACTATCAAATCTGTTATTTTCATAAGCACTTCCCTGGCCCATTGGTTAGTTTGAGGCTTAAATAGGTTTGAGCCCTCGAGTTCAAATTCAGGTCTCGTTCCAACTTTATATATATATATATATATATATAAATTCATTGGAAAAGCAATCACGTTACTTTTTGTTTCTATATATATATGGATTCAGAGACGAGACGAGATTGCAATGATGTTGATACACTGGCTTACACGGCGGGGGGGGGCGGGGGCGGTAGGGGCGATTGCCCCCCCCCCCCCCCACTCGGCGGAACTTAAGTAAAGAAATCACACAATTTGTATACGAATGTATTATTTATAATAATAATACATCTTAAATATTTAAATGTCAACCTTTTTTTTAGATTATTTCGCTCCCCACCTCCATAATGTTGGCCGAGTTGGTAGGATGGGGAGGTGGCGTCGGCGATGGCATCATACCGCCCCACCCCCCAACAATAAACTTTCGAGAGGGGGGGGGCATTCATCTACTGCCCTTTCCACCTAAACCCTTTGAATGGGGGGGGGGGCGGTCATAGTTTTTGAACAAAATTAGTTAAATTACTATATCATTTTTATATTATGTCGCAGCTTTTCTGGTATCTTAGCCGATTTGATGAGTAGAAAGCTTCTACTGCCCTCCCCACTCTAGCCCTCTTAGTGGGGGGGAGGGGCGGTCCTACTTTTATTTAGAAATCATAGTTTTTGAAAAAATTAGTTGAATTACTATATCGTTTTTATATTATGTCGCTACACTTCTGGTATCTTAGCCGATTTGATGAGTAGAAAGCTTCTACTGACCTCCCCACTCTAGCCCTCTTAGTGGAAGGGGCGGTCCTATTTTTATGGAGAAATCATAGTTTTTTTAACAAAATTAGTTGAATATAAGCTACATATTGATGTTTTTACCCATTTGTATATTATGTCGCATACACACTCTGATCTCAAATTTTATCATTAGTAAATATAAAATTGAAAAAGTGTTGTTCCAGGTGGGAGGGGCGATACATGAAATCGCCTTCCGCCCATTGAACAAACCAATACTTTTAAGAAATTACAAAATTAAAAAAAAAATGTCACTAATGCAATTTATATATGCCATAAATTAAATTCTTTCATCGAATTGCCCACCCCTACTATTGATCTTTTTTACTCTACCGCCATCTCTCCTTTCCAGACGAAAAAAAGACGTTTTAAAACAGAAAAGTCAAATATGGCGACAGAGTTTATGTAATTGTATACGAATTTATCTGAGTTATTTTAAGAAAGACTTTGTTTTGGAAAATTTAGAATTCATACGAAATTTTTCATTATAAGAGTTACAATTGAGATGAGGTCTGAACCCAAATATTATTTTCCGTCATCTTTTTCAACCTTTATTCAAACTGATATTTTTCTGTTGTATAACAAAAATTTGGGACAATAACTCACAATGTATGCTTCACCCTAAAAATGCAAAAAAAAAATTAGAGTAAAATCTAATAGGCTCACTTCCGAAATGTTTTTGTTTAGAGCTTTAAATTCGAGTTCTGTAACAAAACCAAGTGACAAACATGCTTATTGTATCACTTACAAATGAGCTTTTTTATTTTAAATATTATTTTTCGAATAAATTTTTTTTTCGGCGGCGTTCCTCAAAGTCTTAATCTAAATCTGTGAAGTATCTTATCTTTTCAAGAACAAATCGATTGTATTTGCGATGTAGTAAGAGCCTGTAAAATCATATTAGAATATTTTTCAAGTAAAATATTATTCAAAAGGTCCTTTCTTAGTACGATGAATAATAAGCTGTAGATGTCAGGAGAATGCGTTTCTGCAGTGAAGAATGCAAGAAAACGATTTTGGCGTCGGGGCTTCGCCCCGATCTCCATTGTGGGAGTTTGCAGCGCTCCTCCAGACCCTCTAGCTGTCTAGATAAATGCCTCTACATGGCTATTTTTTGTTTTGTTTTTGAATAATTTTTTTCGGCGGCGATCCTCAAAGCCTTATTCTTTTGGCGTCGGGGCTTCGCCCCGATCTTCACTGGGCGGAGCTTACAGCGCTTCCCTAAACCCCCTAGCTGTCAAGAGAAAGGCCTTAACATGACTTTTTTGTGTGCTTTTTTTCGCCGAAGGTTGAGAAACACTGCTTTTTTCAACATTTTAATATATATATATCACGTATCATTTGTAAAACATATTATTTTATTTTTTATTTAATAATAATAACTTAGTTCAAAAGTTCATGTCAAGCCTGGGAATCCCTATGACCTAGTGACACGCGTCAGTCAAGTCAAGAGAAGCGTTGTCACATGATAGTAGACTTTAATTTGATTGGAAGCAGGACAGGAAGAAGGAGGGGAGACGCTATGTGTCGAACAAAGGAGCAAGAGATAATTAATTCATTCCTCAGTCTCGTGGTGATATTCAGAAAGTGTATTCGCATTTTTCATTTAGAATTCAGTAGTAATCTTTTGAATGTTTCATTTAGATACAGTTTATTTTGTAAAATACTGTATATATCGTGTTCCCAAGTTTTAAATTAAAAGTTTCTGTATTTGAATTGAGAGGATTTTCTTCATTGAAACTATAAGTAAATATCTAGATCATCTTATTAGTTGACATCTTCGAATAGAATCCTCGGCATCACGGTTGTGAGATCTCAGCACCATCCGACAAAGTTTATTCAAAATCCCTCCTCACCAAGATCTATATATATGCTGTACGCGCGTTTATGCTTAGGGTTAGGGTTTACTGGACGTTAGGGTTCGGACAAAAATCGCCACCCCCCCACTCCAAAGTTCTGGATCCGCTAGTGTGTTGATACAAAAGTTTATAAAACTAACTCTGGAATGTATTGTGTCACAGGAGATCTCCTCGTGGAAACAGCAAGCTGAGAAAGCTGAACTGAGAAAGAGAGCACACGAAGAACTTCTGGAGAAAAGAAAAAGTAAGTTTCCTTATCCTATTGATTTGAAACAAAAATATCCTCTACCATGATTGCCTTTTTAAAAAAAAAGTACATTTCCCCTTTCAGACCTTGCGCACTATAGGGCAGTTAATGTAAATCAGCTGTCTCTGTGCCCACGGTTCACGAGGACCAACACCTTTACTTTTCCCCAACTAGTGCCTTTATAATGTGAAAGGGGTGGAAGTCTGTAACAATGTAGACGTGGTTGGACATCAGCAAGATGTGGATATAGTTGTTTGTCTGTAACAATGTAGACGTGGTTGGACATCAGCAAGATGTGGATATAGTTGTTTGTCTGTAACAATGTAGACGTGGTTGGACATCAGCAAGATGTGGATATAGTTGCTTGTCTGTAACGATGTATGCGCTCTAGACTGTTGTTCTAGTGTTTAGAAACTAAATGGTCCCGAGTTTGAACCTACCTCGCTGCCCGCCACCCTGCTGAAGGATTGAGCTAGTTCTAGATGGAATCACCCAAAACGTGTAAGACAAAAGAAACAAAATAAACAATGGTGACTGCTATATGTAATGTTTGGACTCATTTTCTGACGTCACTTCCCTGTTCGTGAGACTTTCGTTAGACTAATTTTGACAGAATTTGTTGTTTGATTATTTATTTGAAAGGTGCCCAAAAAGAACTTCCTCCAGGAGCAAGATTGATGCCTGGCCTTGCAGGTACTGGGGATGCTAAAATTGTGGACAACTTAGTCAGTGAAATTCGCAGAGGCAATGTTCTCCGACGTCTATCAGTGAAAAGAAAATCCAAACCTGTGCCTGATGTCATTACAGAAAGTGTGCGCTTGTAGATGAAATGTGTTGTATCACTTGTAGAGCTTGTGAAGAGTAGAGTTTTAAATAGAATCTTTATGTAGAACAAACAGGAGAATAAACTTAGATCTATACATTCTGTTTTACAAAATACAATGTTATTCTATCTTTTTTTTAACTTCACCAGATTTCCAAATGTATAATATATTAATACCCACATTTACCTATCACATTGTATTATAGTACAGTATTTTTTTTTTTTGCACAGTTCAATAATGTGCACTTTTTAAATATAGATAAATCTTTGCAAAGCTTTGGAAACTTCAATCTAATTTTGTTTTTGCTTTCTTTTGTTAACCTTTGCTTCTCTTCATTGAAGGAAACAGTTCATTAGCACAATGGGATGTGATTGAAGTGCTCAGTTCATTAGCACAATGGGAAGCAATTGAAGTGCTCAGTTCATTAGCACAATGGGAAGCAATTGAAGTGCTCAGTTCATTAGCACAATGGGAAGCAATTGAAGTGCTCAGTTCATTAGCACAACGGGAAGCAATTGAAGTGCTCAGTTCATTAGCACAATGGGATGTGATTGAAGTGCTCAGTTCATTAGCACAATGGGATGTGATTGAAGTGCTCAGTTCATTAGCACAATGGGATGTGATTGAAGTGCTCAGTTCATTAGCACAATGGGAAGCAATTGAAGTTCTCAGTTCGTTAGCACAATGGGAAGCAATTGAAGTGCCCAGTTCATTAGCACAATGGGAAGCAACTGAAGTGCTCAGTTCATTAGCACAATGGGAAGCAATTGAAGTGCTCAGTTCATTAGCACAATGGGAAGCAATTGAAGTGCTCAGTTCATTAGCACAATGGGAATCAATTGAAGTGCTCAGTTCATTAGCACAATGGGATGTGATTGAAGTGCTCAGTTCATTAGCACAATGGGAAGCAATTGAAGTGCTCAGTTCATTAGCACAATGGGATGTGATTGAAGTGCTCAGTTCATTAGCACAATGGGAAGCAATTGAAGTGCTAAGTTGATTAGCACAATGGGAAGCACGCTGGAAATAAGGAATTTATAAGACATAAAGACATAAACTGAATAAAAATTATCCAACTTTTTTATTAATGTCAGTGAAATGTTTGGCTAGTTATGAGAGCTTTTGAAAAGTGAAAATCTATTAGATGAACTAATTCTAAGTAAGAAGTCACCAAATGGACTTCTCTTATTGAAGGATAATTTCCTTCTTACAGATTGACAATACAAACATTCACAATTCTAAAGGATTCATGATGATTACTAACTTAAAAACACAATCATTTGTGCATAACTATAAAATCAAAGTAAGTGAAAAACAATATTATTTAAATGTATTATAAACTTTATAAGAACAAAATCTTATAGAAAATAAATTGAGATTTCAGAAGGAAACATGATTTATTCATTTAGTGAAAAATCAAGAAAATAGATTTACATTGAAAATGATTATTTAAAATTACTCACAGTGTTATTCAATATCTTCATATTTATAAAAGTTGGATCATCTTTTTGATCTGAAATGAATTGAAAGGGTTAGGGTTAGGCTGGCTATTCGTACTTTGTCTACTTGCAAGACAGTAGGATTCTGAATGTATAGGCTACAGACGCAAAGTTAAGATTTCTCTGTAAACTAATCCACTAGTTCTCATAATTGTAAATTAGATCTTATTTACATTCTCTTATTCTAAGATCAACATTTAAGGCTTGGAAGCATGTTGTTTGTAGAATTGGAAATCTTCAACTATTTCATAATAACGCCATAAATTTGATTCTTAAGACAGAGATACAAACATTTATTTGTATGACTTTGAACAACAAAATATGTCGACATCTAATATTAGAACAATTTCAATAAAATAATCATTAAAAAAACCATTCCGTTATTGTTACTTTGTTAATAATTGTCAATAATGAACAATGAAAAAAACAAAACAAATTTAACGTATCTTTGTGTCTTACGGATTATTTAATTTGTGCGTAGGCACGACATGACCTAAATTGTGCCGATGTGCCAAAAACCCAAAATACAAATACAAGGACTTAACTCCATGTTTGGTCAATGAAAACAGTTAGTGTTGACATTGTAGTTGAATCAAACGTTCAGTACCACTTTGAAGTGCTGAGATCAAGAGAGATTTAAAGGAAGGATCGCTTACTAGAATTAAAACCAGCTGAGATCCTGAGAGATGTAAAGGAAGGATCGCTTACTAGAATTAGAACCAGCTGAGATCAAGAGAGATGTAAAGGAAGGATCGCTTACTAGAATTAGAACCAGCTGCGATCAAGAGAGGTGTAAAGGAAGGATCGCTTACTAGAATTAGAACCAGCTGAGATCAAGAGAGATGTAAAGGAAGGATCGCTTACTAGAATTAGAACCAGCTGAGATCAAGAGAGATGTAAAGGAAGGATCGCTTACTAGAATTAGAACCAGCTGAGATCAAGAGAGATGTAAAGGAAGGATCGCTTACTAGAATTAGAACAGCTGAGATCTTATCTTATATAATACAGACGTTACTTCAAAAAAGAAGATGATTACGTCCTACGCGTCATGCATTTAGTCATGCATATTAACCAATGACTTAAATTCTGCCAAGTCACTGGTTTTCCTGGCTAGCTCAGGCAACCCATTCCATGCTCTAATAGCACTAGGGAAGAAGGAGTATTTGTACAAATTTGTCCTAGCATATGGGACGAGGAATGTGCCTTTATCTTTGTGTCTTTCAGAGTATTTTATTAAATTTTGTTTTTGTATTTGAAGATTATGGTTCAGTGTTTTATGTATTATTGCTACTTTACTTTTGAGCCTTCTGTCCTGAAGGCTTTCTAAATTTAGTGATTTTACTAAAGGTGTTACTCTAGTCAAATGTGAATATTCGTTTGTTATGAATCGCACTGCTCTATTTTGTGTCTGTTCTAGTTTCTTAATGTTTTCTTGAGTTGAGGGGTCCCAAACAGAGGATGCATATTCTATTATTGGCCTAACCAAGGTTAAATAACATTTTAGTTTTATGTTCTTATTTGATTTATAGAAATTTCTTTTAATAAATCCTAATGCTTTGTTTGATTTTTTTGTAGTTTCATCACTATGTGGATACAATGACAGTTTTTCATTTATTATAACACCTAGGTATTTTGCGTTTTTAGTCTGTGTTACTGGTTTGCCATGAATAAGATAAGTGGAATTAATTTGTTTTAGTTTTTTGTTACTCTTAACAACTGACATTTTTCTGGGTGGAAAGACATGCTCCAATTTGATTCCCATTTCTGTAATTCAACTAATTCTCTTTGTAAAATATCTGTGTCTTGTGTTGTTTTTATTGTTCTATATATTATGCAATCGTCTGCAAATAATCTGACTTTTGTTCCTGAAGTAATGCAATTTGGTAAATCATTTATGTAAATTAAAAATAGTAGTGGACCCAAGACTGTTCCTTGAGGTACACCTGAGTTTACTGTTATCGGTGTTGATTTAGAGCCATTTATTATTACAGTTTGTTCTCTCCCTATCAGAAAGTCTTTAATCCACTGATGCAGTGGACCATTAATGCCAAAATATTTTAATTTTTTAAGCAAACTATGGTTCAAGAGAGATGTAAAGGAAGGATCGCTTACTAGAATTAGAACCAGCTGAGATCAAGAGAGATGTAAAGGAAGGATCGCTTACTAGAATTAGAACCAGCTGAGATCAAGAGAGATGTAAAGGAAGGATCGCTTACTAGAATTAGAACCAGCTGCGATCAAGAGAGATGTAAAGGAAGGATCGCTTACTAGAATTAGAACCAGCTGAGATCAAGAGAGATGTAAAGGAAGGATCGCTTACTAGAATTAGAACCAGCTGAGATCAAGAGAGATGTAAAGGAAGGATCGCTTACTAGTATTAGAACCAGCTGAGATCAAGAGAGATGTAAAGGAAGGATCGCTTACTAGAATTAGAACCAGCTGAGATCAAGAAGTGTGTAGCTTATTCGCAAATTTGTGACTTTCGGGACATGTGGATGTAATCAAACGGGACCTTAAAGTAGTGGACATTGATGTTAATTTTGGAAAGACATTGTCTTAAACCGCACTATGTGGAGAGAGATGGTGACCAAGAAGTCTATGGACAGCTAAAACGTGTTGGCTTCAGCTCTGGAAGAAAAGCATGCCAAACATAAAATGGCAGGCTCCTCTACCACCAAAGCGAATGCCACCTTTAACCTACGTTATATGTGTAGTGGGGAGGACCTGGTATACGGGTCGGCTGAACTTGACCAAGCACCGGTCAGCAAAGGGTCAAGTTGACCTCTGCCCCGGTAGCTGAGATTTGAATTCCTTTTCCTGCTGACATCCTCGATTGAAACTTGCTGCTACGCACCTACTCCAATACCACCTTGTCTGATCCTGCTGTCTTTGTCCTAAGTTCATTGTTTTGACCAAGGCTGCAGGTAAACACATTTTTACTGTTTCTTGTATATCATATATTCTTGTTTATTTTTTATATATCATATTTTGTCCTCATTGTCGGACTACCTTTGTTTTGTAGTTTTGAGATGCCTTTGGAAGGAAGGCAGACTCTGTATATAATGTGGGGACCTCAGTTCCTATTTTGTTTTTCTTGTCAGTCGAGCTCATATCTTATGAGCCAAGCCCATTGGTGTATCTTTTGTTTGTGAGTCAAGCTCACCATATTAATTGTCCCTCTTGTAAATATATTCCTATAACCAGTTGTAGATACTGGCTGTTAAGAAACCGTGTATAGATTTGTTCTATTTAATTGTCATAGTTTTTGTAAGAAAAGGAAAGAGCGAAGCTCTTCAATGTATGTTAGTTTTATATAGAACTAGTTGATTTATTTTTTGAAAATTACTTTGTCATTTATTTTTATAATGTTTGGTGGTGTTCCATATCTCTCTTGTGTTTATAAAAGAGATGATTGGTTCACACTATAAGATTTTCTTTTTTGTTTTAGCTTGATCTAGTATTTATACCTGATGTTGTGTTTACATTTTTTTACAAATTGGTCTGTTCATTTAGACCATATAATTATGTTTATTTTATGCTCATTAGTAATCATGTTGTATGTTTGCCTTTGGCAGGTTTTTTGTGTACATTAAACTTGAAATAAGCCTCCTGACTTGCTTCGTCATTTTGGTTGTCATATTCTGTGCTGAACCCACCACATATGTTGACGGGAAGGCTCCACAGTCACATGACAAAGTGTTCTACGAGTTGAACCATAGTCGTTCTTCAACAGAAGGAGGCCAACGAACTAATTTTCTAATTATAATGAACATTTATTGTTGTGGTTCAAAGGCTTTTTTAAAAAAACAAATTCTAGTTGGCTCTGTATGTCAGTTGATTGTAAGCAAGGCATTTGAAGTGTAGAGTCGATTTTTTTTTAACAAGACGAACATGAGAGGGAACTAATGGCGGCTTTTAATATAGCGTTATAGCGCTATAGAGACACTCTCAAGAGCTCCTTCAAGGGATGCGATATCGACATTCACGGCTGGGAAGCACTAGCTCTCGATCGCTCCTCATGGCGTGAAGCTGTGAGTCTCGGAGTCTCCGGATTTGATTCAAGAACAGTGGCCAGGGTGAAAAAGCGCCAAACCCACCCATGCAACGTATTGGATTGGACTTTACAGTCATCTTCGAGTTCATAGGAAATGAGAAATGTGCTCATCTTCGACCACGAAGGAGGAACTATAGATATCACTTGTGAACTGTTATTGCAATAATTTTTTTTTTAGGCAAATAACTTTAATTAATAGACCTAGTAACTGAAAACGTAATCATCGTCTTTTTTAAAATAACGTCTGTATTGTATAATATAAAACTATAAACTGTCAATAACCACCCGGTCCGTCCAGCAGGGGTTGGTAGATTTTTGTGACTGTTTTTACAAAGGTTATATCAACTCACTTTTTCTGTCTGTCAAGTAAAAAAATTTGCACTGACAAAACGATAATCAATTTAAAAAAGAAATAAAAGTTCATTAACTACTGGTAATTAATTATTTTTTGGTATTGAATAAGGGAAAGAAATTGATTTTTAGATAATTTCATCAATTTTGAGATTTTATTATAATTTTCATTTATTATTACACCTAGATATTTTGAGTTTTTAGTCAATGTAACTGGTTTTCCATGTATAAAATAATAAGGCCTGTCATCGAGTCCAACGATTAATGAGGAGTGCAGTATTTCCCGTTGCTAAGCTGTCCCACCTACATATTTTGCCACATCCATAGAAGACAACTATTGTCCACCTGTGGTCGATTTCGTTTCTCTTTTCGCCGTCTACATCTGTCCTAGGCAGTGGATTTTCTTGTAGTCATGTGCATCCCACGGCCTTTGTAAGTGATCTCACGCTGTTTCGTACTGAAGCCGCCTGCATCCAGGTGCTCTATTCTATGTTAATTAAAGCAAGCCTTGGAGGCGTTTCGTGGGACACCTCTGTTTCGTCGTCCACCTTTCAGCTCACAAAAAAAAAATGCGTTTGTTCCCCAGTGGAAGGGGACCGTAAGAAGTCCCTCTATACTGTCCATGGGCGTAGCCGGGGGGGGGGTATATAATATATATAACATTTAAAGCAAAATAGTCACCAAATTCCAAGATCGTAGTCAAGAGAAGTTACGCATGTCTAACAGTGACTGGGTTCCATTAATAAAGTGCAATGAAATTGAAAAGCACTAAATGTGGCTCTACAAAGATGGCTAAGACGGATTTTAGGAGTCAGTTATAGAGATTGGGTCTAAATCAAGGAAATCCTATGCCGAAATGGGAGTCGACCCCTTAGTAAGGTTGTGACAGAGCGTCGCATGAGGTTTGCGGGACATGTTCTCCGACAAAATGAATTACGCATAATAAGAGTTGCGATGACATCCTATACAACTTGGCGACACACATTCATGGAGGTCCTCTGAGCAGGTGGGAAGAGGCTTCAGACATTGCAAGTGACAGATTTTTGTGGACACAGCTTGACGGCAAATGCGCCGAACGGCACGGGAGGGTCTAAGTCAGTAAGAATAGCACATTAGGCAGTGGCGTAACTAAGGGGGGGGGAGGGGGGAGAATTTTAAAATCCCCCCGGGCCCCCACCTAGGGGAGCCCCCAAATGGGTGTCCGAAATTTATATGTAAATACATAAATTAATATATTTGATTGACAAATAGTGTCAACGGGTGTCTTTTTTTTTCAACATTTATGGATTAAATTTATCACAAAGACTAAACCTAGATCTAGGTCTATCAGTACGTTGACTTTGTTGACATTTTAAAAATATTTTTCCCACAGAGATCAAAGTTTTTTTTAAAGTTCCTTTTACATTTTAAACTTTGTTGCCACGAATAAAACTGCATGATATAGCCTACAGCGAATTCCAGGTATCTTGTTACCTTTACTAATAATAGATCTAAATGGCGAGTATTATATGGCTACACTAATTAACCTTGAAGCAAAATTTACAGAATCGAGTATAACAGATCCAAAAGTTATTCTTAATAATTCGAGAATAGTCCGTTATTCGGGTTTGGCGTCTATAATTTCAGAATTAAACTTCACACTCGAGTTATTACCCCTCTATTCATCTTTCCTCAATCCAATGGAAACTCAATTTTTATTTCCATCTAATCCTTTTGCTTTCGCACAAAAAATAAACAACAAACACTGACGTAATATCATATAATATTAGCACATCCTTCCTTTTGAAGTTATTATCACACCCTTTCTTTTAAAGTTCTTAAGATTGATATCTACTAGAAGGGCCGGCCCTAGCATTTGCGGGGCCCTATGCGAAACGGATCGCGCTGGGCCTAGTCTGGGTAGGGATGAGCATAATGTCAATATTTTTTTTTTTTTTTTGAATTAGAAAATAGGCCTACTTTCGACTTTGCAATAAATTTTTATCAAATGAAAGCTCGCAATGCCACTTTTTATTTATAGGCACCCCAAAATGTCAATTTCGTCTATTCTTCAGGAGATTTGAATAAATTCAAAAAAAGTTCAGGACTTTATCGTATATTTTGCCTTTTCATGAGATTTCCTGGAGGCCCTGAAAAATCAGGAAGTCGCGAAAACCCTGTTATTTTTAATTAGCCAATAGTACTACAAATTTAGCTAAGGGACAGGTATGCCATTAATTATTGTATTGCATTATTTCTAATTTACAAAAAAAAACTAGTAGGCTGTTTTGCAATTGATTTTTTTTTTTTTGCTGCGGCCCCTCAGGTCATAGTAAGTTTTCTATGTGGCCCATACACCTTAATGAGTTTGACATGCCTGCTCTAGTAACTTAAGGTTTTGGTGTTGGTCTATGGTAATTGTTTTCAAATTTATAACGGGGAGATTGAAGTCGCCAATAAAAGTATAAAAAAGTATGTTTATCTCTATAAAATGCCTGCTGAAATAGATATAAGTTCAAACCAAATTAAATTTAAAAAGATTATTATATTTGCAAATAAGCGTAGCTGTCAAAGCAAAGAAGAAAGTTTTCCCTGTGTGGCCAATTGGCTAGTCATGTTTCTAGGAAAATCGTTAGAGCCGTTTTCAAAATCCGAGTCCATCCACCCACTCAAGTTACCAATGAAGAGTTTGCAAGCAGAAAAAAAAATGTTAAAAAAAAAAATCTTATAAACTGGTTCTCATTGACTCGTTGAAATATATAGGTATGTGCTCGCCCTCTACAAAAAGAAAACCAATAAAAAGGTCAAATCGAAAGGGAGATTAATCTAGATTACTCTTGTGTTGATCAACAACAGTGTTGCATGATATTTTTGATCCATCATCTATCATTAATATATGTTATGTACCCAGTATACAGTCCATATCTATTAAAGGTATTGATCAACATGAGTAGAGCTGACTAAATCGTTTCTAGATCTAGTCCTGTCATTATTGCAATTAGATTAGATCTAAATAGTAAATCTACAACATTTTTATTAACATTACAGTTCATTACTCAGAAATTACTGTCATTACTCCTTTCCTTTACTGTCGTGAGGCTGAGCCAGTGACTGAGTGAGGGAGGCGACTGACTCACTCCGTACAGGACTACAGCCGTATTAGTTATTGTTATTAGTATTAGTAATATTAGCGTATTGTTACTTGTACATTTAAATAATATTATATACTGTAACTAGACTAGTGACAGTAGTGTACAGTAAGTTCTTCTTCTACTTCTAGCCAGCTTTATTGCTGTGAGCTCTTTTGCACTGTGCCAAGGTCGCCAAGGAAAAAAAGTGTGCTGTTTTCTTCAGTTGTTCAGCACTGCCGTACAGAGTGTTGGTTATGTTGGGCTGTAGCGGAAGTAGGGTCTGCCTAAGGTGGATTACTGGATTAGGGAGGGGCATTCAAAGAGGATATTGACTGGTTTATGGTTTCTAATGGGTGGGCGCAGTGTCAGAAAAGGGGGAGTTGTGTGGAGTTTATTTTGTTCAGGTGGTAATTTAATAGTGGTGTGTGTCCTGTTCTTAGTTGGAAAATTGTAGATTATTCTTTGTGGGGGAGGAAGTTAATACTGTCCAGTTTGTTAGGCATAGTCATTTCTTTGTACATGGCTCTGCCTGTGTTTCCTGATGCCCATTGGTTGAGCCACTCCTCTTTGTGATTGTTGACTAACATTGACCTTAGGGTTCACAGGTAGTTAACAGGTCTATCTGGTTGTTCCATAGATGAACCTGCCTTTGATAGCTTATAAATCTGCCTTTTCATTTCCCATGATGCCAATGTGTAGTGTGATTATGATATTTAATTTTGATATCATCTGATGGATTATCACAATGAGTGTTTGAGGTGACTCTCTTGGGCTGTTTGAGGTGCTGCTGTTAAGTGCTTGCAGAGTAGATTGGGAGTCTCTAAAGACAACAATATCTGATGGTGGTTGCACTCCTTCATATAATTTGTTTTCCACTGTCTGTAGTGCTATGGTAATTGCCTCAATTTTGGCAATAGTGTAAGTTAAGTTGTAACTGTAACTCAGTGTAATTGTAACTGTTTGTTACTAGAAAATAGTAGAATACAAGATCTAGATCTAGAGTAAAGATCATATTGCGAACAATGTTGCACCTGTTTTCACTTGAGAATTTATTTTTCTCTGAAAATGGTTAGACTTAGCCTACTTAGGAAAAAAGTGAAAGTATCAGAATATTCCTCAGCTATTGGCTAATAATTATAGATTTGCTGCTTGATAGTCCTATGATTATAAAAAAAATAGAATTCAAGTTAACTTGTGGTGGGGTCTGCACACCTCACAGACAATTTTTTTTTAAAATAAAAATTTGCGGACATTGCGAAAACTTCACGGACACAGTATTATCCAATATTAGTCCATATATAAAAATCATATTAAAATTTATATAATCTTACAATTCTTCCCTTCAATCCATTTTACAAAAGATTAAGACAATCAATTCTTTGTCACTTTTTCCACACTTGCTATATCTTATATAATACAGATGTTACTATGTGACTATAATAAGTACTATTAGGGTGGGACTGGATACATGGGTCCAATTTTGCCCAGTTGACTGGTTCCCTAATGGGCTTGTGGGGTTGCCCAATGGGCCACTTTGAATAACAATAAGTTGAATAAGTACTGTAAATGTGATTGGCATTCTTTTAAAAGTACTTTACAGACTTGACTGTGTAACAGTGTGTAATACTTAGCACATACTCTCAATCTCATTACAATGGAATCACCTTTATCTATTTAATAGACATATGTTGCCCGCTGGTCTTAATTTGCGCATCACTGTCGATATAGTCACTGAGAGTGTTTTGTAAACATAAGCAAAATACTAATGTTATAAGTAAAGCAAATGCGGAATGCAAGAATGTAAAAATAGTATGAATGGAGCTATCAAAATAGCTAATTTGGCCTAAATCTATTTTTTCAAATTAAAACATTTGCTTGTAGGCCTACATATATTTGATTAAAGTATGAAATGAATAGCCTTTATTTAGATCTTGAGTTAGAGCCAGATCTAGACTAATCTAGAGTTAAATATTGGCTTGGATAGAGTTTGTTCTGCGCATGCCTGACCTTTTTTTTGTTAGATTTAGGCAACTCATGAATGGAACTATTAAAATGTATGTCAACAAAGCTTTGCAGCTATAGCAAACGAATGTATGAAAAATGCTTTAGAAAAACAAATTTGAATGTTAATTTGATTAAAATATGAAATGCATGACCTTTAAGTGTATGTTCATGTGTTTAAGTATAAAACTATTTTTGCAAAGAGAAGTTATATCATCTTAGAGTGAATTAAAGTTTTAGACCTAGGAATAGAGAGGTGTAACATTTCGGTCTTGTTTAATGAAACAATGTACTTCAGTAATTCTAAATCCGCAGATATAAGGAACAAAGTTATGTAAAAATGCTTTTGAAACACAAATTTGAAGGTTAATTTTATTAAATAATGAAATCAGTAGAGACTATATTTTGTATTTTCATGTGTTAAAGTAAAAAACTATCTTTGCAAAGTGTAGTTCTTAACATTAGATCTAGCTCTAGATCCTTTCAATTTTCTCTCATGTAAACATGGTAAACATGGCCTAGATCTATGAAATACTAATACTTTCATAGAGTTGGGCAACTTTTTTTTTTTAAGGGTCTTAAGTTTATTTTAGGTCTATAATACATACATTATTGTTCCAGTTAGTACCCAAGGAACATTTGTGCCAAGTTTTATCAAGATTGGTCATGAAAACGGTTTTGATTTCTATGCAGGACATACATACATACGCCTTACTTTCTAGTTTATAGTATGTATATATATATATATATACTAGACATATGTTTACCCGCGACCCGCGGGTCTTTATTTGCGCATTACTGTCGATATAGTCACTGAGAGTGTTTTGTAAACAATTAAACAAAATAATAATGTAATAAGTAAAGCGAATGTGTCAATGTAAAAAAAGTGTGAATGAAGCTATTAAATCAAAATAGCTAATAGGCTTAATTAAATCCATTTTTTTTTCAAATTAAAACATTTGCTTGTAGGCCTACATATATTTGATTAAAATTTGAGATGAATAGACTAAATTTTGTATGTTCATGTGTATAAAGTATAAAGTAGATCTTGAGGTAGACGTAGATCTAAATCTACACTAATCTAGAGTTCTGTGCTGCGCATGTGTGAACTTTTTTTCATGAATGAATATAAGCCTATCTCAACACTGCTACGCAGCTTTAGCGAACAGCGAACGAATGTATTAAAAATGCTTCAGAAAAACAAATTTGAATGTTAATTTGATTAAAATATCAAATGAATGGACAATAATTAGTATGTTTATGTGTTAAAGCATAAAACTATCTTTGCGAAAAGAAGTTTTATCTTCTTAGAGTTCAGTAAGAGTTTTAGTTAGACCTAGGCCTAGGAATAGACTCAGACCTCAGAAGAGAGATGTGTTAATGTATAACCATTTGGTAATGTCTAATGAAAGAATGTTCGCCAGGAAATCTGTAGATATCAGGAACTAATTTATGTAAAAAATGCTTTTGAATAATCTAGTGGATTGGATTTATATGTATGTTAAATGTAGCTAATGATCCTTTCACGTTTTTTCTCTTTCGCTACGAAAATAAAATTAGGTTTGCGAAAATGGGTTTACCCGAAGTCGATACATTCTTATCTATTAAAAACGAAAAGAGCGATAGCTTTGTTAAATGAATGGGATTATAAAGTAACAATAAAACGAAATAATTTTTAGTACGCGATTCATGAATGAATATAGATCTAGGCCTTTAACTCGGCTTCGCAGCTTTCGTAAACGAATGTACCTTTAGAAAATCAAATTTCAATGTTTATTTGATCAAAATATGAAATGAATGGACTTTAATTAATATGTTTATGTGTTAAAGTATAAAACTATCTGTGCGAAGAGAAGTTTTATCATCTTAGAGTTGAATTAGAGTTTTAGATCTAGGGATGGGATTATAAAGTAAACAATTAAACGAATTAATATTTAGTACGCGATTCATTACTGAATTGTCTAATGAAAGAATGTTCGTCAGGAAATCTGTAATCACAGATATAAGGAACTAATTAATGTAAAAAATGCTTTTGAAACACAAAATTGAAGGTTAATTTTATTATATAATGAAATCAATGGATCTTCTTTTGTATTTTCATGTGTCAAAGTAAAAAACTATCTGCGCAAAGTGTATTTCTTAAAATTAGATCTAGGTCTAAATCCTTTCTATCTTTTCTCATGTCAACATTGTAGACATGGCCTAGATCCATAAAATACTATAGCTGTAATAGAGTCGAACAACTTTATTTTTTTTTGAGGGTCTTACATTTGTTTTAGGGCTACAATACATTCACTAAGGTCTAAGTTGGTACCCAAGGAACATTCCTGCCTAGTTTTATCAAGATTGATCAAGCGGTTTTGATGTCTATAAGTAACATACATACATACATACATACATACATACCCCTCACATTCTACTTTATAATATACTAGACATATGTTACCCGCGACCCGCGGGTCTTTATTTGCGCATTACTTTTGATATAGTCACTGAGAGTGTTTTGTAAACAATAAAACGAAATAATAATGTAATAAGTAAAGCGAATGTGTCAATGTAAAAATAGTGTGAATGAAGCTATCAAATCAAAATAGCTAATAGGCTTAAATCCATTTTTTTTTCAAATTAAAACATTTGCTTGTAGGCCTTCATATATTTGATTAAAATTTGAGATGAATAGACTAAATTTTGTATGTTCATGTGTATAAAGTATAAAGTAGATCTTGAGGTAGACGTAGATCTAAATCTACACTAATCTAGAGTTCTGTGCTGCGCATGCGTGAACTTTTTTTCATGAATGAATATAGGCCTATCTCAACACGGCTACGCAGCTTTAGCGAACAGCGAACGAATGTATTAAAAATGCTTTAGAAAAACAAATTTCAATGTTAATTTGATTAAAATATCAAATGAATGGACAATAATTAGTATGTTTATGTGTTAAAGCATAAAACTATCTTTGCGAAAAGAAGTTTTATCATCTTAGAGTTCAGTAAGAGTTTTAGACCTAGGCCTAGGAATAGACTCAGACCTCAGAAGAGAGATGTGTTAATGTGTAACCATTTGGTAATGTCTAATGAAAGAATGTTCGCCAGGAAATCTGTAGATATCAGGAACTAATTTATGTAAAAAAATGCTTTTGAATAATCTAGTGGATTGGATTTATATTATATGTATGTTAAACTTAGCTAATGATCCTTTCACGTTATTTCTCTTTCGCTACGAAAATAAAATTAGGTTTGCGAAAATGGGTTTACCCGAAGTCGATACATTCTTATCTATTAAAAACGAAAAGAGCGATAGCTTTTTAAATGAATGGGATTATAAAGTGAAAAATTAAACGAAATTATATTTAGTACGCGATTCATGAATGAATATAGATCTAGGCCTATCTCAACTCAGCTTCGCAGCTTTCGTAAGCGAATGTAGCTTTAGAAAACCAAATTTGAATGTTTATTTGATCAAAATATGAAATGAATGGACTTTAATTAATATGTTTATGTGTTAAAGTATAAAACTATCTGTGCGAAGAGAAGTTTTATCATCTTAGAGTTGAATTAGAGTTTTAGATCTAGGGATGGGATTATAAAGTAAACAATTAAACGAATTAATTTTTAGTACGCGATTCATTACGGTATTGTCTAATGAAAGAATGTTCGTCAGGAAATCTGTAATCACAGATATAAGGAACTAATTAATGTAAAAAATGCTTTTGAAACACAAAATTGAAGATTAATTTTATTATATAATGAAATCAATGGATCTTCTTTTGTATTTTCATGTGTCAAAGTAAAAAACTATCTGCGCAAAGTGTATTTCTTAAAATTAGATCTAGGTCTAAATCCTTTCTATCTTTTCTTATGTCAACATTGTAGACATGGCCTATATCCATAAAATACTATAGCTGTAATAGAGTCGGACAACTTTATTTTTTTTGAGGGTCTTACATTTGTTTTAGGGCTACAATACATTCACTAAGGTCTAAGTTGGTACCCAAGGAACATTCCTGCCTAGTTTTATCAAGATTGGTCAAGCGGTTTTGATGTCTATAAGTAACATACATACATACATACCCCTCACATTCTACTTTATAATATAAGATATATATATATATATATATATATATATATATATATATATATATATATATATATATATATATATATATATATATACTAGCCATATGTTGCCCGCAGGTTTTAATTTGCGTATCACTGTCGATATAGTCACTGAGAGTGTTTTGTAAATAATTAAACAAAATAATAATGTTATAAGTAAAGCGAACGCGGAAGGCGTGAATGTAAAAATAGTATGAATGATAGAAACATTTGCTTGTATGCATACATATATTTGAATAAAGTATGAAATGAATAGACTTTATTTTGTACCAGTGTATCTGTGGGGTCAGGGCATTAGTCTTGGTGTAGACTGCTATTGAAGAAAGTTTTTTTTTTTTTAATTATTATGCTTAAAGTGTAAGTTAATAAGTAGATCTAGACTTTCTAGATCTAGATATTTCTAGTATGATAAGTATCATCTAAAGGCTACATTGATGACAAAGATAGATGGTTTACCTAAGCAGAGAATGATTGTGTACAGATCTATATTCTAGACCTAGATCTACTTATAAAATACATAATTTTTTGTTTGTTTTTGTTTCAATTATGTAAGCTATATGTAGACAAATAGTACCGGTACCTACCAATAGAAGTTCAAATGTTTTCTGTATAATAGTGTAGATCTATAATTAGTAAAGATATAGATCTAGTTCAAATCTCGCTGTCATAATATATATATATATACCATTCTGTGACTCTATCTTCCCTAGTGCCATTAGAGAATGGAATAGGAACCTGACAAAAACAACAACTTAGTAGAGTTTAAGTCATTGATTAACATGCATGACAGTTGACTAGATTGACACATATATGCGTAGCATGGGCGTAGCCAGGATTTTTTTTTTTTGGGCGGGGGGGGGGGGGGGGGGGTGTCGTAATCCCAGTCATGGCTGGTCACATACTATGAGGTTAATCATAAATAAATTTGAGACCTTAAAAAAATGAATATCTTTGCTTCTACTAGTCATACAAGGATAAATTTTGTGCAGTTGGAAATATTTTTGTCATGCTCTTTTTAACCATATAGGTTTATTATTGTATTGTCATCTTGAAATATATGTCAAACTAATTATAATATAGCAATCTATTCTCCATCTAGGTAGTTTTCTGTTGCTATTCCAAAGGACCAATGTCTTTGTTTGGTCTAAATGAGTGTTTGTGTAATATACTTTGCAATTATTCCTTTAAATGTATTAGATGTGTTATGATGCTTTTTTTTAATTGTTTTTATTCACATTCTTTTAAATAATCGATAACATTGTGATTTTTATTTATTATTAAAAATGTATTCATCAAGGAAAATGTAACATTTTTTATAATTCTTTTATTTACTTCCTTGAATTTAAATTTTTGAGTGACTAAAGAGTAAACAAAGCTGTCATTTGCGTAAATGTAGATAAAAGAAACCTTAAAATGTAGAATTGGGTATGCACTGGTCTCTTGTAGCAGAAATTCTGCAATTTGTTCTAGCACCAATACAATAAAAGAGTTTTCTCAAAGATGTTTTTTTTTTCACTCTAGATTTAAGAGCAGTGTAAAGAAAATGTCAAATACATTAACCAATGAAGCACATCAAAGAAGTGTGAGTAAACTGTTTTGTATAGTATTCATTTCAAATTTTTGCAAAGTTTTTATTAACTCACTCCGTCCGTTTTTCTCCCTCAGTTCCATTCTTGGATCAAGTTGAAGCTTTGCACAATTATTCATTGATGATCACTACACATGAAAATGTTCAACTAAGAATGCACTATAAAACCTTCTATTTTTATAATTACTTCAATAGCTTAGTGTCAAACATGTTAGCCTTCCATTAAGCTTGAATTCAGAATCAAGCAACCTTTTTTTTTTTAATTGCTTTTGAAAAGGCAGCACAGAAACATTCTCTCTGATACCCTTTCCCTACTGGTCCACTAAAGTGATAAGACGCACTGAGCATGCTTTAAGCATACAAGCTGCACAAATTTATTATTCTTAGTCTAGAACTAATTATAAATTAACTACTAGGTTTATTTAAAATAATTGATGTAATTTCACTGTATATGAGTTTTTTAAAAAAATGTTTTGTTTTTTTTTTTACTAATTTTTATTTCTATTTTGTATTACTTTTTTTATTAATTTTTTTTTCTCTTGCAGCTCAAAGATTTTCTAACACTTTATAACACCATATCTGAATACTGCTTCAGTAGATGTATATCCACTTTCAATGAACGTTTTGCTACACAGACAGAGGTATGTTTTTATTTATTTAAAAAAACAACACAATTAGTTGTTTTTTTTTTGTTGATTTTTAGCGGCCCCCGTAAGCGGAAAAAGCCGCTATTAGGTTTGTGCAAAATGTCCGTCTGTCACACTCAGATCTCGAAAACTAGAAGAGATATGAAAAATATTATTTCATCATTAAATGCGGCTTGAAAAGTTTAGGTGCAACGGCTACTTTTGGTTTTCTAAAAGCAAACCGTTTAATTTATAAAATTAATTATGCAAGCGATTTTTTCATAAAAATACACCAATTCTAAAACAATTACGTAAATGTAAGGGAGGCAATGTTACAATATGCTAACAAAGATGGACAATTTTTGTGTATTTTCAGTATCACTAAGTCAAATATATTTTTAAAATGTACAGGAAATGTTCACAACAAATATAAATAATAGTTAACGATGTTTTTTCTGGTCAACTAGCTGCTAAAATTAAATGAAAAAATTTCTGTTTGTTTATAAAGGCTAATAATGCATTTTGTATGTAAATATCACGCACATTTTTTTTAATGGACTTTTTATGCAGCGATTTTCGTGCAGTAGCGTAACGTCGCTACATGACCAGGTGCTAAACCAATTCCTTAAACTTTTTAAAAAAATCAGATTTTATTTATTTTTTGTTTAGTGCCCCCATCCGAATAAACGAAGATTATTTTTGTGCGTTTTGTCTGTTGGTCGGTCTGTCCGTCACGATTAGATTAAAAAAAACTAGAATTCTAAAAGCTATTGAAAATCTGATTTACACTTTAATGTTCCTCCCGTAACATCTCAATAGTTTTAAGTATCTAAAAATTGATTGTTCCGGATTTTTGTGTGCAAAACTAATCAACCCCAACAAATGTTTGTTTGCTCTTCTAATTTATATTACATTCAATTTCCATGCTTAAACGTTGCAAAAACACATTATCAATAATATGTTGTTCCGTTTTTTATGTAAATAGCATATTAATGCTAAATCAAAATCTCTATACTGACTTATATTTCATTAAGTGTAAAAATGTTCTGGATATTGTTTTATAAAACATGAATTATGCCTAATGATTGTTTGAAATCGCATAATTTACTAATATTATACTTATATTATTTGACAATGCGTCACTATAATTTGGTTATCAATATCAAATTGTTCCGTATTTTCATCTTTAAACAAATTTTTAAAATATCGACAATAAGTTGTTCAGGGCTTTAAAAAAAAGTAATTTACTAGAATTGATTACTGAAAATTACTTTTTAGACATTTAATTTTTTTGCTAAAACATAACATAGAAGTTTTGAAATCTATAAAGAAAGTTCCGGATTTTGTTTCTTATAAATCGTCGCCAGAAATTTCCGAATTTATTTAAAAATCTACTAACGCCAAATAATTGTTTGAACTCCCCCTTCTAATTAATAAACAAATAATCTTCTCTTTTACGAAATAATGTTTTTATGGATTTTTATGAAAAATATTTTAACTCACTACTCTCTTACAGTACATTTAACTTTCTACCTAAAACATTAAAAAATCTAATTATCGTTAATATTATGTTCCGATTTTTAAGGAAAACAGAATCCAAACACCCGTTCAGATTTATGGATGGTCCAGGGTTCAAACCCTGCCCGCTCCCATCCCCCGTCGTCCTGCGGGAGGTTTGGACTAGGAAGTAATTGTCTTGAACTCTGAAGGAACATCCGAAACATGTAAAACATTTTACATCAAAATTAAATCACTTCTTGAATATTATTTGCGAATATGCAGATCCGACAGGGATCCGACTTCGACGGGGGCCGCCTCTGAGTTTGTGTAACACAAACTCTCTTTGTAATCTTGTTTATTTTACGTTTTGGGGCAAAATGTATAAGTATGTTTTATCCATTGCCTAATGTCATTGTGAAGGGCCACTTTCACTGTGAATAGGTGTAAAAAGGTGAATAGGTGTGATTATATAACTTATTTGAATCAGGCTGTGACTATTCCATTAGAGCAGTGGTTCCCAAACTTTTTTCTCTCGTAGACCCCTTGCCTTGTTTTCTGGTTTTCGGTAGACCCCCTGTTTAACTTGCAAATTTTTTTCAAATTCATCAACATTGTTTTACAACTAATTTCTATCTGTAGTAAGTTGAAAAGTGAAAAAGTAATTTAAAGCTACATATTCAATTATAGAGATCTATCTTTTTTTTTTATTGATAAAATTCAAATTGAAACCAATTAAAATAAAAATTAATATGTACTGCTGGAATCACCAAACAAACTGGAAATGTCTTTTAGCAGGTTTATCATCCGTTGCTACAGATGTTATGTTTCAAATAGGAATTTGTTGTTCTATGAAGTAGTGCTTCAAACATTAAATATTAATTAATTAATAAAGTTTTCACAAAGAGCAGTTTCTGGCGTATTTCTTGATCTTTCAAGATATATATTGAGTCCGCAAACATGTTATCACTAACAGGAGAAGGGGCAAAGCCATTAAGCGTCAAGCATGAAGGGCGCATTAGCCTTGGCTGGCTACCCACCTAGCCGAAGTAAATCTGAATTCAAAACTCTCCTGCCTTGCAACTATATTCAAACATGGGAAAGGTTTTGTGGGTCAATCCTGAGTAAAAATAAGGAGACGGCGACCCTAATGCAGTTTGCAACACACATCACTACACCCTGTCATGGCCTATGACACCGCAGATCCCAAACTGTATATATGTCGTTTGCAAATAATAATAAGCTTTTAATATTTTATAACTCATGCCACCGACGTGTCCTTGAACTGTAGTGTTGCTTAAAGCAATTCTTTTAATAATATCAGATGTAGGTTTGTGTAAAACAGTGTTTACTACTACAAAGGCTGGTAAAATCAATGTTTTACCTTTAATGTTTTACGTGTTTTGTCATAAAAAAGTGAAGTTTCCCTTTCAGACCTTGTGATGGTGTTAAGATTATATGTTTCTGTGGCCAACGGTTAACGAGCATGGTGTCATGTGGGCAGCACAACGACCAACCGCCTTTACTTTTCCTAACATAAGTCAGGTACCCATTAGAGTTGGGTGGACCCAGGGGAGCCTTAAAAATCATGAAATTAAAAATTCACAGAGATTCGAATCCAGGAGCCCAGGTTCGGTAGTCAAGCGCCTATTTTGCTATAAGTAAACAGATAGTGTAAGACACCCACAAACCATCATCTTCTCTATATGATGTCGAAGAGATTTTGTGGGTCTATTCTGAACTTTATCTTTGAATTTGAATGTTCGAAAGTTTTTCTAATTTTTTTTATCAGGGTGACATTGTCTCAGTTGATTCTCAAGCGTAATTAGTTTCATATCGCCATAAAAAGGCAATGGCATGTTTGATAAGGAAGGAATGAACAATTTTAAATAATCAACGCTATACAGTTTACATTTCTTTTTGCTAAACATTACTTACATGTAGACAAAATTAAGTTATTTAAATAATTATTGAAATTAAATACACAACAATTTTTCGTTTGAATAGCAGGATAAATATTTAAAGGATTAACTTATGCACACATTATATGTTAGTGTGAAGAATTAAATTAATATGTAAATATTAAAGTCACAACGTGCTTAAAATACTTAAATGAAATCTATTATCGTAGACCCCCGTGGACATCTCATAGACCCCCAATTTGTTTTTTCACTTTCGTAGACCCCTTGGAAGTCTTCGTAGACCCCTGGGGGTCTATATAGACCACTTTGGGAATAACTGCATTAGAGCATGTCAAAGGCAGTGTTGTAAGGTCTCCTTGTTCCTGTACAAAAACAACATGTAGCCCAACATGAACCAGTTCTTCTTGTCCTCTTGTTCCTTGTCTTGCAAGTTGCTGTATTCTGCCAGAATCTGGTCTCGTCCTCCTTCTAGCTGAATCTCACAAGTACATGCCTGTGACTGTCAGACAATGACCAACTGGGCTAGGACGGTCTGTTTTTTTTTTTTTTTGTTGTTGTTTTTTTCATTTGAATTGCAACTCCCGAAGCCTTTCCCATAATTGGGTATAGCTGCAAGGCAGCAAAGGTTTGAAATCAGAGTTTTTCCTCTCCTAGGTTGGTAGCCAACCTTCGCCCCTTCTCCTGTTAGTGAAAAAAGTTCCGCCGGACTCAATACAAATGAAGGCCAGGAGTTGGACTAGTTGTCAGAAGCTACTTGCCATTGGAAGCATTTTATAGGTAGTGGAGAGCTTATATACATTAACACTTCCAGTAATGACAACCTAAATTACGCCAACTTTAGCTATTGTTATAATTTTTTTTGCAAATTTATGTCCTGGAATTTTATAATTTCTCCTGGAAAACTCCTGAAATTTCATATTGACTTTGATGCAGAAACCCTGTGTAAGGGCCCATCAATTCGTCATAATCGATGTTGCCAGGAAATCTTATTACTGCACCATACAAGGCTCGCACCTCACTTCGTTCCAGCCTGTTTTTTGACGATTACTAGCCTTTAAGAGACTGTTTCTCTTACATACTAAATTTGATCACATAATGTAAGTTTCTGATCGCGTATTACCCCAATGTACTTAAAACTAACTTAAAATAGCATAGCCCTCTGCACCAAAATCAGAATGGTGGTCATGGCAACATTGTTCTATACTTGTGAGTCTTGGACGCTGACTGCAGAGCTAGAGAGGAGGATCCTAGCAATGGAATTGAGATGCTACAGAAGGATCCTAGGTACGGTATCACATTTAAAGACCGCATCACAAATCAAGAGATTAGAGACTGGGTTACTACAGTGATTGGACTCCACCTGCTAACTATCGTAAAAAAAAAACAACACAAGCTAAAAATCTGTGGCTTATTACTGTTTATTACGTTTATTTAACTGGTAGATCTTGGTGCTATAAACTTGTGACATATGTGGGTTCGGAGATGCCTTGATTATAGTTCAAACACTTTAATAATCAATGAAGTAACAAAGTGCTGATATGTTTTCTTTAGTTTTAATTATTTAAAACTTGAACTTGAAACAATAAATGTATGTAGAAAGATATATAAAACAGATACAGGATTCAGTGAAAATGATCAATGAGTAAATATTTACTTAAAAAAACTAGCTAGCTCTCTCTCTCGTCTCAAGCTAACACTCCGCCTTTTATATCTTTCTTTAGAATAAAGAACCGTGACATCTCAATACCCATCCTTGACTCCTTGACCCGTTTACATTTGATTTTCCTTTTAATTGTTTTTGTAATTTAACCTACGTTAATTATGTCTCCCTGCTGTAGCCTTGAACTAAGTTTTAATCGGCGTCTTTCTGGCATTAAAGCGTGGGTACGCTGACCTGATTTGAGATAGGTACAATGTCCTCATTTTCTAAACAATGAGGTGTCACTGGGGACGTGACAATTACAAGGTCTTCGGGGCTCGCAAAGACATTCCTTCAGGCAACAGTACCAGGAAAAAGAAGAAGAGGCAGACAGAGAAAGTGATGGGAAGACAAAAGATTGGACGGACCTGCCATTAAAAGAGGTTCTAACTAAGGCAAAAGACAGAGAGAAATGGAGAACGGCGGTCGACAAATCTTGCATGGTGCCCCAGCGGCCCAACAGACTAAGGCTAAGGGATAGAAAAGAAAGAAAAAAAGAAAGAACTTTTGAATGACTTTGCAATTGGAGGCATCTCAAAAAGTTCAAACAAGAGATATAAGGATACCTTCAAGAGCTCCCACAAGAAATGCAAAATCCACATCTGTAACTATGAATAGCATACTTTTATCCTTAGTGTAACTATTTTGTGAACTAGAGGCTTGGACTTCACATGCTCAAGAAAAATGAGATTGATGAAGAAGGAGCTAAGAACTATACAATTCTGAATTGTACTTTGATGTTTAACTTTGGAAGTAAGGTGTATACATTAGAACAAAAAAATGTATTCATAATATTAGCACAGCCTGTCTTACATTTGATATGCTTACATTTCAAATGTTTATTTTTCTGTAATCTTATTACAGTGCAGCAGCTGTTACATTTTTATTTTCTATATTTTTAGTATTTTTTTAAAGTAATTTGTTGTTTTTTTTTTCTTTAGACATCTTGTGTTGATGTATGCACCAGCAACTATGTACAGTACAACCAGATGTTTATGTTTAAATTTGTGGATCATCAGGAACAACGAAAACAAAACCTTCCAAATTCAGTCATCCAAGAGGGTGGAAATGAGACATAACTACTACAGTGACAATTAGAACTAAATTACTAATAATGAAGAAAAAACTAAATTGAACTTGATATACTTGTATATAAAATTATATTTTGTGGCTAAATTAGCACTGTTTTGTTGTTGTTGTTTTAAGAACATAGTGATGCTGCAGAAAGAAAAACAGCAAGGCTCTATTCAGACATGATAAGAACATCTTAAGAAGTGAGGAGTTTTCCGAATTCTAAAATAACTTATTCAGTTGTTTTTTTTTTTTAAATATCTCAATTTAAAAGAATGTTGTGTGTTACATGGTAAGAAATTGTAATGAAAATATATATCAAAAATATATTTTGAAAGCTGCTATTCCAAGCGATATCTTCTGAACTCAGAAGTATTGTTTTAATGTATAGTTTACTTTTGGTGTATTTGTTGGTGGGACTGTTGTTGTTGATTACGTTCCAAACTGGCCTCCTGTATTGATCTTTCAGTAAGCTGTAAGTGTGATTGTTTAGAACAGCTTTTTGACTCTTCACGTCTACATTAGGTTCTAGAAAGGCAACAAGTTGGCAACACACCAATGACCTTCACGCACACACCAATGCCCTTCACGCACACACCAATGCAAAGTCACATATTTGTTTGACATGTTTAGATTTTTTTCTAGTTTATTGGCACATCCGCACACCCTAGGCCATGCCACGCTCCTTTTAGTCTTTCAATGGTTATTTTCCTCTACTCACAGACAAAATGATAAAAAAAGAGATTGTCAGGTGGCGGTCGTTTTAAGTTTTCGTCTTCTGCGACTGCCTTCAACAAGAGCTTTTCTTTGGGTCTCAAATGTGGTACCTGCAGCCTTTGTTAGAGCTCTCCAACTGTCTCTTTCAGAGGCCACCCGCAGTGAAGGTGAAATGGCGCCTGAGTTGTTCTTTATAGCGCTAGGGGGGGGGGCACCTCTGTTTTATATCGCCAAGGAAGTTCTCCTTTGGTTTCAACTAGTGGACCCGCAACTGTTTAAGAACTCATTACAATGCAAAGACCCCGATTAACTTGCTAGCCCACAATTTATACTTTTCTAAACCGTATTTTCCAGAATCCTAGAAACTTGTATTCTAAAATTTTTATTAACTATGACCTTATAGAAACTGACGTATGTGACTTTTTTTTCCTGACATCTTTTCCCTGATTTGATGATTATAATTAGCACGTGTTTGTTCTGCGACTTCTCTGACCCAACCCCCCATTTCTGGAAGTAGATAGAATTAGGTCACAGTATCAATTCGTGACACTGACAGGGTTGCGAGAAGGCACTGTCTTAGTATACAGACATTTTCTTTGTAGTTAGAAGTCAGGAATGTTAAGTAAACTGACATGAAATCTGTGGGAAATCTGGAAGAGTAACATTGGCTTCCAAGTCGAATTCATTCGGTAGTCTTCGTTAGTGGTCTCTATACTCCTATATAGTTGTGAAAGTTGAACACTGAAGATGAAAGAATTATTCAAGCCTTTCAGAAAATATGCTTTAAAAAAAAAGTGCTGGGTCAGAGTATCAAATACTAGGAAAAGAAAACAAAAGAGTTTGTACTTTTACAAGTCAACACTCTTCAATACTATGAAGAGACGATAGCTGAGCGGGTCATATTGTAAGACATGACTCACTTTCAAAACTCATCCAAGGGAAAGTGGAGGATGAACAGAAAAAAGTTCGTCTAAAGAAAAACTGGCTGTACAAAGTAAAAGAATAAATCTCCTCTTTCTTGATAATCTGCTAAAAAAAAAAAAACAACTGCTGACAAGATATAGATAGTATTACCGATATATCAAATATGAAAACAATTTAATCAAGAGATCTCATTTCATTTTCTAAGTAGGACCAGACTGAAGATCGCCAAAGTTTAATAATACTAACATATTTTCCGTATTATAATGGATTAGCCTACCCTGGTGAGTTCCAATCTCTTACACTCACTAAGCGATTAACATACAACATAAGACCTATGTATATCTTAAATCTTAGAATTGTATAGAATTTGCGTTAATGTGAATATGCTTAATGAATTTATAACGGGGCCCATTTACTTATGGAGATATTCCACTTTAGCAGACGAAGAAATACTAGCGTTTATCGAGGATGCAAATATAAACCTTCCAATTCCAGACTGGAAGTGTGCGCAGCATTAGAATACAACAACACTTGCAAATAGCAGCCTACAAGTTGATGGCTGTTGTTCAAGACGTTCTACAAGCAAGTGATTTGGACTCAATCATAAACACGCTACGTCAGCAAGTGATTTGGACTCAATCATAAACACGCTACGTCAGCAAGTGATTTGGACTCAATCATAAACACGCTACGTCAGCAAGTGATTTGGACTCAATCATAAACACGCTACGTCAGCAAGTGATTTGGACTCAATCATAAACACGCTACGTCAGCAAGTGATTTGGACTCAATCATAAACACGCTACGTCAGCAAGTGATTTGGACTCAATCATACACACGCTACGTCAGCAAGTGATTTGGACTCAATCATAAACACGCTACGTCAGCAAGTGATTTGGACTCAATCATAAACACGCTACGTCAGCAAGTGATTTGGACTCAATCATAAACACGCTACGTCAGCAAGTGATTTGGGCTCAATCATAAACACGCTACGTCAGCAAGTGATTTGGACTAAATCATAAACACGCTACGTCAGCAAGTGATTCGATGATGAGGAATTCTCTTTGGTCTTGAATGTGGGTTGACACATGTTATTGTATAGACTAAGACTGAGATAACTTTTCACGTTAAGTTTCATTTTAATCCTGATTAATGTATTTATGATTTTAATTATTTTTATTAAATTATAATTAATCATGATGTAAAATATATTATTCAAAGTAGTTAAAGTTGATCTTTTTAGTACCATCCAAAATACATGTTGAAATACAATATAAATTACGTAAATCATTCTTGCCTATGTTAACTCTTCTCTCGCCTGAAGGCGCACAAAAGCACTACTGGCCCTGGCCAGACCGTTATCAACTTCCCTTGAAAGCGAGGTGTCATTTGATACCATGTTTCCTAGATATGTGAAGTGGTCTTTCACGTATACCAAAAGCAGTCATTTTTGTGAGCTAAAAGGTGGTCGATGTAACAGAGGTGTCCCACTGAAACGCTTTGTGTGTCGCATTTTACATCTCGAGAGAAGAATTTTTTCCCTTTGCAACTTCTTGTGTGACTAAAGAGGCCAATCATTGATACACAGCTTTGGTCACAGATCAGACATATGTAATCACCAGGCGCCGTTGCATTTTCACCCTTCTTTCTACTACTGTTGTGTATGGCATCTGCAGCCTGGGACCCTTCCTTTATGCTCTCTCTCCCTGCGGATTTGTCCAGTGCCACGTTTACCCAGCTGCTAGTGTAAATTTTGAAGAGCTTCATGTCGCGTTTGCATACACCCGGCGGCTATCCTGCCTTTTGTTAGATCGGCATACAGAATGTCTTGTGAAAGTCGACCTACTAGCATTCTATGAACGTGGCCAAGCCAGCCAAGGCGTCTGCTGCTGTTAACACAGCGGATATCAAGGCACCCTGCTCTTCGTAGCACTGCCTCATTGGTTATTTTATCTTGCCTCCACGGAAACGCTTTAAAGACCAGCTTAGGCGCCAACTTGCCTTAGCTGACATAGAAGAGAGCACCTGGTTGCATGCGGCTTCGGAACGAGATATCTGAAAGTCAATCACAGAGGCCGCGAAATACACAATTGAGACCAAAAGAAAATCCGCTGCCCAGGACAGAAGCAGACGGCGAAAAAAAAAATTGTAATCGACCACCGGCGGACAATGGTTATGCTTGCCCTGAATGTGGCAAAATATGTAGGTCACAGCTGGTACTGCGTAGCCAAGGGAAATACTCCATATCTCATTAATCTTCGGACTCAAAGACAAGCCTTATTATGTAAACTCTTCGATGTGTTATTAAACTATAAAAACTATGAGAATATGCGCGCACACGAATGCCCATCACAGTGCACCCGAATAGTGGACTTGATTGAATGTTAATGCCAGAGGCTATTTTGACACCTAGTCTGGGCCAGTCCGCCCCTGGCATCGACTCATTTTTTGTAAGAAGACTATTCAATATGTGTGTATTAACGTGACAAAAAAACAACACTTATCTTACTCATGGTAAACCAGTAACACAGACTAAAAACTCATAGTAGGCCTACATAGGTGTTATTAAAAGAAATTTCTACCAATCAATTGAACATACAACTAAAATGTTATGTAACAATTGGTTAGGCCAATAATAGAGTAGGCATCCTCTGTTTGGAACCCTCAACTCAAGAAAACATTAGGAAACCCGAACAGACACAAAATAGAGCAGTGAGATTCATAACAAACGAATCTTCACATTTGATTAGTGTATAACAACTTTACTAAAAATCATTAAATTTAAAAACCCTTCCTGATAGAAGACGTAAAAGCCAAGTAGCAACTATACATAAAACACTGAACATCTTACTAAATTGGACGATGTTCTAACAACAATCATATACATTTCAAACATAGATCTATATGTTATGTGTAGGCCTCTAACATTGTTTGACCTGCGCTCTTCTTAAGTCCTAGAATAACTGCTCTACAAACCTTATTATGAACCTTAAAACGCAGGAAAACACTTGCTGGCTGACGGAAAGAACCTGCTGCCATTCCACTACTAACTCCGAAAGAATTTGGATTCCAAACATATTGTAAATGTAGGCCTATGTTTTAAGACAAATCGGAAAATAATTGTTATGACTTTTCCATGCGCACCGCCATCCAGGCTAGTGCAGAGATGCGCACTTCTAGTAACCAAACTGGAACAGGATGTTGACATTAAGTGACTAACGATTTTCGCCCAAATGGAGATAGCCAATATGGAGATGCTGTACTTAAGGCAGATGCCCTTTTGTGTTTGTCATGTCTCCGTGTAAATAAACGTCTTTGTCTCGTTGAGTTGTCTCACTTCAGTTATTACATTGGTCTCAGAAGTGGGATTATAGGCGACTCAACGAGAGGAGGTAGGATTCTAGCACAATGGCATCTTTGAAACAACTAGACCAGCTTTTAGTTAAAGAGCTAAGGTAGGAACTTCGTTACAGACGCCTGAAGCTTGGTGGTAGCAAGGAGGTGCTTACAGCTCGTCTCCGGCAAGCTCTAATTGATGAAGACGAAGATCCGGAGACCTACCTATTTGAAATTGAACCGGAGATTTATGAGCTTATTGGCAAGATAAATGAAGGTATTGATGCAATGTGTGAACAAATTAACATTATGGGGAACAAGGTAGATAAAATGGTGTCTCAATTGAAAGAAGGAGTAGACTCGTTGGTAAAGGAGCAGTTGCCTGTAGACTCGTTGGTAAAGAAGTTGCCTGGTCAGGACTGTGGTTGCACAAACAGTGGTGACGGAGACGCTGGGGATTGGAGCGCCGTCTGTGTCTGTGTTGTGGGCAAGTCTTGTGGTTGTGACTTTCAAGACGAGAAACGTGACAACGATTGCTGTGATGATCTCAACGGGATGTACCGAATCGAAGGGAAAGAGACTAATGAAGAAACTGAAGACTGTTACGTGCCTGAAGCGTTTGTTCCTGTTGTACCTGTTACCAGTACCTTAACTGAAGTCTGTTATGAGCCTGAAACTTTTGTTCCTGGTATACCTGCAACGAGCCGGACAGATCAAGACAACGTTGGGTCTGCGTCCAAGCTGGCTGCTGTGGACCTTAAAGACCTCTGTTTATCTGTCATTACCTTTGATGAGAACTCCAACCATGAAAGCCTTAAGACCGTTTCTGATTCCTTGCCTTGGATGTCGTCGAGTGAAGCTGCGAATGCGGGCCCCAACAATGGCCGAGGCAGAAACAACGAATTTGACTTTGGCCGCGGCATAAAAGAGAACTCCATACTTGACAACTGCATCCAGGCGATTGACATAGACTGTATATGCGGCGCCCTGCGGGGACAGTGCCCATGCCAAGAAACCCAGCTACAAGATCTGAACTTGACTGAAATGTGTACTTCTGCTCACATCAGTGAGGGTGACTTGAACGGTGGTGAATTAATCCCAGCGAAACCTGATGTAGTGATGGATGAACATTACAAGGATGCTACATGGGCATACCTTACAGATGAGGCTGAGAAAGATTATGTGCTTGAAACCATGGCTACCGAAGGGCCTACAACTGTGTTACGAGACGTCCATGGAGGAGGTCCGCTGACTCAGCATCTTAGAACAACAACCCTGGAAAATACAGTGATGGCCACAACCTCCATTTGTGTTACGTGGCTGGCACCCCTGACCTCCACTAACTCTCCCTGTGTTATCTGGCTGGCATCAGCGACTATCTCTTTGTGTGTCAAACGGCCACGTCATCGTCGCAACAACAGCCTGGTCGACTGGAGAAAGAGAAAGCGGCACTGGAGGAAAACAATGCGGATGGCTTCGTGGAGAACACGCTCCCTTCCGCCTGTGGCTCCCACTGATCGACCTCCACCTGAACTGTCAAACCTCAGCTGCAGTGTTTCTTTTCGGGACGAAAAGTGCTAAGACGGGGGCAATGTTATGACTTTTTCATGGGCACCGCCATCCAGGCTAGTGCAGAGATGCGCACTTCTAGTAACCAAACTAGAACAGGATGTTGACATTAAGTGACTAACGATTTCCGCCCAAATGGAGATAGCCAATATGGAGATGCTGTACTTAAGGCAGATGCCCTTTTGTGTTTGTCATGTCTCCGTGTAAATAAACGTCTTTGTCTCGTTGAGTTGCCTCACTTCAGTTATTACATTATGTTATAGTTATGTGTCTCTAAAATTCCTTTCTTTTTCATTACATTCTAAAAACAGTTTAGGACCTCATTGTTGGAGGATACAGCGCTGCCCCCCTCCACGAGTCCCTTGCTGTCTAAGGGTAATGCAAATTAAAATTATGCCTATTTTTTTGTCCAGAACCCTTTCAGACAGAAATATTGTTTTCATTTCAGCCAGTGAAAGGGATTTTCATTGACCTTGGGGGATCATCGCAGGCAAAAGCTTACAGTGAATAAATAATTATTAAATAAAAAAAGGCGAAATATGAGACAAACCGGAAACTGATTTAGAGTTTTCTATATTAAAAGGAAATCTGGGTATATTTTTCTTATGCTGGTAGTCTTGCTAGGTACGATTCTAAGGGTTTATAGATCTATATATAGGTCTAGACCCGAGTTTATATTGTCAGCCGTAGTTGTCGTATGTTACCACTGTCCACTCACACTCATTTTTACTGTACACGTAAGTTTAGATATAAATATAGACCTAGACCCCTCAAATGCTATCTAAATCTGGAGTAGACTCTATAGTATGTATAGACTATAGTGATACTATACCAGTGGCAGTACCTAAATTAGGCTAAATAGTAAATAGAGATAGAAATCAATTGTTGAATTAGGTCTTATATTAAGTTATATACTTTATATATAATATAGTAATAGTAACTTATACTGGAATATTAAATATTATATATAAAATATATTATAATATTTATTTATATAGTCTAAAGTCTAAGTCTAATAGTAATATATTATTATATAGTCAATATAGTCTTATAGATCTAGGTCTAGAGGGAGAGTCTAGCTAGATTGCTAGAATTCTGCTAGATACTAAGACTAAGAGTAAGAGTATTAAGTACTAGATCTAGTACTAGTCACTTATTAGTGGATAGTCCAGATAGACTATATTCTATATTATTATTAATTATTTAATTAGAATCTATAAAATTATAGATTAAAATTTAGAATCAGATCATCAATCATCAAGATCATGGTCATGATAATATTATTATTATAATATTATTAATATTATAAACAAAATTATTATTTTTTATAATTAATATTATTATATTAAAAAATATTATAACTAGAGTCATTACTAGACTCTCTCTCTATATATATTAAAAAAGAAATATATAAAATTATAATATAATATAGATTATTATAGTATAGATCTAGTTTAGATCTGAATATTAGACTAGAATCACTAGATTGAAAAATTGAAGTATATTCTAGATCCAGATCCGATATCGATGAGTATCCTAGATTCTAATAATTAATAATACTATACCTATAATTTATAGTAATACTTATATTGTTATGTTATATCCGAACACCGACTTTCATGAACTAGTCTAGAATAGATCTAAGATCTAGGTCAATTTATTTTATTTTTTTTATTTGGTGAAGGTTTAACATACACTTGACTGCCTTGACAAACAAGGTTACAAACACAGTTTGTGTGGAAACACAAACTCAAAATTGCCCCCTGAAGTGGTCCACCCAGGTAGGTAAAAGGGAAGGTTTCAATATTTACAGAATGATTAACAGAATGAAATTCTATCAAAGGCAAATGTCATAGAAGAATAGAGAAAGAAGGTTGACAGATCTTGTGTGGTGCCCCAATGGTTCTGCAGACCAAGGGATAAGTGAATGTGAAGTTAGATATGAACATTGTAAAATATTTGTATTACACAAATAAGATAAGATAATTTTTATTGATCCAATCTAATGGAAATTCAGTTTGACTACAATTGACAAGCTCAGCAAAACTACTGTACAAAAACAATATTGATTAAAAATTCGTACAAAGTTCACACACAAAACACATACACATTCACAACCAGCGCTTAATGAATTTGACTTCTAGGTACTTCTCGATGATGACAGCTGATCTTGTAACACTCTGACTGAAAGTGGGATAAAGGAGTTTTTAAATCTTTCAGTTTTAGTCCTAATGGAAAGGAGACTACCACTTCATTCAGATCTTATGTAACAGTGGTTTAATGGGTGCAGGTTGTCTTTAAGAATCGTGAGTGATTTGGAAAAGCTCTTCAAGAGATGGTGGCTGTACTTGAGTGATATACGATGCTTTTTTAATTAGTCTATTTATTCTAAGTCTTTGTGCCAGTGAAGTATTACCATACCAGCAGGTGATGGAAAAGTTAATAAGACTGCTGATGGTTGCTGTGTAGAAAAGTTTGATTATTGTTTTGTCTATGTCGAATTTTTTTCTTATCTTTCTGAGAAAGAAGAGTCGCTGGTGAATTTTCTTGTATAGATTTTGACAGTGTTCACTCCATTTCAGTTAGTTGTTGATAGTTGTGCCTAGATATTTATATTCTTGTACTTGTTATATGGTTTGGTTGTTTATCTGAATTTCTGCAATATGGTCTTTGTTTTTCCTAAAAATCAATAATCATTTCTTTAGTTTTCTGAACATTTAAAATTAGAAAGTTATCTATACACCATTCGTAAAAGGTGTTAATTGTTGAATGGTACATATTTTCGTCACCTGCTGTGTCGTCAGCAAATTTTATGATGGGAGTGTTAGCTAATAAGCTCTGAATGTCATTTGTGTATATGGTATACAATACTGGTGACAGGATGCACCCCTGACACATGCCCGTTCACTTTTACATATTGTGGGCGTTTGATGAGAAAGTTTAGAATCCAAGCTTGTATGCTTTTGCTAATGTTCAATTCAGATAGTTTTTGTATCATGCGATGTGGTTGGATGGTGTTGAATGCGGATGAAAAATCTACGAATAATACTCTGGTGTAGTGTCTCTGAGTATCAAGATGATGGTATAGACAATTCAGCATAAATAGTATTGCATCTTCTGTACTTCTTGACGGTTTGTAAGCAAACTGGTGCGTATCGAGGCATGTTTTGACTTCTTTCAATAGATGTTTTAAAATAATTTTCTCCAGGCACTTCATTGGAATTGGTGTAAGTGCTACAGGACGTAGATCGTTGTTGGAAGCATGATCCTCTTTTTGGGTACTGGAATTATTTCAGATGTCTTCCAAATGGAAGGTATTTTGTGCGTTTGCCAGGACTTGCTGAAGATAGCACAAAAGATATAAGCCAGTTGTTTCGCACATAACTTTACAAGTGTGCCACTTAATTTGTCGGGTCCTGAGGCTTTGGCAGTGTATAATTGTTTAAATATTTTAATCACTTCTTGTTTATTAAACAGTTCTTGAGACTGGATTATATTGCTGTTTTCAAATGATGCCAATAAATCAGGGTGGTCTTTCTCGAAGTTGTGGCAGTCAAATCGGCTGTAGAAATCATTTAATTCATTGGCAAATTTGTTATTATCAGCGACGCACATTGGTTCGCGCTTAGGTGCGTAGCCAGTAATTTGTTTCAAGCCACCCCAACAAGCTTTAGAGTTATTTTTCTTGAAAGAGCTTTCAATTTTTTCCTTGAATCTCTCTTGTCCTTCAAATAATTTCTTTTTAAGGGCTTTTTTGGCTGAGATGAATTCAGAAGAACTGCTTTTAAACATTCTTTTCTTGGTCCTAATATAAAAACTGATACCAATATGTTACAAACATGGCCTAACTGATGTTTTATAATGATTCTCTAATTGTTTTGTAAAGGATCAATCTCTTATTCAAAGCCGCAAGAAAAAAAAAATTCCTTTAGTTAAATGTTCCATAGCTATTGTGCAACTCTACCTTTCCCGCAATAATATGAAAAACTACTTATTAATTGTTGTTTTATAATATGCATACTTAATAGATTTTTTTTCTCTATTTAAAAAAAAGTAAACATCTTTTTTTTTTTGGTAAATGTAGTAGTTAGTATGACAGAACTTACTTAACTTCAAAGCAAAATACAATTGTAAAAAAATATTTTTTTTAACAAAAAATCTTAAACCCTTTGCTTAAATGTGCTAAAAATATGGTAAATAGTCATCTCCCTTACTAAATAGCCCCCAGTGTTTGTTACTATTAATAGTGAATAGTTGTAAATATGGTGTATTTTTATGAAAAAACTCCTTGCATAATATAATTGATTTTAAAAATGAGATTTTTGGCTTTCAGAAAAGAAAAAAGTAGCCGTTGCATCAGAACTTTGAATGGACTAAAATACTATGATGTCGGATTTTCAATATCATTTCTAGTTTACAAAATCTAAACAGGGCAGACAGACAGACCACACAAAACTAATAAAGTCTTTTTTCCCTTTTGGGGGCCGCTAAAAACTAAAAGCAAATTCTTCTTCTTCAACTAATGGACAATAAAAATAGCTGTCTTCCTATGTATTACTACCCATAGTTAAGATTTTATTTTAAAATAAATTTGGTAACTTCATTCTCCTTTCTCTCTCTCTCTCTAAATATATATATAATATATAAGAGAGGGTGTTTCCAAATCAAATAAAAAGTCTTATGTTTCATGATGCTTAGGTTAAAAGAAAACAAAACGGGGGTTCCAGAGAGAGAGAGAGACAGATAGAAAAGGGCTGTAAAATTTCATTGCAACAGATACATTAATTCACAGGCTAAAAAAGGTATGTTATGTTGATAGTTAAAATGTGGACCATTTATTATAATTGAAAATAAAAAGAAAAAGGAGTGTTCTAGACATAATTACCAAAGCCTGGGAACAAATCAATTTGCATAGCCTGTGTGTGCTGCTAGTTATAGTATATATATTTATGCATCAGATAACATTGCACAGAAAAATATTTGTTAAAATTTAATAACTATAGTACTTTTCAATAACTAAAAAAAAAGCAGTTCAATCAATCATTTTAATTGCCTGAATTTAAATCCTTAAAAAATTATTATAATTATAAATTAAAAATTTCTTGCCTTAGACAATTAAATTACAGTTAAAAGAAACCCTTAGATTTTTGTAACTAATTATGAAAAAGATTTTTTGTTTGATTTTGTACAGTAATAATTCATCATTAAAAAACAATACATGCATTTATCAATAATTATTGAAAATGTCTATTAATATAAAAAACTATATAGGAAGAATAAAAATGAACAGGAACTATAGGAAGAAAGTTTTAGTATATTAAAATTATTATTCAAAACTTTTACTTAAATATAACAATTTATCATTAACCATTTCTAAATGCAATGAAATAACTAGGACATTTCGAATATATATAATTTTTTTGAGCTGTAGACTTTTTAGAGAACCAATACCTTTTGGTCATCAGTACTGGAGAAACAGTCATTTAACACCTCAAAGAAAAACTAAGCTTCAGACTTCAGATTTCCAGTTAATCACAGTACTGGCCCACCGGTCATCTAGATAGTATATAGGTATATATAGATGTAATGTATGCCTACTTTACATGACTATAGAAACTGAGTTACTGAGTATAAGTCTGATAGATCTAAATTAGGAATATATTGAATCAAGATCCAAGACGTCCAAGTTATTAGATTTAGTAGATCTAGATTATAGATAAATCTAGATCTATAGTGTGAAAATTTTAGTTTTTTCTATATATTGTTGTGGTGGCACAAATGGGGGTAGTGGTGTGAGTGTAGTCAGCGGACGGAAATAGCCCTAGGCCAGCGCTAGATGAGCGGTCAGCCGAGACGAGTGTCAACATGACGGTTCGAGAAGGATCAGTGTCGTGAACAGAGCTCAGGCGCATCACGAGAGTTGTAGTCATCTGACCACCCAAAAACGTCGAGCGGCGTTCTGTCCGGTTCTAGAAGGCCAGTAGGGACCCTATATAAAGAGCGGAGGTGTCGCAGTCAAGGCGTTTCACGAGAGAAGGTTCACGACAGGGGTTCAAAACACGGTCGACTACAGCACAGTTCAACGGTGCGGTTCTGTATGGAGCATTACAATGGTTCAGTGCGGAGTACTGTCAAGTACAGTTGAGACGACTGGTGTCTTGATCTTGGTCTGCGATCGATCCGACACAACGAGCCTAGTGTGTGAAGTCAGTCCTGAACTGTTGAACCCAGTGCAAGCCCAGAACGAGACGGAGAGGCCAGTGCAAGAGGTGATACTGTGTTATCGGAGAGATATTTGTACAGTGTACGTGTTGCCAATTGTACAGTATTGGCTGTTATTTATTCAACTATTAAAGTGTTGCGTTACTCTGGAGCCCTGAGTTGTCAAGTTCTTTACGTTGGTGGTGTATGGTGCAGTTTGCAGAGAGCCTGGATAGTGAGATTCGTAACAATATATCTAACTCAGTGATTCCCAAAATACAGCCCGCAGGCCAGATCCGGCCTGCGACTTGGTTTCAACCTGTCCGCCAAAGCGTCGGTCCAAAAAATTAAGTGGTTGAAAAGTGTATCTCTAATGGATTGGTACCATGGCTTTTAACTTTGTGCGTTTATGAGATGGGACTGAATGTAGAATCTACAAGGAAAAGTGAACGAATCTTTACTTGTTCGCGAAACATTATAGAAAGCCAACAAGTTTGTTCTATAAAGAAAAAGTGTGGCTGTTGTAAAAAAAAAAAAAGAACAAAATATAACAGGCATTCTTGGTTTGAGCCGCGAATAAAAGATTGTTAAACTACGGGTACTAGATCCACAGTTTTTTACTTTCTAAAAGTTTCAGGTTAATTTTATGTCATGTTTCTATCTTTTTGTTGATGTGGACCGCGACACTTGGGTTGGAAATTAAAATGGCCCGCAGGATGAGCAAGAATGGGCATCACTGATCTAACTAATAACTAATCATTACTAATGTTTTAAAAGCCCAGTCAGTAGAGATCCACTTCTTGTTAACAACCTTGTATTAACATGAAAAAGAGTCACATAAGGAAGCCTCAATATGCAGTTTTATTGCTAACTATTCTCTTTCTCTAAGCATTGCTCCTCATCTGGTTGTTCTTGCTTGCCTTGCTTAAGAACTCAGCAGAGATTCAACAGCTTTCACTCAATTGCTTTTCAAAGAATTCTTCGGTGGACTTCATGTTCAAAGTTTAATAAAAAGTTGTCCGAATAGTCAGTGTATTGCTCTGTTGAATGTACTACTTGCATTGACTAAACCAAATGGCATGTAGTTAAAGTGGAATAGTCCAAATGCAATAGTGAAAGCTGTGTATAGTTTACATTGTTCTTTCATTGGAATTTGGTAATATCCTCTTGAAAGATCTATTTTTGTAAAAAGTTTTGCTTCAGCAAACTGTGTCATGAGATCTTCTGGATTTGGCATAGGGTAAGAGTCTAGGCAAGTAATTTAGTTGAGTTGCCTAAAGTCTACACACATTCTAGGTGTTGTAGCATTGTGTCGTTTCACAAGTACGATAGGTGCTGCGTAGGGCGAATTTGAATGTTCAATTATGCCTTGTTGAAGTAATTGGTTGATTTCTTTTTGTAGAAAGTCTCTATAATGTATTGGGACTGGATATGGTCTTTGTTTTGTTGGTTTGTCACTAGTCAAATTGATCTCATGTTCAATAACTGATGTTTTGCCTGGAACGTCGGTAAAAATGGCTGAGTAATTCTTTAGTATCTCTGATACGTCTTGCTTTCTTTGACATGATAAATTGTTCAATTTTATGTCTTTCCATGATTCTGTTTGTGTTGATATTGGTTTCGGGAGTATGAGTTCTTGTGTATCATTTGAATCACTTTCTTGAAGAACAGTCAAACTTGTAATTGTGTCTTGCACTGTTTCATTTTCTTGTATTTCTTCATTATATTTATGTAGCATATTGATGTGATAGACTTTCTTTTTGTTGTTTATTTTAATTTCATAGTCTACATCTGTGATTTTCTTGGTAACTAAAAATGGTCCTTGCCACTGAATAAAAAATTTGTTCTTTTTATCTGGCAATAATAGTCTCACTTTATCTCCTGGTTCTGCTTTCGTTTACTCGTCTTTGGGTAGCTATGTTGGCTTTTGCTGTTTCTTGTTTAGCTATTTGACATGCTTGTATGACCATATTTCGAGTGTCTATGACATGTTGAAATGCTGTTTTTGTTGCTGTTGCATTCTGTCTTGGTGCCATTAATGATTCTTTTAGTGCTGCCATAGGTCCTCTCGGATTTGCGCCGTAGAGCATTTCAAATGGAGAAAAACCTGTAGTTTCTCGGTATGCAAAAAGTGCTGCTGGTATTAAAAGATCCCAATTTTGTGGGTTGTCATTGGCTATTTTTGCAGTTTGAAGGGGTGCTTGAGTGTGTCTACCTTTTGGTCCTTTCATTTGACAAATATGGCATGTACTGACGAACTTCTTCACAACTTTCGTTATGCTTGGCCATTAGAAATGTTGTAGAATTCTTTTCTTTGTTCTGGATACCGCCATATGTATCAGGTAGACCTGATGCTTTGGCTAGTTCTTCGAAACGCATCAGATAAGAATCAATATTGTCTTTAGATTCTTGGAAATTGGCCATTTTTGACATTTGTTTATATTTGTCAAAACCTGCAGACTTTTGTTGGGCATTCGCTGCTTCTTTTTGTGCCTGAGCTAATTGGATGTCTTTTTCTTTGATAAGGCGTTCTTCTTCTTTCATTAGGCGTTCATGTTCCATCTCTTCTTTTTGTTGTGCTAATACTTTCTTTTCATGTTCTTCAAGCTCTTGCTTTGCCCATTGTAGTCTTTCTGGTTTAGGCATAGCAAATTCTTTGGCCATCTCAAGAAAATCTTGTAGTGTTAACATTTTGGCTGCCATGTTAATTCAGTAGCAAGTAGTCTTGTACTTGTTAACTTGATAGTTGAATATAAATGATTGTCGTTACTCGAAAGTAGACTTGAATATACTTCAATTAAAATGTTCTTGGGTTATTTTTATTTAGAATATACACAATAGTTCAATGTTTCACCTTATAAATCGTTGTTATAAGATGATTATTGTAGATGATTATTGATAAGATGATTATCACTTGTTGGTGATAGTAAATAGTAGTTGCCGCTTGATTAGGCAATTTGAGAACAATTACTTGTCGCTAGTAAGTAAATATATAAGGCGATCTAAGTTGATAGATCAAGCCTGTAAAATGACGTAAGGTTGTACTGACCTTGTCATAAAGACATGTAGTAGACTTGAACGTGAAGTTTTCTTCGTAGTGAGAGGCTGAGTAGTGACGTAGAACTATCATCTGTAGTTCTAGTTTGTTGCAACACAACTGTCAAAGAGTTGTTTCGATAGTTGCAGGTTTGTTATCGTGGCAGACGTCAAAGGTTGCCAGATGAAAGTATTGATCCTGTAGTATCACGTTGATGAATAAATTCGTTGTACATACAGCCGTCGGAGGTGTCAATTTATGTCACGTGTTTATTATGTATGTTTATTTGACGTGAAGATCTTGATGCTATAAACTTGTGACATATGTGGGTTCGGAGGCCTTGATTATAGTTCAAACACTTTAACAAGTAATGAAGTAACAAAGTGCTGATATGTTTTCTTTAGTTTTAATTATTTAAAACTTGAACTTGAAACAATAAATGTATGTACAAAGATATATACAATGGATACAGGATTCAGTGAAAATGATCAATAAAATGAGTAAATATTTACTTTAAAAACTAGCGACTACTAAGTCTAACTTTTAAACGCTCTCTCCTGTCTCAAGCTAACACTCCGCCTTTTATATCTTTCTTTAGAATAAAGAACCGTGACATCTCAATACCCTTCCTTGACTCCCTGACCCCTTTACATTTAATTTTCCCCTCAATTGTTTCTGTAATTTAACCTACGGCAATTATGTCTCCCTGCTGTAGCCTTGAACCAAGTTTTAATCGGCGTCCTTCTGGCATTAAAGCGCGATTTGAGATAGGTACAATGTCCTCATTCTGTGAACAACGAGGTGTCACTAGGAACTGTTTTTGTAATTTAAGCTATGTTAATTTTGTTTCCCTGCTGTAGTCTTGAATTAATCAGCGTTTTTCTGGCATATAAGCGTGGGTACGCTGACCTGATTTGAGATAGGTACAATTTTGTAAACAATGAGGTGTCACTTGGGACGTGACATACTACACCTCATCCTCCATGACTGCAACCAGTTAGTCACAGCTATTTATTTGGTATTGACAACTAACCCTAATATCTAAGGGTCCTTCCTCCATCCGCCACCTGGGGATATGCTTAGTAGAAAGTGGTAGCTCCCCCAATACTACTTAACCATTCTCCTATTTTGTAACAATACAAGATGTTTCTGACCTAATTTTAACTGCACTTATTACATCTATGGGGCATGGTGGCTGAATGGTAAAGCACTCGCCTTTCAAACCAAAAGGTCTCAGGTTCCAATCCTAATGAAGACTGATGGTTACCTGTCATTAGCACATTTTTGCAATGCAAGAAAATAATAGGAAATGGCGTCGTTATATAAAATTAGCAATTCTTAGAGAACATAAGGTTCTAGGCTATTTAACAGTGCTATCTTGGCTTGTAACACTGTTTAACTTACAAGAATGTAAATCTAAATCTTTAACAGAAAAATAAAAATGCTTGGAAATAATTCTTTTAACAATATTTAAACTAAACTTATTGATATTATTATATCCCTATAATGAGAGTTCCCTTAGAAAGTGTGTTTGTGGGGGGAATATCTAAATATCAATATATTGATATGTTGTTTTTTTTTTTTTTAATAACCTTACTGAGATGTTTAAAAGTTGATAAGAGGACTGGATTTTTTAACATGTAATTTCAAATATGTTGACATCACTGTATAACTTATTTCTTACATTAAATTATCTCTTAAAATTGATTTTAACTATTTTAACCTAATTTTAGTTAAAAACAAATTTAAGAATAGGTAAGGAGACTAAATGTTATATCATGTTGACTTACCACTATTGTATTCCCTTTGATTAAGAGGCTTTTAAATAAGTAATTAAATTCTGAGAACAAAGATAGCATTCTAGATCTATAACCTGGAAGTTTATGTATAAAGTAGATAGTATCATATTCCTTGGTAATGTGATCAAGTAAATAGCATTAATATCTTAATAGAAACATATTATGCTAAATTAAGTTATTGAGACAAGACAAAATAATTTATAATTCCACAAAACGGGCTGACTATATGCATCATAAACTGAGCCAAGTGTTTTTAAATTTTTATTTTGGCTTATAGTTTCACTACTTTGAATTTTTAAAGTTATATTTCACTTTAACTATTTTCATTTATACCACCTCAATGACAAACTAAGTACTGTATCAGACTTTTATGAGCTATACAGGATTTGAATATAGGTGTCCCCAGCATCTACATCTCTCTTTTTTTTTTCCATCCATCATATATTTTATTGTGCATTATAGCATTTGTTTCTATAGGCATATTTGTTGGGACACTACTGTAGGTTTCCATAACAGACAAAAAATTGAACTAAAAATAACTTTTAAAAAGATGTTTAATAATGATTACTTTTGGTTCATTAAGAAGTATTTATTTAGATCAAGTTATACTGTTTAGTTTAAACTTCAATCTAAAAGATGTTTTTGTAACTTTTATTAAGAATTAAATGTAAAAAACATTATGAAATGATTTTTAAATTTGTCTTCTAATAACTGAGAATATATCTACCATCACAAATGTTATTAAAGCCCACATAGAGAAAGTTGTACCATGGATATCAATTACTAAATGCTCTTAGTTAATTATTGATTATTACCTTTAAAAATATCCTAAGAAATATAATAATGCTGAGCATTTGTTTGTAGGCTTACACCATGACAGATCTTAGAACTTCTTCTATTTCTCCTGATGATGATAATTTTGAAAGAGACCTACAAGAAATGTTAGAAGATGGACCTAATTTAAATGAAATCACTTCAAATGTTCAGGGTGGAACTCCCCAGTCTGTGTCAGCTACTTTTGTTGAAAAAGTTGGTCCTTTTTCAGCTGGAACAAGTTCTTCTGGAACCACATCAGCCAACAATTATGGTTCAGGACCTTCTGGAAGTAGACTCACTCGTTCCTATACACTTCCTCCAGGTTTGTCTATCAATTTTATTGAATATCTTTTCTAAAACTTAGTCATTCACATTTCAATGACAGTAGACTCGAAACTAGATTTTTATTTTCTCACACCATATCAAAACAAAACATTTAGATAATATGAACATGTGTTTAGACCCAACCTCTTTGTTTTGCTTGAGATGCTTTACCAACATCAATTCATTCAAATTATAATGATATACATGTTCATTTTATTCTTTTTGTTGTTGCTGATTTCTGTGGTTTTTTGTTTGTTTGTTTTTTTTGTTTCTAAATATGTTTAAATTTGAAACCAGGTAAATCAATGACAAGTGACCTTGCAGAATGACGGATAAAGCTTTACTCAGAGATTTTCTTTTTGTATTGAAATTCAAATATATTGAAATATGAAATTATTCCCTTTTTTTTTCAGCTACAAGCAATGTTCCTTTATCAAATTCAGGCAGTCACAGTTCGGGAAGAAGTCCAAATGGAGACTTTATACCAAAATCAGTCAGTCTGAATGCACAGAGTAAAATAGAAACTTTGAAAGAATGGAGTGTGAACACATTTAAAACAACAAAACAATTTATTTCTGAACGAATTGGAAAAGCTACAAAAACTGTGGATGTGGAGATGGAAACCAGTATAGAAGCTCTCAGAGAAACACAAAGAAAATATGCTAATATTCTTAGATTAGCAAGAGCAATGACTTCCCATTTTTATAATGTTGTTCAGACTCAGAAAGCTCTTGGAGAAGGTTTTTCAGAGTTGGCCCAAAAATCTCCAGAATTACAAGAAGAATTCATTTATAATTGTGAAACGCAAAGAACTCTGGTTAAAAATGGTGAAATATTGTTAGGTGAGTTGTTGTTTTTTTTCGCTACAGTTTTTTGTAAATTTTTTTTTACTATAATACAATGCATTTGATTCACAATAATTTTTTTTTCTTTAAACAATACGAGAACTAAAAGAAATAGCATTTTTTTAGCTGCCCACGAAAGGGGAAAAGACGCTATTAGTTTTGTGTGGCCTGTCCTTCCCGTTTAGATCTGGTAAACTCAGTGATGGGAATTTTCCGAAAATTTTCAGAATTCCAAAAATTTCTTCTGATCCGATTTTCTAAAAAAAAAATCTGAAATTTGCCCCACATTTAAAGAAAAAAATCCGAATTTTTTTTTTTCAGTTTTTTTTTTTTTAATGAAAAAAAAATCAGAATTTATTATTTTTCCATTTACGGAAGAATGCGAAATAAGATTTGATTTGTTTTGGGCATGTGCACATCTGGTCTTTTGACACAGTTAAAGTTCTACTTTTTTTAAATCTTGTGTTATCGTATTGTCTTATAAGTCTAGATTTAGATCTAGATCTATCATCTAGGTCTAGAGTGGTTTCTTTAATTAGGTACTTCAATAAACTGACCTAGATCCATTTTTTTTTTCTCCCAAAAAATGGCTGAAAAGTGTGTCAGCACATTTTACCCTTTTTTTAGGATTGGTCATTTCCATCAAAGTTTTAGCATATTGTATTTGATTTGAGGACTAATTATGATTACTTTTTGTAAACATAAGATATCAGAGATCATTTTTATTTGCTTTTGAAGCCAATCTGTTAAATTTTTCTTAACAAAAGTTTATGTGAAAGTTGACATTTTTACAACTTTTTTCCTATAAAAGTTACAACAATGCTGTTTGCTACAATAAATTATCATATTATGAAATGTGTATATTTCAAATTTCATTAAATTCACTTTAAAGATATTTGATATTAAAATTAACAAAGACAAAGAAGGGTAAAATTTTCTTTTTTAAATAAAATAAAAGTGTTTATGGTTACAACAATCTCACTAATTCTATTGAATTTAGCATGTTAATATATATATGTGTGTTAAGTTTGAACTTTGTAGCTTGGCGCACTCTTTAGATATTAATTTTCAAAGTTGATGGTTAAAATCTATTTTTAGTAACAACCAACACTGTGATTTACTGGAAATGGTCAATTTCTGTCTATCACGAGCTATTTTTAGAAGCACACATAGGAATTTTTCATTTAGTTTAACTTTTATAGTGTTTGAATGCTAGATTATGGAGAGGGAATGTGTCTTTATTATAATGACTTTGTAATCTGCAAATTTTAAAGTAAAAGTTTAATTACTTTAAAAAATAATATTAAATATTACAATTTTTTTTTCATATTTTTTAGCTCAGCAAACTTATAATTAATTTTTTTTTCTGTGTGTTGTTTTTTTCTATTAATATACTCATGTAAATTAATAGTTAATAAATGAGTACATTATATTTTTAAAATGATGAGCTATTATTGCACAAAAATTCATGTAAAAAATCTTTTAATAACTTCTATAAAATCGCAAGGTTTCTTTTTTATTTTATTGTCCAAAGCAAGAAATTTTTCATTTACAATCTAATTTTTAAAGCATTTAAATTAAGGCATTTTAAAATGATTAATTGCCAGTGCTCTACAAAAAGGTTAAAACTGTTTTTTTATGAAGTTTATGAAACTTATAATCATTAAATTTTAGGAAATATTTTTCTGCGCAGTGCTATTTTCATTTATAATTTATAAGAATTATCTATCTGATGCATATAAAAAGCTATTTAAATACAGTAGAATTATAATTAAACAAAATAAAACACAATACAGATCTCTGATTTGTTTTATTTGTGATTTTTGGGCTCATATATGATGACAAAATCACATATATTTTTATTTTTTGTCGAAGGCTTTTTTATATATTAATTAACTTTTTTTCAAAGATTTTATTGCTTGGTCTTATTTTTTAAATTTATTTTAACAGAATACTGGTTAATGTAAAAGAGTGTGAAGTTTCAACCCCATATCTTTAAGACTTTTTATAATACAGTTAATTTAAGTTCAACTGTCAGTTGTTTCGGTCACAGATTTTTTTTTTATTTACAAAGGCTACAGAAGGCTAATTTTTGGCCACTAAAAATTTAATAACTTCCCTCACAATTAACTCAGCAATATAAAATTGGTATCATTGGAAAGCATTTCTCAAGCTCTGTCTAACTACATAGGTTCCATTGCATTGTGATCATTTTGAAATTTTTTTCGAAGTACCTACTTTAATTTGAATACTTTTGATCTAGATTATTTAGATCTAGAGCGTCTAGACTTCAACACGAATCAATGGGCTCAATGGCTGCTTGCCAGCTTTTGAAAAGTGAAAACTATCAGTTGAGTCGTTGAGAGCATCATAATGCCCAGCCGCTTTTTGCTCTGTTGTTACGATGGCCCCCTAGATTTTTAAAATTAGAACCCTGCCTGACTTCCATGTGTTCAAATGGGATTAGATTTAGACATCTAGATCTATTATAAGATCTAGGTCTAGTATTAGAGACATAGTAAGGATGTATACATAGTGACATAGTGTGTTACTGAGTCTGAGTATAAGTCTGATAGAATATAATAGATATAGATACAAAATAGATAATAATAGTAATATATTGGTTCTAGATCCAGGTTATTAGATTTAAGTAGATCTAGATTATAATATTATAGAATCTATAGATCTAGATTTCTAGATCTATGTTAAATTACACACAAACACTTACTTTTGGTTTGAGAATTCTAGTATCACTTTTCTAACACCCTCCCTCTACCAAGTCACTTCCTCTTAAAAAAAATAATTCTACAAGCAGTCACTGACTTTTCCACTTCTTAATTCAGTAGGGAAGTATTTCATAAGCTTTATGTAGGGAGAGTGTTGGCTGAGTGGTAAAGCACTTAGCTTCTAAACTGAAAGGTCTTGGGTTCAAAACTCTGATTTCAGAGTTTTAGGATGTTCCTGAGTCCACCCAATTCTAATGGGTACCTGACATTAGTTGGTTAAAGCAAAGGAAGTTATGGTTAAGGCCATATGACACCCTCACTAGGTCTGAAAATGTAGCTTTGTTACTTTTTGGTCATAGCCCTTTTTCATTATCACTCTGGTGTTGTAATGCTCACTTGCCCTATGAGTTTTTTGTTGTTTTTTTACCTTTACCCTCAGCACAAAAAGTAATAGCTATACCTACATTTTATTTTGTTTTTTAAAACGTTTTACACACAACAATAAGTCTTCAGTCAATGTCAGCTTTATAAAAACTAGAAACTGTCCCAATTTAAATTTGGCATTTTTTCTCCCACTAGTTGTCCTGTATACACAGTTCACATTTTCTTTTGTTCAGTGCAAGTGAGAGAATTCGTGGATAAGTCAGTCAGGGCTTTTGCGCTTATATATAAGTAGCTGTATTTATTTAGGTTATTTTTTGCTTATTTTATTATTTGTCAGATTCATTTGGAAAGAAAAAAAATGTGTCTTCTCTTGTAAAACTAAATACTACAAGTTAGACCTAATCAATATATAAATTAAGTAATTGAAGTATAATTAAGGATAATAATAAATATAGTGGAATTGCCACTTTAGATAGTAGCTATATGCTTGCTTACAGAGATAAGCAAAAACAAGAAAAAAGAAATTCAATTGGATTATTTTACTTAATTACTGAATTCTCTTAATAGCGACAAACATTTGCATACAACCTTTTTTCATGTTCATTTTTCAAGGAAAAAGTTTTTAAGTATGGTTTAGTGAATACTGTAAGAAGTGTTAGAATGTAAAAGTAAATGTCATTTATTCTTTATTTTATTTGAAAAGAAATCAGGATTATTATCATTATTGAATCCTATTTTAAAAAATTGATGTTCATTAAAAGAAAATTATTAGGTTTTAATGTTTTCATATGTTAAGGTTTTCATTCATTTTATTAGAGATTTTAAATCAGTCTTCAGATGAAATTTTTCTATATTGAAAACCATAGAAAAGAAACATCTGTTTTATAAATTGGTCCTAGCATATGGAATAACACAGGAAATATGGAACCTGGACACATGTCTCAAAAACCGTTAACGATTTTCCTTAAAATTTGGCAGTTGGTGTTTTTGTATATCATTGGGAAAAGAATTAATATAGCTTCTTAGCCATACTGGGAAAACTCTAGTTTGATTGTAGTAATTTTTCAAAGTAAAAAAAAATAAATTTTTATTTCGTTAGAGAGCGAGAAAATATTTATTTTGAATGGACTATACGTTTTCAGGTATTTCTGCATGTAGGCATTATATTATTCAAGAGTTTAATATATTAATGTTCAGGAACATTTTGCACATTGTCTTCTAAATCTTGCTCTTTCTTTAAAATCTAACATTCATTAGATATTAAGAGAAAAATAATCACTCTGTAAGTTGTATAATGTAGGTATTGTCCACATTTTTTTCTTCTTTATCCTTGTGTCCATATATTTTGTTAGGTTGTTTTTTTTGTGTTTTTTTTTTTTGCACTTCAGTTCTTCTTATTATTACTTATGTGTCTTGAAATTTAGTAAGTTATCAATGTCATTTTTCATGATATGTTTTTTTTTTAATGGATTGTCTCGTTTTCCTTAGAAATTGTAGAACAATTCATAATTTAATATCTTTTAAGTTTATTTATCTTAGTAAGATTTGTCAAAAGTTCTTTCTTTTCATTTCTGATGCATTATTATTTCCAGGTGCATTAAATTTCTTCACTTCATCAGTTAACACCTTATGCCATAAAACCATGGAAGACACATTGCTAACAGTAAAACATTATGAAATGGCAAGGTATTTCTTTTTTATTTATTAATTTGTTTTTGAAATAGTCTTTCTTGTCAAAGTGTTTCTTCTAATTTCAAAGGTTTTTATGTGTTTTCTCTTGTGTATTTGGCAATCATTTTTGTTTGTAAGGTTGCAGTTTGATGCATATAGAGCAGATTATGAGAGTCTTGAAAGTGGACCAAGAGAGGCAGCAACACAGTTAAAACTTGAGGAAACGAAGAGAAAATATGAGGAACACAAGGTTAAGTTTGACAGACTTCGTAGTGATGTCCAGATCAAGCTCAGATTTCTGGATGAAAACAGAGTAAGCAATATTAATTTTACAACTTTCAATGACGTTCAATCACATACTGTTAGCCCAGCTTCTATATTAGAAATAAGTTCAATGACTAATTAAGATTATCTGTCTGAACAAAAATCTTTAAAATGTTCTTAGTGATTGTATCGGGTGCCAAAGCTTTCATTGTTAACTCTACAAAGAATGATCTTAAAGAAAGAAATCTGAATTTTTTCATAATATGAAAAAATATTTCCAGTGTCTGCATACCTTATCAAGAAATTGCCTATAAACACAACTACTTTTATATAATTAAATGTCACTGATCAGCCAAGCAAACCATTACATCTGGTTGACATTTTATTTCACTTCTAACAAAAAGCTCCCTTCTTTTGAATGAATTTTCTGTTATTGCTATTATTGAACCATGAATAAACATAAAATCATTGCCAAGTGACAAGAATGGCATCATTCGAACATATTTTAGAAAAATATTTGGCAAATAGTAAAGGTGTAAATATTGTGACAAATGTACAGAATGTTTTATTTAACTTTATGCTGTGTTAATTTTTAGGATTGCAGCATTTCGTGTATATTATATGCTTGAATGATTTTAGTCTTTTGGGTATATTTCTTTATATATATAGGAAAATACTCATTTGCCCCTCAAAATACACATATCCAGCTCAGGGAATACACATTTCCATTTTGGCATGTAGGCATCTCTGGTGATAGTTTAAAATCATAGTTTATCTTGGAAAGTCTTTGCAAGTTTGGTAATAGCCCCATTTCTGCCCTTGTTTCATGAGATTATTACTATTCCCATTTGAGCTTATAAGCTGCTTATGTGTTGACACATTTCTGACAACCATAACAGGATTCAGTTTGAAAAATGTCAAATGTCTAAAAAATCATGTATGTATTTAGTACATCCAGGCCAGCAAAAAAAAGATTTATTTTTTTTCCAAATAAGTCTTGTGATTTATTGGAACTGTGTGCTACTCTGATTGTAATTTCTTGGCAATAGAATGTGACTATTTGGATGAAAGCAAGTTATCCAGGTCTGCTTGCACTAATGTTTTTACAAACTGCATCAAGGAATATGTGTCATCAACACATTACAATTGTCTTCAACATGAAGTTCTTTATTGTGTGACTTTAAAAAGAAATAAATTATTAGCTTATTAAACTATGACAAAAAAATGTCAGTATTAAACAAATAATTTGTTGGGAAATTGCAAACCATGTTTAATAAAGAGTTCTATTTTGCTTTTTGTTTTCTTGACTTTGCACAGACACTGTATTTGTACACAAATCTTATTTGTTTTGGTCTACAGATCAAAGTAATGCACAAGCAGCTGCTTTTGTTCCATAATGCTGTCTCTGCATACTTCAGTGGTAATGCATCAGCACTAGAGGCAACACTTAAGCAATTCAATATACAGTTGAAAAGACCCAATGCAGAAAAGCCATCATGGATTGAGTCATAGAAGTCAACTGATAATTGCTAAAATAATTTGTTTTTGTTCCCTAAAATATATAGATATATAAAAAAGTGGCTGTTGATGAGAATAATTAATTAGTTGATTGTTTTTTGTTTGTTTTTTGTGGGGGGTGAAGGAGGGGATGAAAGGTCACTACAGTTTCATAATTTTTGAACACAAGATTTATATTTCTGGATTAAGGGCCCTATATGATTGTTTCAACAAGAACATTTTCATGTGTTTAATAATATATTTTAAAAAGCTGTAATGTCTGAATGAAAAAAACACATGCCAATAAAAATAATGAATCTTAAGTTTAAATGCCATTAAGGTCTGAGATTTTTACTTAAATGTATTCTAGGACATCCTTAACCTAACCAACTCTTAATATCTATCTGAATTTTATTAGGGATGTATAATAAGGTTAGTGAGGGCTGGTTGCTGCCAGACATTTATGACCTTAATATACATGCAGAAAATCATCCACAACCCACATTGGGTACTGGGATAACTTTATTTTTTTTTTTAACTTTAAATCAACAAATAGAAATTATTTTGATGGCTTTTCTTAATATGCTTTAAAAGTTTTATCCCTTCAAAGGAGAATAAATACTTGATTTTAATACATTAATTATTTTTGCATTAAAAGTTTTGGAGAGTGTTAGAAATTTAAATACATTTTTTTTTTTTATTGTAAAATGTTCAGCTATAAAAAAAATTCCAATGCATTAAAAAAAATTTTTAATTGAATATCAAAAATAATATATTTTGTTTCTACATTGTATGATTTGAGTCTAAATTTTAGAGGCCCTTTTTAAGCACTGAAGAGTGTAACTAAATTTCAGAAATAAAAAAAAAATTTTAAAGTCTGACTATTGTAGGTCGGGCCTAGCTCCAAAAGATATTGCTTCCCTTGATCTGTGTATATTTATACTATTATTATGACTATATATATTTTGATTTGATTATAAAATGCGTTGTTATTTGTGTATTTTAATTTATTTTTATTCATATAAAATTGGGGAAATATTTTACTTGTAAATAAAACGATATTTTTATTTATGCTTTGTAATGTTTTTATATTTCAAAACTAAAAGTTTTTAATCTTAAAATCTGGTATAGAATTGTCCAACCTTCTTTCGCCATCTACAATTTTGTTTAGTGAAGTTCAATAACTTTAGGCAATTTACATTGAACAAAAATATAACTAAAGTTTAGTACTGAAAATCAGACCACATGCATCACTATCATTATGGGCAAAAATAAAAATACAGAAATATGCCTATTTTAACATCACTGTGCGCTTTAGGATAGTATCAACATAACATGAGTTATAGGCATACCAACAGAACACAGCAATGTGCTTCATTAAACCCCACCCCATTCCAATCATCCTTTTCCTGATCTTCCAGACTGTCAAATGTTTTGTTGCAGTTCAATGGCACATCCTAATATTTTTCTTTTAGAATTACAACATGTCTTGATCCTAATGTTCATCACTTAGATCTAATGTTAAAAAATTATGTGAATAAAAAAACATTTGACAACTTGAACAGCTGTAAGATGTTGACTTGTACACAAAATTGGCTGAAGTTAGGACAACTTTGACCATTACGTTATCAAGATAATGAACCTAAGAAGTCTTCTTATTTTTGAACTCTGCCCATTTTTTTTTTTTTTTAGAAGGATCATTAGTTGGTGCTGAGGTATTCTGTGCCACTGCTTTCATCATATTGGTAGGGAATTTATCTGAAAAGTACAACTAGTATATTTTAAAATGTTAAAACTAATGCAGATTAATTTAGGCTGAATTGAACCAATGATTAATGTAAACATTTCCGTAATTATCTTGGATTAAAAAAAAATATATTGAAAATCAAATGTCTATATGAAATTCATCACATGAGAAAAAAGAAATTGCTTCAGCAATTATTAAAATACCAAACTTAATCCACTGCTCAAAGGATATGCTAGTGATATTAAGACAATTATAAACAATGGCAGAGATCTTAAAATGCTCTAGACTAATGTATACTACCTGAATGACAAATTATTTTGTTTGTGTTCATTCATGATGTTATTGAAAAGAATATGTTTTTATCATTACAATGTGTTAAGGAGGCTCCTTCTGAAAGTTTCTCTCAATACACATATGTACAATGTAGTATCAAAATCTTGTCGTGCATACAATCAATTTGGCTGCTTATTTAGCCATATTTAATCAAGTAAATACTGAGGATGTAAACTGTCCTGTCTTATAATAGACATTTTCTTGCTAAGCTATCAAGAAAATAATGTAGTAGCAAAAAGCAAAGTAAGGGTAAAGTTGTTGTTTTTTTAAATTTCTAGTCAATGGTTTGTACTTTCAAAGTCTTTCAACAGAACTTTGTGAGGAACTGAAACCCAAGTTTTTATTATATTTGTCATATGAGTTATTGAAACAAATAATATGCTAGTGGTAGTGTCAAAGTATACATGAGAACAAAGCCTTCCTTATAGCTTGTTATCATTGTACTTTTATTTCTCCCCCCCCCCCCCCTTTTTTTTTTTGGTTTCCAAGAAACAATTTTTAAAACATACATGCATGTATAGATAGAAATGTATCTGATTCATCAGACAATATGTAAGCAGATTGAATTCAAGCATACTCAATCTTGCAGTAAATCTCTATGCTGCTTTTTTATGATTTTTCTAAAACATATTTAACTTTGAATGGCTATTCTGTCTATGCTGTTCAAAAGCACAGGCCCAGCATTTTATCACCAGTGTAAACATTTGCTTTCAATCACGCAAACATGTAAACTAACATTATGTCAATGGTAAGCATTATTAGTTTGTTTTGTTTTACATGATTCAAAGGTTCTGTCAGAATTGAAGATTTGTTATGTCGTAGCCCAAGCCTCCCACAGGAGGGTGGGGGATGGCAGCATGAAGAGTTTAACCCAGGACCATCGAAACAAGTCCATTTCACATACCTTATGACCAGGCAGCCATCCAGTTAAACTTTTTAATGATCTTACAAGCTTTTTGCTACTACCACAAAAGTCCCTTTTTTCTTTTGTAAGAAACGAAACTACCATTAATGTAATGTATTTATTGATTTTTTTTCCATGTACAATTGTTATCAAAACATTTTTCTAAGTTTAACATGAAATGTCATGATTTTGTAACCACATTAAGCATGATCATGAAATAATGTTCAAATTAAGAGTAACCACACTAAGCGTAATCTACTATATATTTGAAAGTTACCACTGACTCATTGATCAAGAAATCTCTTAAACTGTCATACAGATACGCTTGAAATTTCTTACACAAGTTTCTTTTGCCTCCTAAGAACCAGTTTTGACCGATTCACAACCTGGCGACCTGCATTTGCAAAAAAAAGGCAAGATTTATATCAACCATTTTTGGTATTTCCCCAAAAGGCTGCAGTCTATATATAAGGCATTAAAAAAATATCACACACATTTTATATTTTTAAAGCAATTTGTTTGTTTTCTTCTTTCCTAAGTCTGCTTATTTTATTGACTAGCCCAGTATGCCTTATGTCATTTATGTCATTCACAGCTAAAAAGTTTGGTTGGGGGAATCTTCATAATGTGGTCTGTTGATTGAAATTTAAAAAAAATGAGGGGATGTTCTGCCTTAAAAACAATATAAAGCCTGGTAACAATAAATTGGTTTAGGCTGAGTGTACTGCTTTTCATGAAATAAAGTTCAAATTAAGAGTAACCACATTATGCGTAATCATGAAATAAATAAAGTTCGTAACAATGTCTCTCTTTACAAACTTGAACACTCGCCCTTCCTCTCCAATCTTATTCCATTCACCTTTTTTTTTGTCTGTACCATGATATCCACCAACTGTACTTACATACTTTTAGCCTGTCTATACCACGACATCCACCAACTGCATTGACATACTTTTAGCCTGTCTATACCATGACATCCACCAACTGCACTGACATAAGTTTAGCCTGTCTATACCATGACATCCACCAACTGTACTGACACAAGTTTAGCCTGTCTATACCATGACATCCACCAACTGTACTGACACAAGTTTAGCCTGTCTATACCATGACATCCACCAACTGTACTGACACAAGTTTAGCCTGTCTATACCATGACATCCACCAAATGCACTGACACAAGTTTAGCCTGTCTATACCATGACATCCACCAACTGTACTGACACAAGTTTAGCCTGTCTATACCATGACATCCACCAACTGCACTGACACAAGTTTAGCCTGTCTATACCATGACATCCACCAACTGTACTGACATACTTTTAGCCTGTCTATACCATGACATCCACCAACTGCACTGACATACGTTTAGCCTGTCTATACCATGACATCCACCAACTGCACTGACATACGTTTCGCCTGTCTATACCATGACATCCACCAACTGCACTGACACAAGTTTAGCCTGTCTATACCATGACATCCACCATCTGTACTGACATACTTTTAGCCTGTCTATACCATGACATCCACCAACTGTACTGACACAAGTTTAGCCTGTCTATATCATGACATCCACCAACTGTACTGACACAAGTTTAGCCTGTCTATACCATGACATCCACCAACTGTACTGACACAAGTTTAGCCTGTCTATACCATGACATCAACCAACTGTACTGACACAAGTTTAGCCTGTCTATACCATGACATCCACCAACTGCACTGACATAAGTTTAGCCTGTCTATACCATGACATCCACCAACTGTACTGACACAAGTTTAGCCTGTCTATACCATGACATCCACCAACTGCACTGACACAAGTTTAGCCTGTCTATTCCATGACATCCAATAACTGTACTGACATAAGTTTAGCCTGTCTATACCATGACATCCACCAACTGTACTGACATAAGTTTAGCCTGTCTATACCATGACATCCACTAACTGCACTGACCTAAGTTTAGCCTGTCTATACCATGACATCCACCAACTGCACTGACATACGTTTAGCCTGTCTATACCATGACATCCACCAACTGCACTGACATACGTTTAGCCTGTCTATACCATGACATCCACCAACTGCACTGACACAAGTTTAGCCTGTCTATACCATGACATCCACCAACTGCACTGAAATAAGTTAAGCCTGTCTTTACCTTGACATCCACCAACTGCACTGACACAAGTTTAGCCTGTCTATACCATGACATCCACCAACTGTACTGACATACTTTTAGCCTGTCTATACCATGACATCCACCAACTGTACTGACATAAGTTTAGCCTGTCTATACCATGACATCCACCAACTGTACTGACACAAGTTTAGCCTGTCTATACCATGACATCCACCAACTGCACTGACATACGTTTAGCCTGTCTATACCATGACATCCACCAACTGCACTGACATACGTTTAGCCTGTCTATACCATGACATCCACCAACTGCACTGACACAAGTTTAGCCTGTCTATACCATGACATCCACCAACTGCACTGAAATAAGTTAAGCCTGTCTTTACCTTGACATCCACCAACTGCACTGACACAAGTTTAGCCTGTCTATACCATGACATCCACCAACTGTACTGACATACTTTTAGCCTGTCTATACCATGACATCCACCAACTGTACTGACATAAGTTTAGCCTGTCTATACCATGACATCCACCAACTGTACTGACACAAGTTTAGCCTGTCTATACCATGGCATCCACCAACTGTACTGACACAAGTTTAGCCTGTCTATACCATGACATCCACCAACTGCACTGACACAAGTTTAGCCTGTCTATACCATGACATCCACCAACTGTACTGACATACGTTTAGCCTGTCTATACCATGACATCCACCAACTGCACTGACACAAGTTTAGCCTGTCTATACCATGACATCCATCAACTGCACTGAAATATGTTAAGCCTGTCTTTACCTTGACATCCACCAACTGCACTGACACAAGTTTAGCCTGTCTATACCATGACATCCACCAACTGCACTGACATACGTTTAGCCTGTCTATACCATGACATCCACCAACTGCACTGACATACGTTTAGCCTGTCTATACCTTGACATCCACCAACTGCACTGACATACGTTTAGCCTGTCTATACCATAACATCCACCAACTGTACCGACTTAAGTTTAGACTGTCTATACCATGACATCCACCAACTGTACTGACACAAGTTTAGCCTGTCTATACCATGACATCCACCAACTGCACTGACATAAGTTTAGCCTGTCTATTCCATGACATCCACCAACTGTACTGACATAAGTTTAGCCTGTCTATACCATGACATCCACCATCTGCACTGACATACGTTTAGCCTGTCTATACCATGACATCCACCAACTGCACTGACATACGTTTAGCCTGTCTATACCATGACATCCACCAACTGCACTGACATACGTTTAGCCTGTCTATACCATGACATCCATCAACTGCACTGACATACGTTTAGCCTGTCTATACCATAACATCCACTAACTGTACTGACATAAGTTTAGCCTGTCTATACCATGACATCCACCAACTGTACCGACTTAAGTTTAGACTGTCTATACCATGACATCCACTAACTGTACTGACATAAGTTTAGCCTGTCTATACCATGACATCCACTAACTGCACTGACATAAGTTTAGCCTGTCTTTACCATGACATCCACCAACTGCACTGACATAAGTTTAGCTTGTCCATACCATGACATATACTAACTTTACTGACCTAAGTTTAGCCTGTCTATACCATGACATCCACCAACTGCACTGACATACGTGTAGCCTGTCTATTCCATGACATCCACTCACTGTACTGACATAAGTTTAGCCTGTCTATACCATGACATCCACCAACTGTACTGACATAAGTTTAGCCTGTCTATACCATGACATCCACTAACTGCACTGACCTAAGTTTAGCCTGTATACCATGACATCCACCAACTGCACTGACCTAAGTTTAGCCTGTCTATACCATGACATCCACCAACTGCACTGACATACGTTTAGCCTGTCTATACCATGACATCCACCAACTGCACTGACATACGTTTAGCCTGTCTATACCATGACATCCATCAACTGCACTGACATACGTTTAGCCTGTCTATACCTTGACATCCACCAACTGCACTGACATACGTTTAGCCTGTCTATACCATAACATCCACTAACTGTACTGACATAAGTTTAGCCTGTCTATACCATGACATCCACCAACTGTACCGACTTAAGTTTAGACTGTCTATACCATGACATCCACCAACTGTACTGACACAAGTTTAGCCTGTCTATACCATGACATCCACCAACTGCACTGACATAAGTTTAGCCTGTCTATTCCATGACATCCACCAACTGTACTGACATAAGTTTAGCCTGTCTATACCATGACATCCACCATCTGCACTGACATACGTTTAGCCTGTCTATACCATGACATCCACCAACTGCACTGACATACGTTTAGCCTGTCTATACCATGACATCCACCAACTGCACTGACATACGTTTAGCCTGTCTATACCATGACATCCATCAACTGCACTGACATACGTTTAGCCTGTCTATACCATAACATCCACTAACTGTACTGACATAAGTTTAGCCTGTCTATACCATGACATCCACCAACTGTACTGACACAAGTTTAGCCTGTCTATACCATGGCATCCACCAACTGTACTGACACAAGTTTAGCCTGTCTATACCATGACATCCACCAACTGCACTGACACAAGTTTAGCCTGTCTATACCATGACATCCACCAACTGTACTGACATACGTTTAGCCTGTCTATACCATGACATCCACCAACTGCACTGACACAAGTTTAGCCTGTCTATACCATGACATCCACCAACTGCACTGAAATAAGTTAAGCCTGTCTTTACCTTGACATCCACCAACTGCACTGACACAAGTTTAGCCTGTCTATACCATGACATCCACCAACTGTACTGACATACTTTTAGCCTGTCTATACCATGACATCCACCAACTGTACTGACACAAGTTTAGCCTGTCTATACCATGACATCAACCAACTGTACTGACACAAGTTTAGCCTGTCTATACCATGACATCCACCAACTGCACTGACATAAGTTTAGCCTGTCTATACCATGACATCCACCAACTGCACTGACACAAGTTTAGCCTGTCTATACCATGACATCCACCAACTGTACTGACACAAGTTTAGCCTGTCTATACCATGACATCCACCAACTGCACTGACACAAGTTTAGCCTGTCTATTCCATGACATCCACTAACTGTACTGACATAAGTTTAGCCTGTCTATACCATGACATCCACCAACTGTACTGACATAAGTTTATCCTGTCTATACCATGACATCCACCATCTGCACTGACATACGTTTAGTCTGTCTATACCATGACATCCACCAACTGCACTGACATACGTTTAGCCTGTCTATACCATGACATCCACCAACTGCACTGACATACGTTTAGCCTGTCTATACCATGACATCCATCAACTGCACTGACATACGTTTAGCCTGTCTATACCTTGACATACGTTTAGCCTGTCTATACCATAACATCCACTAACTGTACTGACATAAGTTTAGCCTGTCTATACCATGACATCCACCAACTGTACCGACTTAAGTTTAGACTGTCTATACCATGACATCCACCAACTGTACTGACACAAGTTTAGCCTGTCTATACCATGACATCCACCAACTGCACTGACATAAGTTTAGCCTGTCTATTCCATGACATCCACCAACTGTACTGACATAAGTTTAGCCTGTCTATACCATGACATCCACCATCTGCACTGACATACGTTTAGCCTGTCTATACCATGACATCCACCAACTGCACTGACATACGTTTAGCCTGTCTATACCATGACATCCACCAACTGCATTGACATACGTTTAGCCTGTCTATACCATGACATCCATCAACTGCACTGACATACGTTTAGCCTGTCTATACCATAACATCCACTAACTGTACTGACATAAGTTTAGCCTGTCTATACCATGACATCCACCAACTGTACCGACTTAAGTTTAGACTGTCTATACCATGACATCCACTAACTGTACTGACATAAGTTTAGCCTGTCTATACCATGACATCCACTAACTGCACTGACATAAGTTTAGCCTGTCTATACCATGACATCCACCAACTGCACTGACATAAGTTTAGCCTGTCCATACCATGACATATACTAACTTTACTGACCTAAGTTTAGCCTGTCTATACCATGACATCCACCAACTGCACTGACATACGTGTAGCCTGTCTATTCCATGACATCCACTCACTGTACTGACACAAGTTTAGCCTGTCTATACCATGACATCCACCAACTGTACTGACATAAGTTTAGCCTGTCTATACCATGACATCCACTAACTGCACTGACCTAAGTTTAGCCTGTATACCATGACATCCACCAACTGCACTGACCTAAGTTTAGCCTGTCTATACCATGACATCCACCAACTGCACTGACACAAGTTTAGCCTGTCTATACCATGACATATACTAACTTTACTGACCTAAGTTTAGCCTGTCTATACCATGACATCCACCAACTGCACTGACCTAAGTTTAGCCTGTTATAATTACATAGAACTATGTAACAAATGTTTAATGCATTGACGTCTCGGAAGGCAGAAGGTTGGACAATTCCATTGATATGGTCATAGAAGAACAATCTTATTTTGTTTACATTTGTTTGTCAGTTTTATTTTTGTTTGTTTTTTAAAGACTCACATTACCATTAGACTGTTACAAAACAACTAAATCAGCCATAGTGGATGTAGTCTTTTCAAAGCTAGGAGAATTTTTAAAAAAATATCTATACATTTCTTAAATTTTTCAGGTGAAGGCTTACTAAAAAGAGTGTGTTTTAATGTTTCTTTGTTGTTCAATGTTTATCATTTTAAGGCAGAACAATGTTCAGTTTAATGCCTCTTCTGCAATACATTTTTATGTGAGTTATTTCATTGTATTTTATGTAGTTTTAAATGCAGTCAGATTTTAGTTCATAAAAAAAAATTACTACAATTAAGATTCTTGGACTTGTTCATTCTACTTGCTTATTTCTTTTGTTATTAATTTATGAAATGTGCTTTTTTTTCTGCATAATCTTTGACACATTTTGCTAATAGTACATCTAGATTTGTAGTTGTCAGGTGACAAGAGAGATTTTGTTTTTAGATTTTTATGAATATTTTTAAAATGACATTTCATCAATTTGTAAGTATTTTGGTTATTTCAATTAAAGTCTTTTAGAGACTAGATAGTAGATATCTGACATGTGTTAAGAGACTAGATATCTGACATGTGTTAAGAGACTAGATATCTGACATGTGTTAAGAGACTAGATATCTGACATGTGTTAAGAGACTAGATATCTGACATGTGTTAAGAGACTAGATATCTGACATGTGTTAAGAGACTAGATATCTGACATGTGTAAGAGACTAGATATCTGACATGTGTAAGAGACTAGATATCTGACATGTGTTAAGAGACTAGATATCTGACATGTGTTAAGAGACTAGATATCTGACATGTGTTAAGAGACTAGATATCTGACATGTGTTAAGAGACTAGATATCTGACATGTGTTAAGAGACTAGATATCTGACATGTGTTAAGAGACTAGATATCTGACATGTGTAAGAGACCAGATATCTGACATGTGTTAAGAGACTAGATATCTGACATGTGTAAGAGACCAGATATCTGACATGTGTTAAGAGACCAGATATCTGACATGTGTTAAGAGACTAGATATCTGACATGTGTTAAGAGACTAGATATCTGACATGTGTAAGAGACCAGATATCTGACATGTGTTAAGAGACTAGATATCTGACATGTTTTAAGAGACTAGATATCTGACATGTGTTAAGAGACTAGATATCTGACATGTGTAAGAGACCAGATATCTGACATGTGTTAAGAGACTAGATATCTGACATGTGTTAAGAGACCAGATATCTGACTTGTGTTAAGAGACTAGATATCTGACATGTGTAAGAGACTAGATATCTGACATGTGTTAAGAGACCAGATATCTGACATGTGTTAAGAGACTAGATATCTGACATGTGTTAAGAGACCAGATATCTGACATGTGTTAAGAGACTAGATATCTGACATGTGTAAGAGACCAGATATCTGACATGTGTTAAGAGACTAGATATCTGACATGTGTAAGAGACCAGATATCTGACATGTGTTAAGAGACCAGATATCTGACATGTGTTAAGAGACTAGATATCTGACATGTGTTAAGAGACTAGATATCTGACATGTGTAAGAGACCAGATATCTGACATGTGTTAAGAGACTAGATATCTGACATGTGTTAAGAGACTAGATATCTGACATGTGTTAAGAGACTAGATATCTGACATGTGTAAGAGACCAGATATCTGACATGTGTTAAGAGACTAGATATCTGACATGTGTTAAGAGACCAGATATCTGACTTGTGTTAAGAGACTAGATATCTGACATGTGTAAGAGACTAGATATCTGACATGTGTTAAGAGACCAGATATCTGACATGTGTTAAGAGACTAGATATCTGACATGTGTTAAGAGACCAGATATCTGACATGTGTTAAGAGACCAGATATCTGACATGTGTTAAGAGACTAGATATCTGACATGTGTTAAGAGACTAGATATCTGACATGTGTTAAGAGACCAGATATCTGACATGTGTTAAGAGACTAGATATCTGACATGTGTTAAGAGACCAGATATCTGACATGTGTTAAGAGACCAGATATCTGACATGTGTTAAGAGACCAGATATCTGACATGTGTTAAGAGACCAGATATCTGACATGTGTTAAGAGACCAGATATCTGACATGTGTTAAGAGACTAGATATCTGACATGTGTTAAGAGACTAGATATCTGACTTGTGTTAAGAGACTAGATATCTGACTTGTGTTAAGAGACCAGATATCTGACATGTGTTAAGAGACTAGATATCTGACATGTGTTAAGAGACTAGATATCTGACATGTGTTAAGAGACTAGATATCTGACATGTTTTAAGAGACTAGATATCTGACATGTGTTAAGAGACCAGATATCTGACATGTGTTAAGAGACTAGATATCTGACATGTGTTAAGAGACTAGATATCTGACATGTGTTAAGAGACCAGATATCTGACTTGTGTTAAGAGACTAGATATCTGACATGTGTAAGAGACTAGATATCTGACATGTGTTAAGAGACCAGATATCTGACATGTGTTAAGAGACTAGATATCTGACATGTGTTAAGAGACCAGATATCTGACATGTGTTAAGAGACTAGATATCTGACATGTGTTAAGAGACTAGATATCTGACATGTGTTAAGAGACCAGATATCTGACATGTGTTAAGAGACTAGATATCTGACATGTGTTAAGAGACCAGATATCTGACATGTGTTAAGAGACCAGATATCTGACATGTGTTAAGAGACCAGATATCTGACATGTGTTAAGAGACCAGATATCTGACATGTGTTAAGAGACCAGATATCTGACATGTGTTAAGAGACTAGATATCTGACATGTGTTAAGAGACCAGATATCTGACATGTGTTAAGAGACCAGATATCTGACATGTGTTAAGAGACTAGATATCTGACATGTGTTAAGAGACCAGATATCTGACATGTGTTAAGAGACTAGATATCTGACATGTGTTAAGAGACCAGATATCTGACATGTGTTAAGAGACCAGATATCTGACATGTGTTAAGAGACCAGATATCTGACATGTGTTAAGAGACTAGATATCTGACATGTGTTAAGAGACTAGATATCTGACATGTGTAAGAGACCAGATATCTGACATGTGTTAAGAGACTAGATATCTGACATGTTTTAAGAGACTAGATATCTGACATGTGTTAAGAGACTAGATATCTGACATGTGTAAGAGACCAGATATCTGACATGTGTTAAGAGACTAGATATCTGACATGTGTTAAGAGACCAGATATCTGACTTGTGTTAAGAGACTAGATATCTGACATGTGTAAGAGACTAGATATCTGACATGTGTTAAGAGACCAGATATCTGACATGTGTTAAGAGACTAGATATCTGACATGTGTTAAGAGACCAGATATCTGACATGTGTTAAGAGACCAGATATCTGACATGTGTTAAGAGACTAGATATCTGACATGTGTTAAGAGACTAGATATCTGACATGTGTTAAGAGACCAGATATCTGACATGTGTTAAGAGACTAGATATCTGACATGTGTTAAGAGACCAGATATCTGACATGTGTTAAGAGACCAGATATCTGACATGTGTTAAGAGACCAGATATCTGACATGTGTTAAGAGACCAGATATCTGACATGTGTTAAGAGACCAGATATCTGACATGTGTTAAGAGACTAGATATCTGACATGTGTTAAGAGACTAGATATCTGACTTGTGTTAAGAGACTAGATATCTGACTTGTGTTAAGAGACCAGATATCTGACATGTGTTAAGAGACTAGATATCTGACATGTGTTAAGAGACTAGATATCTGACATGTGTTAAGAGACTAGATATCTGACATGTTTTAAGAGACTAGATATCTGACATGTGTTAAGAGACCAGATATCTGACATGTGTTAAGAGACTAGATATCTGACATGTGTTAAGAGACTAGATATCTGACATGTGTTAAGAGACCAGATATCTGACTTGTGTTAAGAGACTAGATATCTGACATGTGTAAGAGACTAGATATCTGACATGTGTTAAGAGACCAGATATCTGACATGTGTTAAGAGACTAGATATCTGACATGTGTTAAGAGACCAGATATCTGACATGTGTTAAGAGACTAGATATCTGACATGTGTTAAGAGACTAGATATCTGACATGTGTTAAGAGACCAGATATCTGACATGTGTTAAGAGACTAGATATCTGACATGTGTTAAGAGACCAGATATCTGACATGTGTTAAGAGACCAGATATCTGACATGTGTTAAGAGACCAGATATCTGACATGTGTTAAGAGACCAGATATCTGACATGTGTTAAGAGACCAGATATCTGACATGTGTTAAGAGACTAGATATCTGACATGTGTTAAGAGACCAGATATCTGACATGTGTTAAGAGACCAGATATCTGACATGTGTTAAGAGACCAGATATCTGACATGTGTTAAGAGACCAGATATCTGACATGTGTTAAGAGACCAGATATCTGACATGTGTTAAGAGACCAGATATCTGACATGTGTTAAGAGACCAGATATCTGACATGTGTTAAGAGACTAGATATCTGACATGTGTTAAGAGACTAGATATCTGACATGTGTTAAGAGACTAGATATCTGACATGTGTTAAGATACCAGATATCTGACATGTGTAAGAGACCAGATATCTGACTTGTGTTAAGAGACTAGATATCTGACATGTGTAAGAGACCAGATATCTGACATGTGTTAAGAGACTAGATATCTGACTTGTGTTAAGAGACTAGATATCTGACATGTGTAAGAGACTAGATATCTGACATGTGTTAAGAGACCAGATATCTGACATGTTTTAAGAGACCAGATATCTGACATGTGTTAAGAGACTAGATATCTGACATGTGTTAAGAGACTAGATATCTGACATGTGTTAAGAGACTAGATATCTGACTTGTGTTAAGAGACCAGATATCTGACATGTGTTAAGAGACTAGATATCTGACATGTGTTAAGAGACTAGATATCTGACTTGTGTTAAGAGACCAGATATCTGACATGTGTTAAGAGACTAGATATCTGACATGTGTTAAGAGACCAGATATCTGACATGTTTTAAGAGACCAGATATCTGACATGTGTTAAGAGACTAGATATCTGACATGTGTTAAGAGACTAGATATCTGACTTGTGTTAAGAGACCAGATATCTGATATGTGTTAATAGACTAAATATCTGACATGTGTTAATGATTAACTAAGTAGTAGACTGACAAAACATTGTTTTATTTATTTATTTTCATTACCTGTACTATTACAATTAGCAATAGTTATTAGTTTCTAGAAAAATAACTTGAAAGATATCTAAAAGTCTCAAAACAAATTATATATAATGGAATCAAATTTGCAAGTAAATTTAATATACTATAAAGGAAAGCTGCATTACAGTTAATTGTGGGTGTCCAATTATTACAAGGTAGCTTTTTGTGTACAAGAGTGTTTATAAACATTTGCTTTGGGGAATAAAACATGATTAACATAGACCTACATGAACTTAGTTTTATGTTTTTTTGAGTAATAAAACATGATTGACATTGACCTACATAGACTTTTATATTTCTTCTTTAAAACATTTAGTTCAAATGTTTAGTTGTAGGAGTAATACAAGATTAAAAAAAACAACTTGGTTACAAAGATGTGGAAAATTCTCTATCGGCCCCCGACGTGGTCCACACAGTTTTCAATATTTTCAGCATGAATCTCAGAAGCTATGAACTGCAAACTATCAACAACTCCGGCCCTATCTCCTTATCCAAAGTGTTGCCCATTGTATTGTTTGCCCTAATGAGGACATGATACCGCAGGATACGGAGATTTATTTAATATTCTAATTACATTGTTAATTTTCGTTGACCCAAATAAATAGCAATCAATTAGTACTTTCTGTCTTTACACGAAGTCTGTTCAACAAATGCACATAGCAATGAAAAATAAGGTCTTGAGATAAATCTCTAGTGTATAGTAGTAGTCCGTAGGTCGAGTCTAATATCTAGACAAAAGGAGTAGTCCATAGGTCGAGTCTAATATCTAGACAAAAGTAGTAGTCCATAGGTCGAGTCTAGACAAAAGGAGTAGTCCATAGATCGAGTCTAATATCTAGACAAAAGGAGTAGTCCATAGGTCGAGTCTAATATCTAGAGTTCTAGACAAAAGGAGTAGTCCATAGGTCGGTCGAGTCTAATATCTAGACAAAAGTAGTAGTCCATAGGTCGAGTCTAGACAAAATGAGTAGTCCATAGGTCGAGTCTAATATCTAGACAAAAGTAGTAGTCCATAGGTCGAGTCTAGACAAAAGGAGTAGTCCATAGGTCGAGTCTAGACAAAAGGAGTAGTCCATAGGTCGAGTCTAGACAAAAGGAGTAGTCCATAGGTCGAGTCTAGACAAAATGAGTAGTCCATAGGTCGAGTCTAATATCTAGACAAAAGTAGTAGTCCATAGGTCGAGTCTAGACAAAAGGAGTAGTCCATAGGTCGAGTCTAGACAAAATGAGTAGTCCATAGGTCGAGTCTAATATCTAGACAAAAGTAGTAGTCCATAGGTCGAGTCTAGACAAAAGTAGTAGTCCATAGGTCGAGTCTAGACAAAAGGAGTAGTCCATAGGTCGAGTCTAATATCTAGACAAAAGTAGTAGTCCATAGATCGAGTCTAGACAAAAGTAGTAGTCCATAGGTCGAGTCTAGACAAAGGTAGTAGTCCATAGGTCGAGTCTAATATCTAGACAAAAGTAGTAGTCCATAGATCGAGTCTAGACAAAAGGAGTAGTCCATAGGTCGAGTCTAATATCTAGACAAAAGTAGTAGTCCATAGATCGAGTCTAGACAAAAGTAGTAGTCCATAGATCGAGTCTAGACAAAAGTAGTAGTCCATAGATCGAGTCTAGACAAAAGTAGTAGTCCATAGATCGAGTCTAATATCTAGACAAAAGTAGTAGTCCATAGAGCGAGTCTAGACAAAAGTAGTAGTCCATAGATCGAGTCTAGACAAAAGTAGTAGTCCATAGATCGAGTCTAATATCTAGACAAAAGTAGTAGTCCATAGATCGAGTCTAATATCTAGACAAAAGGAGTAGCCCATAGATCGAGTCTAATATCTAGACAAAAGTAGTAGTCCATAGGTCGAGTCTAATATGTAGACAAAAGTAGTAGTCCATAGATCGAGTCTAGACAAAAGTAGTAGTCCATAGATCGAGTCTAGACAAAAGTAGTAGTCCATAGGTCGAGTCTAGACAAAAGTAGTAGTCCATAGGTCGAGTCTAATATCTAGACAAAAGGAGTAGTCCATAGATCGAGTCTAGACAAAAGTAGTAGTCCATAGATCGAGTCTAGACAAAAGGACTAGTCCATAGATCGAGTCTAGACAAAAGTAGTAGTCCATAGGTCGAGTCTAGACAAAAGTAGTAGTCCATAGGTCGAGTCTAATATCTAGACAAAAGGAGTAGTCCATAGATCGAGTCTAGACAAAAGTAGTAGTCCATAGGTCGAGTCTAGACAAAAGGAGTAGTCCATAGGTCGAGTCTAGACAAAAGGAGTAGTCCATAGATCGGTCGAGTCTAATATCTAGACAAAAGTAGTAGTCCATAGATCGAGTCTAGACAAAAGGAGTAGTCCATAGGTCGAGTCTAATATCTAGACAAAAGGAGTAGTCCATAGGTCGAGTCTAGACAAAAGGAGTAGTCCATAGATCGGTCGAGTCTAATATCTAGACAAAAGTAGTAGTCCATAGGTCGAGTCTAGACAAAAGGAGTAGTCCATAGGTCGAGTCTAATATCTAGATAAAAGGAGTAGTCCATAGGTCGAGTCTAATATCCAGACAAAAGTAGGCCTTAGTATATATATATATATATATATATATATATATATATATATATATATATATATATATATATATATATATATATATATATATATATATATAGTTCGTCCATCGTGGTTCGATGATGACCACTTTGTCATCCAGGGGGCTGAGGGCTTTGCACTGGGGTTTTATGCCTCCTCATGTGGCTGGTGAAACCTATGTGAGACCGTAATGTTCGGCCGCACACTGGGCAGGTTATTCCAGCTGGAGCTAGTGTCGTTTGTCTTGCTTTTCTTTTCTGGCGTTTTTCTTCTGCCATCGTTGTTCTTTTTTCCTCAGCAACCAGTGCGCCAGCTTTCACAGCGCGACGCCATGATGCTCTGTCATGTGCCTCTGTCTCCCAGGTGGTTGGGTCTATGCTGAACGCCTTCAGAGAAGCTTTGAGGGTGTCCCTGAAGCGCTTTCTTTGCCCACCTTGCGAGCGCTTTCCTTCGCTTAGTTGGCCATGCAAGAGTCGTTTAGCGATGCGGTGGTCTTCCATTCTATAGACGTGACCTGCCCTAGTAGTCAATCATTGAAGACATAAAGCTAATAAAATTTTCCAAAAATAAACAAGGTTACAAAGACAGTTTGTTTGAAAACACAAAACTCAAAATCTGCCCCCGAAGTGGTCCACCCAGGCAGGCTTCAATATTTTCAGAAAGAATATCAGAAAGAAATTCTAAGAATAAAGAAAGAAGGTTAACAGATTTTGTGTGGTGCCCCAGCAGACCAAAGGATAGGTGAATATGAAGTTAGATGTTAACCTGGCCTAAATGATGTCTTATAATGAATATCTAATTGTTTTGTAAAGGGTCAATCACTTATTCAAATCCTCAAGAAAACAAGGTTACAAACACTGTTTGTATGGAAACACAAACTCAAAATCGGCCCCCGAATGGTCCACACAGTCAGGTAAAAAGGCAGGTTTCAATATTTTCAGAAAGAACATCAGAATGAAATTCTATCAAAGACAAATGACAGAGAAGAATGGAGAAAGAAGGTTGACAGATCTTGTGTGGTGCCCAGCAGACCAAAGGATAAGTGAATGTGAAGTTAGATGTTAACCTGGCCTAAATGATGTCTTATAATGAATATCTAATTGTTTTGTATAGGGTTAATCTCTTACTCAAATCCTCAAGAAAACAAGGTTACAAAGATAGTTTGTATGAAAACACAAACTCAAAATCGGCACTCGAAGTGGTCCACACAGGCAGGTACAAAGGCAAGCTTCAATATTTTCAGAAAGAATATTAGAATGAAATTCTATCAAAGACAAATGACTGTGAGAAGAATGGAGAAAGAAGGTTGACAGGCCTTGTGTGGTGCCCCAGCGGTCCAGCAGACCAAAGGATAGGTGAAAGTGAATGGGAAATTAGATGTTAACCTGGCCTAAATGATGTCTTATAATTAATATCTAATTGATCTAGATCTAATTGTTATGTACAAGGTCAACCTTTTATTCAAATCCTAAAGAAAAAAAAACATTTCCGTTAAAATTCCTTTAGTTGGGTGTTCTATGAGGATAACATGGCACTGCAGTTCACGCGGTAATATGAACAACTACTTATTAATTGTTGTTTTAAATTATGTCCAACTTATATGCATACTAAATAGATTTTTTCTCTTTAAAAAAAGTAAACATTTTTTATGTAAATGTAGTAGTTAATATGACAGAGCTTACTTAACATAGCAATACAAATGTAAAAAAAAAAAAAAAAAAAGAAAAAAAAAATTGTTGACAAAAAGTCTAAAACCTTAGCATAAATTTAAAAATAAAATGGTAAATCGAATTGTCCCCTACTATAGATCCTTCCGTGTTTGTTACTATTAATAGTGAATAGTTGTAAAAGTGGTGTATTTTTATGAAAAAAAAAAACTGCTTGCATAAGTGATTTTAAAAATTAAATTTTTCGCTTTCAGAAAGAAAGATGTAGCCGTTGCATCAGAACTTTGAATGTTCTAAAATATTATGATGTATTTGCACTCTTTTCTAGTTTACGAGATCTAAACGGGACGGACAGGCATTCCACACAAAACTAATAGCGTCTTTTCCCCTTTCGGGGGCCGCTAAAAATCATCTCGAGTTTATCAAATACTTCACAGGCTGATATACATAGCAGAAAAGATCTTTGCACGAGTCCTGCTCGACCGACTAACCCACTCTTTAGTGGACGAGGTGTTATCTGAGAGCCAATGTGGCTTTAGAGCCGGTAGAGGTACAGCTGAAATGATATTTGTTCTGCGACAATTGCAAGAAAAATGCAAAGAGCAGAACCTTCGAGCAAGAGTAAGGCCTTCGACAAGGTCAGTCGCGATGGTTTGTGGAGGATTTTGGCCAGCCTCAGATGCTCACCTACGTTCCTATCCATTCTCATGCAGTTTCATGTGGGACAAAAAGGCAAGATTAGACATAATGGTGACCTCTCTGATCACTTCCAAATAGAAAATGGCGTGAAGAAGGGCTGTGTACTTGCTCCTATTCTATTTGCTATCTTCTTTGGCGTAATGCTGGGTCAAATGAGGCTGCAATTGCACGAAGGCATGTACATTAGGTTTCGTTCGGACGGCAATGTGTTCAATCTTCGACACCTACTGTCCCACACAATAACAAAAGAAATGGTCATAACAGAGCTTCTCTATGCCGATGATTACGCCCTGCTAGCTCATAATCAACATGATCTCCAGAATGGACAGCCCCTTAACGTGGTAGACCACTTCATATATCTAGGAAGTATATTATCAAATGACGCCTCGCTTTCCAGGGAAGTTGATAACCGTCTGGCCAGGGCCAGTAGTGCTTTTGGACTCCTTCAGGCGAGAGTTTGGCGGATTAAATAATTCCGACTGCCTACAAAAATCAGTGTCTACCAAACGGTGGCTCTCTCAACCCTTCTATATGGATCTGAGACATGGGTAGGCCTTTTATACAGAAAGCAACTAAGACTACTTGGGCGCTCTCACCAAAGATGCTAGCGCTCCATCATGGTCATACCATGGCAAGACCTCACTACACACAGCGATATTACATTCCAAATTTCCGAAAGCGATTGTCCTTTCAAGAATGCGATAGTCCTTTCAAAACCGATGTTAGAGTTCGATTTAGAATCCTAGATCCCTAGATCTAGATCTCTAGCCAAATTTAAATGTATTTCTTTTTTTTTTATTTGAAAAATCTTAATCAAACTATTATTGTCCCCGTGTAGCCAACCAGCAGGTCATTCTTTTCTCAGTAACGTACATCAACTGATACATCAACTGATACATCAACTGATACATCAACTGATACATCAACTGACACATCAACTGATACATAAACTGACACATCAACTGATACATCAACTGACACATCAACTGACACATCAACTGATACATCAACTGATACATCAACTGACACATCAACTGACACATAAACTGATACATCAACTGATACATCAACTGATACATCAATTGATACATCAACTGATACATCAACTGATACATCAACTGATACATCAACTGATACATAAACTGATACATCAACTGACACATCAACTGATACATCAACTGACACATCAACTAATACATCAACTGATACATCAACTGATACATCAACTGATACATCAACTGACACATCAACTGATACATCAACTGATACATCAACTGATACATCAACTGATACATCAACTGACACATCAACTGATACATCAACTGATACATCAACTGATACATCAACTGACACATCAACTGATACATCTGTGACAAGTCAAATACTCGCTGTCAGAGTCACTCAAATTTATCACAGCATTAATTATTATTTTTCATTATTTATTTATTTTATTTTAATTATTTCCCCATCCTACCCCTAAATTCTCCACCCGCACCACCTTTTCCGCTCCAGGCTAGACTTAGTTGACCACATTGGAGATAGCTAAGGCGCGTCCTTTCGATTTATCTGCCCTTGATCGGGGAAAGGTAAACACACAATCTCTTTGTCTTACCCGCCGGATGTCTGAAGGACGGTCGCGGTTCACACCACCTTGGTTTGAACGCAAGCTAATCCCTCCCCCCCCCCTCCACGTCTCTCTTTGATCTAAGAGATTACACGGGTCAACACACCGCGTGATACTCCAAGGTGCGGCTCAAGTCTACTTCACCCACGTGTAAGCTAATTCTTAGCCTAGGACATTTCCGGTGTCCGCCCACACTTTTCAGGCATATATATATAGTAAACCAACTCAAATCACCCTCTCTTTCTCATTCGAGCTGAGCTATCGAGTCTGGACTATATCACTTATTCTTTCTCCCTCCTAGAGGAATACCTGGTGGTAAGCCGAACTTAATCACAAGTTCCATCTTAATTACTCTGTGTATATTTCCATTGGATTTTATCATGTGTATTTTGCCTAGTTCATTTATATTTAATTAGTGCATTGTGTATTTCTCACTGGCGTAAGTAGAAAACATAAACATGTCCTATGTATTTATTTATGTATTGCATTAATCTATTAATGCTACGTTGCTCAATTGATCGTTGATGCAACCATGTATATATTTGTACACCTTATTTTATCTCCTTTATCTCGGTTGGCCGCCTTGATAATTTTACTAGCGCACTGATACTGCGTTTGGAGAAGATATATGAATTATCTCCCCTTTACTCATTTTACTCTAAGGAGAGTTGCGCCGCTTGAAGGGACATTCAAGCACGCTCCATTGTTCTCGACCCACGGTCATATGCAAACAAAGCGTCTCGATCGCTGACCACCGCCCAACTCACCCCCCCCTTTTCTTTCTCTATCCACCTGTGTTGTTTATTTGAGACTATTATTTCCCCATCTATGTACATTTTTATATTATTACTTTCCCTCTTATGTACATTTTCATATTGCTACTATCAGCCATCTATTTTTCCATATCCCATTTGTCATCATCTCCCCTTTATGCTCTAAAGCAATTTTACCAATCTGACGAATGCACCTCAGTCGAGGGCATCGATAAGATGTATGAGAGACATGTCCTAACTTGTCTTTATTTATCCGCAGCCTCCCTCAGGTGTCTGCCTATTTATGTGCTGAGTGCTATCCAGCACTGCACTGTCCTACTGAGACCTGCCTATTTATCGGGTTACTTACCTGCCTATTTAGGTGCTTAGTGCTATTCAGCACTGTATTTGCTATCGAGAATCATCTATTGCCTATTTATTCATTGGATCAACGATCTATTTACCTGCATCTGTGCTTTGTGCTATTCAGCACTGCACTTGCCTATTGAGATCTACTCAACTCTACTACCTGGCGCTATCGGCATTGCCCGCCTATTTGACAGCCCACCTGTCAAGCTATTAGGTGTGACGTCCCTATAGACCAGATCTGTGTGAGACGTCATAGCTACGCCAACCCTCTGCAACTCACTGGACATATCCTGTCAACTACGCTGCCCACGGCAGATCAGCTCTGCCCGCCGTAACCTTGTGCCCACGGTAGCCGGCCACCCGCCCTACTGTGCCCACTACAGATATTAGATTTTGGGGATTGAGACTCCACAAGAACTATATCACCGGCGTCCCTCTATCCGCTAGAGCGCCACCTCCAGCTGCAGAACCTCAAGCCAGGACACAGCCAGCTACGACATCAACAGGAATACCAGCTAAGTCAGAGGACAAAGTGACATACTCTCTTAATAGGTGCAAGAGTGATGATCTAAATTATTATCAATTAGAGATAGGTGCAAACCCTCCCCCTTTTTATTCATATATGTATATTTGTGTAAATAAATATTCTACATTTTTAACTTTTGTATCTATCTTTCATTGCTTTGTCTCGTTGCGTGTCTGCTCCCGATTTATATGCTGATAGGTTGGTGTGTGATAGCTTTAAAAATAATCATCCCCTAGACATTAAACGCGCCAAACACCAATCACATCTCCCCACCTGTCACAACATCAACTGATACATCAACTGATACATCAACTGAATCATCAACTGACACGTCAACTGACACGTCAACTGACACATCAACTGACACATCAACTGACACATCAACTGATAAATCAACTGAATCATCAACTGACACGTCAACTGACACGTCAACTGACACATCAACTGACACATCAACTGACACATCAACTGATAAATCAACTGATACATCAACTGATACATCAACTGATACATCAACTGATACATCAACTGACACATCAACTGATACATCAACTGATACATTAACTGATACATCAACTGACACATTAACTGAATCATCAACAGACACGTCAACTGATACGTCAACTGACACATCAACTGAATCATCAATTGACACGTCAATTGACACGTCAACTGACACGTCAACTGACACATCAACTGACACATCAACTGATACATCAACTGATACATCAACTGATACATCAACTGATACATCAACTTAATCATCAACTGACACGTCAACTGACACGTCAACTGACACGTCAACTGACACATCAACTGACACATCAACTGATACATCAACTGTTACATCAACTGTTACATCAACTGTTACATCAACTGATACATCAACTGAATCATCAACTGACACATCAATTGACATATCAACTGATACATCAACTGACACATCAACTGATACATCAACTGACACATCAACTGATACATCAACTGACACATCAACTGATACATCAACTGATACATCAACTGATACATCAACTGACACATCAACTGACACATCAACTGACACATCAACTGACACATCAACTGATACATCAACTGATACATTAACTGATACATCAACTGATACATCAACTGATACATCAACTGTTACATTTCTAGAAATATCGTTAGAGCCGTTTTTGAAATCAGCGTCCAGGTTCCTCCGCTCTTGACTAGAGGTATTGTAAAAAGGCAGGTCAAATTGAAAGAAAGATGGGGCCACAATCGAATGACATATAAGGCCTAGAGTATGTCTTTATTTGGCATATTCATCGTAAGATAAACTTGTTGCTAAGTGAGACCTCTTCTAGTGGGACTGTCAGCATCAGACGTCAACAGAACAATGGTTAAAGGCCATGGGGAACTTCGACTGTTTTAAGAGTGCAAAACGGTTTGAAATGCTTTGGCACATAGGCCTACACATAAAAATGTCTAATTGAAAAGAACCTTTTGAATTATGCTTTTACTTGGTAAATATTCAAATATGAATTTATAGGCCCCTAGCTACATTGCAAATACAACCAATTTTTTCCCCAGGGTAAAAAATGTTCCTTCAATCCTCGTCAGCAAAATGTGCCTCTCAAGGGGAGAAAAGCAGATTCAAATTAAGGGGAGTTAAGTCTCGCAAAAAAAAAAAATTGTCTTCGTAAAATAATATTAAAAAAAAAACAACAAGATTACAAAGAGAGTTTGTGTTGCCACACAAACTCAGAGGCGGCCCCGTTGGGAGACTGATCCCTGTCTGATCCGCATATTCGCAACGAATATTCAAGACGTGATTTTGTTTTGATTGTTAAAAGTAATAATGTTTCAAAGATTCATTTGGCGTTGTAAAATTATTTTTTTTTATGTAAAATCTCCCGCTGGTCGACGGAAGATGGCATCGAGTATGAAACCGAGACCGTAGAGATAATCAGTCCTGCGCGCTAACCGCACGACCAGGCATTGCTCTTAAACTAATGTCAAACTGGTTACAAACTAATAGCCTATTATTGATAATATACCTACACATTACGCAATGACAACTACCGGATATGTAAAATATGTCAGAAGAGCGATTTTAGATAATCTTTTGGTATTGAACATTTTCATTTAAATGGAACTAGAATGAGGATGTAGATCTACCTAAATTAAACTTCTAATTTAGCACTCTCAATATCTATATCTACTAGATCTAGATATAAAATATATATTTGGGATAATGTAGATGTAATTTAGATAAGATTTACGTAAAAAAAAACACTAGATAACCAATTAATAGACTAATTGCAATATTAAGTTTTAAAATAGTAGATTAGTTATAGTATTTTATAACATTGCAACATTGACATATTGACAATCTAGACTTTAGAAAATAAAATCTACACTTTAAGTCTAGAAATTAAAATAATAGATCTTGATCTAGTCTAAATCATGGCTGTCTGGTAGTGCGGTTTGCGCGCTGGACTGTCGTTTGGATTCATCGATGGTCCCAGGTTCAAATCCTGCCCGCTCCCATCCCCCGTGGTCCTACGGGAGGTTTGGACTACAACTCTGAAGGAACATCCGAAACATGTAAAACATTCTAAACTAGACCAAGAAATTCTAGATCTAGATTCTACAATGATTTTAATTAGAACTTAAATCTAAATCTAGTTTTAAAAATCTAGCTCTAGTGTAAAACAAAATCTAGATCTAGTGTAAAAAATCTAGCTCTAGTGTAAAAGAAAGTCTAGATCTAGTGTAAAAAATATAGATTAGATCTAAATCTAGCTATTATGTCTTTTTAAAAAGCGAGTCACATTACGAGGTTTAATAAACAGTATCAGGTGACCGAGCCTCGCTCGGATGAATAATTTGTTAAGGAAGGATATATGCCCGAAGTCATTTTGGGAATATTTTTGTAATTACGAAAAGTCCTCCTACAGTCTAGAAATAGTCTAGACAAACCACAACTCACGTCGTGTCGTTTTACAATGCATCTTTTGTGTAAAACTATTTGGCTATTATTGGCTTGGAAGAAAGTCTTTGTAGTGTAACTTCTAAAATGGTTACGTTCTGACATTTAATATTGCAATTAGTATATTCATTATGGCTTTAGTACGAAGCATCAAGTGATACAAAATCTCTACGCTATAGGGTAAAACGTGTACCTTGTAACAAAGTAAAATAGCGCATTTTTTCCTAAGAGACTTAAAAACATCGCGTTAGTATTCCAAAGAAGTGTTATTGTGGGGCATCTCTGTTACGCTGACCACCTTTCAGCTCATTAAAAAAGTGCCCTGCCCAGCGTGACTGTCGGTCTATAAGAAGTTCATACCATTTCGCAAGAATATCGCTGTTTGTAGTGCGGTCTTGCCACAGTATGTCTATGATGGTGTGCACATATCTTTGGTGAAGGCGTTCAAGAAGTCTTAGTTGCTTTCTATCATGTCTCAGATCCACAAAGTAGGGTTGAGATAGCCACTGTTTGGTAGACACTGATTTTTGTAGACAGGCGGAGCGATTTATTTCACGACATTCTCGCTTGGAGGCTTGATCACATATCAACCTCCCTTCAAAGCAATGCGTCATTTGATACTATGCTTCCCAGATATGTGAAGTTATCTATCACGTTAAGGGATTTCTATGCGCGGTGATCTTTGGGTTGAGCAGGTTTTATAGGGTGACCTCTGTAACATAACATCTGGAACATGATTTTAACGAACTTTCATAAGCCCCGCGCTAATTCTAGGTGTAAATCATTAAATTAAACCATTATAACTTATAATAAGGTTCCCGTGGTCTCCTTGTTGTCAAGGAGCTCCTGGAAATCTCCTGAAACTCATAAAAATGTCCTTAAAATAGACAAAATTGTCATTTTGGGGTGTCAATCAATAAGATAAACGCCAATCCTACGTGTGATAAAAAAAACGGCATCGTCAGCTTTCATTTAATAAAAATGTAATGCAAAGACGAATTTATTTTCTAATACAAAATCTACATTTTTACTTATTATCCGTATCCCTACCCTGATTGGGCCGCGCGCAATCCATTTCGCATAGGACCCCGCAAATGTTAGGGCCAGCCCTGGTTATCACGTTCAGTGTGTGCAAGTAAGGCATAGATAAGCTGTGTTATGACCATTTTCTATGTTTTGGTATGGGACAGTAGACTTCGAAGCTTAAACACATTGCAATAATTCACCAGAAATATAATAACAAAGTAAAAGCTACCTACGGGTATACGTAATTAAAGTGTAAACAATCTATAAAGTCTTTAAAACACAATAACTAATCATACATCGACATAGTTTCAAAAATGATCAATCTACAATAAGACGGTGCGCAAATGTTTAATTAGGTCTATTGATTCTTTAAAACTCGTTCTTGTTTGCAAAGAAATATTTTAGTGTACTGCGGTAAGCCTAGTGACGTAAGCGGCGTTCTTCCCGTTTACGCCATGGAAAATTTTCATTCATAAAACATTCTAGCCAAAATTAATTTTTCTACAATGAGGCATTTTCAAACCGATATAACGGTCGACCTCGAGTTTTTCCGATATGGCCAATGAGTTGATATTTTTTTTCTCACTAATATGCACATACCTTGAAATTTTAAAGAAAATCGTTAGAGCCGTTTTTGAAATAAAAGTTATATATATATATATATATATATATATATATATATATATATATATATATATATATATATATATACAAGGATTGCTCGCTTAAGAGTATAGGATTACTATACAGAGTTGTTTTAGCATTTCATTTAAAGAATTTATTTCATATGACGTCAAAGGAGAAAAATCCACTACGTCACACGGCCTAGTTAGACTAAAAAATATCATCTATACGAGCAGCTTGTTGCGGGTTCATAGACATTGGTGCACCGAGTGATTTCTTTTAGCATTTCATTTAAAGAATTAACTCCATATGACGTCAAATGAAAAAAATCCACTAGGTCACACGGCCTAGTTAGACTAAAAAATGTCTTCTATACGAGCAGCTTGTCGAGTGTTCATAGACATTGGAGTGAGTTCTTTTATCATTTCATTTCAAGAATTAACTCCATATGACGTCAAATGAAAAAAATTCCATTACGTCACACGTCCTAGTTAGACTAAAAAATGTCTTCTATACGAGCAGCTTCTCGAGGGTTCAATAGATATTGGTGCACCGAGTGAGTTCTTTTAGCATTTCATTTGATGGGTGTCGGTGCGTAGATTATGGCATTCTAGCACCAATGTGTATTAAGTGCACTATTTTTGAACGCACTTTCTTTTTGTTGCCTTGCTTGTAAGTTGATGGAGTGTTTTTGTTCTGCTGGTGTAACGTTTGTTGAGATTCTTCTGTGTTCCCCTGTTTAGGTTGAGTATCTAAGGCATAACTGCGTTTCGCAGTTGTTTCGATGTCATAGTGATAGTCTACTAGACTTTTTTAGTTTGTCTTTACTTGTCTTTACAGGGAGTTAGTTTGGGATTGGAAGTCTACGCTGGTGACTAGAGACAGCAGTGTGTTGTGTTGTGGTTTCGAACATTAATGTGTACGTTGTGGGATAGCAAGGTGTAGAATTATTGTTTAATTAATACATTGACAGTATTAATATGTTCCAAATTCAATGTCATTACTCCATTAGTTTGTCATCATACTTATATTTATATCATTAAATATTTACATTGTTACCTGTGAGTCATTTATTTATTGTAAGCACGAAGGTGCCTGGTTGAATGTCAGGGGCCCGGGCAAACGAGCTAAGGCTTAAACACAACCCTGACAGTTGGGGGCTCGAGTCCGGCTATGACTACCAGTCACAGAACTATAATTTCAATCATTATATAAGTTTTAGTTACTTGATTATGTAGCAGCAGTGTCTACAATCTAATAATTGTTTACATAGTATTGCATCACAATCTACTGTACTAATATTGAGTTGTGTACCATTGGCAACGATGTATATCGAAAGTAGCAGATAAATACATCCTTTGTGATATCACTATAACTATACTGTACTATATACTATATAACTATTGTATTGCAAGATTGAAACGCATTTGTATTTTCTTGTTTTCTATATTGTGCTTCATCTTCGAACGAGTGTCTTCTCGCTCCCGGCAACAAGCGAACGTGAGTGTAAAGTGGCTGTAAAGTGGTACCTGTACTGAAGTCTGAGGCTACTGATATTGTGTTGGATTGTCCTGTGGCAACTATATTTCGACGCTGTGGCCTGAGTGAGGCACTTTCCTCCGACGTGGGATACTGCACAGATAGGTTTCTTTCTATGTCATTTAACCGCAGGCTCTAGGCTTTAGTTGATCTCTTGTACAATTAGTAGAATTTTTTTGGTTCCCATATTGTATATAATTTAAATATAATACAGCCAAGTAGTGTACATTATATTTACCATGGAAACTAGGCTGACAATTACTGCCCAGTTTATAAGTGATGGTCGTTCTCTGGGGTACGAAGGTGAAAGGTTAGAGAGGTATGTGGCTGAGCAGAAAGAAGACTATGAAAAAGCTAAGAAAGAGGAGTTTGAACGAGAAAAGGCTAGATTTGAGAGAGAGGAAAGATTGAAAGCAGAGGCGAAGGCAGAGGAGAAGGCCAGATTTGAACGCGAGAAGGAGCAGTTTGAACGTGAGGATAAGGCCAAGCGTGAGGAACACGAGAGATGGAAAGAAAGAGATGCCAGGGAGGAACTCAAGAGGAAAGAGGAGATGGAACTAGAAAGAATAAAGGAAAAGTCAGCAACAGCAGCTGGGACGGCAACACAGGCAGAGGTGCGGCCTAGAAATGTTTTAAATAAACTTGCCAAGAGCTTCCAGGGAATGAAGGAAGACGATGACCTGATGGCATATTTAACACACTTTGAGGCCGTCGCAACAAGATGCAAGATCGATAGAAAGGAATGGCCATTGCTCTTGTCCTATAAACTAACTACCTTTCTAAGAAACTGTATGCTGCGGGACAGTCTGTTTTTGAATTAAAATTATGAGGAAGTGAGGGCTGTATTACTGCGACATGCGGATATAAACGCGGAAACCTGCCGCAAGCGGTTCCACCGGGTAAAACCACGACAGAACGATTTTAGGGGTTTTGTCACCGAGCTGCGAAACGCGTTGGACAATTGGTTGAAAATGGCTGAAGTAGGCAAGACTGTGGAAGAAGTGAAAGAGTTGCTGGTAAAAGATAGGATACTTGAGAATGTGTCAGGAGATGTGTACAAGCAACTGATAATAAGTAAGAAAGGTACGGTTGATGATATGATTGATGTTATTGAAGGTTTTAAGGTTGCTAGTGCTGGTGTGTCGCTTGCTAAGGAAGACAAAGTGTATGTTGCGGCAGCGTGTAGTGAGCCTGTGATGAATCGGAGTACTGGGGGCAAAAGGATGGAGATCGCTTGCTTCAGTTGTGGTGAAAGGGTTCCAAACACTTACCCGATTAATTCAACTGATAGTGAAGACGATTATAATACTGTGGTCAGAGCGCATGAGCAGAGGCCAAGTGATAGATGACTAGAGGGCCGTCGCGAGTCCAAGAATCGTCGTGATTATAAGCTGATTCCGGATCGTTACACAGTGACAGTTAGAAATTTACCATATAATGTTAACTGGCAGAAGTTAAAGGATAGGTTTAGAGATGTTGGTTTGGTGGGATTTGTGGAGGTTTTGATGGCGAATGGGAAGTCAATGAGTGTAGGTCATGTTAGGCTCAGGAACCTAGCAGACGTTGCGAGAGCAGTTAAATATTTGGACAAGTCCAAATTTGGAGGTAGGAATATTGTGGTTGTTCCTCATCGTATAAGCACGCGGGGATAACGTGATGATAACTAGGGTACTCTGGCAAATCCATATTGGGTTGTTTAAATATCGAGACCTATAGATGAATGGTGTTGGTATATTTAGATGTTGATATAGTCAATATTCTAGACGAAGCTATTTTTTTCCATTCCACTTATATCTTTATATATACTTAAAGTAAGTTGAATATACACTTTGTTATTTAAAGTATCGGAACCATATCTGTTAGTTATGGGAGTAAAAGTTTATTGGTAGATACGTGGATTTAGTTTTTTCCTTTTAAGGCATTCTTACGTCGTTTAAAATCCATGAGAGTAGACTGGAGCTGTGAGTGTGCGGAGGCATTGAAGAGAGTGCAGGCGTGTCTGTGTAAGTATCCTATTCTTCGTTTGCCTGATCCTTCTCTATCGTTCTATCTCCAGACTGATGCCCCAGACAAAGGGAATCTCTGGCATTCTTAGCCAGTGTGTGAATGGTATGTTGCATCCTATACAATTTGTGAGCCGTAAGTTGTTGCCTCGGGAGCAGAAGTATTCTATCATTGAATGGGAAGGATTGGCCATTGTATATGCAATAAAAAAATTGGACAGGTATCTGGCCGGAAAAAAATTTCATCTCCAGACTGACCACAAGGCTTTATCTTACCTTGGGAGCACTAACTGTACCAATGCACGTATTACAAGATGGGCGCTAGTGTTGCAGGATTATTCCTTTGATGTTGTTCATGTCAAAGGGGAGGACAATCTGCTTGCTGATCTGTGTTCAAGATTGCTATAGACTTTCAAATACGCAGCTACATGAGCTACATACTTATGTATTGTTTTTTATACATGTCTTATGCATTTTATGGTTCCAATGTATACATTGTTGTTTGAAAATGTTTGCACTTTATGTTAGATGATATTATGTTGCATTTAGTATTATTGACATTAATTTGCTGATTATGCATTTTAAATTTGATCGGTTGGTAGATTGTGATTTTGTGAATGGTTCATAGTGTAATGTGGATACTTTGGTAACAAGTGTCATTGGTAATTTTTCTTCTAAGTTGTTATGTTTGGAAGCGTGATGTTAATGCTGATGAATGTTCCTAGATGGATGTGCTTACCTTGTAGTTGCAATGATATCTTCTTACTTTTCTTTCAGTTTGAGGTACGGAAACTGGTTCATACTTTGTAAGAACCAGTTTGGGGGGAGAGGGGGAATGTCGGTGCGTAGATTATGGCATTCTAGCACCAATGTGTATTAAGTGCACTATTTTTGAACGCACTTTCTTTTTGTTGCCTTGCTTGTAAGTTGATGGAGTGTTTTTGTTCTGCTGGTGTAACGTTTGTTGAGATTCTTCTGTGTTCCCCTGTTTAGGTTGAGTATCTAAGGCATAACTGCGTTTCGCAGTTGTTTCGATGTCATAGTGATAGTCTACTAGACTTTTTTAGTTTGTCTTTACTTGTCTTTACAGGGAGTTAGTTTGGGATTGGAAGTCTACGCTGGTGACTAGAGACAGCAGTGTGTTGTGTTGTGGTTTCGAACATTAATGTGTACGTTGTGGGATAGCAAGGTGTAGAATTATTGTTTAATTAATACATTGACAGTATTAATATGTTCCAAATTCAATGTCATTACTCCATTAGTTTGTCATCATACTTATATTTATATCATTAAATATTTACATTGTTACCAGTGAGTCATTTATTTATTGTAAGCACGAAGGTGCCTGGTTGAATGTCAAGGGCCCGGGCAAACGAGCTAAGGCTTAAACACAACCCTGACAATGGGCTAGTTAGACTAAATATGTATGTATATATAAAAGGATTAAAGACGCTTTGTTTTTGTTTTGTCTGTCAGTCTGTCTGTCCGTCATGTTAATAGCGAGAAAAAAAGAAAGACTAAAAGCTATTGAAAATCTTATTAAAATTAATTTCCCTTCCGAATAGATTGTTCCGGATGTTTATATATTTATAGTGAGAGAAAATAACAATTCCAGATTAATCAAATACCGTTAATTAAATTTTTGGGATGGTCTCGTATGAAAATTAGATGTACCATAGCCGTATGGAGAGATTTTCAAACCATACTTTGGTGTTAGGAAGTTGTTTTCCTTAAAAATCGGAACATAATATTAACGATAATTAGATTTTCTAACGTTTTAGCTAGAAAGTAAAATGTAGTGTAAGAGAGAAGTGCGATTTTACATAAATAGAGATAAAATATTTTTCATAAAAAATCCGGAACAACCAATTTTCGTAAATGAGAAAATTATTTGTTTTATTTATTAGAAGAGGGATTTCAAAAATTTATTAGCGTTATTAGATTTTTTATATAAAATTCGAATCATTTTTCGCGATGATTTGTAAGAAAATTAAGATAATGTAGGTCGATTTCTTTTTCGAAACAAAATCCGTAACATTCTTTACCGATTAAACAACTTTTATTATGTTTCGGCAAGAAAATTAACTTTAAATAAGTCTAAAAAAGTGATTTTCAATAATCGTTTCTAGTAAATTACAGCGCATGGATTGGTGACAGGTTTGTGTGGACTTTATTACAACCCCGCCCGTGCAATGAGTGTACTCTCGTCTACCCGGGAGTCCTGTGTTATTACCCATTTAGCCTAGCCACTTTCTCTAATGGCCGTTTCCACGCGAGCGCCACGATGAGGCAGGGCAACGTGCTCGCGATTCTAATTGGTACAGTATATCCAGTAAAATTACCAAGAAATAATCATTAAGAATCTTTTAACGAATAATACAGTTGTTTATTCGCGAAATAATACACAAGTTACAAATCTCAATTCATATCGCTTCACGTCGTGCTTACCATATGAAGCCAGCTTCCTCAATATGTCGATTGGTGATTGTGGCACTGGTTTGTTGAAGAAAAGTGCTCGTGCATCAATGACATTGAACAAGCGACTTGCCTGTATTTCATCAAACAAGAAAAAAGTAACACAGTCTTTCATCCAAGAGATGTCTTGGTTCAAGAAGAAATTCAAAGATGTCCACATGGTTTTCCAGCCTTTGGAATCTGTCCTTCATCTCCATATGAAATCTGTCCAGTACTTCTGTCGCAACACGTTTGAATTGCAGCTATATTGACAGTCCGACATCAGAACTCAACTCCCCATCAAGTCTTTTCTTTCATCTGGTTATTTTGATTAGCATTCTATTAGCATTCGCTACCTTCTTTTGCTTTTTCGATGGATTGGCTGACAGTTTCGTCCGTTTCTCATCATTTTGCGGAAAGCATGTTTTAATTTCTTTAGCAGCTTCTCATATGTGCAGTACAGACGTTTGAAGTTTCTGCTGAACTATATTAATTGACCAGAATTCCAGATAAGTAAAAAAAAATCATAATTTTCCACTGCATGAATAAGATTCTGTGCACTGCTTCTAGTGGCCATTCTTTCAGTTGTTGATTCAGAAAGTTTCTCCAACAGCTTGATGATTTTGTCGAGATGCAAGGAAACTGCAAAGTAGCTTCTTCCCTTGCGGACCACCTTGTATTACTCTCCTTTTTTAAATTTCAGGCTCCAGCTTCTATCAGTTTGGCCCATTTCTGGAGTGAATTGGAAAAAAGTTGAACAATTCATGTACAGTTCCAAAAAATGGTGACAATTGCTGGATCTATCTCAGCAGGATGAAGAGCTGCCAGGTTCAGAGAGTGATTATCACAGTTCAGAAATGTTGCCTTTGAATTTATGTCTAAGAGACGTTTCTGCAGGCCAGACAGACGGCCACTCATTGTGGCTGCGTAATCATAAATTTGAGACATTTTCACTTCTTCGACTGCAGTATCTTTGTATGAATCATCTGAATAGTGATACTTTTCTTCGACACGTTCATGGTCTCCTTTGTTTTCAGTGCTCTTATCAGGTTTTTTGTTAAATAATAAGGATGATGAAATAAACTTATAACTATGTTTCCAATGTCCCTTTTCTGTGTCAGTATTATAACCAGCTGGTGCCAGTGCCCAGACCTAGGATGCCCCCATGAGACACAATGCTGTGGTTTTGTCCTGAAGTATGTGTTGATAATGCAGAGCTTATGGTATGAGCAGAATTAAAGCAATCTTTAACCGTTCTCATTCATCCTTCCGATTCCAAAAAGCCTTAGGCAATCTGGCCAGGTAGTGTGGTCTGATCGTACCCTTGCATTAAAGTCACCTAGGATGACCATGTGCTCTTTTTGAGGAATGATCTCAATGACGTCCTTGAGATCTTCGTAGAACTTGTCTTTGTCCTCCTGAAATGAACATAGTTTAGGGGCAAAGGCAATAATTAGAGTGACTTTTCCAGATGTAGTCATAATACTTATGCTTAGTAGCCTTTCCGAGCCACCAACTGGAAGGACTATTGTGGGAAGTAGACGGTTCTTGACATCAAAGCCCACACTCATTCACAAGAAGGATTGCAGAGGATTGTGAATGCTTTGGCAGCAGCATGTCAAGAGTTTAACCTTACAATAAGCCTCTCTAAGACTGAAATCCTAGCACAAGATGTCGCAGAAATACAAGCGATATATGTTGGAAATTACATGTTTACGGTAGTGCAGGAATTCACATATTTGGGAACGACAATAGCCAGAAACTTAGACCTAGACACTGTGATGACAAAAAGAATAGGAAAGGCTTCTGCAGCAATGGCAAAACTCCCCATGCGTGTTTGGGAAAATACCAAATTGACTACGGCAACAAAAATCCTAGTCTACAATGCCAGTGTTCTCAGCACACTTCTTTATGGCAGTGAGAGTTGGGCAACTTACATGCGCCAAGAACACAGATTAAATAGCTTCCACCTATGCTGCCTGCAACGTATAATGTGCATCTCCTAGAGGGATCATGTCACCAACCAGGACGTTTTGAAACGGGCGAATATGCACAGCATCTATGCTCTTCCTACACAGAGAAGACTACGCTGTGTCGGTCATGTCACTCGCTTGTCAGATGAGAAAATCCCTAAAGACATCCTATACGCTGAGCTCGCCCAAGACTAACCTACAGAGATGTCTGCAAGCGAGACATGAGAACCACAGGCATCGACCAAAGTATGTAGGAGGAGATAACCCAAGACTGGAAAGCATGGAGACTGACTGTACGTGCTGGTATGAACTTCGCCGAGTGCAAAAGAAACGAAGCTGCGTCAGCCAAGGGAAAGAAAAAGAAAGCTGCCCTATCAGGTAATCCAAGGACAGATGCATATCCATGCACGAACTGTGGCAATCTCTACCACTCCAGAATTGGCTTGATCAGTCACTCCAGAATTGGCTTGATCAGTAACTCCAGAATTGGCTTGATCAGTCACTCCAGAATTGGCTTGATCAGTCACTCCAGAATTGGCTTGATCAGTCACTCCAGAATTGGCTTGATCAGTAACTCCAGAATTGGCTTGATCAGTCACTCCAGAATTGGCTTGATCAGTCACTCCAGAATTGGCTTGATCAGTCACTCCAGATTTGGCTTGATCAGTCACTCCAGATTTGGCTTGATCAGTCACTCCAGATTTGGCTTGATCAGTCACTCCAGATTTGGCTTGATCAGTCACTCCAGATTTGGCTTGATCAGTCACTCCAGATTTGGCTTGATCAGTCACTCCAGAATTGGCTTGATCAGTCACTCCAGAATTGGCTTGATCAGTCACTCCAGATTTGGCTTGATCAGTCACTCCAGAATTGGCTTGATCAGTCACTCCAGATTTGGCTTGATCAGTCACTCCAGATTTGGCTTGATCAGTCACTCCAGATTTGGCTTGATCAGTCACTCCAGATTTGGCTTGATCAGTCACTCCAGAATTGGCTTGATCAGTCACTCCAGAATTGGCTTGATCAGTCACTCCAGAATTGGCTTGATCAGTCACTCCAGAATTGGCTTGATCAGTCACTCCAGAATTGGCTTGATCAGTCACTCCAGAATTGGCTTGATCAGTCACTCCAGAATTGGCTTGATCAGTCACTCCAGAATTGGCTTGATCAGTCACTCCAGAATTGGCTTGATCAGTCACTCCAGATTTGGCTTGATCAGTCACTCCAGAATTGGCTTGATCAGTCACTCCAGAATTGGCTTGATCAGTCACTCCAGAATTGGCTTGATCAGTCACTCCAGATTTGGCTTGATCAGTCACTCCAGAATTGGCTTGATCAGTCACTCCAGAATTGGCTTGATCAGTCACTCCAGAATTGGCTTGATCAGTCACTCCAGAATTGGCTTGATCAGTCACTCCAGAATTGGCTTGATCAGTCACTCCAGAATTGGCTTGATCAGTCACTCCAGAATTGGTTTGATCAGTCACTCCAGATTTGGCTTGATCAGTCACTCCAGGATTGGTTTGATCAGTCACTCCAGAATTGGCTTGATCAGTCACTCCAGAATTGGCTTGATCAGTCACTCCAGGATTGGCTTGATCAGTCACTCCAGAATTGGCTTGATCAGTCACTCCAGAATTGGCTTGATCAGTCACTCCAGAATTGGCTTGATCAGTCACTCCAGGATTGGCTTGATCAGTCACTCCAGAATTGGCTTGATCAGTCACTCCAGATTTGGCTTGATCAGTCACTCCAGGATTGGCTTGATCAGTCACTCCAGGATTGGCTTGATCAGTCACTCCAGATTTGGCTAAATCAGTCACTCCAGGATTGGCTTGATCAGTCACTCCAGAATTGGCTTGATCAGTCACTCCAGAATTGGCTTGATCAGTCACTCCAGGATTGGCTTGATCAGTCACTCCAGGATTGGCTTGATCAGTCACTCCAGAATTGGCTTGATCAGTCACTCCAGAATTGGTTTGATCAGTCACTCCAGAATTGGCTTGATCAGTCACTCCAGAATTGGTTTGATCAGTCACTCCAGAATTGGTTTGATCAGTCACTCCAGAATTGGTTTGATCAGTCACTCCAGAATTGGTTTGATCAGTCACTCCAGAATTGGCTTGATCAGTCACTCCAGAATTGGTTTGATCAGTCACTCCAGAATTGGCTTGATCAGTCACTCCAGAATTGGCTTGATCAGTCACTCCAGAATTGGTTTGATCAGTCACTCCAGAATTGGTTTGATCAGTCACTCCAGAATTGGCTTGATCAGTCACTCCAGAATTGGTTTGATCAGTCACTCCAGAATTGGCTTGATCAGTCACTCCAGAATTGGTTTGATCAGTCACTCCAGAATTGGTTTGATCAGTCACTCCAGAATTGGCTTGATCAGTCACTCCAGAATTGGCTTGATCAGTCACTCCAGAATTGGTTTGATCAGTCACTCCAGAATTGGCTTGATCAGTCACTCCAGAATTGGCTTGATCAGTCACTCCAGATTTGGCTTGATCAGTCACTCCAGAATTGGCTTGATCAGTCACTCCAGATTTGGCTTGATCAGTCACTCCAGATTTGGCTTGATCAGTCACTCCAGAATTGGTTTGATCAGTCACTCCAGAATTGGCTTGATCAGTCACTCCAGATTTGGCTTGATCAGTCACTCCAGATTTGGCTTGATCAGTCACTCCAGAATTGGTTTGATCAGTCACTCCAGAATTGGCTTGATCAGTCACTCTAGAATTGGCTTGATCAGTCACTCCAGAATTGGCTTGATCAGTCACTCCAGATTTGGCTTGATCAGTCACTCCAGAATTGGTTTGATCAGTCACTCCAGATTTGGCTTGATCAGTCACTCCAGAATTGGTTTGATCAGTCACTCCAGAATTGGTTTGATCAGTCACTCCAGAATTGGCTTGATCAGTCACTCCAGAATTGGCTTGATCAGTCACTCCAGAATTGGCTTGATCAGTCACTCCAGAATTGGCTTGATCAGTCACTCCAGAATTGGTTTGATCAGTCACTCCAGAATTGGTTTGATCAGTCACTCCAGATTTGGCTTGATCAGTCACTCCAGAATTGGTTTGATCAGTCACTCCAGAATTGGCTTGATCAGTCACTCCAGAATTGGCTTGATCAGTCACTCCAGAATTGGCTTGATCAGTCACTCCAGAATTGGCTTGATCAGTCACTCCAGATTTGGCTTGATCAGTCACTCCAGATTTGGCTTGATCAGTCACTCCAGATTTGGCTTGATCAGTCACTCCAGATTTGGCTTGATCAGTCACTCCAGATTTGGCTTGATCAGTCACTCCAGATTTGGCTTGATCAGTCACTCCAGATTTGGCTTGATCAGTCACTCCAGATTTGGCTTGATCAGTCACTCCAGATTTGGCTTGATCAGTCACTCCAGATTTGGCTTGATCAGTCACTCCAGATTTGGCTTGATCAGTCACTCCAGAATTGGCTTGATCAGTCACTCCAGAATTGGCTTGATCAGTCACTCCAGATTTGGCTTGATCAGTCACTCCAGATTTGGCTTGATCAGTCACTCCAGATTTGGCTTGATCAGTCACTCCAGATTTGGCTTGATCAGTCACTCCAGATTTGGCTTGATCAGTCACTCCAGAATTGGCTTGATCAGTCACTCCAGAATTGGCTTGATCAGTCACTCCAGATTTGGCTTGATCAGTCACTCCAGATTTGGCTTGATCAGTCACTCCAGAATTGGTTTGATCAGTCACTCCAGAATTGGCTTGATCAGTCACTCCAGAATTGGCTTGATCAGTCACTCCAGAATTGGCTTGATCAGTCACTCCAGATTTGGCTTGATCAGTCACTCCAGAATTGGTTTGATCAGTCACTCCAGATTTGGCTTGATCAGTCACTCCAGAATTGGTTTGATCAGTCACTCCAGAATTGGCTTGATCAGTCACTCCAGAATTGGCTTGATCAGTCACTCCAGAATTGGCTTGATCAGTCACTCCAGAATTGGCTTGATCAGTCACTCCAGAATTGGCTTGATCAGTCACTCCAGAATTGGTTTGATCAGTCACTCCAGAATTGGTTTGATCAGTCACTCCAGAATTGGTTTGATCAGTCACTCCAGATTTGGCTTGATCAGTCACTCCAGAATTGGCTTGATCAGTCACTCCAGATTTGGCTTGATCAGTCACTCCAGAATTGGCTTGATCAGTCACTCCAGAATTGGCTTGATCAGTCACTCCAGAATTGGCTTGATCAGTCACTCCAGATTTGGCTTGATCAGTCACTCCAGAATTGGTTTGATCAGTCACTCCAGATTTGGCTTGATCAGTCACTCCAGAATTGGTTTGATCAGTCACTCCAGAATTGGCTTGATCAGTCACTCCAGAATTGGCTTGATCAGTCACTCCAGAATTGGCTTGATCAGTCACTCCAGAATTGGCTTGATCAGTCACTCCAGAATTGGCTTGATCAGTCACTCCAGAATTGGTTTGATCAGTCACTCCAGAATTGGTTTGATCAGTCACTCCAGAATTGGTTTGATCAGTCACTCCAGATTTGGCTTGATCAGTCACTCCAGAATTGGTTTGATCAGTCACTCCAGAATTGGCTTGATCAGTCACTCCAGAATTGGCTTGATCAGTCACTCCAGAATTGGCTTGATCAGTCACTCCAGAATTGGCTTGATCAGTCACTCCAGATTTGGCTTGATCAGTCACTCCAGATTTGGCTTGATCAGTCACTCCAGATTTGGCTTGATCAGTCACTCCAGATTTGGCTTGATCAGTCACTCCAGATTTGGCTTGATCAGTCACTCCAGATTTGGCTTGATCAGTCACTCCAGATTTGGCTTGATCAGTCACTCCAGATTTGGCTTGATCAGTCACTCCAGATTTGGCTTGATCAGTCACTCCAGATTTGGCTTGATCAGTCACTCCAGAATTGGCTTGATCAGTCACTCCAGAATTGGCTTGATCAGTCACTCCAGATTTGGCTTGATCAGTCACTCCAGATTTGGCTTGATCAGTCACTCCAGATTTGGCTTGATCAGTCACTCCAGATTTGGCTTGATCAGTCACTCCAGATTTGGCTTGATCAGTCACTCCAGAATTGGCTTGATCAGTCACTCCAGATTTGGCTTGATCAGTCACTCCAGAATTGGCTTGATCAGTCACTCCAGATTTGGCTTGATCAGTCACTCCAGATTGTGGCCCGTCTCAAGGCGAAACCAAAGCCAGTGACTCATCTGGGCGCATCCATTGTGTTCCAAGACAGAAGGAACCATCCATTGTGTTCCAAGACAGAAGGAACCATCCATTGTGTTCCAAGACAGAAGGAACCATCCATTGTGTTCCAAGACAGAAGGAACCATCCATTGTGTTCCAAGACAGAAGGAACCATCCATTGTGTTCCAAGACAGAAGGAACCATCCATTGTGTTCCAAGACAGAAGGAACCATCCATTGTGTTCCAAGACAGAAGGAGACATCCATTGTGTTCCAAGACAGAAGGAACCATCCATTGTGTTCCAAGACAGAAGGAGACATCCATTGTGTTCCAAGACAGAAGGAACCATCCATTGTGTTCCAAGACAGAAGGAACCATCCATTGTGTTCCAAGACAGAAGGAACCATCCATTGTGTTCCAAGACAGAAGGAACCATCCATTGTGTTCCAAGACAGAAGGAACCATCCATTGTGTTCCAAGACAGAAGGAACCATCCATTGTGTTCCAAGACAGAAGGAACCATCCATTGTGTTCCAAGACAGAAGGAACCATCCATTGTGTTCCAAGACAGAAGGAACCATCCATTGTGTTCCAAGACAGAAGGAACCATCCATTGTGTTCCAAGACAGAAGGAACCATCCATTGTGTTCCAAGACAGAAGGAGACATCCATTGTGTTCCAAGACAGAAGGAACCATCCATTGTGTTCCAAGACAGAAGGAACCATCCATTGTGTTCCAAGACAGAAGGAACCATCCATTGTGTTCCAAGACAGAAGGAACCATCCATTGTGTTCCAAGACAGAAGGAACCATCCATTGTGTTCCAAGACAGAAGGAACCATCCATTGTGTTCCAAGACAGAAGGAACCATCCATTGTGTTCCAAGACAGAAGGAGACATCCATTGTGTTCCAAGACAGAAGGAACCATCCATTGTGTTCCAAGACAGAAGGAGACATCCATTGTGTTCCGAGACAGAAGGAACCATCCATTGTGTTCCAAGACAGAAGGAACCATCCATTGTGTTCCAAGACAGAAGGAGACATCCATTGTGTTCCAAGACAGAAGGAACCATCCATTGTGTTCCAAGACAGAAGGAACCATCCATTGTGTTCCGAGACAGAAGAAACCATCCATTGTGTTCCAAGACAGAAGGAGCTATATATATACAAATTATTGAATTTGATTTGCTCACTAAGTAGCAAATATAAGCCTACAGAGATATTTGACTCATTGTGTTCATAAACTGTGACTTCGGCACCCAACCGTGCCCAATGGGCAGACTCCGGGGGGGGGGGGTAGTATATGCAATCACCCTTCCCCCACCTAATAGAATCGACCAACATACCAGAATATACATAATAAAAATGGGTTAAAATATGGAATAAAAAGTATATATGAGGGTGTGTGTGTGTGTGGGGGAATTGCCGCCCCCCCCCCACCCGATCCGCCAGTGGCCTGCATTGTTTTTTAAATAACGGACCCACATGAGCCACCCTTGAGTTTGTGTGAAATCTTACTCCATTTGTTATCTTGTTAATGTGTGTACAAATGCTTGTTCCTCGGGGTAGTGCTGCATGGGGTTAAGAGGGTCACGATAAGACGCAGTCGTCACTCGATGCATTGTGTGTAAATCACACGGTGTGACCTCCTAGCGTTGACGTAGTGAAATCACACACACGTGTCCTTAGCTTGACTATGGTGACCTGTGTGGTGTGTCAAGTGTGTAAGTGTAGTTTGAAGTGAACGTTCCTGGGGTATCTAGCATTGTAATTGTCGGCTTACAAAAGAGAGGGCGCTTAAGTGGGAAAGGACAATTGTCTATTTAAAGGTTGTTCTACTACAGTCAACTACACTAGGTCTAGATCGTATTCATGAATTGAATACTTTTGACATTTCACAATAAAAGTAGATCAAGATTCTTAATAAAATCTCTGTTGGTGGATTTCAATGAGATTTGTCTTCTAACTAAAAGGATTTAAATAGGCAACATACGTTTGGATTAAGAGTATCGGGTAAGTTTCTTGCTGTTTGTCCCTACTAGCCATTGGTCATAAGATGATGGCTATCTTTTCGTAGCCTACCCATTGGAATGACAACAGAACACTAACCGTTGACTAGTGTAGAGGAAGATTTCTTTTATATTTAGATCTATACAAGTAGAGTAGAAGTAGAGTACCGTGTTAGTATTCTCATTAGTAGACTATTTCTGACAGCTTGCATGTTTAATTCTAAGTGTGCCTTATATGTTGACTTGAGCAAGAATACTACGTACCGTAGGCCTCTAGTCTATATGTTAATCTATTTTAACCCTGCCTTCACCATGTAGATTATGTTACAATGCACAATTGTAAGACAAAGTTTCTCAAGAATATAAAAAAAATTTTTTTTTTATTATTATTAGGCCTGTTTGTTTTTTTTATATTAAACTAGATTAATGACAGTGGCTTCCTTAGGGTGGATGTCACCCACTGCGGTATTTTATGGTGTCACCCCCCCTCCCGCCCAAAATATTTCCCGTTGGTTCGTTCTTTTGTTGAGCTAATTACCGACATCCATTGGACGGTTAGAGACAACTATAAAATAATAGTCAATTTTAAACGTTCCTTGTTTACGACAATGTATTCCAATGGAAGATTCAAAGTTAGAAATTCTATTAAGATCAACACGTGCCGCGCTTCAAACGGAAAGTGTTCCATGTTCTACTTTTATAACAACGAAGTCAACAGTTCAAACTTTGGTCAAAATAAGGTGCAAAAACAAAATGTGTTTTTTTCTGTGTGTTTTTGTTTTGCACACACAAAACCAAAACCTACTAAAACGTTCAATGTTCCCTCTGACTGAACTTGCAATCTCTGGTAAGAACTTCAGCCAAGTTCAATATCTTTGGGATGTCGCCTTCAATAAACAGAATTGCTAGATAGATTTGTGTCCCTTTGTCCATCTCAAATAGGTCTTAATTAACTTCCATTTTCAAAAGCATCTCTCACCTCAGAGTCCACAAAATGGTAAGACACTGTTGACGGTAAAGTGAAACGATTCTTTGAAGTTCTAATGTCCTAGGAGCTGGACAGACAAAAAGCAAGTACCTCACGTTTTTTAAGATTTACTTTTGATGCCTAGAGATGTCTTGATTCTTGAGTTTTGGTATTTGCATTCAAATGTCAAACTTTGTTAAATCTTCATAAACAACTAATTTTGAATGAAATATCAACAAAACATATATAGCCTACCTTTTTTTTTTTTTTGTAGTAGAATTGGTTTCAATGTATCTGCTAGTTTCAAAAGAATTAGTTTCAGTTGAAGATCAGCATAAAAAACAAACTTTCAAACATTGACCTCTTTTTGGTGACTAGGGAGTCCAGCCTCTGAAGATTATTCTCCTGACATTTTCTATTGAAATACCATGCTTTTTTAGTTGAGAACAATTTCCCGCTAACGTGTAGAGACAATGTTGATAGGTCTCGGCTTGGCCACTATTTGGTGGATAATTTAGTCTTTAGTTTCAAGTTGTGTATCATTGTATTCATAGTACATCTAGTAGAAATTTACTAAAATAAAGATAAACGAACAGACCACTGGGGATAGTGCTTGCGATGCGCCTAGAGTTAATGTAATATTCCAGACATTGTAGTTTCAGTGTCCTATTCTTAAGCCCGACACATCAAAGACTGAAGCTTATCACGTTACAGACATTTCAAGTTTTCTCATCAGCTTTTTTTCCCCTTAAAAATTGAATTCATTTATAAATTCGGACATCAGTTCGGTGTGTGCTATGTCAGATACAAAGTACCGTGCAGCCATTATGTCTGTGATAAGTAGGCCTATATCGATTACGGCTAAACATTGACATTTATAAACTCATTTTTTAGCGGCTCCCGAAAGGGGAAAAGATGCTTATTAGTTTCTAATCTAATCTAAATCTAATTTTTTAAATCACTTATGCAAGCAGTTTTTTTCATAAAAATACACCAATGTTACAACTATTCACTATTAAACACTCAAACACTTTAGGCCTTTATCAGGGGAGACGACAGTTTACCATATTTTTAACACATTTATGCAAACGGTTGAAGATTTTTTGTCCCAAAAAATTTTTGTTTTTATATTTGTATTGTTAAATTACGTAAGTTCTGTTATATTAAGTACTACATTTACACACAAACGAATGTTTACTATTTTTTAAAAGAGAAAAAATTTATTTAGTATGCATTATAAATTAGACATAATTTACAACAAATATTAATCTTGTAAACTGCATTTTCTAATTTTTCTCTCCATTGCACGGCAATAGACCAGAAATGAATTTTTTTCTTGAGGATTTGAATAAGAGATTGAGCCTTTACAAAACAATTAGATCAATTGTAAGACATCAATTATGCCACGTGTCTGGGTTCTAATTATATAGATATATGTGCCTTGCTCTTGTGTTTCTTAACCTGGCTCGTTAGGGGTATGAATACTGAATCACAATTATTAATACTTGCTTAGTTACTCAAATAAGAACAGTTACCACTAGATACACATCAACTCCAACTCTAGATCTCCAAGAATATAACAATGATATTTTAATATCCAATATAGCTCAAATAATGCACAATAAATATTACTTAAACACCAGTCCAGGAAGCGACTATCCAACCTTCCTGGACCGGGAGCAAGACCTTACTAACTTAATACACTCTCTCGCACATTCAAAGAAGACTTAAATCACTCAGTTCACAACACGTGCAACACTTCGCATTCATAACAAGGGGATATAACAATCATACCAAAATATCAAAGTAACATTCATTCTCGCCATACCGCTCCCTGACACCACGTTCTCATCTAACTTTACATTCATCTTCACGTATCATTTGATCTGCTGACCGCTGGGGCACTACACAAGATCTGTCAACCTTCTGTCTCCATTCTTATCTGTCAATTGTCTTTGATATAATATCATTCGGATGTTCTTTCTGAAAATATTGAAGCCACCTGGGTGGACCACTTCGGGGGCCGATTTTGAGTTTGTGTTTCCACACAAACTGTCTTTGTAACCTTGTTTTTGTGTGCATAGCTGCTATTCAACCTATTTTTTTACATTATAGATCAGCATTTGATCACATTTAAACATTTCCAACATCAGAATGAAATTCGCTTTATCCAGTAAAGACTCAGTTGTCAATATGGTCATGAAATAACACATTTTTCTTGGCTACAAATAGTGTGATGTCACAGTCAAGCTGTTCAAGATGTTACTCTATTGTTTGTTACATCTTTACATCAATGTCTTCAAGTTAGTATTCATCCTAAGTGCGACAGCCATTTGTCAATGACAATTCTTGAAATGCCTCGTGTATTTTGTGACAAGCTCGTGTCTTATTTGATACACATTGACTATCGCTTAGCTTCCAGATAGAACGTTTTTTTAAATCAAAGCATTGTTTATTTCCATGCAGCTGGTACATAGCTGAAAGTAAAGTTCAAGGTTTTGCTGGTCATATAAAGTATGGTGTAGTGTTTAGAACAGTGATGCCCAACCTTATTCGCCCGGCGGGCCATTTTCATTTCCGACACTTATGTCGCGGGCCACATCGTCGAATAGATGAAAAAATGAAATAAGTCCATTTTAAATAGTTTTATTAGAAACCTGTAGCACTACTTGGCCAACGTACACACGTAGGGCGATTACGTAAGATTGGTCTCATCCGTTTTATTACTGAAAGGTTTGTCTACTCAACGAAGTGCTTGTAAACATTGTGATCGTCCTTAACACTTCATTTCGAACATTTGAAAAGTTTCACCAGGCAACACGGCCAAGAAATGAACTGTCTGCATCACTCTAACTTTCTCAAACAGGGATGACTGGATTTGTAAGTCAATCAATTTCAGTTGCAGATCTATCGGAGTAATCCTCAGTGGCAATAGAAAAATTTCAAAATCTGCTGCTCTGTCATTTAGTTTTGCAATGCGTTAACTGATTTTTTTTTTACCCAGGACTAATTCTTTCACTACTGCTAGAAAGCACTTTTTTACGCATCATTTCTCATACTTTGAGCAGCTCTGTAACTTGTCCTTACCGTGGACTCATTTCTTGTCTCTTTGTTCTCGTCAGTCACTTTACTCATTCAACTAGGCGTAGCTTAGCGATCTTTTTCTTGGCGGTTAAAACCAACAATGCCGCCATATTTTTTTTTTTATGTTTTGATTTGCAAATGACTTTTTGTTATAAGTTTTAAAAACAGTAACATTTCTGAATCTTGTTGGCATATGTTAAACAAAAGCAAAGATGTCTTCACTTTTTTCCTGGAAGTTTCTACATTCATTTCGTAGCTATGGCTCTCTCATTTCATTTACGCTCAAATATTATATTAAATGGTACTACCATTCACTTTGATATCAAAAGAACTTTACCAAAAAAATGATGCAGAATTGATGCCCTGTGTTACACACAACATATACACGACTAGCTCTAGACAGCAGCGGAATTATTCAAGAATCTAAAACAACTGTCAACACTTGTCACCAAAAAATAAACGTCGTGTTCATTAAAAAAATAATATGACTTTAGAATGCCGTAGATTAGAATGAAATCCATCCAAGAAAAAGTGCAAGTCCTAACGTAGAAAAATACATTTTTCAACCTTTTAAAAAAATTTCTTCACTTTGTGCCGAGGTTTAGGCGGGCCGGATGGAAGCACGTCGCGGGCCGGATCTGACCCGCGGGCCGTAGTTTGGGCATCACTGGTTTAGAACATTGTGATGGAGTTTTAACCAATATATTTGAAGCAGAAAACAATATAAGTAATATAGATCTACATACTAATTGTGCATAATCATATTTTAGTATGTAACCATTTTTTTTAAATTGTCTATTGCAAAGGTGAAATTTTTCTATTCGGGTGTCACCCCCTTTATGGTGTCACGCGTTGCGGCCCGCACCCCAAAGTGACTCCACTCAATAATGACATATATATATATATATATATTGTAATAACTTAAGTGAGGCAACTCAACGAGGACATTGACGTTTATTTACACGGAGACATGACAAACACAAAGGACATCTGCCTTGAGCACAGCATCTCCATATTGGCTCTAGACTTGGGCGGAAATCGTTAGTCCTAATGTCAACATCCGACTTGTTTGGTCACAGATAGTGCGCACCTTCTTTTTGCACTATCTTGGATGGTGGTGCGCATGGCAAAGTCATAACATTGCCCCCGTCTTAGCACTTTTCGTCCCGAAAAGAAACAGTGCAGCTGAGGTTTGACAGTTCAGGTGGAGGTCGATCAGTGGGAGCCACAGGCGGCAGGGAGCGTGTTCCCCACGAAGCCATCCGCATTGTTTTCCTCCAGTGTCGCTTTCTCTTTGTCCAGTTGACCAGGCTGTTGTTGCGACGATGACGTGGCCGTTTGACACACAAAGAGATTGTTTTCTTCATCACAGCCGTTGATTGGACACGCTGTCTCAGCAGACCTTCCCGACAGATGCCTCTCAAGGGAGCTGCAGGTTCACATTCAGCCACGTTGCAAACAAAGTCCAATGCACCGCAGTCATCCTCAGACAACAGTTTCACGTCCAGAATACAGGTCTCTTCAGTTTCAAGTGGAAAATGTCTTCCTCTTGACGGCTCAGATTTAGAGTAGTCCGATTGACATTCGTCTATGCCAATGTCGATGATGATGGTAGAAGTACATATGCCCTGTTGGTAGTTTTCTTGGCATCTAAATTCTATGTGTGATGCGCCGCACGTACAATTCATGGTAAACTTCTGGATGCAGTTGCCGAGCTTCGAATTTCCTTCGTAGGCACCGGAAGATAGGCAGAGGTCTTTAAAGTCCACAGCAACAGGCTTGAACGCAGACCCAACGTTGTCTTGATCTGTCCGGCTCATTGAGGTACTGGTAACAGGTACAACAGGAACAAACGCTTCAGGCACATAACAGACTTCAGTTTCTTCATTTGTCTCCTTCCGTTCGACTCGGTACATCCCGTTGAGATCATCACAGCAATCGCCATCACGTTTCTCGTCTTGAAAGTCACAACCACAAGACTTGCCCACAACACAGACACAGACGGCGCTCAAATCCCCAGCGTCTCCGTCACCACTGTTTGTGCAACCACAGTCTTGACCACGCAACTTCTTAACCAACGAGTCTACAGGCAACTGCTCCTTTACAAACGAGTTAACTCCTTCTTTCAGCTGAGACACCATTTTATCTACTTTGTTCCCCATACTGTTAATTTGTTCACACATTGCATCAATACCTTCATTTATCTTGCCAATAAGCTCATAAATCTCCGGTTCAATTTCAAATAGGTAGGTCTCCGGATCTTCGTATTCATCAATCAAGGCTTGCCGGAGACGAGCTGTAAGCACCTCCTTGGTACCACCAATTATTTCATATCGGTTACGAAGTTCCTTCCTAAGCTCTCTAGCCGAGAGTTGGTCTAATCGTTTCAAAGCTGCCATTGTAAATCCTACCTCCTCTCGTTGAGTTGCCTAAAATCCCACTTCTGAGACCAATTGTAATAACTTAAGTGAGGCAACTCAACGAGGACATTGACGTTTATTTACACGGAGACATGACAAACACAAAGGACATCTGCCTTGAGCACAGCATCTCCATATTGGCTCTAGACTTGAGCGGAAATCGTTAGTCCTAATGTCAACATCCGACTTGTTTGGTCACAGATAGTGCGCACCTTCTTTTTGCACTATCTTGGATGGCGGTGCGCATGGCAAAGTCATAACAATATGTATATATATATATATATATATATATATATATATATATATATATATATATATATATATATATATATATATATATATATATATGTGTGTGTGTGTATGGTTATAAAATTGTGTCTTGGTCTTGTTGATAGTTATATATTTTTTTAAAATTGTGCCTTAGCTAAGTTGACTAGACCAAAGACATGCCTATTGTTATAAATTGTGCCTCAACTATACGTAGAACATGTCTGTTTGTACAAATCAAGTCTCACTTATGTAGACTAGAACAAGAACATGTCTGTTTGTACAACCCATGTCTCACTTATGTAGACTAGAACAAGAACATGTCTATTTGTACAAATCAAGTCTCACTTATGTAGACTAGAACAAGAACATGTCTGTTTGTACAACTCAAGTCTCACTTATGTAGACTAGAACAAGAACATGTCTATTTGTACAACTCAAGTCTCACTTATGTAGACTAGAACAAGAACATGTCTATTTGTACAACTCAAGTCTCACTTATGTAGACTAGAACAAGAACATGTCTATTTGTACAACTCAAGTCTCACTTATGTAGACTAAAACAAGAACATGTCTGTTTGTACAACTCAAGTCTCACTTATGTAGACTAGAACAAGAACATGTCTATTTGTACAACTCAAGTCTCACTTATGTAGACTAGAACAAGAACATGTCTATTTGTACAACTCAAGTCTCACTTATGTAGACTAGAACAAGAACATGTCTATTTGTACAAATCAAGTCTCACTTATGTAGACTAGAACAAGAACATGTCTATTTGTACAACTCAAGTCTCACTTATGTAGACTAGAACAAGAACATGTCTATTTGTACAACTCAAGTCTCACTTATGTAGTCTAGAACAAGAACATGTCTATTTGTACAACTCAAGTCTCACTTATGTAGGCTAGAACTAGAACATGTCTATTTGTACAACTCAAGTCTCACTTATGTAGACTAGAACAAGAACATGTCTATTTGTACAACTCAAGTCTCACTTATGTAGGCTAGAACTAGAACATGTCTATTTGTACAACTCAAGTCTCACTTATGTAGACTAGAACAAGAACATGTCTATTGTAGCTGCCTGGTCATGTGATATGTACAGATCTGTTCTCACGATGAGCAGGGACAGAGGCGGCGCAAATCGTTAATGATGTGTGCGACAAGCCATGTAGTTCGAGGGGCCTCGCGCCTCGAAGATTTATATATTACATAATCAACTGAATTTGCTACTTCAACTTTTATTCAAAATAATTGACTATACTACACTGACACTGTTGTTACCATCTAACTGATCATGTGATTCCTATGGTAAAATAGGCACACAAAGATTCTTTTTGTCTCAAATGGACTAGAAAGGGTAAAGTTAATAAAGGCAGTTATCTTAGGACTTTGTCATACATCAAGAGACACAATAAAATAATATTTAACTGACGAAATACTGGATTAGCTTTAAAAGAAAGGGTTAAATATTCAAACTTTTGTGTCCAACAATAGGGCAATGGTGTAGGCCTAAATATGGTAGGCGTTTAAATTGGAGTTAGAAATGGTAAATTATGGATTAAACCTCCTAAGTAAAGAGGTATTCCGAAAGAAGAGACATTTCTACGAGTAGGTGAGAGAAGTCGTTTAGACCCTTTGTCGTCGAAATAACACAAATATTGGAAAAAGACGTTCATTTATAAATGATTAATTTTGTTCAACTGTTTGTAACTTCGTTTTGTTACAGAAGTATAATTCAAAGCTCTGAACAAAAATTAAGAAACTAAATAGGCCAATTAGATTCTACTCTAAATTTGTGTATTTTTAGGATTCAAGTATAAATTGTGAGTTATAGTCCAAAAGTTATACAGTACAATAGAAAAATCTCAGATTGAGTAAAAGTTGGGTAAAAACGACTAGGAAAGAATTTTTGGGCTCAAAAGTCATCTCAATAGTTACTGTTATACCTTTAAAGTTTCTCTTGAACTCTAAATTTTCCAAAACAAAATCTTTAAATAATCATGACAAATTCATCGCAATCACACAAACTCTGTCGCCATATTTGACTATTCTGTTTTAACAGTCATGTTTTCGTCGGAGAAGGGGGGGGGGCGGTAGAGTGAGTACGATTAATCATGTAAGAGCCATCGCTCCGTTTAATAATTATTGCTAATGATTGCATTTGACATTAAAGAATAGTGGACAACTCGATATGATAATTTAATATATAGCATATATAACTTATAGTAGTGACATTGATTTGGAATTTCATCACTAAAATACAAAACGAAAAGTCTGTCCAGTTGGGGGGGGGGGTGTCTATCCCTGAGTCCCTTCTGGACCCTACAGAATCGGCCAACACACCAGAGTGGAGCGACATAATATAAAATTATATTATATAGTTGTTCAACAATTTTGTTCAGAAACTGATTTCTACTTAAAAATGGGACTGCCCCTCCCCACTCACAGATAGATGTAGATGTAATCGCCCTCTCCCACTGAACCGATTCGGCCAACATACTAGAAAGGGGGCGACATAATATAAAGATTGGTTAAAATATCAATAACTACCTTATGGATATGTAACTAATTATTTTAACAAACTGATTTCTACGAAAAAAAAAACATTGGACCGCCCCCCCCCCCAACTCGAGGGGTGAGGGTCGGTGGGGGATGGGATTGATGAATTCGTCCTCCCTCTCACTACTACATCAGTCAACATACTAGAGGGGGTTCGGCATAATCTGAAAAATTGGTTGAAATATAAAAATAATTGGTATATTAGTAACGTAAGTAACGACTTCGACTAGTTTGTGATTTCATTACTTCCGCCCCCTCCCTCCCCCGAAGGGTCACAGGATCCGCCTTTGGGTCAGGCTGGTAACTCAGGAGCAAGTAGCAACTTAACACACTTCACGTGACCTGAAATCGAGACCAATAGTCATAGAAGGCCTGAGCATTGACCTGCAACGTCACAACCTGTGAGCACTGGAGACCAAAAGCTCGTTGCACTTCAAATGTGTGTACGACGTACGAGTTATTGGGCTAGAAACTGCTCTCAAGTTGCAGGTCCGTGTTCAGGCCTACTAGGACGACTGGTCTCGCTGACCTAGTTTGATTCTCCTCTCCTGACCTAGTTTGATTCTCCTCTCCTGACCTAGTTTGATTCTCCTCTCCTGACCTAGTGAGAGAATACATTGGAACAAGCTAATGCATTCATTGGGCAAAGATTGACAAATAACAAAACGAACTATCTCGATAACGGTCATGAGAAATCAACCAATACGATGCTGTCTCCCCCTCATAACACTTAACCCCTAACCCTATGTATAAATACACACACAAATTACATGCAAAAACTTGTATATATAAATATAGGGCGATCGCCCCCTACCCCACCCTCGATCCGCCAGTGTTCCACATACACAAAGTTTTTATTGTCAGCATTAGATCAAGACAGAGAGATAGACGCAGTGTGGGAGAGGGTTGGGGACAGATTGTTTCTATTAGACTGTTCCACGTGTGGACAGATTGTTTCTATTAGACTGTTCCATGTGTGGACAGATTGTTTCTATTAGACTGTTCCATGTGTGGACAGATTGTTTCTATTAGACTGTTCCATGTGTGGAGACAAAGACAAAGGTCATCAAATAGACATGTATAAGGGTACCACAAACATTGCTAAAGGGACGCCCCTTGCTAATATAATGGGTTCTGGCAAAAAGTGTTGAGAACATTTGATTTCAGCTCGGGCTGTTTTAGTGCAAGACGCATGCAAAAAAAAAAAGTGTAAAAAAAAAAAGTTAAAAAAAAACGTGTTCAATGTATTGGGCTACAACTGTCGGGCAAAGAAAAGGTGCATACTTGAATGTGGAAAGATGCATAGGTCAGTGTGGAAAAGTGTGTCCATGACGCACTAATTACTTCAGACAAAGCATATCTATTTATTTCACCCTTTAGGGCTACGGGACAAAAATGTGTGTGTTCTAATGTGGACCGTCCCATTGAAGGTGCCAAGATTTCATTCCAGAGATTTGTACAAAGCTTCTATCAGCTCACTCTGTCTGTCGTCTGATACAAATGTTTGTACACGTTGTTTCTTCTATCAGCTCACTCTGTCTGTCGTCTGATACAAATGTTTGTACACGTTGTTTCTTCTATCAGCTCACTCTGTCTGTCGTCTTATACAAATGTTTGTACACGTTGTTTCTTCTATCAACTCACTCTGTCTGTCGTCTGATACAAATGTTTGTACACGTTGTTTCTTCTATCAACTCACTCTGTCTGTCGTCTTATACAAATGTTTGTACACGTTGTTTCTTCTATCAACTCACTCTGTCTGTCGTCTTATACAAATGTTTGTACACGTTGTTTCTTCTATCAACTCACTCTGTCTGTCGTCTTATACAAATGTTTGTACATGTTGTTTCTTCTATCAACTCACTCTGTCTGTCGTCTGATACAAATGTTTGTACACGTTGTTTCTTCTATCAGCTCACTCTGTCGTCTGATACAAATGTTTGTACACGTTGTTTCTCCCACACCCAAATGTCAAACTGAAAGTCTGCACAATTATGTCTTTGACCTGACAGCACACGAAACAATGTAAAAAAATAAACAATTAAACTATTGCTAATTAATTCTTTTGTTTGGTATCTCGAACAATGGAAAGAAATTGTTCTTGACTGAAATGATAAGCTGCCCCTTTATAGGTCGCCGCTCTAAATTTAAACAAACAATATATAACATATATAACAATACAATCATCTTTAGTCATGAGTACATCACTAGCAGAGTGGTTAGCATGTCTGCCCAAGGAGGCGCGAGCCGCGAGTTTGAATTCAGGTCGTGCCTTTTTTGTAAATGCTTTTAAAAACCATTTACCGTAAAATCCACCCAGATATCCCTTTCTCTCCCCCCCCCCCCCCATTTTCCCAACTGGTCCAGATAAGTGATAGGATTATAGCTTATTGAGAAAGCTAAAAGCATGACAACGCGCTAAAAAAAAAAAAAGGTTAAAAATATTATTAATTAAACAGATGTATTGTTGTTGGTCCAGACCTAGTACACATTTGATGACATGACTGATACAACACTCATTGATACACTTACACTTGGCATAAGCTTTGCTTTAAAAAAAAAAAGTATTTTTTACAATGTTTATCTTGTTTTCTTTCAACACATCAAACAGAGCAGGTTTTAGATAAAATTATTGAGACGTTTAGAGGCCCCTGTAACATCTTATATGTACACAGGCATGGCTGTTGAGGTCCTTAATTCAGACATATTTTAATTTTCACACACAAACATAGTTTGTTTTTTTTTTCGTTTTTTTTTAATCATCTGGACTATTTTGTTTGACTTGAGCAGATCCCGAGGATGGCTACCAGGCCAAGAGGCTATGGCTTGACTGGAGAAGTAAATCGAAAAGTAAGTTCTCTTTTCATTCAAAACATATTTATGCATTTTGAATGAAACCAATAAAAGATCTTTATCTAGTAGCTCAAGTACAGTATTCTATATGCGCTAGATGGTTCCAAGGACTCTCTGCCTAGTAGCTCAAGTACAGTACTCTATATGTGCTAGGTGTTTCTCTGAGGTGCCTGTGGAAAGCCTTAGAACCTCTTTTCCAACTCAACTCCCTGTGTCCATCCTTTTATAGAATCCAAATAATTAATAGTCCTTGTTTTAATTCACTAAGTAAACTGAGGATGTTTCTAGAACGATTTGAGACTGACATTTTAGTGTACGGATAAAAATAAAGACACTCAAACCCCCGACCCCCCCCCCCCCCGAAATGAAATCGCCCCCATCACGCAGGGTGGAATTTTGTGACTGATTTTTTGCTTTGATTTTGTTTATTTTAGGTGAAATTTTAATGTTAAACCATCACTTGGACCAGCGCGGGCAATGGGGTTTTCAGTTGAAAATCCCCTTCCAGGGGGGGTTTGAGGTTAAAACCCCCTCTTCTATTATACGAAAAATAATGCAAACGACAGTCACCAAATTTCATGATCGTAGCCAAAGAAGCTTTTTGGTTTAAAACCCTCTCCAAATTATTTTTTTACGGTAATATAGACTAAAGCATACAAGTCATACAACAGTCACCAGATTCTATGAGCGTAGCCTAGATGGGTTTTGTGTTTTAAAAAACCCTCCAGAGGGCCTTAAGTTAAAACCCCCTCCAGGGGGTTTTGAGTAAAACCTCCCTTTTAATCTAAAAACCTTCTCTTCAATATAAAATTAAAGCAAACTACACACACAAAATTCTATGACCGTAGCCAAGAGGCTCTTGAGTTTACCCCCCCCCCCTCTGGACGCTTTTTTAAACTTTAAAACTCCCTCCTGATGAGTTTAAAACCTTCTTATAGATAGTTTTGAGGTTAAAACACCCTCTTCAATATTATTCTATAGCAAACTACAGCCACCAAATTCTATGAGCGTAGCTAATGGGCTTTTGATTTTGTTTTTTTTTTTAAACTCCAGACATTTTTTTTAGTTTGAAACCACCCAACAGATGGTTTTGACGATAAAACTTTTCTTTTCAATATAAAATCTAAAGCAAACTAGTTACCAAATTCCATGAGCGTAGCCTAGAGCGGTTACACATTTCTTCCAGTCGCTGGGCTCCATTAATTAAGTGCAGTGATTTCAAATGTTTCAGATCGCCAGTAAATATGATTTGGAGCTGGAACAAAGAGCACGATTATGGATTGAAGCTGTACTAGAAGAACAAATATCTGTGAGTAGACTGTGAGTAGACTGTGAGTAGACTGATCTAAATGTGAGTAATGACTTGACTTCCAGTGAACACAATAGGCTAACGAGGATAATACACATTTGTCTTTTCTGGACTACCACAATAAGTAGCACATTTTTTTTTAATATAAATGTATGTATGGGAAAGGACCAATGGCGAACGCTTTTGTGCCAGTTTTTAGTTTAGAATTTATAACTCCGCAATAGTTAAACTTATTTAAAAAATGAAAACATCTGCTCAGCTATTGGGCGATAAAACTAAATTTAAATCTTTTTTCCATATCAGCTATTAAATTTATAATTCAAGTCAACTTGCAGTAGGGGTCGGACCTAATAAGCGAACGCAATTTTCGCGGGAGTCATAATGAGCGAAAGGCCGTAAAAAATAGCGAAATAGCATGTTAAAATATAGGGAATTATGCTTCAAATAGTTCTATCATCTAACTTCTTCCATGAAGCATTATAACTATTATCCTCCTTGTGGCATTAGGCTTAAATTTGTTTTCACTTTTCTCGTGCTCCTCATCTCCTTTCTCTGCTTGGAACTGATGTCTATATAGCCTACGAAACTTGCGATCAAATATTTTTTTTAAAGAAAGAAACTACAAAATTCTATCTCGCCTCCTCCCTATAGGCTAGTCCACGTCGTTTTACTCTCCATTTCATAAACTCTCGTTACTGCGACTATTTTTTTTTTAAGAACACGTTCAGTGCACTTAATCACCATCAACTCGATCCACCCCCCCCCCCCAACACCGCGCGCTGATTGACCTAAAGGCAGATCCCGAATACGATGGATTGATGGTGTATGGAGGCAGATCTACAACTGCTTGGGTTTCGGGTATAGAGACGAAAGGCTCAGGAGAGATCTTGTAATTTTATACATGTATATTATATGGTAATTCTTATATTTATTACCAAATATATAGTTCGCGTTTGTTTTTTCCGCTCCTGAAATCGAATATTTTCTCCTGGAAAACTCTTGGAATTTTTCTGAAATCCTAATCTCAGAATGGTGGGGGAACCCTGTGAAAATGAATTCTGCACTTCGTTTAAACATTTATACACTTATTAATATCATTAATAACAAGTGGTTAACCAGCCAGTTAAAAAAAAAAGGATGACGGTAAAACAGAGACCCCCCCCCCCCCCCCCGTGTAAGCGCTGTTAAGATCAACTGAAAGGTCATTTCACCCTCACTGGCATAGAGGAAAGTAACTGCCAGCATATGACCACTGAGAGACTGTTGGAGAGCTGCGAGTCAAACATTTTAGACGGAAAGAAAATGCGGGAAAATATGCTGGTCACAACTGGGCGTAGACATGTGAAACATGTAGGCTACTACACTCATCCTTAATCTTCGAAATCGAAGACATTGGGTTAAGGTTAAAAATAGGCCTATTATTTTAATATTTCAGTTTACAAACAATAACAATAGATAAGACAAAAAGAAAAACAGATTAAATTTGTCACTAAATTATCATTAATGGCTTTTTAAGCTTATTATAGGGGTGCTCGCTGAATAGGTTTTCAGATAAAAGTTCATTTTGCGCGAACACCCTATAATTTTTTTTTTTTTCAACGGAATGAATAGCCTTGGCTGTTCTAGCTATTTCCTCATCTATTTAGAAGCATAATATGCAATTTTGTTTCGGCCGATGTCCATTGGTGCTTTAAAATTGTCTTAAGTTCGGACCTATTCTTGTTTATCCGGAAACGTTTTGAGAATGAAATTTCCATACATGTCAACTTTGACCTTCAGCTATGCTTTATTGTATGAGGGAAAACGAAAGTGAATATGTGGGAAATGTAGAAAAATGGAGTCTTTGTAATACCATTTTATTAGTTCTGCAGTTACTTTTGAAATAAATAAGAATGGATAAAAATTACGGGGAGGTGTTCGCTTTATATGCCATTTCGCTGATAGATATGGACTATATAAAAAGAATGTAAAAAAAAGTTTTGTCTTATCAACTATACACCTACGACAATATCGTTGGCATGTATTTATTTATTGGTATTGATTTAATTAAAATATATTCTCTCTGTATACATAGTCATTGAAATATTAACTGAGTATAATTCTAAGCACTTTAATGACGTCTACAGTGTCATAGTGAAAGTAAAAGTTTAAGTATTTAGTAATGTTCATACGACAAATTTGACTGTGTATTGTTTAGGATGAAGACAGAAGTCAATCCCTTGGCATGGACAGATTTCAAGCTGCTTTAAAAGATGGAACAATCTTATGCAAGTATGAGAGTAAATAGTTTAGACTTTCCTGTTCTTTTTCTTATTGCAAACTCTCTGGTCTGGTGGCCAGATATTAATGAGCTGTCTGGTTCATTAAGTCTTAGAATACAATAAATACTTTTTATAAACGCAAGCATTCATTTATCATAGAAAATTTAAATAGACGCCTGGCGGAAAACGGCTTTGTATGCATCAGATGTGGAAAAATATGCTGGTCACAAATGAATTTTCATAGTCGCGTGAAACAACCCGGGACAATGGTTATGCTTGCACTGGATGTGGCAAAATATGTAGGTCAGAGAAATACTGCATTCCTAATTAATCTTCGGACTCGAAGACAAGCCTTATTATTATTGTTTTTTTTTCAAGAATAAACCTTTGGGGGAAAACTCACTTAGATAAGTTGATTCAATGGTTTGACAGGTATGAATGTTAACAAAAATGTATTATAAAATGTAGTTTCTTGAAACAAATGCGCTTCTAAATTAAATATGTTTGCATTAATCTCAACAGATTTTAGGCCTTTAGTATAAAGAACATATTTCTAGATCAAAGTTGCACTATCTATTCTGTTAAAAGAGTCTCAAAATATTCCCCATAGAAACTCAATTGATTCTAGGGGACATAATGTTTCCTATTTTTCTGTGGATTTTTAGTTTAAGAAGCTTGTGTGACAAGCACAACTACCAATGAATGGCAAAATTTTATTCCTAAAATTCAAATGTACAAAAAGACTCTGACAAAATGTATAAAAGATGACTAAGTGTACAAATAGATAACTAAATGTAAAATAGGTGAATACATGTACACGAAATTCTAAGTGTACAAATAGATAACTAAATGTAAAATAGGTGAATACATGTACACGCAATTCTAAGTGTACAAATAGATAACTAAATGTAAAATAGGTGAATACATGTACACGCAATTCTAAGTGTACAAATAGATAACTAAATGTAAAATAGGTGAATACATGTACACGCAATTCTAAGTGTACAAATAGATAACTAAATGTAAAATAGGTGAATACATGTACACGCAATTCTAAGTGTACAAATAGATAACTAAGTATACAAATAAACAAGATTACAAAGACAGTTTGTGTGGAAACCCCGAAGTGGTCCACCCAGGCAGGTCAAAAGGCAGGTTTCAATAGTTTCAGAAAGAACATCAGAATTCGATCAAAGACAAATGACAGAGAAGAGTGGAGAAAGGTTGACAGATCTTGTGTGGTGCCCCAGCGGTCCAGCAAACTTAAGGATAGGTGAAAGTGAATGTGAAGTTAAATAAGAACCTGGCCTTATGTAATCTACGTCATCAAGCCACCCTACTCGTGGTCTGCCTTTGGGACGCCTGCCTTTTGTTTTTTACCAGTGAACAATCTTTGCTCCTCTGTTCTCTGGCATTCTTTCCAGGTGACCTACCTGTTGATATGTGATGTAATGTTGTGTGAGAGTTAGTTCCCATAGAGGATTAGGAAGTGTGTGTTGCTGTTGGTTATCTAATGTGGTTGAATAAAGCCTGTGTGTGTGTATTTGTTAACTCGGCCCTGTCGTTTATCTATTTCTACTTGTAGTTAAGAGCATATCAACACTAGCCAACAAAGTAATTTGTTCCCTTTTATTCCCGTCACTGTGGATGGGTCTTCCTCTCACTGCTATATATTTCTTGGTTGGTGCGAATCCTCCATCCGGTTTCCTTATGTATGGTACCATACATTTTTCTGAGCATTTTTCTTTCCCAAGTGTATAGCAGATTTTCTGTGGTCATATTATGATGACAGGTACTAATGGATAATTATCAAATGGCACGCAAGATGTGGGTCAATATTAAGTTATTTTGGCACTAGTCTTCCGCTTGTTTGAACAGGCTAATTGTAGGAAATAACAGGCTAAATATAGGGGGAAAACAGGCCAAATTTAATAAATAAAAAAGGCTAAATGTAGGAAATAAACAGGCTAAATTTAATAAATAACAAGATTACAAAGACAGTTTGTGTGGAAACACAAACTCAAAATCGGCCCCCGAAGTGGTCCACCCAGGCAGGCTTCAATATTTTCAGAAAGAACATCCAAATGAAATTATATCAAAGACAAATGAGAGATAAGAATGGAGAAAGAAGGTTGACAGATACAGCAGACGTACAGCAGATCAAAGGATAGGTGCAAGTGAATGCAAAGTTAGATGTGAACCTGGCCTAACTAGTTCCCCTTTCAGACCTTGTGGTCTATAGGGCAGATGATGTAAAGTTCATCTGTTTTGTGGCCTACGGTTAACGAGGGTGTCATGTAGCCAGCACAACGACCAACCGCCTTTACTTTTCCCTCAACTAATATCAGGTACCCATTGGAGCTGGGTGGACTCAGAGGCGCCTAAGGATGCCGAAGTTGAAAATCCCAGTCTTCCCCAGGATTCGAACCCGGGGCCCGGTAATGTAATTGTTTTGAAAAGGCTCAATCTTTTTTTTTTTACCTGTTTAATCCTTTATTACAAGAACACATTGAACAAGTCGAACATTAGCAAGTATCAAAATGAATAAATTATAATCAATCATTAACAAACAAAAAAAATATCAGGGGTTTCCAAACAGGTAGAATGTCATCTTTGTGTGCTGACTTGCATCACTTTTTTTAAAGTATATTTTTTTTTTTTTTTTTTTAAGGAAACCTCAGAATTTGCGCTATTCAGGTTTAGCTTTATCATCATAGGAATCCTTGGGCTTTATGCCTCTTTTCTTTGCCTCTTTTTTGGGCTTTATATATGCCTCTTTTATGGGCCATCTTGCCTCTTTTGTGGGCTTTTTTTTTTTTTTTTTTAATATGTTTTTATTTGTAAGTTATCATAATTCACAAGTATTAAATCATAAACAATTGAAAAGTGATTAACCTAAAAATATAATAACAGTAATAGAAATATTATTTAATATCAAAGACATACTACCTAACCAATGAACCCCCTAAAGACAGAAAAATTATACAAGTATACTCTACTCCAGAACAATCAACACAATATCAGATATCCCTGACCCCCAACACCCTATTTCTGGAAAACTACATGAGCATTATACAGGTATATGAAAATCAAACTAGATAATTCTCTACCCTAAAGTCCATTATTTTTCTAAATGTTATTTCCAAGTGATTAGGATCAAACACCTTATTATTATGTAGACATTTGAGCCAGGTAGCCCAATATATATCAAATTTTTATACAAATTGTTCTACCTAATTTGGTTGTAGAATCTGTGTGTGTTGATGTACATTAGTAAAGTATTTAGAAATTACTCACTCACTGTTCTTTCTAAAAGATCAGCGGATTTATGTTCAGTTATTTGGTAGGCCGAGTTATTCGACTGCTCAAAAGCTAAAAAATAAAAAAATTCTCGCTACAAAATAAAAGTTGACGACAATGGAGTTTACAAGATTAATATTCGTTTTAATTTATGTCTAACTTATAATGCATCCTAATTAGCGTTTTCTCTTTAAAAAAAACTGCTTGCATAACTGTAGGAAATAAACAGGCTAAATGTAGGAAATAAACAGGCGAAATCTAGGAAATAAACAGGCTAAATGTAGGAAATAAACAGGCTAAATGTAGGAAATAAACAGGCTAAATCTAGGAAATAAACAGGTAAAATGTAGGAAATAAAGGCTAAATGTAGGAAATAAACAGGCTAAATCAAGGAAATAAACAGGCTAAATGTAGGAAATAAAGGCTAAATGTAGGAAATAAAGGCTAAGTGTAGGAAATAAACAGGCTAAATCTAGGAAATAAACAGGCTAAATGTAGGAAATAAACAGGTTAAATGTAGGAAATAAAGGCTAAATGTAGGAAATAAACAGGCTAAATCAAGGAAATAAACAGGCTAAATCTAGGAAATAAACAGGCTAAATGTAGGAAATAAACAGGCTAAATATAGACAATAAGCAATCTGTACGGGTAGATAATAAATGAAACAGTGTTAACATGTCTGTAGAGGTCTTTTTTTTTCTTTTATTCTTTTATTGTTTTTTCCATATACTTTTCAGATTAATTAATAAAATTAAGCCAGGTGTAATGACCAAAAAAATGAACACCTCAAAGATGCCGTTTCTGCAGATGGAAAACATTAGTAATTTCTTAGAGGCCTGTGAGAAACTGGGCGTTTCCAAAACAGATCTGTTTCAAACTGTTGACCTTTATGATAAAATCAATATGGTTCAAGTTGTCAATTGTATTTACGCTCTGGGACGAAAGGTAACATGAAAAAGGCAAATATATTTATCATATTATTTGTTCATACCTACACAAACCTAATATGACATACCATGGGCGTAGCCAGGGGGGGGGTTTGGGGCTCAACCCCCCCCCCCCCCGAAATAAATTTAGTGAATGATTTTTTGCTTTGATTTTGTTTATTTTAGGTGAGATTTTAATACTAAACCATCACTTCCCCCAGCACAACCAATGGGGTTTTGAGTTTAAAACCCCCTACCAGGGGGTTCAAGTTTAAAAACCCCTATCAGGGATTTTGAGTTTAAAACCCCCTACCAGGGGTTTTGAGTTTTAAACCCCCTACTTGGGGTTTTTGCAGTTAACTCCCCCTCTTCTATAAAACAAAACAAAAAAAAATGCAAACGAAAATTCCCTAATTCCAAGAGCACAGTTAAGGAAGATTTTGATTTTAAAACCCCTCCAAAATTTACGATAAACCCCCTCTTCAATATAAAAAAAAATTCAAAATGTTATGACCGTAGCTAAATGGGTTTTGAGTTAGTTTTGAGTTTAAAGCCCACTTCAGCGGGGTTTGAAGGTAAAAAATACCTCTTTAATAATAAAAACAATGCAAACTATACACTCAAAATGTTATTAATAGGGGTTTTGAGTTTAAACTCCCCTCCAGTGGAGTTTGAAGCTAAAAAATACTTCTTCATTATAAATAAAAGCAAATTACTCACTCTAAAATCTATAAGCGTAGCCAAAGGGGTTTTGAGTTTAAAACCCCCGCCAGGGGGGTTTGAGGCTAAAAAATACATCTTCAGTTGAAGAAAAAAAGCAAATTACGCACTCAAAATGCTATCAGCGTTGCCAAAAGGGGTTTTGAGTTTAAAATACCTCTTCAATATTTAAAAAAATGCAAATTACACACTAAAATTATTTGAGCGTAGCCAATCCAATCGGGGGTTTTGAGTTTAAATCCCTCTTCTACAGATGGCGTTTTTTTAAAGTTTAAAACCCCTCCAGATGGTTTTGAGTTTAAGATCCCCCTTACAGAGCATTTTGAGGTGGAAAACCCCCAACAGATGACTTTGACGATAAAACTTCTCTAAAGCAAACTACAGTCACTTAATTCCAAGAGCGTATTCAAGAGAGGTTACACATTTTTACCAGTGGCAGGGCTCCCTTAATAAACTGCAGTGAATAGTCATCTGCCGAAATTGAAAAACACTAAATGTGGCTCAACAAAGTTGGCTAAGACAGATTTTAGGAGTCAGTTATAGAGATCGGGTTTAAATCAAGGAAATCCTATGCCGAACTGGGAGTCGACCCTTTAGTAAGATTGTGAGAGAGCGACGCATGAGGTTTGCGGGACATGTTCTCCGACAAAATAAATTACGCATAAGAAGAGTTGCAATGATATCCTAGTACAACTTGACGCCACTCATTCATTGAGGTCCTCATGGCAGGTGGGAAGAGGCTTCAGACATTACCAGTGACAGATTTTTATGGAAACAGCTTGACGTCAAATGCTCCTAATGGCTCGGGAGGGTCTAAGTCAGTAAGAATAGCACATTAGGTTTTTGAAATAAAACTTTTTAATAGCAGGAAAATTCACTGTAGAAACCTCAGAATATGCATTTTGTTGGCTTTCAATACCACAAATAGTGCTTGGTGGCGGGAAGCCCCGCGCCTAGCGCTCCCCCAGACCCCCTTGCTAGTAATGGCGGGGAATCTACAATTTTTCCACTAACTCATGGAAGAACCTATTCTAGGGCACAATAAACGTCTTCCGAAAGAATGAAAGGTCAGAATGCAATAAAGATTATGTACACACACACACACACACACATAAATAGATATAAAAAAAATTTCGCGGGGGGGGGGGGAAAGAAAAAATCCACCCCCAACCCCCCCCCCCCCCCCCGAATAAAAATCCTGGCTATGCCCATGTGACATACACTCAGAACAAAATAAGACTAATGAAGTATTTCTGTAGGAAACAAAACAAAACATTCTTATGTTAGCCGGATGTAAAGTGACCTACATCTACAACGACGACCAAATAGCTTTGGCTCAAAATGAATTGCTTTTGTTGTATGCACTTTTCTTGAGCGATACTGAACTCAGTAGTGAGGAGCATACATTGATTTAAAAAAATGTAACTACTATTTGACCCCCCCCCCCCTTTTCATGGATTTTGTGCTATACGAATTAGCAATATAGAGGTAGAATGGAGCATTGACAACTCCATAGAGAACATATCTGGCGTGGCCTTGTTACTAGGGTCTGAGGATCTTCAATAGACATAAGACTTTTTTTTTTGTTGCTTTGCTTTGAAGCCACTATCAGTGTCACTGGAGTCAGCGATACCTGAACTCCACGCAAGTAGGTCGCCTTTCAGAATGACCTGCAATACTTTGCAATACGAAGTTGTTGTTTTATGAACAAATATGTTTCAAATCAAAACAATAATTGTTCGTTTCTTTATCTTGACCATTCCTAAGTGATCTTCTTAGAACTTATTAATCCGACAACCTGCCATAAAATGACCTTATATTGACCTTTAGTGCCCTTTAGCTTTGTTTTAGTGTTCACCTTTTTGTTTGTTATGTTCAGTGCATCGCTTCGAATACATTGAAGGTGGTAGACGCTTTGGGTCAACATCACTTCCGGTACATTACAGACTCCGGAGTGTCACCGTTGTGGAAAAGATGTAGTGAGGCGAGCTTCAATCAGACTGAAACCTAAAGTACACTTCCAGGCTACATGGCACGTAGTGAGGCGAGCTTCAATCAGACTGAAACCTAAAGTACACTTCCAGGCTACATGGCACGTAGTGAGGCGAGCTTCAATCAGACTGAAACCTAAAGTACACTTCCAGGCTACATGGCACGTAGTGAGGCGAGCTTCAATCAGACTGAAACCTAAAGTACACTTACATGCTACATGGCACGTAGCAAGGAACAAAGGCACGGCTAAACCCCAGACCGGCACAGCGCTGTTCTTCGCGGAGTTCTAATGCTGCGTGGCGACCCTCTCAGAGTACAGAGTAGGGGTAAACTCGTGGTGATCGGCCTCCGACGTCGGCAAGACAGGTGGACTTGGTAAGTCTAAAGGATCTGGACACTACAAAACGGGTGTGATTAGATGATCCTCTAGCTCAAGTTAATGAGTGACCTTCTACAGAGGGGTTATTGAAGAGCCAATCTTTCATTCATAGCCACAGAGGCCAATCTTTTCCTCTTTTTGGACACTCTGCATTTATCAACTCTGCCGAATGGCGCATTGATTACATTTAAAGATGTCCAGTCTTCTGGTCATACGAGGGGCGCATCATTAAATGTATTTAACTTTATACAAGACAATAAATAGGCAACTAAGAAAACGAATTATCGCTTATTGCGCTGGGTGAGGATGAAAAGAAAGCTGCCCAAACCCTTACGGGGCTCCCTCTACCCACGCTGATGTAGCTTTACATTCTAGAGTACGAAGCACTCTCTTTGAAGCTCGATAGGGAACCGTAGCCCCGCACGACGGATGTGATTAAATGATTTCGTTGATAAGGACTTTTGGACAGAGGAGTTGGTGAAGAGTCAACCTTTCATTCCTGGCCATAGAGAAGTTGGTGAAGAGTCAACCTTTCATTCCTGACCATAGAGAATTTGGTGAAGAGTCAACCTTTCATTCCTGACCATAGAGAATTTGGTGAAGAGTCAACCTTAGATCTCTGGCCATAGAGGAGTTGGTGAAGAGTCAACTTTAGATCTCTGGCCATAGAAGAGTTGGTGAAGAGTCAATCTTTTATTCCTGACCATAGAGGAGTTGGTGAAGAGGCAACCTTTCATCTCTGGCCATAGAAGAGTTGGTGAAGAATCAACCTTTTATTCCTGACCACTACTACTGGCGTCACTGCTCTGTATCACTGGCGTCACTGCTCTGTGTCACTGGCGTCACTGCTCTGTATCACTGGCGTCACTGCTCTGTATCACTGGCGTCACTGCTCTGTGTCACTGGCGTCACTGCTCTGTATCACTGGCGTCACTGCTCTGTATCACTGGCGTCACTGCTCTGTATCACTGGCGTCACTGCTCTGTATCACTGGCGTCACGGCTCTGTATCACTGGCGTCACTGCTCTGTATCACTGGCGTCACGGCTCTGTATCACTGCTCTGTGTCACTGGCGTCACTGCTCTGTATCACTGGCGTCACTGCGCTGTATCAATGGCGTCACTGCTCTGTGTCACTGGCGTCACTGCTCTGTGCCACTGGCGTCACTGCTTTGTGTCACTGGTGTCACTGCTCTGTGTCACTGGCGTCACTGCTCTGTGCCACTGGCGTCACTGCGCTGTGCCACTGGCGTCACTGCTCTGTATCACAGGCGTCACTGCTCTGTGCCACTGGCGTCACTGCTCTGTGTCACTGGCGTCACTGCTCTGTGCCACTGGCGTCACTGCGCTGTGCCACTGGCGTCACTGCTCTGTATCACAGGCGTCACTGCTCTGTGTCACTGCTCTGTGCCACTGGCGTCACTGCTCTGTGCCACTGGCGTCACTGCTCTGTGCCACTGGCGTCACTGCTCTGTGCCACTGGCGTCACTGCTCTGTGTCCATCACTTGTTGAGATCAATGGGGAGTAGATAAATGAAAAGACTAACTTTGCACTTTGATCGCATGGCTTGAAGACCAGAATACCTTGAGGACAACCTTGAAGGACCTAATTAATTGTCCTATTAATTGTCCTCTACCTACTGAACTGCAGGAGCAACCAATGTAATATGCTGTGAACAAAAACACGTACACATCTTGTTGAGCACATTGAAGGTGGGCGTGGGCTTAGTACAGTGGAACTGTTGAACATAGTGCGCAGAATGGTTGAAGTAATGCTCGATAGCCATTGTTCTGTCCACTCACAATGGTTGAAGTAATGCCCGATAGCCATTGTTCTGTCCACTCACAATGGTTGAAGTAATGCCCGATAGCCATTGTTCTGTCCACTCACAATGGTTGAAGTAATGCCCGATAGCCATTGTTCCGTCCACTCACAATGGTTGAAGTAATGCCCGATAGCCATTGTTCTGTCCACTCACAATGGTTGAAGTAATGCCCGATAGCCATTGTTCTGTCCACTCACAATGGTTGAAGTAATGCCCGATAGCCATTGTTCTGTCCACTCACAATGGTTGAAGTAATGCCCGATAGTCATTGTTCTGTGTCCACTCACAATGGTTGAAGTAATGCCCGATAGCCATTGTTCTGTCCACTCACAATGGTTGAAGTAATGCCCGATAGCCATTGTTCTGTCCACTCACAATGGTTGAAGTAATGCCCGATAGTCATTGTTCTGTGTCCACTCACAATGGTTGAAGTAATGCCCGATAGCCATTGTTCTGTGTCCACTCACAATGGTTGAAGTAATGCCCGATAGCCATTGTTCTGTCCACTCACAATGGTTGAAGTAATGCCCGATAGCCATTGTTCTGTCCACTCACAATGGTTGAAGTAATGCCCGATAGTCATTGTTCTGTGTCCACTCACAATGGTTGAAGTAATGCCCGATAGCCATTGTTCTGTGTCCACTCACAATGGTTGAAGTAATGCCCGATAGCCATTGTTCTGTGTCCACTCACAATGGTTGAAGTAATGCCCGATAGCCATTGTTCTGTCCACTCACAGTGGTTGAAGTAATGCCCGATAGCCATTGTTCTGTGTCCACTCACAATGGTTGAAGTAATGCCCGATAGCCATTGTTCTGTGTCCACTCACAATGGTTGAAGTAATGCCCGATAGCCATTGTTCTGTGTCCACTCACAATGGTTGAAGTAATGCCCGATAGCCATTGTTCTGTGTCCACTCACAATGGTTGAAGTAATGCCCGATAGCCATTGTTCTGTGTCCACTCACAATGGTTGAAGTAATGCCCGATAGCCATTGTTCTGTCCACTCACAATGAAGAAACTAACATAACTGGGGATCCTACGTTTGTTTTGCATTGCTAGTCCTATTTGGTTCCCACTTCCCAATAAAGTGTCTATAGATACCCAAACGTATGCACATCAGACATATAGTTTTAGAGCAACGATATATTTTAAAGTTATTTATTTGTGTACACATATATCCACTGCGTTACATGCTTACAAAGGAAGGGGGCTTTTTTTAAAGGACAAACATAAGTTGTATTTGGCATTATTATTTTTGTTTACTTGAGTAGCATATTAATGAAGTAAAAACGAAATGTTTAAGAAATGAAATAATTCAATGAAGCTTCATCTCTTACCTAGTCCTACTTACATTGTGTGCTGCTCCTATTTCCCAGTCCTACTTACATTGATTGCTGCTCCCATTGCCCAGTCCTACTTACATTGTGTGCTGCTCCTATTTCCCAGTCCTACTTACATTGTGTGCTGCTCCCATTGCCCAGTCCTACTTACATTGTATGCTGCTCCCATTACCTAGTCCTACTTACATTGTGTGCTGCTCCCATTGCCCAGTCCTACTTACATTGTGTGCTGCTCCCATTACCTAGTCCTACTTACATTGTGTGCTGCTCCCATTTCCCAGTCCTACTTACATTGTGTGCTGCTCCCATTACCTAGTCCTACTTACATTGTGTGCTGCTGATTATAAAATTTTGTGTAATGCAAACTCCAAATAAAATGGTATCTTATATTTCTTTAGGCACCCAAGGTTGGATATAATGGACCATCTTTAGGAGTTAAAGAAGCTGATGAAAATCCTCGTAACTTTAGCCCTGAAACTTTAAACGCAGGACAGTCAGTGATTGGTCTTCAAATGGGAACCAACAAAGGTGCTAATCAGTCGGGTATGAATTTCGGTAGATCTCGCAGCATCAATGAACATGGCTTGAATGGAAATATTTGAAAATCTACTAACAGTTTTATAGAGACAATTTGTTACCTAGATTTGAAGAATGCTCATTTTAATGCTCACTTTGTTCTCACTTTTGTTTTAAACTTTTACTATGCATGTCAAAAAGTAAATTTTAGCTTTTACTAGGCTGAACAGTCCGGTCATTTGATCTGAACAGTCCTGGGTCATTTGATCTGAAATGATCGCATTGATGCAGATAAAGAAGATTTCAGAGCATGAAATGAACATGTTAATATACAAATTATGCATCGCCATAAACTTATAAACATCAAAAATAATTTGTACGAAATTGTAACACCTGTCTTTTCAGCTCTTTGCTCATGTTTTTAAAGTGTTGATAATGTCAATGTTTTAGTGGGGTATCAATGGCCACAATAAATCCATGAAAAATAAAAAATCCATAAGGATGAATACCAAAATCAATTATTTTACTATATGGATTTATTACAAAAAGAATGTCAAACCACAAAAATCTACAATATAAAAAGACATATTTTTATTTTAAGTTTCACGCTTGTAAATCTTTAGGACCTATACTATCAATTAGAATGGTATAAAGCTACTATAACTCATGTACATCTATACTAATTTGTATCACTTTTGTACAAAATATTGGACCTAACACTAAAGTTGTGTTTTGCCGAAAATACCAATCAAACTAACACCTCAATTCTTTATGTCTTTATGAGTATTAATCCCAACGATAGTCACACCAACCGATAGTCACACCAACCGATAGTCACACCAACCGACACTTGGTCGTCAACTGAACCTATTTAGACTGAAAGGAAATAGATGCGGCGACAATCGATTAACTGTATAAAAAGGATTAAATGGTTTTTAAGTACAATAGATTTTTTAAAATCCTGTCTTATTGTTAGAATTTTTTAATTAAACGATATTCTTTTTTTACACGACTACATCAGTAAACAAGCTTAATTTTATTTTCTTCAATGAATTGCTTTGTTTATAATTAGATGCTGCTTTTATTTGACTGAATCTCTCTGCATTCTTTCTTGGATGCAGTGAGACAAATTGGCAGTTTTTGCTCATTGACTCTAGCTTGTCCTAAGTTATCCTCTGCGGTAGAGATCCTTGTAATATGACCAGAGAATAATGAAACAGTTTAGTGTCCTGCGGTCTAGAGTTACTATGGAAGTATATCATTGTAATTGCTACTATTTGAAAGTATTTATGTATTATGTATTTATGTATTATGTATTTATGTATTATTTGTTCTGAATGTATAATGTTCAAAATTAACCTAGACAGGAATACATTGAAATATTGAAGATACTTTGCTTACACTAATTACAATGATGTATTACAAATATATCTATACAATCAACCTTGTCTTCCCTTCTTATTATATATCTGGAGAGACAGTAGATGCAAGTTCATTCATAAGTTTTTGTTTCTTCCACTTGGTTGGAGAAGTAAGTCCAATGGAGGCTATTCCATGGGATGAGCCAAGCAAACATAATTTATCCTTAGGGCTAGACTATCGGGCCAAAGATTTAGGTTTTCATTTGATGCTTCTTTCTCAGACTTTTCAAAACATGAAATAAAGGGACATTATGTGAGCTAGAATTACATTGTCGCCTTCAAGAATTGTCTGTGAGTGTAGGCTTTATAATACGTGATAAGCAAACTTTTTCAGGAGCGGTCTAAAAAATTAAAAGAATAACATTTGGCGGGCCATAAAATCAGTGTGACATTTACATCTCGAGAGACGATCTTTTCCTTTTGCAACTTCTTGTGTGACTAAAGAGGCCAATCCTGGATGCACAGCTGCGATCGCATATTTTATCACCAGGTGCCGTTGCATTTTCACCCTTCTTTCTGCTTCTGTTGTGTATGGCATCTGCAATCCGAGACCCTTCCTTGATGCTCTCTCTTCATGTGGATCTTTCCAGTGCTACTTTTTCCCAGCTGCCAGTGTCGATTTTGAAGAGCTTCATGTCGCGTTTGCATACATCTTTATACCGTAAAAAAGGGCGACCAGCGATTGAAAAGATCCAGGTTTAGGGCCACCTTCAATTAGCACTAGAGAACGTGTTGGCGTGGTCGAACAAAAAAAAAGAACATTTCGTGATTCTGGAAAAAAATGATCTGTATGAAAGTTATGAGAAACAATATTTTTCTGTAGAATTTTTTAGGAAGTTATAAAGTGGTGAGCCCTCAGATTGTTGGCTGCTTTGTTCAAACCATAAAAATACTGTATTTTTGTTTTTGCAGTCGGTATTTCTCAGATCTCAACGGGAAACAAGCCGACAATAGGAATAGCGGTTTAGAAAAACGTGCCCAGTGTTATCGCAACATGAACTAAGCTGGAAAGTCAGTTGAAGGAAGTAAAGAGAACTGTTTTGACCAAACAATGGACACTGTCTTTGAGATGAGTCGAATTCAGAAAGTATGATTCCTCCCTAGAAGATCAAATAAGACGTAGGCTATAGAAAACGAAAAAAAAAACATAATTATTACTATGGAAACAAATCAAAATGAAGTAATTAATCTGATCGCTGATGCAGCCTTGGAAACAAATCAAAATGAAGTAATTAATCTGATCGCTGATGCAGCCTTGGAAACAAGTAAATAATGGGGAAAATTCTAAATACTATTCCATCATTTTGTACAGCACACCTGATGCTGGGGACCAAGAACAAGTTACTTTGATTTTGAGCATATGAGTACACCAACAGAAATTAGGAAATATCGAGACTATAACAGTAACCGTCGACGACACCAAAGACTTAGTTCTTGCGGAAGCAAGCTTTAAAAAGCTTACAATCTTCATTTATTTTTGCAAAACTGCAGATGCCAAGAATCTGATAACAAAACAAATCATGGTGTAAAAAAAGGTCTCAATCCGAAATCATTGTGTGTGCCTTGTGAATGTTACAGTCCCAGTTGCAAATAGTTTCAATCATTGTTCCAGAGACTATTTCTTCTCTTGATACTTTTCCATTTATTTACAATCATGGTTGAAATACTCCCGCGCCAAATGTTACTATAACATTTTGTAGATTGTTGATAATTCCTATCACTGTTGCATCCGGTGCAAGAATCTTGTTCCAAGTTGGAGTAAAAATCTCTTTGAGCAGATGAGAACGACAATGAACAGTCTCGCAATAATATCTATCCAACGAGATCTCGTCCAGTCTCTGGTTTCTTCACAATTTATTCGAGACTTTGCAGCCATCAAAGCACAAAAGGAATTTTTAAAAAGCGTTATTTCCGGACTTGAAATAAAAAAAAATAAGGTTACAAAGACAGTTTGTGTGGAAATACAAACTCAAAATCGGCCCCCGATCCACCCAGGCTGGTAAAAAGGCAAGTTACAATATTTTCAGAAAAAATATCAGAATGAAATTCTATCAAAGGCAAATGACAGATAAGAATGGAGAAAGAAGGTTGACAGACCTTGTGTGATGCCCCAACGGTCCAGCAGACCAAGGGATGGGTGAAAGGGAAGGTGAAGTTAGATGTGAACCTGGCCTAACTGATTTCATATAATGATTATCTCATTGATCTAATTGTTTTGTATAGGGTCAATCTCTTATTCAAAGCCTCATTAAAAAAAACAACATTTCGTAAAAAAATAATAAGTTAAAAATCCTTAGTGAAGTGTCTTATAGATGCGATGCTACTATGCAGTTCACGCGATAATATGAAAGACTACTTATCAATTGTTGTTTTAAATTATATTCCACTTATATACATATTAAATAGATTTTTTTTCTCTTCGAAAAAAATAGTACCCATTTTTTGTTTGTAAATGTAGTAGTTAGTATGACAGAACTTACATAACTTAGCAAAACGTGTGTAAAAAAAAAAAAATTGGACAAAAAATCTAAACCGTTTCCATATTTAAAAAAAATATATTAAATAGTAATCTCCCTTACTAAATAGCCTCCCGTGTTTGTTACTATTGTAAAAATGCTGTATTTTTATTAAAAAACTGCTTGCATAGTTTATTTTAAAAATTAAATTATTTACTTTCAGAAAAGAAAAAAGTAGCCGTTGCATCAGAACTTTGAAAGGTCTAAAATATTATGATGTCGGATTTTTAATATCTTTTCTATTTTACGAGATCTAAACGGGACGAACGGACGGACGTAAAGACATTCCACACAAAACTAATAGCGTCTTTAGCGTATATAATTCATATATACGTGTTTTTCACACCAAATTAGATAATATATATATATGGTTTTATTACATTTTTTTTTTCTTTCGGTAATAACTAAAGCAGTTAAACATTTACTTACAACACTAGCTTGTACTTTAAGAACAAACAATTGAGCAAACAAATTCAATGGGAGGTTGGCTTTGCAAGGTTTTAGAAAGTTTGGATACATTTGGCTCATAACTTGTTTTTAGTTACATATTTTTTTCTTTCGGTAATAACTAAAGCAGTTAAACATTTACTTACAACACTAGCTTGTACTTCAAGAACAAACAATTGAGCAAACAAATTCAATGGGAGGTTGGCTTTGCAAGGTTTTAGAAAGTTTGGATACATTTGGCTCATAACTTATTTTTAGTTTCAAAAACGACTCTAAATTTTCATTTGTTGACTTCTTACTGCACTTATATTTATATATGAATATAACACTTGCTCGAACGAGTATGTCGATCCGAAGATAGTCAGTACTTCAAATGCCAAATTCACCTCACTGTAGCATTCTGGAAGACTATTCCATGCGTCAAATATAGGCTAAGTGCCTCAACTCGAGATATTTCTTTTAAAGTTGTCACATTTGTTGCGTAACGTACATACATTTTTTGACCTCCAATTTTTTCAACTTGCTTTTTGACTAAATTTTCCACTCCACAAAGCTTTACTTTTTAAATCGATCAATTGAATTTCTAAAGATCCAGTATCAATTTCAAATGGCTCGATCTGGATTTCGTTACGATTTGAGTTGAGGGGATTTATTAGGAATGCTAGAATAGTTTTGTTGAACTGCTCAAATCTGTCAAGAAATTCATCTTTGATTTTTTTTTAACTGTGCTGAAGTAATTTGTGTCAATGGTTGCACTGATTTTATCGTGATACTGCTTTAGACATTTAAAATGAAGTAAATGCATATCTTTTGCAAAAAGAATTACTTTTTCTTCAAAATAAACTAATTCCTCTACCAACACAGGATAAGTTTTACTTTCCTTGCAGTTTTAGATATAGCTCATTTCCTTTCGCTGTTATATCCACCATAAAGTACAATTTTTGCGACCATTTGTCGTTCTCTAATTCAGGGTGATTAATGTTTTTTTCATTTAGGAATGTATTTATTTCATTCAAGCACAAAGCAAAACGTTTTAAGCCATCACACTTCATTGTAAAGAAGGATGTCGGAATACTGTGTCTCCATCTCGTTAAAGAGCTCTTTAAACTGACGATGGTAGAGTGATTTTGATAAGATGATGTTTACAATCTTGATTATCAAATGTATAACCTGAACTATTTCGGCCATAAATGTTTGGGCACATAGCGCTTCTTGGTGTATGTGAAATGTAAGAATTCGGAGGTTTATTTGGCTCGAAGAATCATTGTTGCTCCTTAATTTTTCCTGTCATACTTCTGGCTCCATCAGTTGCCGTTTAAACGATTTTATTTAACTCGATCTTATTGTCTTCAAGGCATTTCTGCACGGCATTCGCTCCATCTTCCCCTCTAGTTTGTCATGAGAGTAGCAATCCTGGAAGATCTTCTTTTGGACCTTGGGAAGACATTTACCTGACAAAATGGGCTACTTGTGCCGTGCCTTTTATGTCGTAAGACTAGCAAGTGATAAGGCAGAAGAAAGTTGAATATCTTCCACCCGCAAATATGTTATTTTCTTTTAGCTATTCTATCTTGTACTGTTTTATCGGATATTGGCATATCTGTGATTTTTTTTTTCAAGGTTTCTGTTGCTTTTTTTTTCTTCAGATGCACGTAGGAAGAAGTCTTTGACATACTCACCATCTGAAAATGGTTTGCCTTTTTGTGCAATTTCTATTGGTATCGAAAATCTTGCCAGATTAGTATTACATGTAGATTGCTTCTAACTTTGAGAAGCTCATTCGCTTCTAACCCACTTACTTGAAACAACAAACTATACGTCACAGCCAAAGCACGTAGTGAAGATGCCGTTTTGTCTTGCCTCGAAAGAGAATAAAAACTTACATAGAAACACCCGATGTCGGCGTCATTTGAGAGCTTCCGACGACTTAAGACACTGACGACGCGTGTAATGGGGGTGGTATAAGGCTGAGAGATAGAATAGGTGCCTATTATTCGTTAAACGATTCAGAACTATTTTGAAAATTGTTTCAATAAAATAAATAATATGTGCGTATGGAACTAAAGAGCCGCAGCTTCACATCCAAAGAGCCGCATGTGGCTCGCGAGCCGAAGGTTGCCGACCCCGGATCTAGGCTACACTCATAGAATTTAGTCGTTTTAGCTTTGCATTTTCCTTTTGTTGGAAATGGGGGTTAACCTCAAAACCCTCTTTGCTACGCTCATGGATTTTGCTCACTGTAGTTTGGTTTAGATTTTTTATCGAAAAGTTGGGAGTTTTAAACTCGAAATCAACTGGAGTTTTTTTTTTTTTAAACTCAAACCCCCTTTGGTTACGCTCATAGAATTTGGTGACTTTATTTCAATAATATTGAAGAAGGGGTTTTTAAACCTCAACCCCCCCCCTCGGCTACACTCGTAGAATTTAGTAATTTTTTAGCTTTGCATTTTCCTTTTGTTGGAAATGGGGGTTAACCTCAAAACCCTTTTTGCTACGCTCATGGATTTTGCTGACTGTAGTTTGGTTTAGATTTTGTTTCCTTATTTCACTTTTCTTTAATATTGAAGACTCTTTGTAGGTGTGTTTTAAACTCGAAAACCCTCTGGAGAGGGGTCTTAAAATCACCTCCCCCCTTTTGGCTACGCTCATAGAATTGAGTGTTTGTAGCTTGCTTTAGTTTAATAGTGAAGAGGGAGCTTTAACATAAAAAAAAAAACTCTTACGGAAAGGTGGTTAAACTAAAAACCTCCCTTGGCTACTCACATGGAATTTGGTGACGTACTGTCGTTTTTCTTTATTTTTTTTTTTATTTTTTTTTTAAACTCAACCCCCCCCCCCCCCCCCCCCAGTGGGCTTGGGCAAGTGATGGTTAAAGATTAAAATTTCATCTACAATAAACGAAAGTTAAGAAAAATAAGTCACAAAATTCTACCCCCCCCCCCCGGCTACGCCCATGATATATAAATGAATATGTCATATAATATATATATATATATATATATATATATATATATATATATATATATATATATATATATATATGTGTGTGTGTGGTATGCGTATGTGTGTGTGTGTACATAATTAATCTTTATTACATTCTGACCCTTCATTCTTTCGGAAGACGTTTATTGTACCCTAGAATAGGTTCTTCCTGGAATTAGTGGGAAAATTGTAGACTCCCCGGAGCCCCGCCGCCAAGCACTATTTCCGGTATTGAAAGCCAATGCATATTCTGAGGTACCTACAGTGCATTGTCCTGCTATTAAAAAGTTTTATTTCAAAAACCTTATGTGCTGATCCTCCCACGTCGTTCGGCGCATTGGGCGGCAAGCTGCTTCCACAAAAATCTGTCACTGGCTATGTCTGAAGCCTCTTCCCACATGTTCTGAGGACCTGTGGCGCCAAGTTGTACTAGGGTGTCCCAGTTTGCACTTTCTTCGTAATGGCCTCCATGTCATCGCAACTCTTATTATTTATATCGCAAAAAGAGAAGTTTTATCGTCAAAATCATCTTCTGGTGGGTTTTAAACTAAAACATCTGTGGATTTTTTTTTAATTCAAAACCCCCTTGGCTACGCTCATAGAATTTGGTGACTCTAGTTTGCTTTACAATAAAATTGAAGAGAAAGGTTTTCAACCTCAAAACTCTCTGTATGTGAGTATTTAAACTCAAAACTATCAGGAGGGGTTTTAAACTTTAAAAAAAGCCCTCTGTAGGAGTGGGGTTCAAACTCAAAACCCCCTTTTGGCTTGACTACGCTCATGGAATATTGAGTTTGTAATTTGCTTTTTTTTTATATTGAAGAGGCATTTTTTAGCTTCAAACCCCGCTGAAAGGGGATTTAAACTCAAAACCCCTTTCGCTACACTCATAGATTTTTGAGTGTGTAATTTGCTTTTTTTTATATTGAAGTGTTTTTTTTTTAGCTTCAAATCCCGCTGAAGAGGGGTTTCAACTAAAAAAAAACAACATTTGGCTACGCTCATAGAATTTTGAGTGTGTAGTTTGCTTTTTTATATTAAAGAGGTGGTTTTTAGCTCTAAACCCAGCTGGGGGGGGGGGTAAACACAAAACCCTTTCGGGCTACGCTCATTGAATCTAGTGACTGATGAATGGATATTCTTATATTGAAGGGGAGGTTTTATCGTAAGTTTCTGAGGGGGTTTTTAAATAAAAATCTTATTAGCTATGCTCTTGGAATTAGGGGATGGTCGTGGGGGGTTTTAAACTCAAAATCCCCTTGGCTGCGCTGAGGCAAGTGATGGTTTAGTATTAAAATCTCACCTTAAATAAACAGAATCAACGCAAAAATCAGTCACTAAATTCAGATCCATCCCCCCCCCCCTGCGTTGGGGTTAGGATCCGCTAGTGATATATATATATATATATGCTAAAGTGCGAAATAGGGTTCCCCCCCAACCCCCCCCCCCCCCCGAAAAAAAATCCTGGCTACGCCCATGTGGAGTAATCAGTTCGCTAAGGTACAAGGGCATCTCATTGTTATATATACACTGATGACAAAGAGTGGCGACCTTGAAATCGATTGTCGCTTTCACGGGAAGCCAATGGAGCATGCGCAAGAGCGTAGAAGCCGAATCTTGTCTTGTTTTTCTAAGTACTATTCGTGCGGCGTTGTTCTGTATACGTTGCAGTTTGGCTATTTTGTCATCAGGTATACCTGCTAGCACGGCGTTGCAGGCGGGAGAGTATGAATGCCACAGCTAGCGTTTTTGTTGACTCCGTTGTTAAATAAGGTCGGATCTGGCCTAATCTACGCAGCTGCAGATAAAGACCCTTGCAGAGCTGACTTATGTGTGGGTCGAAAGATAGCGTTGAGTCGAAGAAAACTCCAAGATTCCGCACTACATGGAGATAAGGAAGCTGGCAGTTCGTGGTATAAAGAGAATCTGTGTTTTCAACTTTTGAGACCTTGTTCCGAGTGCCAATCTTAATTATTTCTGTCTTATCTTCGTTCATCTTGAGCTTATTTTCAACCATCCAATTGCTCACCCTTGCAACGGTACTACTGATTTTCTCTGCCAGATGCGACACATCTGAGGGTACTGAGGAATCGTAAAACTGTGAGTCATCGGCAAAGAAATGGTATAGGATGCCGGTTGGCCGTATGACACCGCTGAGTGGATTTGTATACATAGTGAACAGTACTGGGCCTAGAACTGATCCCTGGGGTACTCCGTACTTCAAGAGTAAGCTTGTTGATTCTGTTCCGTTAACAACGACACTTTGGGTGCGTTCAGTCAGGTATAATCCAAGCCACTTTAGGACGATTCCTGCTAAACCAAAAGTAGCAGAGAATCTGGCCATCATAGCTTCATGGTCTAGCGGCTAGCGTATCAAAGGCTGCGGACAAGTCCAGCATGGAAAGAATTGATGTGTGGCCTTTGTCGGAATTGTGAAGTAAGTCGTTTAGTACTCTGACCACTGCTGTCTCTGTGCTTCGGCACTTCCTATAAGCAGATTGAAATTCTTCCAAGAGACAGTACTGTTCAAGATGAGAAAGAATTTGCGCTAACGCGATGCGCTCCAGAAGCTTTTACAGGAAGGGAAGATTTGATACTGGGCGATAGTTTTTTTTAGACATTCCGGGTCAAGACTGGATTTTTAAAATAAGGGCCTGACTTAAATTGATGTGGTACAATGCCTGAAGTCAGTGAAGAGTTCACAATGTTAGTAATTGTGGGTACAAGCTCATCTAAACATTTAAGGAGCAAGGAAGTTGGAATTGGATCAAGGTCACACGACTTTTTTGGCATCTTTAAAATAGTACTTTTGACATTATCTTCAGATACACGCTGAAACTCGCAGAAAGGAGAATTTTGAAAGATTGGAGAGTAGTCAAGCTGTGATGAGAGGGATGGCATGTCATTTCTGATCTGCTCAATCTTGCCGATGAATAATCTATTGAAGGAATCAGGGAGTTCAGATACTGGGAGAGATGACGGCAAACGTTCATTATTTTCTCCCCCTAACATTTCAGCGGTGATCCTGAATAGCTCCTTTGAAGAATCAGAAGTTTCGATTTTTGGTCGAATATGACTAGCTTTTGCGTCTCTAATCATACGGTTAACGTTGTTTTTTTCTAGGATGTGTATCCTATATCATATATATATATTAGTTATTTGCTGATCTACATATAGATCTGGTAGCTCTTTAATAAAAGTGCGTAATTTTATTTTGTAGGTGTTTATTTTATATTTCATATTTCATTAGGAGGCACCATTGGACCTCATTTACCAAAACGAACGGTCACGTGATCATATTGATAAAACAACAACAAAAAAACTGCCACGTGAAAACCATTGTTGATTTAAATTAGATCGTAATTTGTATAGAAGAGATAGAGAAGCACGTGACTCAATGTTGTTTGTTTACGATTGGTGAATTCTTATCTTATCTTATATAATACAGACGTTACTTCAAAAAAGAAGATGATTACGTCCTACGCGTCATGCGAATTAGTCCTAAAAAGTGTTATTGTAATCCCAACAAATTTCCACTAAGGATTAGTAATGCAGTCTTGGTCTAAATAGCAGATTTGATCAGTTACCTAGTTGCACGATGTTTCACTATATTTTAGAATATGCATTTTTCCTTGATTTTCTAATGCTTGGTCCGACAAAATGAATGGACTGTATGTAAGAAAGATCAAATAGACAATAGAATGTTCTCTTTTAACTGTTTCCAGTGGCGTAACTAAGGGGGGGGGGATGGGGGGGAGAATTTTAAAATCCCCCCGGGCCCCCATCTAGGGGGGCCCCCAAATGGGTGTCCGAAATTTATTTGTAAATACATAAATTAATATATTTGATTGACAAATAGTGTCAACGGGTGTCTTTTTTTTTATCAACATTTATGGATTAAATTTATCACAAAGACTAAACCTAGATCTAGGTCTATCAGTACGTTGACTTTGTTGACATTTTAAAAATATTTTTCCCACAGAGATCAAAGTTTTTTTTAAAGTTCCTTTTACATTTTAAACTTTGTTGCCACGAATAAAACTGCATGATATAGCCTACAGCGAATTCCAGGTATCTTGTTACCTTTACTAATAATAGATCTAAATGGCGAGTATTATATGGCTACACTAATTAACCTTGAAGCAAAATTTACAGAATCGAGTATAACGGATCTAAAAGTTATTCTTAATAATGCTAAAATTGTCCATTATTCGGGTTTGGCGTCTATAATTTCAGAATTAAACTTCACACTCGAGTTATTACCCCTTTATTCATCGTTCCTCAATCCAATGGAAACTCTATATTTATTTAGGCTACATCTAATCCTTTTGCTTTCGCACAAAACATAAACAAAAAATTATGACGTAATATCATATAATATTAATACATCCTTCCTATTGAAGTTATTATCACACCCTTCCTTTTAAATTTCCTAAGAGGGATATCTACTAGCAGGGCCGGCCCTAGCATTTGCGGGGCCCTATGCGAAACGGATCGCGCGGTGCCTAGTCTGGGTAGGGATGAGCATAATGTCAATATTTTTTTTTGAATTAGAAAATAGGCCTACTTTCGTCTTTGCAATAAATTTTATCAAATGAAAGCTCGCAATGCCACTTTTTATTTATTGGCACCCCAAAATGTCAATTTCGTCTATTCTTCAGGAGATTTGAATAAATTCAAAAAAAGTTCAGTCTTTATCGTATATTTTGCCTTTTCATGAGATTTCCTGGAGGCCCTGAAAAATCAGGAGGTCGCGAAAACCCTGTTATTTTATATACGTTATAATTGTTTAATTTAATAATGTACACTTGGAATTAGCGCGGGGCCTATGAAAGCGCGGCGCCCACTGCATAGGCACAACAAGTTCTCTAGACGTTGGTCTATAACTGTCTGTTTCGTTTGTTCCAACAGTTTGCAGTTCATTGTCTTCATCGGTATCATAGTACCCAGAGATGTCTTCATCGAAACTCTTATTAAAAAAGCGTTGATTTCTTCTGTATTTTTTTCCATCTTTTGTCTTTATGATGTAAGATCTGGGTGCTGAATGTTTTTTTATGACAACTGCTTTCTGCTATGTTTGACCTAGACGAACTCTACGACAGAATAATCTTTAGGTAGTCTAGCTTTGGCATCGTATTTCACTTAGCTTTTTATCTGTCGTTCGTTGAGTATTGTCTCTGCATTTTCAGCTACCGATGGTTTCAATAGTTTGTGATCAATTGGAATGATTCCCTGAGTCTTCTACTCGTCAGCAGTTGTGATGGTGAATACGGCAGTCCACTTATCGGAGAATTTATATACTCAAGCATAACGAGATATGGATCTTTCCCACTTTTATATGCTCTGAATCCTTTTTCTTGCGCACAAAACATAAACAACCAACAATGACGTAATACCATATAATATTAGCACAGAATCTTCTTCATGCAGTGGAAAATTAAGAATTTTTTGCCTATCTGGAATTCTGGTCAAAGCTCCTGCGCCCAATTAATATAGTTCGGAAGAAACTACAAAAGTCTGGACTGCATATACGGGAAGCTGCTAAAGAAATTAGTACCCTTTCATGCTTTCTGCAAAATGATGAGAAACTGACAAAAACCCAATCCATCGAAAAAGCAAAAGAAGGTAGTGAATACTATGGATTCCCTGTAATCAAAACAACCATAAGAAAGAAAAGACTTAATGGGAATTTGAGTTCTAATGTAGGACTGTCAATAGAACTGCAATTCAAACGTGTTGAGACAGAAGTGCTGGACAGATTTCATATGGAGATGAAGGGCAGATTCCAAAGGCTGGAAAGAAAATGGATACCTTTTGGGTTTCTTCTTGAACCAAGACACCTGTTAGAAGACACGCTTGTGACAAACTGTGCCACTTTTCCTGTTTGTATGATGAAATAAATGGGAAATCGCTTTTTCAATGATGTCATTGATGCACGAGCACTTTTCATCAACAAACAGTAATACAATCACCAATAGACATATTGAAAAAAACAGGCTTCATATGGGAATTACGTGTGCTCAAACTTTGCAACCTCCTCCGAATACCGCTAACTCAGGCCACTTCCATTACGTCATGTGAGAGATCATTCTCAAAGCTCAAGCTCATCAAAAAGTATCTCAGAGCACAATGACGCAAGAAAGGCTTATCGTGGTTTTAATGTCAGTGAAGTCACAAATACTAGAAAGTATCGATGTAGTTGATGTTATAGATGTCTTTGATGCACAGAATGCACGACGTGAAGCAATATCAATTTAGATTTGTCACTTGTGCATTATTTAACTAATAAACAACGGTATTATTCATTAAAGAGTTTTGATGATTACTTTTTGTTAAGTTTACTGATATACTGAACCAATTTGATTTGGAGCTTATATATTTTTGCGTACATCATCTCATGTCATATGTCGAATGTCAAAATGCAAGGGGCCCCCAAAGAGGTCAATCCCCCCGGGCCCCCAAATCCCTAGTTACGCCCCTGACTGTTTCATTGTTTTTGAAAGTCTTCAGCTGGATCTTAAAGATGAAAAAAAAATGTTCACCCTCCACGCGCCCCCTAAAAAAAAAAGTTCTGGTTACGCCCATGACTTAGCTATGCAACAAATGTCTTTTCTGTTCCAACTAGTCATTATCACGTATGATCAGAAGTCTTGCAGATTAAATCCTTCCCATTCGCTGATGTCTTGCGTTTATGTAATACTGTGTTATTACTATGTGGAGTAACTATCATTGATATTACATATCTTTTTTGGATGCAAACTTTATTATCAATTAATAATAAAAACGGTCTAAAATTAACCATTTAGCAAAATATGTCATTCATAAAAATGGTTTGAAAGTCACGTGCTTTATTTGCTAGTTGCATCGGAGTTCAAATAGGTCTTGATCCCCAATAAACAGTTTAACTGTCTCTTTAAAAAATATTGCAACAATATTAAATATTGAAATTCAAACATATTTGATGAAATAATAATAATGAAAGCGTTATAGCTCTTTTCTTTTGATTTATAAAACTATGAATAGGTTATTTAAATTTTCTCCCAATTCGTATTTGGCCTTGAAGAAAAAACAGAGGACTATCCAGCCACGTGATAACGCTCTGCATATGATTACATCAATTATATGGATTTAGGTCACAATATCACTACGCTACGCGCATTAGAATTGTATTACTACGCATTCAATGTTTGGCGTAGGAGGAGAATGTTGTCTGGGTTGTCCATCCGGGTATCGCACACACACACAAATCTTGAAGCAACTAGGTCTATATTATAGTGGGTGGATGTGGGGAGGTAGAAGATCAGCTGATGTCTACACATCGCGCTTCGTATGACGAAAGCCCTAGCGTCGCTGGAATTTTGACTACATCTTGCTTGTAATTCATTCACATGTTCTTTAGACCTAGATCTAGCAATAGAAACAATGACGATATAACTAATATAAGTACATTTTATTTTCATTGTTATTTCGTTAATAACTTTGCCTTTCAAACAATATTCAAGTACAGCTGTTCCTCAACCATGGTCTGACGACCAGTTACAATTTATAGAGTGCAGTGGGACTAAGCTACGTAGCTACTAACTGTCTGAATGGAAGAACCCCGTTGATAAAAAGAGGCCGAGTAGGGCCGCCTATATCACAATAAGGTTTCTGGCTGATTTCAATGAAAAGAGGCATACGTCTAACACCAAGCGAGTGTCAAGTGGGACCAAATGCAAATCTGAGATTGAGTTAGTCACCGCGCTTCTTTTATTTTGCTTATTTTAGATCCAAACGTAGCTTTATAATTCAAATAATAATACAACAGAAAGAGCTTAGCAATTGTATTTTACAATGCTCCAAATGTATCGTTTACCTTTTGAATCACACCAATGATAAATACTACTTTTTTATTTATTCGTCCGCCATGTATCAAAATCTCCAACAGATAGGCCTATAGTAGAATGGGTGCATTCAAAGCATCTCTGATGATGATACATTGTTTGCTTGGGCGTAGCCAGAATTTTTTTCGGGGAGGGTTAGAGGGGGGAATTCTCAATCTATGTATACATATATCATGGGCGTAGCCAGGGGGTTGGGTTCAACCCCCGCCACCTCCGCAGGGGTTGGAATTTTGTGACTGATTTTTTCATTTAATTTTGTTTATTTTAATTGAGATTTTAATGTTAAACCATCTTTTGCCCCAGCGCAACCGGAGGGGGGGGTGAGTTTAAAATCCCCCTCCAGTGAGTTTGAGGTTAAAACTCCCCTCTTTTATATAATAAAAAAAAAAAGCAAACGATAGTCACCAAATTCCATGAGTGTATACTATAGCCAATGGGTTTTGAGTTTTTTACGCTAAAACACCCTCTTCAATATAAGACTGAAGCATACAACAGTTAAAAGATTCATGAGCGTAGCCAAGAGGGGTTTTGAGTTTAAAATGTCCTCCAGACGGCTATAAAATAAATTCCTCCAGACGATTTCAAGTTTAAAAGCCCCCTCAAGCGGGGTTTGAAGCTAAAAAAACACTTCTTTAATATAAAATTAAAGCAAACTAGAGACAAAATATTCTATTAGCGTAGCCGGGGGGGGGGGGGAGAGGGGTAAGTTTAAAACCCCCTCTAGAAAGGGTTTTGAGTTTAAAACCCCTCTACAGATAGTTTTGAGGTTAAAAACCTCCTCTTCAATATTATTCTAAAGCAAACTACAGTCATCAAATTCTATAAGCGTAGCTAAGTGGGGTTTTGATCGAGTTTGTTTTAAAAAAACTCCAGATATTTTTTTAGTTTAAAACCCCCCAACAGATGGTTTTGACGATAAAACTTCCCTTTTCGATATAATAGGGGGCCTATCTAAAGCAAACTACAATCAAAATAAATTCCATGAGAGTACCAAGAGGGGCTACAAATATCTGGAGCCCAGCGACTGGTAGAAATTGAGAACTCTAGTTTTACTTTAGTTTTTTATTGGAGGAGAGAAAAGGTAACCACACAACCGGCCATACATTCAATGTAGTTATTGTAGCTTTGCTTTTTCCTTTTGTTGGAAATGGGGGTTAACTTCAAAACCCTCTTTACTACGCTCATGGAATTTGCTGACTGTAGTTTGGTTTAGATGTTTTATTGAAAAGGAAAGTTTTGTCGTCAAACGATCTGATGGAAGTTTTTAAACTTAAACTCACCTGGGGGTGGGGGGGATTTCAAAACCCCTTTGGCTACGCTCGTAGAATGTGGTGACTTTATTTCGATTTAATTTAATATTGAAGAGGGTTTTTTTAATCTCAAAACTATTTGCCCCGAACCTCACTGATCAATAGTGAGCTGTAGATGCCAGGAGAATGCGTTTCTGCAGTGAAGAATGGCAAGGAAACGCTTTTGGCGTCGGGGCTATATATATATATATATGCTGTACGCACGTTTATGTATAGGGTTAGGGTTTACTGGGCGTTAGGGTTTGGAAAGAATCTGGTGTGGCTAATCATGACCTCCGTGACCTATATCGAAGGTGTCGGGCTAATCAAGCCAATGCTGGATCGCAGATTTTGATACAGTTCGTGCTTGTGTATGTTTGTGTTTTATGCCAGCTGGTAGGACAGCCACTTCCTTTCTTTTAGCTCTCAGCGAGGATCGTACCAGCACGCACAGTCTGTCTCTATGTACTTCGGTCTTGGGCTATTTCCTTCCACATACTTTCATTGATAGCTGTGGTTCTCATGTCTCGCTTGCAGACATCTCTATAGGTTAGTCTTGTCGGCACTTGGGTTTGACTCCCTCCACAAGCTCAGCATATAATATATCTTTCGGGATTCTGACATCTGTCATGATATGTCCGAGCCGGCGAAGTCTTCTCTGTGTCAGGAGAACATAAATGCTGTGCATATTGGCTGATTTTAAAACTTCCTGTTTGGAGACACGATCCCTCAAGGAAATGCGGCGCAGGCAGCGTGAGTAAAAGCTATTTAATCTGTGTTCTTGACTCATGTAAGTTGCCCAGCTCTCACTGCCATAATAAGTGTGCTGAGAACGCAGGCCTTGTAGATTACGATTCTGGTTGCCGTAGTCAATTTGGCATTTTCCCTGACGCTTGAAGAGTTTTGCCATTACTGTAGAAGCTTTTCCTATTCTTTTTGTCAGCTCGGTGACTATAAATCTAGGTTGCTGGCAAGTGTTGATCACAAATACCTGCACCCCCATTAAGTGTATGGTTTCCAATATGTATCACAGGTATTTCTGTGCCGTCTTATGCCAGGATTTAGGTCTTGGGGAGGCTTATTGTAAGGCTAAACTCTTGACAAGCAGCTGCCAATGCATTCACTAGCCTCTGTAGTCCTTGTGAATGAGATATATACGAGTGCCGCATCATTGGCGAACAGCAGCTCATGTCTCCAAGATACGCCGTCTTTAAGACGTGCCAGGTTAAAAAGCTTTCCATTGGATCTACTGTGGATATATACTCCATCACCCAGAAATTTAAAAAGCGCTGGTTAGTGCAACTGAAAAGAAGATGCCAAATAGTGTTGGAGCCAGAACACATCCTTGTTTTACTCGCTCTTGATGGAGAATGACCTGGAGGCGGAACTGTCACACTGTACAGTGCATATTTTCATGAAAAGCTGACACTAGTTTCCGAAGCTTGTTTGGACAGCCAATTCCCTCTAATACGGCAAACAGACCAGTTCTACTGACAAGGTCAAACGTCTTGGTCAGGTCAATAAAAGCCATATCTCTGCTCTTCTAATGTAGCTGCTGCAGGGAGAAAATCATATTTGTTGTGGATCTACTTGCTGTAACAAGCTGCCAAAAAGTATATAATTATGAGCTACTCCCAAGTGAGTCATATTTTCCCTCAATTATTAGCACCAACAATACAACCTTTGGTTAGATACTATCTGAGCCCATATGGTGCCTTTACAAAATGGCTTTAGAGCATGGCACACTTGAACAGTGTCTATGTCATTATGTCTAGTTCTAGAAGAGGATTTTGTATTCTAATATAAAAAGACACTCATTTCTTGACTTACAATTGCATAAAAACAAAAACTCAAATGTTACTTATTAACTTTATTTTTAACCAAAAAAATGTATACACATATATACAAAATAAATAATTCTAATTACACATGAAACATTCCTAGCAACCATCTCAATATGTGTACATTCATTTCAAACTCATTGAAAAAACAAACACTAGAGATGCATACTTTTCAACTGAATTGAAGGATAGACCAGAACTAAAACAAACTGGGGGCACAATGTTACTTTTGTGCATTTGCAGCCATTGTTTTTAAATATGTAGCTTAAACATGGTGACACAGTTGTTCTCAAAAGTAAACAAAATTAAATATATAGCAGTAGCACACACAAAAAACAAACAAATGTAGTGTGTACATAAAACACAACAGCCTTAGAAACTTATGTGTTTTATGTTCATTAGGTCAAATGATTTAAAACTAAGAATCATATATATATATATATATAAAAGGGCATTCTTGGTGACATTAATTTGCTCTAAGCTGTAAACCAGATTTGTAGTTCTTTGAATAGTTGTATTGACTCTTATTTCCTAATGAGCACTCCTCTCTAGATTTGAATAGTTGCACTTCCTCTCTAGATTTCAAGTACTGGTATAAAAACTATAAATCTAAGTTGAACAGTAAGAGGCAATAAAACCAATGTAGTATTGAGTTCATGAAATAAATGAGATTGTTACAATGATGACTCAAATATTTGTCTAAATTACCCATTAGAGTAGTCTGCTCTTTGATTCTTGGCTCAGGTTGCCATTCAGAAGGAACCTTTGCAGACAATTGAACTACAGAAGGCAGCATGGAGAAATGTGGGACTGATAGTCTGCAACTGAATGGTAAACAAAACAACAACAAAAGACAATTTTGAAAAAGAGAACAACTAAATGAAGGGGACTGATGATACTGTTTCCTGGTACAGCAGAAGAATTGGATTTAGCACTAATATAAAATATGACATGCTTTGAAATAAGTTTTTTAAATATTTCCTACAGCTGATTCACCTGCTAAAAAAACATATAATTTGAAGCTGTTCTAGACTAATGATAAGAGATGAAATTCTTTGAGTTCATAGGTACTGGAGTTTCAGCTTTATGGTTAATGAGGGACAACCAAAGAAATGCATTGCTTTTTCCCTTTCTGTAATCCCAATAAATAAGTAGTAACAGTACTATTGGACCTTAAAGTGTGAGCAATAGAATTAATTTAAAAAGAAACAACATTGGAAGGTGACCATTGCCAACTGAGTTACAGCCCTTGTACTATTGGTCAACACTTCTAGTTTTAAAAACATTAAAATAAAATGTATGTTAACTACTGGTCAATTCAATAAAAGTACCTTAAAAGTACTGATATTCATAGTCAAAGTTTTAATCTATATGAATTAACCCCCCCCCCCAATTAAAACCTACAAAGTAATTAGCAATTTAAAAAATGTAATCTGCTTTTAAAGCTAGACTTAATATCATAACAATGTCTTACTAGTTTCATTTACTTAGATATGCATGCCCTTTCTTCAATCTAAATAGATCTTTGTCTTTTTTTTTAAAGCAATGTCCACTATTATTAACATTTTTAAATAACACTTTAGAACCACACCTCCCCCAAACATTTTAGAATTATGTAAGCAGCCAAATACAATCAACAATTCTATACTGACATTCTTCTATCATTTCATCTATTTTGTGCAAGGAATTCAGTTTAGAATCTTTAAAGCCTAGATATTGTCTACTTAAAATTACTCTGGATCAAACACCTAGGCTACAAATTTGAATTCTGAAGTACTAACTATAGGTCAATCTCATTCTAATATATCTATAATTAGGGTTTTAAAAGATAAACATGAATGATAGACAGGGTCTATTGTTTTTCAATTAATATATTTTTGTTTACTTTTAATAAATGAAGGGTGGACAAATAAGTCCAGTAGATAAATTCAGAAATTATGATTTGGCCCAGAAATCTTAGCTGAGTCATGGCTTCAGAGCAAGGCTCTGTTAACAACACCCAAATTAACTGTTGGCCAAGAAACAGATGGACCTATGTCTCCATAGGATTTCAAGGTTTCTTAAGATAACTTTTATTTATATCCATTTACTATACTGTCACCTATGATTGTACATAATGTACCCTCCACTTTCCAGAGGATTACAGGTATATTATAGACATTTGCATCATGTCATACAATGTGTAGAAATTTATTAAGGCTTCTGGACTATAACACCAGATCTATAGTAGGACTGATGAATAGGACGATGCAGAAGTTGAGTTGCAATTGGGTATTTTTCTGATGCACTGCTAGCATTACTATATTTTATACTGCTTGTTGGAAAACTACTTGCTGTTGACAAAGTTGATATCTGTTGTTGATAAAGTAAAGAATCAGCTTGTATGTCAGGTTCATAAGATGGTGTGTCATGATTGGAATTTGTACATTTTGGCTCTTCTTGGTCAATAGTACTTACACATTCTTCTGAGTCAGACAGTGTTCTAGTTTTTTTGTGTTTTTGCTTGTCAGAATCATTAAATTTTTTATCATCACATAGTATACGATCCCCTTCAATTTGTCTTATAGCTTCCACAAGGTTCTCTAGATTCTGTGTATTGTGCTTTGGTCGATAATTTGGAACAGTCAAACTTTCTTGCTCTTGCAATTGTATGAAATTCTCAGATTTTTGTTGATCAAGTTGTGCCAGCTGACGGAGGCGACGCCTTGGGTGGTCACGATGACAGTAATTATGATGAGAGTTGTGCTGTTGCTGAGTACTACTAGATGTAAGTGTAGTAACTCTAGCTGAAGGCAAGGAGGATGAGACAGGTATGCTATTACTGCTTTCCTCCAAATGAGCTGCCTCCACTTTTAGAACATAGGAAACAGGTTCATCTTTCTGAGATACAATGCACTGGGGGGATGAAACTGTGAAATAGCCAGAGGAAGTATTTTCAACTTTAAAAGATGGGTCCACAGACATCTCTTGCTCTGGTGTAGGAGACATGGGCCTTGGAGGCTGATACATGTCCACAGGAGAAGATACAAAACTTTCTCTTGATGCTATTACAGACAGTTCACGACTGTATAAGCCAGCATTCTGGAACTGATGAGAGTCAAAATTAACTGAGTGTAGCTCCTGGAAAAAAAAAATATAAAAAAAATAAAGCAAACAATTTCAAGGGAATGTCTATGGATAAATTTATTTATTTTTAATAAATATTTGAACTGTCTTTCAACAAGTCCGAAGAATAGCTTTCTTGTTTCCAGTATGCTACAGTAAAAGAGCATTTATATCTTCAATACAATTTGTATGAACATTGCAGAAAAAGGCTGTCATCTGCACACACACACAATGTCTGCCTCAGACACCACAATAGGTCTGCAAGGAAGCATTTGTGCAGATTTTACATCTCCCTAGTAGTTGTTTTATACCCCTACAAGCACCCAGGCAAAAAGACCTCATTCAATTCTTTAATATTTTAAATCTCAATGTTACAACATATATAGTCAAGAAGAAAAATTAAAACATTCATTAGTTAAATTTTTTTGTTTGTTTTAAGTACCATTATTTCAAAAGATCTGTTTCTAATCTAATCTTCAAATGTACACTAATCACAACTCACATTAGTTGAGGGATGAGTTGCCTGAATATTCAATAGAGACAACACTTGAGCTTCCAACAAACGATTACGTTCTGTAAGAGTAGCACACTGCTGCTTCTGTGTCTCAAGTTGATGTCGAAGAGATACATTTTCATGATGAAGCTCAGAGCCTCCTTCATCGGACCCATCAGACATCATTCCAACACCTTCATCAGATGACTCTGTTAAAAAGTGAAAAGCTTTAAAAGACATGTATATTTTGTTGTTTTTAAATATTATCAGCAAAAAATATTTTACATTTAAAAAACTAATGACAGTGGGAAAATGATATAAGAATCTTTGTAAATTAAAGATGATTTTTGAGGAGGCAAGTAAATACCCAGATTAAAAAGTATAAGTTTATTATTTTTTTTTAACCACTAGAGGCCAAAAAGATTCTGATTTAATACCTGTATCTCTTTTTTTACGTTTAGTTGGAGGAGGAGTACTGGTCATGTAAGGTTCAGCCATTACTCGATCTTGACCTAGTTCTGTCAAGAGACGCCTAGTGTGATCCAGTTGTGCCTGTAGTTTAATTTTGTCTTGTTCAAGACTTGTAATATATTCTATAGTATGTTGTAGAATGGCAGCCTAAAGACATACAATTGAAGATTAATTGTTATGTAAAGAGAAAAAATTGAATATCAGTTATTCATATATATAAATTGCAAATGAGGATCTTTGAACATTTATTTATTTTATTTTTTTAAAAAGTAAAACAGTTCTAGACTAGATAAAAAGATTTTGCTAAGTGATGCTTGTTTTTTTTTATACAGTTAGCAGACTTTGAGTACAAACAAATCTAAGATGTCACCTTGCTCAGTTTTTCTCCTTCCAGCTGGGGCATTAGAGTCCTAAGACTAGAGAAACCAGCATTAATGCATTGCATTCTGCGTCTTTCATTACTATTGGCTATTTCCCGACGCATTCTTTTCTCATTATCTTGCACGGCTTTGGGTGATGACTGTGAAGCCCTTAAAAGTGAAAAAAAAAAAAAGCCAAATATGTTTTAAAAAAAAAGGAGAGCTTTTTAGGTTAAACAAATGATTATATATACACACACACAAACACACATATAATTCCTCAAATCAGCTTGCAAATTCTTCAAGGGAACAAAAAAACTAAATCTGGGTGGACACAAATCTTGAAAACAGTTCTAATGATTTTCCTAGAAATTTGAAGTTTGTGTTCCACTATATCTTTGAAGAAAAAACAAAATACTAGCCTATTGGCCACACATGGAAAACTCTTGTTTAACCATAATATTTTTTCAAAATATCTTTTTAAACTTAAATTTGGTCTGGATGTTTAGACAATCTTAATCGGAAACACACGTCAGGGGGTATTCATTGTAGAGTTAAAGAAATAAAATAGACGTTTAGGAACATTTGCGCACTGTATTCAAAGGCTGGATTTATAGGCCTATCATCAAACTAGAATCTTCTAAACCATATCCATTATTACATGTTAGTCTAGACTACTGTCTTTTAATGTTACCTGGATATGTATCAATCTATTTTCATTAATTATTATGGCATCGTAGTGGTTCTTACAAAAAGTCACCAGCTTCATAAAGAATTGTTTTTAGTTTTTGGTAAATAATATTAATTGCTAATAATAGTTATTGTCCTTTTTTATTTCAAATTGTTCAGGAAATGTAAATATTTCAGCTTAATAACCTACTTGACCCAGATCTAAAAATAGATTTTAATGCCCCCAAAAGAAATGAAGGCGTACACAGAAAATGACACTGGTCGCTTCCATATCCCGAAACAAGATTTATTATTTTATAAAGATACAGACTAGAATATTTACAACAATCTACACTTTACAGTAATGTGTAGGTACTTAAAATTAAGTGTAATGGATTTAACTAACTGCTCAGTTTTCTAGTTTTGGGTGAATAGACTAGACTAAATTAAATAAAACCATTGGGATTGCCTAACCATAATAGTAGCGTATTAACTGAGTGTGAGTGATTAACTAGTCCTAAATGACCTAAATGTCATTTTAGTATTTTTTTTTCCTTTTATCTTTTTCATTCTTAATAACACGGCACTATGGTCCAATTATTTGGGAATAGTCATATGACAAAGTTATACAAAAACACTAGCAATTAGACGCTGCTAGAATTAAAAAATCACAACAAAACAATATATATATATATATATATATATATATAACCAGGTCTACGGGCCATCAATGGGAACTCTTTTTGAAAGGCGGATGTTGTTTAACTGTGACTGCGTGACGCGGCTCCAAAAGAACAGGCACATTCCTAAGTGCACATAGTCATACTGGCATAGTTGTAAACTTAAAGGCAAACTCTATTTCTTTTTAAATTAACTTTACATACAGTTAGATATTAGATCTAGATATAAATATTGACACGCCACACAAATCCAATCGGGTTACAAATACCATTTATTTGAGTAAAAAAACAACATAGATTAGAATTAGAGAATATAGATCTAGATCTGTAACAAATGTAATACAATTTTCGAGTGTAAAGGCGTCTCATGGCCACTTCCTTTCCAAAAAGTAAATAAATAGATCTAGATCTAATTATTAAATTACTAAAATTCATTTATTATTTAAAAAAAAAAAAAGGAATATGAATCTGGTTGCCAGAAAACCAGAGTCTATATACCGTATCTAACATCTAGTTCAAGTCCTTCTAACATGAACTATGTTAACACATGTGTTCATAAAATCTTAGAGCTAAATCCAGAAAAACTCTACATCCAAGCCATTTAACACGGGTTGGCATGGCGCCGCATGGGCACGCGTATCCTGGAGTAGGGCGTAGTCTAAATCTCGATCTAATTTTATTTTGATGAAAATAAAAGATATTCTCTACTTTCTAGATAGACTAATAAGAGATTTAGATTTATAGATCTGGATTAAGAACATGAAAATGAAAGGGGTTGCACGAATCGGCTAAGAGAACATTTTTTTTAGATGAGTTCAACTGAAAGTATATAGATCTAGATTCATTGAATCTAGATCTACATCCAAGTCTCTAATTAACAAGCGCAATTAGACTAGATCTAGAATGGATCAAATGTAAAATATATATATATACAAATCTAGATTTAGACTATTCTGGACTCTATATGACATAGTATATCTAGACTTATCATTATGTCGTAATTCACAAGACTAGAATCTAGATTAAGATAGATGTCACATGTCACTCTAACTCTAATGATAATCCAGATATAGATCTCTATAACTTAGTAGATCTATAACGTTACTTCAAAAAAGATAATTACGTCCTACGCACTGTATGTGTCAATCTAGCCATGCATGTTAATATGTTAATCAATGACTCCGCTAATAAGTCGTTTGCGTTGGTTTTTCAGGATGATTCAGGCAACCCATTCCATTCTCTAAACTAATGGCAATGAGTGAATGGCACTAGGACTAGGGAAGAAGGAGCACTTGTATGAATTTATTTGTTCTGTCTAGATATAGCGTATGGAATAAGAAATATGCCTCTATCTTAATATCTTTTTGAGTATTTCATTAGGTTTTGTTTTTCTATTTGTAAATTATGTTTTAGTGAAATCAGTGTATTACTAAATTTACTGTCTTTACTTTTTATTCTTCTGTCCTGAAGTAAGTGTCTCTCTACGTTTACATAGACTAATCTAGAGAGTCCAGTGATTTTACTAAACTGAAGTCTAAACTAACCTAATTGTGTTACTCTAGATCTAGTTACTAGTTTGTAAAATGTTTTACATGTTTCGGATGTTCCTTCAGAGTTGAAGATAATTACTTCCTAGTCCAAACCTCCCGCAGGACGACGGGGGATGGGAGCGGGCAGGGTTTGAACCCTCGACCATCGATAAATGTGAACGACAGTCCAGCGCGCAAACCGCACGACCAGGCAGCCATCCAGGCAGTTTATATAGATCTATATTTGTTATTAGAGTGGACTACCTAAATCTCACTGCTCTATTTTGTGTTTGTTCTAGATCTAAATAGATCTAGTAAATCTAAATCTAGATCTAGTTTCTTTAATTAAAGTTTAATGTTTTCTTGAGTTTAGGGATCCCAAATACTGAGGATCCATATTCTTATTATTATGAGACTTAGATCTAGATATCATATTTCGTAATAATGGCCTAACTAAAGTTTAAAAGTAATAATAGCATGTTAGTTTTTTGTTCTTGTTTGATTTGTAACAAATTCTTTTAATAAACCAAACAGTCTAGATCTACAGCCTAGAGTTAAGAGTGAGTCACAGTTAGACTAGTAATAGGTACTTACTAATACTAATAGTAACTAATAAAGAAGATCTAAATTCTAAACTACTCTAGATCTACATCATAATCTAGATACTAGATTCTAGAGTCTAGTCAATATTATAATAGCAAGAAGATTTATTGACTATAGAAGTTCTAGACTATAGATCTAGAAATTCTAGATGTCTAAGGCTCTATAACTAAGAGTCTAGATCTATACACTCTATAGAATTAGAATAGGTAGACTCTACTTACTTAAGTAGTCCAGCAGCGATTTCCTTTTCCCTAGCTTGTAATTCATTAATGTAGCGTCTTCTATCACTACTTCGAACTTCCAAAGACATTATTAGAGAAACGGTGAATGTTTGATTCAGATAAGCTGTTTTCTAGTTGTAGATCTAGATCTAAAAATGTAAATCTAGATCTATTGTTTACTATTAGTCTTTACAACAAACCAGACGTAACAATTCTAGTACAATGAGTAATAATTGGCGGGAAACAGCTGTTGGTCAATTCACGACACATCAATTATCATAGCCCTCACTATACGTTAAGATTACTAAATTAAAGTGCACCAATAAAATCCATTAAAAAATCAATCACACTCATATTCTATACATTTTTATGCCATAACACTGTATGACTTTATAATAATAATAATAAAAATTGTAAAATTTATTAAAACATGTAGTGATATTTTTTTGTTGAGGATTTTTACAAAGATGAGTCAATGGTAAAATAAATAGTTCCGTTAGCAAGAGGCGGGAAAAATAAACCCAACATTTCTTGATACTACTTGGCAATCTTCCAGAGTGGCTTGTAAAGGAGAATATTTTTGAAAGTTGTTCACATTAAAATAGTATTCTTTTGTTTTTATTTTCTAAAGAACAGCAACAAAAAGCAAATTGACATTTATTTTTATCTATTACAAAATAACTTTGAGTTTTACAGATATAATATGTTTATTAAATTTAGCATTGATATATTCTCCTCTTCAACCTCGAGACAGTTTATGACCTTATTTGCTTTACACGAGACAAGCCTACGGCGTTTTAGATCAGCTGACATGTATCAGCTGATTGGTTGAACGGTTGTACTAAACCGGGGGATGGGGGGGGGGGGGTAAGATTCCATATTAACAATACTCACACTATTTATTTTTCTAAGGTTAACAGTGCTGTTGGATCTTTTAAACTAGGTATATCTTTGCCTACTGTCCTCTATGAAGTGGTGAAAATTAAGCATTGCATTAATCTTGACCGTGCGTAATCAAAAGAAAATGTGAAATGGCGAGATGCCTTTACAGGTTAAAAAATGGTACCGACCCTGTCTGGCTCAACCTGTAACATTTTCTCCCTCTCAGGCCCCCATGTGGTGCTTCTGCGACCAATCCTAAAAGCTCAGGTATAGGTCACAAAGAGTGCATGTTTTGTGTATACGAGAGAAGCGGGTTTTATTCATACACGTTTTTGTTTTGTGATTGAAGTTCTTTGCTCGATCTCTCTTTTTACGCGTACGTTGTAGGGAGTCTACTATGCATTTAAAATTAGGCTGCGTTCAAAAATATTCATTCATTAATTTGCACAAATATTAGATCTAGATCAAGATCTAAATAAAAAGGAATTATCAATGGGACAAAACATGGTCATGACCAGAATTTTTATGGGGGGAGGGGGCAAAATTTTGTTTCCCAGTGTGGGGATTGAATGGCTAGGGGTCGCCTAAGCAATGGCGGATCCAGGCGGACGAATTTTAGTAAAAAAAATTAAATTAAAAAATCACACAATTTGTATACCAATTTATTACTTATGTTAATAATATATACAATGGGCGTAGTCAGGATTGTTCTCCCCCCCCCCCCCCCGCAATATATATATATATATATATATATATATATATATATATATATATATATACCGTATATTGTTACGGATCTCACTATCCAGGCTCTCTGCAAACTGCACCTTACACCTCTATCTTAAAGAACTTGACAACTCAGGGCTCCAAAGTAACGTAACAGTTTAATGTCCAATAAATTACAGCCAATACTGAACAATTGGCAACACAGGCTGTACAAATATCTCTCCGTACCACCGTATCAATTCTTGCACTGGCCTCTCCGTCTCGTTCCGGGCTTGCACTGGGTTCAACAGTTCAGGACTGACTTCACACACTAGGTTCGTTGTGTCGGACTCGATCACAGACCAAAATCAAGACGCCGTTCGTCTCAACTGTACTTGATAGTACTCCGCACTGAACCGTCGTAATGCTCCGTACAGAACCACACCGCTGAACCATACTGAACTGTGCTGTATTCGACCGGACTGTAGTGAACCGGGCTCTGAACCGGTACGTGACGTTTTGGCGCCGCCGTTTTGGCGACGCCGTTTTGGCCCCGCCGTTTTGGCGACGGGACGTTTTGGCGCCAGCCGTTTTGGCGACGGGACGTTTTGGCGCGAGATATCATTTGACGATAATTTAATAAGCACGTAACTTTTATAATAATGTTTATTTCACTCTACCATAATATTGTATGTATAGTATAAATTCTCACACCGTTCAGCGAATTTTATTTTTTTTTAATTATAAAGGTTTTGCTTATTTCATGAATATAGGCCTATAATAAGTCAGATTCCTGAATGGTAATGACATGCTATATGTGAGTTCTGCTAATCGCACTGGATGACATTTTTGGATTTCTTTCCAAAAGATTTTGTTTTTTATTTGACATTAGTGTAATATACGAATTAGCTAAGTGTCACACTTTAATATAACAAAAACCATGTTAACATCTAAAGCTTTATTACGCTGAATGACGACAATCACTCCACACATAGTAAAGATCAAGACACGGAATGTGGTCAGTACAAACTCTAACGTGAATCCACAAATGTAAACAAACACAATGGGCGACAATAGATAGAAACAAATTCACGACACTAAGATACTTTGAAAAAATATATTTTGAGAAATTGGGTAGGGGTGATTTGGGTGACACATCTCGCATTGACGCAGGTAGAGTTAAACAAATGAAGACAAGACCAGCACCGAACACTGGTAGTTGGCGTCATGCGTCTGGCGATCATCTCCTTGGGAATGGTCATTACATGTGACACCTATCCCGCCCTCTCTCTTTTGCTCAAATTTCACTCCTTGTATATACTCTTTCCTCCACCCCTCCCCTCTCTCACGCGTAAGACGATAATCTGTTTCTAGCAGTCCACTTGACATCCCTAGGTGCGAATTTATAATCCTTAATCTTTAATTCCGAGAGCGGCCCAAAGTCTACCCCTCTCTTTCAATCTCTTCGCCCTTACGTCTTTATAAGCTCGCGTAGTTTGGACCATTCACTAATCATTTTATCCAGTACGCAGACAGACTAGAAAAACTTTCGCCATTTTATTCTATTATATTTCTAACTAAAAACCTCTAATATCTTAAAAAACTTTTTGAAAATAAAAGTGTGCCTCTTAACAAACACACATACACAAGCCAAAATGTTTATTAAAGAAAATGATGTGAAAAACAAACACACATTTACATTTAGTACGTGAAAACACGTAACACAAACACTCATGCAAAACATAGATATGAATAATTCTTTTAAAAGAATTAATACAATAAACGTACATAATGTATATCGCGCCAAAACGTCCCGTCGCCAAAACGGCTGGCGCCAAAACGACCTTCGCGCCAAAACGGCGGGGCCAAAACGGCGTCGCCAAAACGGCGGCGCCAAAACGTCCTGCTTCGCTCTGAACCCCTTTTCTGTACCGTCTTGACTGCGACACCTCCGCTCTTTATATAGGGTCTCCCTAATGGCCTTCTAGAACCGGACAGAACGTCACTCGACCATTCTGGGTGGTCAGATGACTACATCCCTCGTGACGCTCCTGAGCTCTGTGCTGATCCTTCCCGACCCGTCATGTTAACACTCGTCTTGGCTGACCGTCGTAACTCGTCACGGTTGACCGCTCGTCTAGCGCTGGCCTGGGGCGATTAGCGTCAGCTGACTACACACATACCACTACCCCCATTTGTGCCACCACCAAGTTTATAACAATATATATTTATTTATTTATTTATTTATATACATGTGTGTTTGTACATAATTAATTTTTATTACATTCTCATTCTTTCGGAAGACGTTTATTGTACCATAGAATAGGTTCTTCATGGAGTTAGTGGAAAATTGTAGAGACGCCGCCCTTGCCTGCGAGCTGAAGCGCTGTTGCTCCTCCAGCGGGTTTCGGGGCAGAGCCCCGCCGTCTTTCGGTATTTGAAGCCAAAAAAAAAAATGCAAAGTTTTCTACAGTGCATTATTCTGATATTAAAAGTTTTAGTTCAAAAACCTGATCTGCTATTCTTACTTACTTAGGACTTAGATCCTCTCGCGCCGTTCGGCGCATTGTGCGGCAAGCTGCCTTCACAAAATTCTGTCACTGGCTATGTCTGAAGTCTCTTCCCACCTGGTAGCTATTGCTCAGAGGAGCTCCATGAAAGTGTGACGCCAAGTTGTACTAGGATGTCCCTGTTTGCGCTTTCCTCGTAATGGCCTCCATGTCATCGTAACTCTTAGTGTGCGTAATTCATTTTGTCGGAGAACATCTCCCGCAAACCTCATGCGACGCTCTGTCACAACCTCACTAAGTTGTCGACTCACAGTTTAGCATAGGATTTTCTTGATTGAGACCCGATCTATATAACTAACACCTGAAATACGTCTTAGTCATCTTTGTTGAGCCACATTTAGTCTTTTTTTTTTCAATTTTGGCAGATGACTATTTACTGCACTTTATTAATGGAGCCCAGCGACTAGTAGAAATTTGTAACCTTTCTTGGCTACGCTCTTGGAATTTGGTGACTGTATAAGTTTATATGGAAATGGGAAATTTTATCATCAAAATCATCTGTCGGGGCTCTTATACTAAACCCCCCCCCCCACCCTTTCTTAGCTACGCTAATAAAATTTGGTGACTGTAGTTTGCTTTAGAATAATATTGAAGAGAGGGGTTTTCAACCTCAAAACTATCTGTAAGGAGATTTTAAACTCAAAACCATCTGGAGAGGTTTTTAAATTTAAAGCCCTTTTGTGCTAATATTATATGATATTACGTCATTGTTTGTTGTTTATGTTTTGTGCGAAAGCAAAGGATCGGACGGAAATAAAAAGTTAGTTATATATGTCTACCTTGATAAAGACAGTTATTATAATTATTATTTAGTAACATCTACAGTAATTTATTATTAATCTGTGACAACAGAACACCTTTGGAGGAGGGTGGTTTAATTCAAAACCCCTCTTGGCTGTACTCATAGAATTTCGAGTGTGTATTTTCTTTTATATTGAAGAGGTGGTTTTTAGCTTCAAACCCCGCTGGAGGGGGTTTTAAATACAAAACCCCTTTTGGCTATGCTCATTGAATTTGGTGCCGGATGTATGCTTTAGTCTTATATTGAAAAGGGGGTTTTACAGTAAAAGAAAAATAAATTCGGAGGTGGTTTTAAAATCAAAATCTTCCTAAGCATTGCACTTGGAATTTGGGGATTGTCGTTTGCATTAATTTTTGTTTGTTTATTTTATAGAAGAGGGGTATTGGCTCCGCTGGGGCAAGTGATGGTTTAATATTAAAATCTCACCTAAAATAAACAAAATCAAAGCAAAAAAAAAAAAAAAACAGTCACTAAATTCCGATCCCCCCCCCCCCGCTACGCCTATGATATATATTAATTATTTATATTTCAACCTATTTTTAGATTATTTTGCCCCCTCTAGTATGTTGGCCGATTTAGTGAGATGGTGAAGGGGTGATGCCCCCTCCCATACCATAAACTTTCGAGTGGGATGGGGGCAATGTATTTGTAGAAATCACAGCTTGTTAATAGAATCAATTAAATATCTATATCAGTGATGCCCAACCTAATTCAGTCTGCGGGACATTTTTATTTCAAACACTAATGTCGCGGGCCACATGATGGAAAAATACAAAAACTTAATGAAATTGACCTGAACATATATTATTTCAAACCAGAGGATCTAGATCTAGTACTTACATTGAATTATTGGGATATTTGAATTCTCTCTTTACACTTCATAAAATGGCGTTCTGTTTATATTTTGTTGTTAGTATTATGTTCTACAAAAAAAAAAAAGTAAAGATCCGTTCACTTTTCCTAGTGGATTTTATAGTCCTGTTTCATGAACTCACAAAAGTTAAATGCCTTGGTAGTAATTCATTAGAAAAAGTGAGGGCCCTAACGTAGGTAAAGATACATTTTGAACATTTTTTAGGGGGGGGGGGGGTTCTATATTTATTGCCGACTTTTCGGTGGGCAGGATGGAGGCACTTCGCGGGCCGGATCTGGCCCGCGGTTCGTATTTTGGCATTTTGGGCATCACTGATCTACATGATTAAAACTTGTTGATATTTTAACCGATGTCATTCTCCCATTGGCTGATTGGGTGTGTGTGTGTGGGGGGGGGGCGAATACATCTACTGCCCTTCCCATCTAAACATTTTGAAAAGGGGGGGGGAGCTGTACTTTTTTTTAGTTTTTTTTTTTTTAAAGTTGGAACACAATTGGTGAAATTACTATACAATTTGTATATTATGTCGCCCCCCTCTGATATCTTGGCCGATTCGGTGGGGTGGGGGCGATTGCTTCTACTGCTCTCCCCACTCTATCCGTCTGAGTGGGGTTGGGGCGGTAATATTTTAATGGAGAAATCATAGTTTGTGAACAAAATTAGTTGAATATCTATATTATATAAGCTACTTATTTATATTTGAACCCATTTGTACATTATGTCGCATCACACTCTAATTTCAAATTTTACGATTAGTAAAGATAAAATGAAAAAGGGTTGTACCAAGTGGGAGGGGCTTTACTTGCAATCGCCCTCCACCCATCGGACAAACGAATATTTCTTTCTTTTTGTATTTTAGTTAAGAAATTTCAAAATAAAAAAAAATGTCACTAATATAATTCAAATATGATATAAATTAAATTCTTTTATCGAGTCGCCCCACCCCCTATTCTTTAATTCCAAATGCAATCATTATCAGAAATTATAAAAAGGAGCCAGGACTCTTACATGATTATTGTTTTCATTCTACCGCACCCTCTCCCTTTCAGACGAAAACATGACGTTTTAAAACAGAATTGTCTAATAAGTCGACAGACTTTATTTAATTGCACATGAATTTATCATAATTTTTTACAGAAAGACTTTGTTTTGGAAAATTTAGAATTCATACGAAATTTTTCAGTAGAAGAGTAACGATTGAGATGAGTTCTGAACCCAAATATTCTTTTCCTAGTCGCCTTTTTCCAACCTTTATTCTATCTGCTATTTTTCTAGTTAAATAAATTTCGGACTATAGCTCATAATTTATGCTTCAATCCTAAAAATGCAAACAAATTTAGAGTAGAATCGAATTGGTCCATTTAACTTCTCCTCCCACTTCCGAAATTGTTTTGTTAGAGTCAGTTAGAGCTTTGATTTATAGTTCTATAACAAAACAAAGTTACAAACATGCCTATTAAACAAAATGTATCACTTACAAATGAGCTTTTTTTTTTAATATTATTTTTCGAATATTCTTTTTTCGGCGGCGATCTTCAAAGCCTTAATCTAAACATGTGGGGTATCTCCAAATCGTTTTATTTGCAATGTATTAAGGGCCTATCTAATTCGTATTAGAATATTTTTTTTTTAAAGTAAAACATTATTGAAAATGTCATTTTTTTAAAAGGATGAATAATGAACTGTAGATGTCAGGTGAATTCGTTTCTACAGTGAATAATGCAAAAAAAAAAAAAAAAAAACGCTTTTGGCGTCGGGGCTTTGCCCCGAACCCCACTGATGGCTAATGAGTTGTAGATGTCAGGAGAATGCGTTTCTGCCGTGAAGAATGCAAGAAAACGCTTTTGAAGCCGGGGCTATATATATGCATAGTATTAGGGTTTACTGGGCGTTAGGGTTAAGGTTTGGAAAAAGATCGCCCCCCCCCCACTCCAAAGTTCTGAATTCGCTAGTAGACCGTTGGCACCCGGGCTTCGACCCGGGCAACTCCGAGTGAGCTTGAGGCGCTCCCCTAAACATCCTATCTGATCAGTTGAGTGGCGAACGTAACAATTTTTCTTGTAAAATGTTAGACGCATAGGGCTGCAAGCTCTCTCCACAGAAGTCAGTCTTAAGCGACTTTCACAGCCACTTTCCTTCTAAAAAGGTGTGACGTCATGATAAACGTTGACGCCAGTTGACGGACATTATTTTTGTGTTCCTCTTTTCTGCTTTCACGTTAAGGCTGACTTTTTAACGTGTTTCGTCTTGTCTAACGATATTCCTCACAAATGTCAATCGACGTTCAGTCGTCACTTTCTCTATTGATTACATTATTTCGGTACGTTATTCGTATGATCCTTCTCAGTCATCACTGCTTAGCCTCTTTTCAGCCTTCCATGTCTAGAATAGTTTTTTTTTTGTTGTTTTTTTTAGGGGGAGATTATTATTTTCCTTGGGAGGGGGGGGTGGCACCCGGAGCTTACCACACCGGGTGAAACCGACCCTAGTGACGCCACTGCTTGTGGCAACGGCCGCACTCCGGAAAGCAGTCTTGACTGGTGGGCTAAACCAGGCGAGGGTTAGCCATAGGTAAATCTAGTATCTCTGGTGAAACTATGGTCTCTGTTCACCACTCAGCATGTGAAATCCAGTCCAAGAGGTCTACCAGAGCCATCAGGCGTCGCGTCCAGGGGTGGAACTGGATAGGCAAAGAACGTGTAGCGAACCAGGCCTTCTAGCAGGTCTCCCTGGGTGAGCTTTTGTTTTTTTTTAAATCTCACTCGGGGTGGGGATGGAACAAGTAACCTGCAGTCCAAAAAGTCCGCCACGCCGTTCCACATGGGGGCCGTCATCAGTGTCCCGTTAGCTGGAGTGGCGGTCCCTGCACGGAATAGTGGCGGTTACAGTATAGGAATAGGAGACAAGCTCCCCGCAGTCAGCACTGTTCTCGGCCACGTATAGCGAGTGGAACCAGGACCGGGGACGGTGCGCTGTGTACACGGCACGGCCCGGTTTTGCCCAGTCAACCGATATGGCCGCCTACCGTTGGGTGCCCTCAGACAGGACAGGGGTGAAGAGCTCCATGTCCAGGCCTGGTGGTTGGATAAAAGCCTTTCTAACCATCAACGGGATAATGGCACCTACGGCGCCGACGCCCTACTGGACTTCATCGAAGGCGTCACCTAGCAAACGCAGTGGAACGTTTGGAGCACTGTGGGGCATGTAGAGCACATACTGGCCATCCACTGCACCCAAACCAGTGAGAGATAGTGTGTCTGTGTGAAGAAAACTAAATCAATCTCCACCAGCCCCCTATCCCAGAAAGCCAGAAAAAAAATCCTAGTTACACCATTGGGTGGGGTACTTGTGAAAATAAACACTATATAGTATATATATACCTTAGGAACAAATCAACAGGCGTAGCCGGTATATAATGTTAGTAGTAGATTTATAGATATATCATCAGATCTCAATCTTTATTTATACAAGTTGAAATATATTTCTGTTACCTGATGCACATACCTTACCGTGGTGTGATAGCTTGAGTGCCTCAATGACCCTCAGTGCTACACCGGCGGGAGTTCATCACTCCTGGCAGGTACTACCAAGCCCGTGTGGAAACGACCATTAGAGGAAGTGGTTAGGCTAAATGAGTAGCAAAACAAAACTCCCGTAGGGATGCCCACGGGTAGACGAGAGTCCACCTCTTGCACGGGCGGAGTTGCAAAAGAGTCCCCACAAACCTGTCACCAATCCATGCGCTGTTCCTCAAGGGACCATTACATTAAATGGCGAGTCCCCAATGGTTAGATTGGTACAACGAAGGAAAATGGCGGAGGCTCCCGGTGTCCTCGGCCCTCGGCCGTGTCTAGCCCATGCGTTGGGGGCCAAATGCATCGGAAACAGCAATGCTTTACATAGGCATTGACTTGGGTCTCTTCCAAACAGAACTGTGTTGTCACACAGGTTTTTTTTTTTTTTTTTTTTACTGTTTGACGCTCAAACAGGTTTTTTTTTTTTTTTTTTTTTTACTGTTTGACGCTCAAACAGGTTTTTTTTTTTACTGTTTGTCGCTCAAACAGGTTTTTTTTTTTTACTGTTTGACGCTCAAACAGGTTTTTTTTTTTACTGTTTGACGCTCAAACAGGTTTTTTTTTTTACTGTTTGACGCTCAAACAGGTTTTTTTTTTCAAACTAAGAGCTCGAAGAGCCTTCGGCTCAGCTCTTAAGACGATCAAACGGTACTACCAAGCCGGACAGGTCTGTTAGGAAAGAGGCCAGACAAAAGGTGCATCCCCCTCCCCGGGACACAGGAGTTGTCCGATAGGCTAACAACCTGTCCATGGAAAAAAGAAGTGTTATAGAAACCACAAACACTAAACATAGTCAGAGGCGAGAGTAGAGCTTCACAAAGGAGACTTATGAAGCTGTGCAGGGAAAGACGAACGAATCCTGTGAGGCCGACCACTCTACTTAAATCAATGAAAAAGAAACACTTCCTACAGCTAGGGCCGGCCCTATGCGAAACGGATTGCGCGGGCCTAATTTGGGTTGTGATAAGGATAATAAGTGAAAAGTAAGATTTTGTATTAACAAATAAAGTCGTCTTTGCATTGTATTTATACTTTACTAAGTACAAAATCATTGTCAAACTAACTCAACATTTACTTTACAGTAGATTGTAGTTTTCCAACAAAAAACCGATAAACATTCAGATCTGCCTTTTAGATTTACCATCGACTAGCAAAATATCGCTTTTTTTTCTCAGAAGTCGAGATAAATTTTGATCCATATCTGTATGCCAGTGACTAAAAAAGTAAATTAAGTATTTGAACTTCTTGTTTTGGTTAAAATTCGGTTTATTATTATATTTTTATGAAATGAAAGCTATAGATAACAATGCCCTTTTATTTTATCGCGAGTAGGATTGGCGTTGTCTATATTGAATGACACCCCGAAATGATAATTTTGTCATTTTTAAGGAGATTCGCATCAGTTTTAAAAAGATTTAAATAATTTCAGGAGATTTTCATGACTTTTTCTTATACGTATATTTTATAATTTCAGGAGAATTCCAGGAACGTTTTAGTAATAAGTTAAAATGGTTTAATTTAATAATTTACACCTAGAATTCGCATCGCGCGGGGCCTATGAAAGAGCGGGGCCCACTGCGACCGCATAGGTTGCAGTGGCCAAAGACCGGCCCTGTGGGAAACCATAAAAAAAAACTAGCAAGAGACCGCGGAGAGTGGCGTGTTTTTGTCGAGGCCCTATGTTCCATGAGAAACCCAAAGGAATACTAATAATGATGATGAAATATAGTTCGTCCATCGTGTTTCGATGATGGCCACTTTTGTTACACAGGGGGTTGAAGGACTTTGCACTGGGGTTTTGTGTTTCCTCATGTGGATAAATTGAAATAGTGGTTGAATAAAACATTTAAATCTAATTGGCGAAAAGTTAATATAACGTCTATTTTTATTAGATCTATGGCCGGCCTAGCAACCTGGTACTAGATCTAGATCTAGATTTTAGATCTAGACTTTAGACTTAGACGCTTGATCTAATTTACGGGTATATATTAGAAATGCCTCGATCTAATCCTGTTGATCCATATCTAGATCCACGCAAAGATCTTGATATAGAACTAGAGGAAGTATCGAAAGATCAAGGTAGATTAGTCACTTTATTTAGAATTTAGTGTCTGAAATTAGTGAAATACTTCAAATAGTGACAGTGTGACACTGACAGTAATGACAGTGCAGAGTGCTGAAAAGACTGATTATAAATTTAAAATTATCGATTATGATTCATTATAATTGCATTGAATCAATTATAATTATAATGAATCATAATCGATAATTTTATATTTATAATCAGTCTTTTCAGCACTCTGCACTGACAGTGCCACTGTCATTACTGTCATTACTCAGAATTACTGTTAGTGTCACACTGTCACTGTCACTATTTGAAGTATTTCACTAATTTGGTATTAGTTTACGTGACTAGACACGCTAAATCAGGTTTCTCTTATATTTTAAGAATATGCAGAAAAAAAATGCAGATTACAAATATGTAATTTGATTTCCTCTGTCTGAGATAAATAGTTTTTAAAATATATATATACTAATATAGATCTATTTTAAAGTTTTCTTTCTTAAATTACCATATATTGTCATTGGAAATACGCCATTTTAGTTTTAAGGCTTAATACTAGACTATCTCCCTTGAATTACTTGTCAACTTTTTTCTGTTGCTGTTTTGTCTTTCTTTCTAGCAGCTATTATATATAGATCTAATATTAAAATTCATTTAAAATGATAGCATAAGAACAAAAAACTCTCTTTAAAAAAGTTATTGAAAAAATGAAGAAACAACTTCATCAATTTATTATTAACATTTTTTTAGACCTTCATTTCAGTAAATACACTTAAAAATTTATAAGTTGACAGCATAAAAACAAAAATCACTTTAAAAAAAAGTTATTGAAAGTTTAATATAGATAAGGGAGATAAATATGCTTAAAAACAACATGGTGGTCAGTAAAGGTATCTGGGCATCTAAACTATTACCGTTTACGAGTTGTATAGATCTACTCACTCAGAGTTACTGCTCATTCCGGTTGGTGAAAGGGAGCTCTTGTTCGCTTTTGCTGGCCTCGGCCTGTCCTTATTTTTAGGGTTCCAAGTGCAATGCACAGCTCTACACAACAATTTCAAATGGTGATCGTGACATAGTCAAGGAATTAACATCTTAACATGTTGCATAACCCACTCAAAGGTCAAGACAAACAAAGTGAAAAATGTGCCAGCCATTGCAGCACTGTGTGTAAAGCACATTGTTAATGTAAAGTTTCATTTCTATTTATATTAACACGCCTAGCTTGTCTTTGTAATAAAAGATATGTTTGGTGCATATTCATACAGGCCCTACTTTTAAGTACATTATTATGTTTTAAATGTTAATACATTCTATAACAAACATTAATGGAACAACAATTTGAATTTATACATATTCTTGTAGTTACAAGGTTTACTTTTTACTATCCGGCCAACTATCCTGCAGTGACATTCAGCTGGAGCTGGATATGGCAGAATAGTGAAAAATGGCAGAATATTTGGCCGAAGCCACTATCCTGTGCCACCTAACATGTATAAATCGCTTTAAATCTAACAAATTTCTTTAAAATTTCAAGGTATGTGTATATAAATGAGAAAAAAAATTCTCAACTCATTGGCCACATCATGAAAATTCAAGGTCGACAGTTATATTGGTTTAAACATGTTTCATAATCGTAAAATTAAATACACATATTTTATGAATGAAAGTTTCGAATGATGTCAAAAGAAAAAACTTGACACTACTTATGTCACTGGCTTACAACATTTCACTTGCCTTGTACAATGACATTTAGAACTAACAGAACATGTAAGCAATTTTTCAGATTTTCCAAAATGAGTTATAATGGTAAATATAATTTGTCCAAAGCATCCGAAGTCTAGATCTAGAGAAATTAAAAAAAAACTGAAGCAATTTTTTTTAAATGTTAATATTTCAGAAAATATTGTGAATTCATATACAAAAGTATGTATCAAATTGAACAGTTTCAAAAGAGGACTTTGAATTTATAAAAGGCAAAGCAAAATGAAATAAAAATTTTAAAATATTATGAGTTAATTAGGAAAAACTTCATTTTCTTTTTAATAGAGAGTCTATATAAAGAAGATTGCTCTCTGTTGTTAACTATTCAACACAATCATCTTTTAAATTGATCTATCTAGTTCTAGAACTATAGTATTGATCACAAAAAGAAGACTTAAGATTTATATCTATTTAAGTATATTTCTTTAAAAGAATACTTTAGATCATGATTTACAGATTTTAGCTACTTGTGTCTCAACATCAACTGTGCCAAAAGAACAAACTAAGCAGTAGTGGAAACCAACAGTTGGCTTGAAGTTTTGTGTCAAAACATTATCTTAACAGTGTTTTTAATGTGTTTTTTAATAAAAACTGGCTGGTTAGAATTTTCTGTAATAATTCTAATATGAATTATCAAATTTATATATAGTTTTTTTTCCCTAACATTATCCTGAAAGGGTATAGATTAAGTCATTCTTTCTAAATCAGCTTACTCGAAGACAATAGTTTATAACATATAGGTTATTTAAAAAGAAAGAGTTCAGAAGCCATCAAATAATAAGCATGATAAAGTTGATGCTGAAATCAAATATCTTTAAATGGACAGACGTAAAGCCCAAGATGCTAATAAAGCAGTTAGTGTTACAGAAGTTTTAATTCTAAAAATAAGAATGCATGATTGAATATTTCAATAACATTTCTTCTCAGGGTGTTGGACATAGCTGCAGAGATGTCTGAAAGTTTTCTGTTTTTAAATTCAGTATCATGCACTTCCTTATATACCATTTTCAATTTTTATATTTTTCTCATTTGTTGCTATTTTTCATGAGTGCCTTTTGTTCTTTATATTTTCTATTCTCTTTAGCTAACAAACTGAGTGAATATCATGCACAATATCAAACAAATTTCACAGATGACAAAGTTAATGTGTTTCTACATACAAGCCAATTAAGGGTAGGTAATTTAAATATATATTTTTAAAATGTATTACTCAAACTTTGTACTGGTTGCCATCTAGTTGTTAACCATTTCAGTTACCAATTAGTCAACCAGTAACCATTACTTAACCAAACTCAACTAAAATTTTGATCATTTGATTTAATAATAATAATAATAATAATCTTTATTGTCCGTAAGGAAATTTGCCTTACAATTTGTGTATTACACCAAACAAAACATTGTAACTATAAAAAACCAAAATGTACATTCACACCCGATTCGCTCATAATTAACATATGAAAAGTTTATATCAGATTGTATCTATTTAATGATTTGATTGCCAGGGGAGCAAAAGAGTGTTTGTGTCTGTTTGTCTTTGCTATCGGTGTCTTGTATCTCTTTTGTGATGGTAAAATCACAAAATTCTGACCCAAGAGTGATTTTTTATTTCTAGAATATTTAAGCTTTTTTCTGGATGTTTGTCTCAAACAGCTGTTCAAATGGGGTTTGTTTTTTGCCAATGACTTTACCAGCACCATTTGGGATTCTATGGAGTTTATTTTAATTTTTAATGTTCAGATTGTTTAAATGTAAACAATTTAAATCATCATCATCATCATCATCAAACTCCATTAGAGTGAGGGCTTGAGAGGTTCAAATCCTCTCTTGCAAAAGCCCTGGACAGAAACCCTGCTGTCTTGCGTAGTGCATATATGTCGCCATACAGGTCGAGAATTTTGGGTTTCCCAGACTGTGACAAGTCAAAAACTCGCTGTCAGAGTCACTCAAATTTATCACAGCATTAATTATTATTTTTCATTATTTATTTATTTTATTTTAATTATTTCCCCATCCAACCCCTAAATCATTCACCCGCCACACCTTTTCCTCTCTACCAGGCTAGACTTAGTCCACCACCTTGGAGAAAATTAGGCCAGTCCTTTCATTTATCTTCCCTTGACCGGGGCAAAGATACGCTCAGACCTTGATCTTATCGACAGGATGTCTGACAGCCGCGGTTGACACCACCTTGGTTTGAATGCAAGCTAATCCTCCCCCCCCCCTTTTCTCACGTCTCTCTTTGATCTAAGAGATTACCCTGGTCAACACACCGCGTGATACTCCAAGGTGCGGCTCTTGTCGGATTTCACCCACGTGTAAGATAATTCTTAGCCTAGGACATTTCCGGTGTCCGCCCACACTTTTCAGGCATATATATATATAGTAAACCAACTCAAATCACCCTCTCTTTCTCATTCGAGCTGAGCTATCGAGTCTGGACTATATCACTCATTCTTTCTCCTAGAGGAATACCTGGTGGTAAGCCGAACTTAATCACAAGTTCCATCTCAATTACTTTTGTGTATATTTCCATTGGATTTTATCATGTGTATTTTGCTTAGTTCATTTATATTTAATTAGTGCATTGTGTATTTCTCACTGGCGTAAGTAGAAAACATAAACATGTTCTATGTATTTATTTGTATACTGCATTACCCTGTTAATGCTACGTTGCTCAATTGATAGTTGATGCAACCATGTATATATTTGTACATCTTATTTTATTTCCTTTATCTCGGTTGGCCGCCTTGATAATCTTACTAGCGCACTGATACTGCGTCTAGAAGAGAGATACGAGTTATCTCCCATGTAACGAATTATCTCCCCTTTACTCATTTTACTCTAATGAGAGTGCGACGCTTGAAGGGACATTCAAGCACGCTCCATTGTTCTCGACCCACGGTCATATGTAAACAAACCATCTGGATCGCTGACCACCGCCCAACTCACCCCCCCCCCCTTTTTCTTTCTCTATCCACCTGTGTTGTTTATTTGAGATTATTATTTCCCCTTCTATGTACATTTTTATATTATTACGTTCCCTTTCATGTACATTTTTATATTGCTACTACCTGCCATCTATTTTCCAAATCCCATTTGTCATCATCTCCCCTTTATGCTCTAAAGCAATTTTACCAATCTGACGAATGCACCTCAGACGAGGGCATCGATAAGATGTATGAGAGACAGTCCTAACTTGTCTTTATTTATCCGCAGCCTCCCTCAGGTGTCTGCCTATTTATTGGCTATTTGCTGTTCAGTGTCTATTCGACGCCACTCAACTATTGCCTATTCATGTGCTGAGTGCTATCCAGCACTGCACTGTCCTGCTGAGACCTGCCTATTTATCGGATTACTTACCTGCCTATTTGCCTATCACCTATTGCCTAGTTATTGGATCAACGATCTATTTACCGGCAGTTGTGCTTAGTGCTAATCAGCGCTGCACTTGCCTAGTTGCTATCAAGAATCACCTATTGCCTAGTTATTGGATCAACGATCTATTTACCGGCAGTTGCGCTTAGTGCTATTCAGCGCTGCATTTGCCTACTGAGATCTACTCAACTCTACTACTTGGCGCTATCGGCATTGCCCGCCTATTCGACAGCCCACCTGTCAAGCTATTAGGTGCGACGTCCCTATAGACCAGATCTGTGTGAGACGTCATAGCTACGCCAACCCTCTGCAACTCACTGGACATATCCTGTCAACTACGCTGCCCACGGCAGATCAGCTCTGCCCGCAGTAACCTTGTGCCCACGGTATCCGGCCACCCGCCTTACTGTGCCCACTACAGATACTAGAACTTGGGACTGAGACTCCACAAGAACTATATCGCCGGCGTCCCTCTATCCGCTAGAGCGCCACCTCCAGCTGCAGAACCTCAAGTCAGGACACAGCCAGCTGCGACATCAACAGGACAACCAGCTAAGTCAGAGGACAAAGTGACATACTCTCTTATTATGTGCAAGAGTGATGATTAAACATAGAATATCCTAGAGATAGATGCAAACCCTCCCCCTTTTTATTATTATATGTATATTTATGTAAATAAATATCCTTTATTTTAACTTTTGTATCTATCTTTCATTGCTTTGTCTCGTTGCGTGTCTGCTCCCGATTCATATGCTGATAAGTGGGGGTGTGATAGCATTAAAAATAATCATCCCCTAGACATAAAACGTGCCAAACACACGTCACATTTCCCCACCTGTCACATTTTGGCGAGCCCGTCCGTGGATTTAACCCATAGTACAGCAGGCACGAACAGGCAGCAATAACTAAATTCCTATCAATAATTTTTCTAAGAATATTTATAAGTATCATCACTTCGCATTTTCAAGAGTGTCACTTCTGTCATATTTTATATTTTATATTTATTGCATTTTATTTGTAATATTTCATTGCAGGAATTTGTGATTAACATAGGCAGACACCACATTCCTTTCGCACTCTTTCCTATAACCGGCGACTCACTTTCGCTAACCCACTTTCTTTAAGTCTAGCTCAATCCCATTATCCATTCTATCTGCCCTTCCACCATCCCAGCACCCCTCATCGCCCACCCCTCATCATTATGGCCAGCGGCACACGCTCCAAAGCGGACTCTGACATGAAGCAGAGAATGGCTGAATGGAAAGATGCCGCAGCCTCCATATTTGATGATGAGGCAGAACGGAAAGAATTTGTGAGAGCACGATTTGAGGCGTTTGAAAGAGAGGAACGGGAAAAACTGGCAAGGGAGCATGAAATAGCTATGGAAAGGGAGAGAAGGGAAACAGAAACAGCTAAAGAAAGAGAAAGAAAGGAAGCTGAAATAGCTAAAGAAAGAGAAAGAAAGGAAGCCGAAATAGCTAAAGAAAGAGAAAGAAAGGAAGCTGAAATAGCTATTGCTAAGGAAGTCACAGAGCGAGAAAAGGAAATAACTCTGAGGGAGAAGGAGAAAGAAATAACGGCGAGAGAAAAGATAGCCGCGGACAAAGAGAACGAGGCCGCCCGCCAGGCTTCTTCTGAGTCTCGCCCAGCTAGCCCAGCATCCTTTCAAAGTTCCTTGAACGGTCTACCCCACATGCCAATGGAGCACTTCGACGACAAGACAGAGAACATCGAAGTTTATCTTGTCCGTTTTGAGGAAGTAGCGCGCTTCTACGGTCTGCCAGAGGAGAAATGGTGCTTCCGGCTATCCCAATGCCTCCGAGGCAAAGCCTACGAAGTTTACTCCAAACTTCCCTCCGGCCAGCGAGAAGATTACGCAGCCCTCAAGCAGGCGCTGCTGATCCAGTTCGAGCTGACTGCCGAGGCCTACCACAAAAAGTTCAGAGGGTCACGCCTCGAACGCAGAGAGACCTACGGTAACCTCTGCGAAAGGCTGGACAAGTACCTTATCAGGTGGCACGCTCTCAGCCAATTGCCAGAGACTTTTGATGGCCTAGCATGCCTCGTACTCTCTGAGCAGCTGTTAGAATGCATGTCCCCAGAGGTCAGAGTTTATGTCAAGGAGCAACAAGCAACAGCACCCGCTGACATAGCTTCCGCCGCTGACCGGTACTTGAACGCCCGAAAGGACTTAAAAGGTAAAGCAACCGCGACAGACCAGCAAACAGACCAACCAACTTCTCCTGCTCAATCCAACCTCGCTCCTAAAACTCCCCAGCACAACCAGGCACCAGGCCGGCAATCAGCCCCTCATAACTACAATAACCGCCCCAACCACCAGTCTCGCTATAACCAGTCCAACTACTCTCAGCGTGACTTACGTCATAGCGCGCGTGACAGTAGACCCACCCCACAACGGCAGCAGCAGGCCCCACGGACCCTATCTACGGTGACGCCAGTCTCTCAACCCTCCGCGATCGATCCTTCTGACCAACCGGAGGAGGACTCATACTTCGTCTCCACGATGGCCGTGGCTCCTCAACCTACTGCCTTTGATCTCGGCCAACCAGAACTCCCACCAGTGCTACCTCACCCCATCTCCTCTCCTCCGGGAGTAGAGAACATTCTGGCCAACGGTGTTGAAGTCTTGGGCCTATACGACTCAGGTTGTTCGTTTGGCGCGGTAATCAATAGGGCGCTGATTGACCCATCGGATCTCACCGGTGGAACAGTGACAATCCAGTCTATTGACCGTGGCACTCCCCCGCAGGTTCTACCTGTCGCGAGGGTGCACGTGGAGTGCAGATACGTACATGGCACCATCGACGCCGCCGTCATGGACACGCCAGTATATGACTTCATTCTAGGCTCCAAATATGTCCCTCTTGGAGTAGTCAACAAACCGTATTTCTCTCTGCCCGTCGGTAGATCGACGAAGCAGAAACGTGGCAGCAACCAGCTGGTTGGAAGCCCTGGTCGCCACACTCACCCGCCCGGTCCTGACTCATCAGCGAAGCTCAAACCACTTTGCCCTGGCATTGACACTGCTAGAAAGTCACGAGTTAAAGTGTGCCCGCGCACTCGTGAGGGTCTACTTGACCCAGGATACTCAGCCAAAATTAAGCAACATTCCTCTGACATTGACAGTGTCAGAATGCCCCGAGGTAAGATTAACCCTTGCTCTCATGGACTCACTCCTCTCCATGGCTCATCAGCCACTACTCCGAATCAACCTCTCCCTGGCATTGATAGTGTCAGGAAGTCACGAGGTAAGCCGAACCCTCGCGCCCGTGAAAACACTTCTCCCTATGGCTCCTCAGCCACCATTCCAAATCAACCTCCCCCTGGCATTGATAGTGTCAGGAAGTCACGAGATAAGCCGAACCCTCGCGCTCGTGAAAACACTTCTCACCATGGCTCCTCAGCCACCATTCAATATCGACTTTCCCCTGGCATTGACCATGTCAGGAAGCCACGATGTAAGCCACATTATTGCACTCGTGGGGACGTTCTCCGGCAGAACTCCACATTCTTTATCAGGCCACTCTTCCCTGACATTGATCGTGTCAGACGATACCGAGGTAAGCTGACTACTTACTCTCGTAAAGAAGCGCCTCACAGCGGCTTCGGAGGCAAGCCCCAACGAGCACACGTGCCTTGGGCACCCCGCCTAAGCCCCAATCACCCTCCCCAATCCGCCCCAGGAAGGAATTATTACTCACCCAATCGCCCAATCTACTCTCCCGAACAACCCCAAATGTTTCACCCAGGTGACTACGTTATCAGGGACGGAAAGTAGACCACGGACTGACTTGGACAGACTCTCCTCCTGGCATGGCTATCCCTTTATTTTCCCAGATTTTTTTTCTAATGCTGTGATAACAACTGATCTTAAAGTTAGAGTGACATCAGTCTGCTCGCACTTTATGGATCTTTCTGCGATAGATCCATCTTGGCGGCGGCGTATGTGACAAGTCAAAAACTCGCTGTCAGAGTCACTCAAATTTATCACAGCATTAATTATTATTTTTCATTATTTATTTATTTTATTTTAATTATTTCCCCATCCAACCCCTAAATCATTCACCCGCCACACCTTTTCCTCTCTACCAGGCTAGACTTAGTCCACCACCTTGGAGAAAATTAGGCCAGTCCTTTCATTTATCTTCCCTTGACCGGGGCAAAGATACGCTCAGACCTTGATCTTATCGACAGGATGTCTGACAGCCGCGGTTGACACCACCTTGGTTTGAATGCAAGCTAATCCTCCCCCCCCCTTTTCTCACGTCTCTCTTTGATCTAAGAGATTACCCTGGTCAACACACCGCGTGATACTCCAAGGTGCGGCTCTTGTCGGATTTCACCCACGTGTAAGATAATTCTTAGCCTAGGACATTTCCGGTGTCCGCCCACACTTTTCAGGCATATATATATATAGTAAACCAACTCAAATCACCCTCTCTTTCTCATTCGAGCTGAGCTATCGAGTCTGGACTATATCACTCATTCTTTCTCCTAGAGGAATACCTGGTGGTAAGCCGAACTTAATCACAAGTTCCATCTCAATTACTTTTGTGTATATTTCCATTGGATTTTATCATGTGTATTTTGCTTAGTTCATTTATATTTAATTAGTGCATTGTGTATTTCTCACTGGCGTAAGTAGAAAACATAAACATGTTCTATGTATTTATTTGTATACTGCATTACCCTGTTAATGCTACGTTGCTCAATTGATAGTTGATGCAACCATGTATATATTTGTACATCTTATTTTATTTCCTTTATCTCGGTTGGCCGCCTTGATAATCTTACTAGCGCACTGATACTGCGTCTAGAAGAGAGATACGAGTTATCTCCCATGTAACGAATTATCTCCCCTTTACTCATTTTACTCTAATGAGAGTGCGACGCTTGAAGGGACATTCAAGCACGCTCCATTGTTCTCGACCCACGGTCATATGTAAACAAACCATCTGGATCGCTGACCACCGCCCAACTCACCCCCCCCCTTTTTCTTTCTCTATCCACCTGTGTTGTTTATTTGAGATTATTATTTCCCCTTCTATGTACATTTTTATATTATTACGTTCCCTTTCATGTACATTTTTATATTGCTACTACCTGCCATCTATTTTCCAAATCCCATTTGTCATCATCTCCCCTTTATGCTCTAAAGCAATTTTACCAATCTGACGAATGCACCTCAGACGAGGGCATCGATAAGATGTATGAGAGACAGTCCTAACTTGTCTTTATTTATCCGCAGCCTCCCTCAGGTGTCTGCCTATTTATTGGCTATTTGCTGTTCAGTGTCTATTCGACGCCACTCAACTATTGCCTATTCATGTGCTGAGTGCTATCCAGCACTGCACTGTCCTGCTGAGACCTGCCTATTTATCGGATTACTTACCTGCCTATTTGCCTATCACCTATTGCCTAGTTATTGGATCAACGATCTATTTACCGGCAGTTGTGCTTAGTGCTAATCAGCGCTGCACTTGCCTAGTTGCTATCAAGAATCACCTATTGCCTAGTTATTGGATCAACGATCTATTTACCGGCAGTTGCGCTTAGTGCTATTCAGCGCTGCATTTGCCTACTGAGATCTACTCAACTCTACTACTTGGCGCTATCGGCATTGCCCGCCTATTCGACAGCCCACCTGTCAAGCTATTAGGTGCGACGTCCCTATAGACCAGATCTGTGTGAGACGTCATAGCTACGCCAACCCTCTGCAACTCACTGGACATATCCTGTCAACTACGCTGCCCACGGCAGATCAGCTCTGCCCGCAGTAACCTTGTGCCCACGGTATCCGGCCACCCGCCTTACTGTGCCCACTACAGATACTAGAACTTGGGACTGAGACTCCACAAGAACTATATCGCCGGCGTCCCTCTATCCGCTAGAGCGCCACCTCCAGCTGCAGAACCTCAAGTCAGGACACAGCCAGCTGCGACATCAACAGGACAACCAGCTAAGTCAGAGGACAAAGTGACATACTCTCTTATTATGTGCAAGAGTGATGATTAAACATAGAATATCCTAGAGATAGATGCAAACCCTCCCCCTTTTTATTATTATATGTATATTTATGTAAATAAATATCCTTTATTTTAACTTTTGTATCTATCTTTCATTGCTTTGTCTCGTTGCGTGTCTGCTCCCGATTCATATGCTGATAAGTGGGGGTGTGATAGCATTAAAAATAATCATCCCCTAGACATAAAACGTGCCAAACACACGTCACATTTCCCCACCTGTCACATTTTGGCGAGCCCGTCCGTGGATTTAACCCATAGTACAGCAGGCACGAACAGGCAGCAATAACTAAATTCCTATCAATAATTTTTCTAAGAATATTTATAAGTATCATCACTTCGCATTTTCAAGAGTGTCACTTCTGTCATATTTTATATTTTATATTTATTGCATTTTATTTGTAATATTTCATTGCAGGAATTTGTGATTAACATAGGCAGACACCACATTCCTTTCGCACTCTTTCCTATAACCGGCGACTCACTTTCGCTAACCCACTTTCTTTAAGTCTAGCTCAATCCCATTATCCATTCTATCTGCCCTTCCACCATCCCAGCACCCCTCATCGCCCACCCCTCATCATTATGGCCAGCGGCACACGCTCCAAAGCGGACTCTGACATGAAGCAGAGAATGGCTGAATGGAAAGATGCCGCAGCCTCCATATTTGATGATGAGGCAGAACGGAAAGAATTTGTGAGAGCACGATTTGAGGCGTTTGAAAGAGAGGAACGGGAAAAACTGGCAAGGGAGCATGAAATAGCTATGGAAAGGGAGAGAAGGGAAACAGAAACAGCTAAAGAAAGAGAAAGAAAGGAAGCTGAAATAGCTAAAGAAAGAGAAAGAAAGGAAGCCGAAATAGCTAAAGAAAGAGAAAGAAAGGAAGCTGAAATAGCTATTGCTAAGGAAGTCACAGAGCGAGAAAAGGAAATAACTCTGAGGGAGAAGGAGAAAGAAATAACGGCGAGAGAAAAGATAGCCGCGGACAAAGAGAACGAGGCCGCCCGCCAGGCTTCTTCTGAGTCTCGCCCAGCTAGCCCAGCATCCTTTCAAAGTTCCTTGAACGGTCTACCCCACATGCCAATGGAGCACTTCGACGACAAGACAGAGAACATCGAAGTTTATCTTGTCCGTTTTGAGGAAGTAGCGCGCTTCTACGGTCTGCCAGAGGAGAAATGGTGCTTCCGGCTATCCCAATGCCTCCGAGGCAAAGCCTACGAAGTTTACTCCAAACTTCCCTCCGGCCAGCGAGAAGATTACGCAGCCCTCAAGCAGGCGCTGCTGATCCAGTTCGAGCTGACTGCCGAGGCCTACCACAAAAAGTTCAGAGGGTCACGCCTCGAACGCAGAGAGACCTACGGTAACCTCTGCGAAAGGCTGGACAAGTACCTTATCAGGTGGCACGCTCTCAGCCAATTGCCAGAGACTTTTGATGGCCTAGCATGCCTCGTACTCTCTGAGCAGCTGTTAGAATGCATGTCCCCAGAGGTCAGAGTTTATGTCAAGGAGCAACAAGCAACAGCACCCGCTGACATAGCTTCCGCCGCTGACCGGTACTTGAACGCCCGAAAGGACTTAAAAGGTAAAGCAACCGCGACAGACCAGCAAACAGACCAACCAACTTCTCCTGCTCAATCCAACCTCGCTCCTAAAACTCCCCAGCACAACCAGGCACCAGGCCGGCAATCAGCCCCTCATAACTACAATAACCGCCCCAACCACCAGTCTCGCTATAACCAGTCCAACTACTCTCAGCGTGACTTACGTCATAGCGCGCGTGACAGTAGACCCACCCCACAACGGCAGCAGCAGGCCCCACGGACCCTATCTACGGTGACGCCAGTCTCTCAACCCTCCGCGATCGATCCTTCTGACCAACCGGAGGAGGACTCATACTTCGTCTCCACGATGGCCGTGGCTCCTCAACCTACTGCCTTTGATCTCGGCCAACCAGAACTCCCACCAGTGCTACCTCACCCCATCTCCTCTCCTCCGGGAGTAGAGAACATTCTGGCCAACGGTGTTGAAGTCTTGGGCCTATACGACTCAGGTTGTTCGTTTGGCGCGGTAATCAATAGGGCGCTGATTGACCCATCGGATCTCACCGGTGGAACAGTGACAATCCAGTCTATTGACCGTGGCACTCCCCCGCAGGTTCTACCTGTCGCGAGGGTGCACGTGGAGTGCAGATACGTACATGGCACCATCGACGCCGCCGTCATGGACACGCCAGTATATGACTTCATTCTAGGCTCCAAATATGTCCCTCTTGGAGTAGTCAACAAACCGTATTTCTCTCTGCCCGTCGGTAGATCGACGAAGCAGAAACGTGGCAGCAACCAGCTGGTTGGAAGCCCTGGTCGCCACACTCACCCGCCCGGTCCTGACTCATCAGCGAAGCTCAAACCACTTTGCCCTGGCATTGACACTGCTAGAAAGTCACGAGTTAAAGTGTGCCCGCGCACTCGTGAGGGTCTACTTGACCCAGGATACTCAGCCAAAATTAAGCAACATTCCTCTGACATTGACAGTGTCAGAATGCCCCGAGGTAAGATTAACCCTTGCTCTCATGGACTCACTCCTCTCCATGGCTCATCAGCCACTACTCCGAATCAACCTCTCCCTGGCATTGATAGTGTCAGGAAGTCACGAGGTAAGCCGAACCCTCGCGCCCGTGAAAACACTTCTCCCTATGGCTCCTCAGCCACCATTCCAAATCAACCTCCCCCTGGCATTGATAGTGTCAGGAAGTCACGAGATAAGCCGAACCCTCGCGCTCGTGAAAACACTTCTCACCATGGCTCCTCAGCCACCATTCAATATCGACTTTCCCCTGGCATTGACCATGTCAGGAAGCCACGATGTAAGCCACATTATTGCACTCGTGGGGACGTTCTCCGGCAGAACTCCACATTCTTTATCAGGCCACTCTTCCCTGACATTGATCGTGTCAGACGATACCGAGGTAAGCTGACTACTTACTCTCGTAAAGAAGCGCCTCACAGCGGCTTCGGAGGCAAGCCCCAACGAGCACACGTGCCTTGGGCACCCCGCCTAAGCCCCAATCACCCTCCCCAATCCGCCCCAGGAAGGAATTATTACTCACCCAATCGCCCAATCTACTCTCCCGAACAACCCCAAATGTTTCACCCAGGTGACTACGTTATCAGGGACGGAAAGTAGACCACGGACTGACTTGGACAGACTCTCCTCCTGGCATGGCTATCCCTTTATTTTCCCAGATTTTTTTTCTAATGCTGTGATAACAACTGATCTTAAAGTTAGAGTGACATCAGTCTGCTCGCACTTTATGGATCTTTCTGCGATAGATCCATCTTGGCGGCGGCGTATGTGACAAGTCAAAAACTCGCTGTCAGAGTCACTCAAATTTATCACAGCATTAATTATTATTTTTCATTATTTATTTATTTTATTTTAATTATTTCCCCATCCAACCCCTAAATCATTCACCCGCCACACCTTTTCCTCTCTACCAGGCTAGACTTAGTCCACCACCTTGGAGAAAATTAGGCCAGTCCTTTCATTTATCTTCCCTTGACCGGGGCAAAGATACGCTCAGACCTTGATCTTATCGACAGGATGTCTGACAGCCGCGGTTGACACCACCTTGGTTTGAATGCAAGCTAATCCTCCCCCCCCCTTTTCTCACGTCTCTCTTTGATCTAAGAGATTACCCTGGTCAACACACCGCGTGATACTCCAAGGTGCGGCTCTTGTCGGATTTCACCCACGTGTAAGATAATTCTTAGCCTAGGACATTTCCGGTGTCCGCCCACACTTTTCAGGCATATATATATATAGTAAACCAACTCAAATCACCCTCTCTTTCTCATTCGAGCTGAGCTATCGAGTCTGGACTATATCACTCATTCTTTCTCCTAGAGGAATACCTGGTGGTAAGCCGAACTTAATCACAAGTTCCATCTCAATTACTTTTGTGTATATTTCCATTGGATTTTATCATGTGTATTTTGCTTAGTTCATTTATATTTAATTAGTGCATTGTGTATTTCTCACTGGCGTAAGTAGAAAACATAAACATGTTCTATGTATTTATTTGTATACTGCATTACCCTGTTAATGCTACGTTGCTCAATTGATAGTTGATGCAACCATGTATATATTTGTACATCTTATTTTATTTCCTTTATCTCGGTTGGCCGCCTTGATAATCTTACTAGCGCACTGATACTGCGTCTAGAAGAGAGATACGAGTTATCTCCCATGTAACGAATTATCTCCCCTTTACTCATTTTACTCTAATGAGAGTGCGACGCTTGAAGGGACATTCAAGCACGCTCCATTGTTCTCGACCCACGGTCATATGTAAACAAACCATCTGGATCGCTGACCACCGCCCAACTCACCCCCCCCCTTTTTCTTTCTCTATCCACCTGTGTTGTTTATTTGAGATTATTATTTCCCCTTCTATGTACATTTTTATATTATTACGTTCCCTTTCATGTACATTTTTATATTGCTACTACCTGCCATCTATTTTCCAAATCCCATTTGTCATCATCTCCCCTTTATGCTCTAAAGCAATTTTACCAATCTGACGAATGCACCTCAGACGAGGGCATCGATAAGATGTATGAGAGACAGTCCTAACTTGTCTTTATTTATCCGCAGCCTCCCTCAGGTGTCTGCCTATTTATTGGCTATTTGCTGTTCAGTGTCTATTCGACGCCACTCAACTATTGCCTATTCATGTGCTGAGTGCTATCCAGCACTGCACTGTCCTGCTGAGACCTGCCTATTTATCGGATTACTTACCTGCCTATTTGCCTATCACCTATTGCCTAGTTATTGGATCAACGATCTATTTACCGGCAGTTGTGCTTAGTGCTAATCAGCGCTGCACTTGCCTAGTTGCTATCAAGAATCACCTATTGCCTAGTTATTGGATCAACGATCTATTTACCGGCAGTTGCGCTTAGTGCTATTCAGCGCTGCATTTGCCTACTGAGATCTACTCAACTCTACTACTTGGCGCTATCGGCATTGCCCGCCTATTCGACAGCCCACCTGTCAAGCTATTAGGTGCGACGTCCCTATAGACCAGATCTGTGTGAGACGTCATAGCTACGCCAACCCTCTGCAACTCACTGGACATATCCTGTCAACTACGCTGCCCACGGCAGATCAGCTCTGCCCGCAGTAACCTTGTGCCCACGGTATCCGGCCACCCGCCTTACTGTGCCCACTACAGATACTAGAACTTGGGACTGAGACTCCACAAGAACTATATCGCCGGCGTCCCTCTATCCGCTAGAGCGCCACCTCCAGCTGCAGAACCTCAAGTCAGGACACAGCCAGCTGCGACATCAACAGGACAACCAGCTAAGTCAGAGGACAAAGTGACATACTCTCTTATTATGTGCAAGAGTGATGATTAAACATAGAATATACTAGAGATAGATGCAAACCCTCCCCCTTTTTATTATTATATGTATATTTATGTAAATAAATATCCTTTATTTTAACTTTTGTATCTATCTTTCATTGCTTTGTCTCGTTGCGTGTCTGCTCCCGATTCATATGCTGATAAGTGGGGGTGTGATAGCATTAAAAATAATCATCCCCTAGACATAAAACGTGCCAAACACACGTCACATTTCCCCACCTGTCACACAGACCTGTCGAGACGGAGATCAGCAAGTCTGGGGCAGTCAAACAGAATATGAGGCACGGTTTCCTCTTCTTCCCCGCAGCGGGGGCACCGTGAATCAAAATTTGGCCATAGCCGCGAGAAATATGAGCCAACAGGACAGTGGCCTGTCCTGCACTGTGCTATAATAGCTTGCTCAGGCCTGGACAGCCTCCACCACGGGGAAGTGCGGTCAGGGCGCCTCATGCACTCCCAGACTCCATGGGCTTTTTGGGACTTGTCCCAGCACTCAAACCACTTTTCCATTTCTGTTTTTTAACAATTTAAATGGTAATTTTAATTACTAATAATTATTACTAACACAATCTTTTTTTTTTTTTTTTTTAAAGTAAAATGGCAAACATTACAATTTTACTATCTGATGCACTGATGCTTGTATGGTGAAGAAGTTAATATTAATAAAGCCATTGTTTTTTGGGAAAATTTTGTAAAACTTTTAAAGTTATTTTGTTGTTTATTTTTATCAGAACTCTTTTAATTTTTGCACCATCTGACTGTGACGACACGTCTTAGGTCACTCAAGGTATCTCTCAGGTCCAAGCATTTAATTATTTTATTTAATCTATTTATCATTAATTTTTCCTAACTTAGCGAGCGATAAAAATATTGCGCACCACCCTTTCCAATCCAACACCCACACCCCCTATAACTGATATCACATTTTACCTTACTTTTGACTTGCCAAACTAGGCTCCGACAGGTGTAACCTCCCCCTGACCAAGCTGGTTGAATGTATAACCAAAACACGCCCCTCCTCCCATTCACTGGACCAACATGGACGGGACTTACAGGTGACACTTCCCCTTCTGACCCCCCTTCTCGGGAGTGGCTGGTCAGTTTAAAAGGCTGAATCAACAACACAGCAGGCAGCATCTTCCCTGGTCGAGTCTCACACTGACCAGTGTCAAGATGTAATCTTCTTTACTCTCTTTCACTTTCTCTGACCACCTGTGCAAGAAGATCAAGGGATGCCAGCGGACAAGTCTCTGAGTTCCCTGGTCTTCCAATTCATACCCCTATGCAATGTCTCTCCACGAAAAACTTTCGTCTCGATCAAACTGGGACTTTTCTTCTAGGTGGCGTCACCCCATCTCCACCATTTTATTTCCTCAGCGTAGTCCATCTGAGACCATTCCTTCTCAAAACCTGGCTGAGAGAGGATCATTCTCCTGAGCTCTACACAATGATTCCATTCTCTTTTCCTTTGGATTGGTGGCTTATATCTATAGGTATTCTGCCCTCATCAGCTTTTCAGCTTGTACTCACATCAGCTCATACTTTGGCTCAGAAGCTCATTTTTTACTGCAGACCTACCCTTATCCAGCAGTCTAATCAACACCACTTGCCACGACCTGTCACTGGCTTTGCTGACAGTAGCCACAGCTGCTCCCTGCCTTTGCACACAGCTGGACTGCCTATGGCCTGGACCCTTTCTGTCAGCCCACCGGCAGACATCTTCAGCACCAAGCCACACCAGTCTCCTTACGGCAGCAGCTGACTTGGATGAGGCTAAGCAAATAGGCCTAATGACACTCTGACCATTAAGTCCATAACATCTAATGATGATTAATGTACATATTAGATCACATCCCAGCCCTATGTAAAGTACTACTGTATCATTAATCTAGTATAATAAATCTGTACATAACTCTAGGTGCCTGCATTTTAGCTCTGTCCCTGTCAGTATTACATTTATGCAAGTGTGGGTAAAAAACAAAACCCCTAGACACCCTAAAACGGCCATAAAATAACCCACACTGACACAACAACTAACAATTGAAGAGCCACACACTTATCCCAGTAGTCCGTAAAGATGAAATAATTTTGCTTTTGCTCCTCCTATCAAACAGTCCCACAGAATTTTTCCTGAATTTATCCCTTCCTTCAAGTATACTTATTTGACCAATCAGTTGTAGGCCTTGATTATAAAAAATCTAAGGGACAGCTTCTGTGCAATCCATTTCCACATTTCCTTTGAGGTTTTGAATAAACTTAATAATAAAATAAGGAAAACAAACTAGTTTATCAAACTGGTTTTGCCCAATAAGAAACATTTTTTTTTAAGTGTCTATAGTACTATTTTTAAAAAAATCTACAGACCTAATTACAAGAGCATATCAAATGCTAACAAAAATGATAAAGAATTGAAAATTAACTTCTTGAGCTATTTATTTGTGACAGTGCAAATAAGTCTGATGGCAGAAAATAGAAAAACTGAAATGAGACATGACCATTATTGTTAGGAAGCTATTGTACTATATGTTAAGGTAAATTATCAAGGACTGCACCCCAAGCCTATCATTTCTTTTTGTCAGATTGATAGAAACTTAATAATTAAACATATAATGATCACATCTACCATGTCACAATCATGAATTGGAATTCTGTGGTAAACCATGAGAATATTTGAACTGAATTTCCAAGCTAGTAATTAAAATACATTTTTTGTCATGTTTTAACATGTGTAACTGCAAATGTAACATGTAAATGACAATATATAAGGACTCCTCCTCTTTACACATGTATATGGTTCCAACCACACCCTTTTTTTTACTTACTGAGTCATTCCAGTTCCATATTGATTTTTAAATGACATAATCTCAAATAATTGTCACAACCTACCCTTTAACCTACTATAGCAACATTATTCTCTCACTTTCAAATATCTATACTAGATGTCTCTGTAAATAAATAAACATAATGTGTAATCTATAATAATGGCACTAGTGGTTATTGAGAGAATGAAGGTGAAGAAATTTTGATAAAATATCAAAGGCTCTAAAGAGGGCTTGAATCACAGACCTCTGATTTGGCAACACTTATTATTGACAATAAATATTTTTTTCATTTACCTCACTACACAGTTCTATTTCATCACTCTGTTATTTAAAATGTTTATGTTACTTTTCAGAATGACATTGACGGACTAAAAAATTATACACAAGAATTAGTGCAAGAAAATGAAAGGTAGGTATAATTTTTAAAAATCTTACTTTTTGAATTTATCACTTAAAATCTTTCCTGAAAATGTTGTTCAAGAGATGGTAGCTGAGGGATCTAAGATGCTTTTTTCTCGAGTCTTTGAGTTGATGTCTTTGTGCCATTGAAGTATTATCATACCAACGGGTAATGGCAAAGTTAATTAGACTACTGATGGTAGCTGTAGAAAAAAAGTGTAATTATTTTTTTTTCAATTTGAAATTTTCCTAGCTATCTGAGATAGAAAAGTCTTTGATGTATCTTGTAATATATTTTGGCATTTTTCATTCCATGTTAGCTTGTTGTTTATGGTTGGGCCTAGGTATTTATATTCTTGCTCTATGGTTCAACTATTGATCTAAATCTTTTCAAAATTATACAATGTCAACAGTTTTCTAGCAATATTTATGTATCTTAAAAAAAATTATTGAGACTTTTTGCTATTCTCATTTCTATTAGGCATATATTTGATGAAATAAATCATTGTCACCATTTATATCTTCACTATATAACCAACTGGTAATAAATATTAAATTTTAATGACTATTTTGTAGACTTCACCAAGATTTGAGTGATTTAGTTCAGAAAAATTTATTATCTGGTCACGGTGCTGGAGATGGTGATAGAGATGAAGTAAAAATAATTCAAAATCTACATCAACAAATTAATTTGGCATTACAGGTAAATTAATTAATTAATTTTGGTTGAATCTTAGATTGGTCAAATTTTCATCTCTACATCAGAGGATTATGAAGCTATGTTTTGCCTTTACTTAAGAAACATAATTTGGTTTGAATTCAGTGACTCAAGTCATATGTTTACTTTTTCTGTTTTTTTTTGTTTTAAGGAAAAAGAAGCAGCTCAGGATAAATGGAGAGAAGCATTAGAAGAAGTTGACCGGCTTGAAGCTACATTAGAGGTAACTGTAGCAGTAGTTCTCAAATTGTAAGGGGTGGGAGGGCTTGAAGCTGCATTAGAGGTAACTGTAGCAGTAGTTCTCAAATTGTAAGGGGTGGGAGGGCTTGAAGCTGAATTAAAGGTAACTGTAGCAGTAGTTCTCACATTGTAAGGGGTGGGAGGGCTTGAAGCTGAATTAAAGGTAACTGTAGCAGTAGTTCTCAAATTGTAAGGGGTGGGAGGGCTTGAAGCTGAATTAGAGGTAACTGTAGCAGTAGTTCTCACATTGTAAGGGGTGGGAGGGCTTGAAGCTGCATTAGAGGTAACTGTAGCAGTAGTTCTCACATTGTAAGGGGTGGGAGGGCTTGAAGCTGCATTAGAGGTAACTGTAGCAGTAGTTCTCACATTGTAAGGGGTGGGAGGGCTTGAAGCTGAATTAAAGGTAACTGTAGCAGTAGTTCTCACATTGTAAGGGGTGGGAGGGCTTGAAGCTACATTAGAGGTAACTGTAGCAGTAGTTCTCACATTGTAAGGGGTGGGAGGGCTTGAAGCTACATTAGAGGTAACTGTAGCAGTAGTTCTCAAATTGTAAGGGGTGGGAGGGCTTGAAGCTGAATTAAAGGTAACTGTAGCAGTAGTTCTCACATTGTAAGGGGTGGGAGGGCTTGAAGCTGCATTAGAGGTAACTGTAGCAGTAGTTCTCACATTGTAAGGGGTGGGAGGGCTTGAAGCTAAATTAAAGGTAACTGTAGCAGTAGTTCTCACATTGTAAGGGGTGGGAGGGCTTGAAGCTACATTAGAGGTAACTGTAGCAGTAGTTCTCACATTGTAAGGGGTGGGAGGGCTTGAAGCTGAATTAAAGGTAACTGTAGCAGTAGTTCTCACATTGTAAGGGGTGGGAGGGCTTGAAGCTACATTAGAGGTAACTGTAGCAGTAGTTCTCACATTGTAAGGGGTGGGAGGGCTTGAAGCTACATTAGAGGTAACTGTAGCAGTAGTTCTCACATTGTAAGGTGTGGGAGGGCTTGAAGCTGCATTAGAGGTAACTGTAGCAGTAGTTCTCAAATTGTAATGGGTGGGAGGGCTTGAAGCTGCATTAGAGGTAGCTGTAGCAGTAGTTCTCACATTGTAAGGGGTGGGAGGGCTTGAAGCTGCATTAGAGGTAGCTGTAGCAGTAGTTCTCACATTGTAAGGGGTGGGAGGGCTTGAAGCTACATTAGAGGTAACTGTAGCAGTAGTTCTCAAATTGTAAGGTGTGTGAGGGCTTGAAGCTGCATTAGAGGTAACTGTAGCAGTAGTTCTCACATTGTAAGGGGTGGGAGGGCTTGAAGCTGAATTAAAGGTAACTGTAGCAGTAGTTCTCACATTGTATGGGGTGGGAGGGCTTGAAGCTACATTAGAGGTAACTGTAGCAGTAGTTCTCAAATTGTAAGGGGTGGGAGGGCTTGAAGCTGAATTAAAGGTAACTGTAGCAGTAGTTCTCACATTGTAAGGGGTGGGAGGGCTTGAAGCTACATTAGAGGTAACTGTAGCAGTAGTTCTCACATTGTAAGGGGTGGGAGGGCTTGAAGCTGAATTAAAGGTAACTGTAGCAGTAGTTCTCACATTGTAAGGGGTGGGAGGGCTTGAAGCTACATTAGAGGTAACTGTAGCAGTAGTTCTCACATTGTAAGGTGTGGGAGGGCTTGAAGCTGAATTAGAGGTAACTGTAGCAGTAGTTCTCACATTGTAAGGGGTGGGAGGGCTTGAAGCTGCATTAGAGGTAACTGTAGCAGTAGTTCTCACATTGTAAGGGGTGGGAGGGCTTGAAGCTGAATTAAAGGTAACTGTAGCAGTAGTTCTCACATTGTAAGGGGTGGGAGGGCTTGAAGCTACATTAGAGGTAACTGTAGCAGTAGTTCTCAAATTGTAAGGGGTGGGAGGGCTTGAAGCTGAATTAAAGGTAACTGTAGCAGTAGTTCTCACATTGTAAGGGGTGGGAGGGCTTGAAGCTACATTAGAGGTAACTGTAGCAGTAGTTCTCACATTGTAAGGGGTGGGAGGGCTTGAAGCTACATTAGAGGTAACTGTAGCAGTAGTTCTCACATTGTAAGGTGTGGGAGGGCTTGAAGCTGCATTAGAGGTAACTGTAGCAGTAGTTCTCAAATTGTAATGGGTGGGAGGGCTTGAAGCTGCATTAGAGGTAGCTGTAGCAGTAGTTCTCACATTGTAAGGGGTGGGAGGGCTTGAAGCTGCATTAGAGGTAGCTGTAGCAGTAGTTCTCACATTGTAAGGGGTGGGAGGGCTTGAAGCTACATTAGAGGTAACTGTAGCAGTAGTTCTCAAATTGTAGGGTGTGTGAGGGCTTGAAGCTGCATTAGAGGTAACTGTAGCAGTAGTTCTCACATTGTAAGGGGTGGGAGGGCTTGAAGCTGCATTAGAGGTAGCTGTAGCAGTAGTTCTCACATTGTAAGGGGTGGGAGGGCTTGAAGCTACATTAGAGGTAACTGTAGCAGTAGTTCTCAAATTGTAGGGTGTGTGAGGGCTTGAAGCTGCATTAGAGGTAACTGTAGCAGTAGTTCTCAAATTGTAAGGGGTGGGAGGGCTTGAAGCTGAATTAAAGGTAACTGTAGCAGTAGTTCTCACATTGTAAGGGGTGGGAGGGCTTGAAGCTGAATTAAAGGTAACTGTAGCAGTAGTTCTCAAATTGTAAGGGGTGGGAGGGCTTGAAGCTGAATTAGAGGTAACTGTAGCAGTAGTTCTCACATTGTAAGGGGTGGGAGGGCTTGAAGCTGCATTAGAGGTAGCTGTAGCAGTAGTTCTCACATTGTAAGGGGTGGGAGGGCTTGAAGCTGCATTAGAGGTAGCTGTAGCAGTAGTTCTCACATTGTAAGGGGTGGGAGGGCTTGAAGCTACATTAGAGGTAACTGTAGCAGTAGTTCTCAAATTGTAATGGGTGGGAGGGCTTGAAGCTGCATTAGAGGTAACTGTAGCAGTAGTTCTCAAATTGTAATGGGTGGGAGGGCTTGAAGCTACATTAGAGGTAGCTGTAGCAGTAGTTCTCACATTGTAAGGGGTGGGAGGGCTTGAAGCTACATTAGAGGTAACTGTAGCAGTTGTTCTCAAATTGTAATGGGTGGGAGGGCTTGAAGCTGCATTAGAGGTAACTGTAGCAGTAGTTCTCACATTGTAAGGGGTGGGAGGGCTTGAAGCTGCATTAGAGGTAACTGTAGCAGTAGTTCTCACATTGTAAGGGGTGGGAGGGCTTGAAGCTGCATTAGAGGTAACTGTAGCAGTAGTTCTCACATTGTAAGGGGTGGGAGGGCTTGAAGCTGCATTAGAGATAACTGTAGCAGTAGTTCTCAAATTGTAAGGGGTGGGGGTCACTAATGCATTTGTTTTTAAAGTAATTCTTTTTCAATGACAAAGAAATATTGTATTTTCTTTGTAGCTATAAATCCATATTTGTGTATCAATGAAGAAAAAATGATATTTTTATTAATGTTTAAAAAATTATATTATAAATTTAAGTGACTTCTAACTAGGGTTGCACCGGATTTTATCTCAGGATGAATACCTAGCCATTTTTCACTTTCTGGCCATATTCATCTCCGGCTGAATATCATTACTGGATGTTGGTTGGATAGTAAAAAGTACACTATAGTACATATATTTCGATTAATATCTATAAAGTGGATGAGGTCTCATTAAGGTCTATTATGGAATGTGTGGATATATCTCCAGAGGTAAAAATGAACAACTCCCAATCCCTTATATTTGTTTAGTCCATCACATTGAGTTCATAGATGAATTCAACATGTCTAGAGGTTACACCTTATGAAAAAGGAGTTTGTTTAGTTGGAGATAAATCTCAATTGGGGGCTGTGGCTTCGTTTTTGTTTAGTTGGAGATAAATCTCAATTGGGGGCTGGACTTCAAGCCACAACTTTACATCGGATTCAAGTTTGCTTTCTTGGAGATAAATTTCAATTAGGAGGCTTGTCTATAAAACACACTACACAAGTGACCTTTTGCTACACAAACCACAAGTATATTACTCTATTTCATAGCCCAGTAACTTATAATGATGATAATAAAGGTACAAGGCTCAGATTTGTGTGTATAAGCATAAAAGACACTGACCAGGGCTATTTTTAAAGGGAAAGCTAAACACCTTCAACTCCTTAGTTGTTTAGTCCATGACAGTGAATTTATTGATAGATATTGACCATTTTTAAGCCAGAATGGATTAAATCAATCTTACTCCTGTGTTAAGTGTCTTGATTTGATTTTACTCCCACATTTAAATATGGATCTTGACTTGACCTGCTCTCTTCTTACTAGCAGAAATATGTTCTAGATGTCAGGAGAATTAAGTTTATAATTTGTTTAAATATTGATATAATTGTATTGCCCTGCATCCTCCCATAGTGTTGTAGATTTCAGGGGAATTAAGTTTATAATTTGTTTAAATATTGAAATAATTTTATTGCCCTGACCCCCCCCCCCCCCCCCCCACTGAAAAGTGCTATTGAAACTTTCATTTTACCATCCCCTGTATTATACTTTTAATCTGTGCATTGGCTACTTTTTGTCAATTATATTTCTTTTGTTCTTTAAAAAAAAAAAATCATTTAACTGAGCAAGGCTTGACCTTCTGGATATTGGAAGGTATTCGCAAAGGGAGCAATGAAAAAGATAATCTTTAGAGCTTCCTCATGGAATGTGAAATCAACACCCAAGACTGAATAATTTACCCATGATCACTCACATTCTATAAACATGATTTCAGCTTTGCACTTATATTGCATACAAAGCTATTACTCATTAAAAACAATGTCTTTTTATTGTGTAAATAATTAATCTAATGTAATTGTAAAATAAATAAAAAAAACTGTTATAAATATTTTAATTCCTACTATTTCAATAAACCTGTAACAACAAATTTTTTTTTTACTGCTTGTATTTACAACAATAATAGTCATGAATTTTTATTTGAAAAATGTTTGTCAATAAATCCTGTTATTTTCTCTGATCTAGATGGAAAAAGAAAATCACCAATGGAAAGTTGTAGAACAGCAAGCCAATCAGGTAAGTTCAAATGAAATTTTTACTTTAAAAAATTATTAGAATCTAATATTTTTAGGTTTAGTACATGTATCATTTTTTTTTTCTAATTTTATTTGTTTCCTTTTAATTTACTTTGCAGAATTCCATTATGTATTTGAAAGGTTTACTAAAAAAAAATAAAACGTACCCAGCGAGTTAAACAAATGTGTCCTGTCTCCAACACTATTTGGCATATTTTTGTCAAATGTTATCCATTCTGAAAATCAAATTTACTGTAAATCTATTTACTTCCTCTCTAGTCTGGATAACTCATAGGAATTTCTCATGTACATTCACCATCCTCATACAATGCTACTTGCAGGACAAGCAAATGCCAAAGTCATATTATATGACCAACTTGTCACTAGCTAAAGACAACAGACCACCTCTGTTATGTAGATGTATTTAAAGATGATCTGAGAAGTTCTTTACATAGACATTAATTATTGGGAACATGTAGGTCTAAAAAGCACTAAGTGAAGAAAAAGGGGACAAGGCAAGTTATGCATAACATAGCAGCAAAGAGATCAATCTATGTGAAGAAAGACTTCATGTATAACTGTGATAAATGAAGTTTCTTCAGAATAAGGCTCTTTAGTCACAAGGAGAAGCCACTGTCATACTATGACTAAGGCAGCCAACAACAACAAGAGAACTAGTATTTTGTTATTTATTGACATTGTGAAATTGTCAAATGTTCATCTTGTTGTCACATAGTTACTTTTGTTTAGAATTTCTAATGAATGTTGTCTACATTTGTATTCTGCCTTCAGATCAAAGCACAGTATCAAGAATCTATGACTAATCTCAACAGTGAAATGGAGTCATTGCGTGTTGAGCTCAGGTAAACATAGCAAGCCTTTTTTTTTAGTTATGTACTTCTGTATGTAATGTTTTTAAGTTACTTTAAAAAAACATAAAAAATGTTAGATTTCATTATAAAAAAAGAAAGATTGATATTAATTGATGCTACTAAATCTATTTGTTATAAATCCAAATCTTAGAGAAAGCCATGCTGACAACAGTGAACTAAGACAGAAAGTATCAGAGATGAAACTTACTCTGGGTGAACTACAACAACAACTGATATGCAAGGTGAATCAATTGGAGCACTTACATTCAAACTCACTCCAAGCTATGACTTGAAACTGTCCCTCTTTTTACTTCTTTTCTTTCTGGACTTGGAATGTTTACAAAACAATATGTATGTTTGCATGTGAGAACCTTAGAATTATTTCAAGTGGTTGGCCAAAAGCTTTTCAACATTTTTTTTTCCTAGTAAGTACACAACTTTTGATTTGGCCTTCCTATGCATGTTCATCTTTTTCTTTCACAAACTTATCAATGGGAAACATAACCTCTCAGGGTTTCTGGCCTAATGAAACAACAAAAACTACATTTTGGAGAAGAGGCTGTGTATATTATTTTTGTTTCTTGTCATAGACATTTTTTTGTACTGAAATAAAAAATTAGTTTTTTGTTATTATTAGATGCTTTTAAAGTAACAGCAGATTTGAACATTTTTTTTAACTTAAGCCTACCAAACATTTCTTGGTAAACCAGGGAAGCAGCCAAGCTAAAAAAGGCCTGATATGATTACAGGAGTACAAATACTTACAGAAAAATAAATTATAATATATTGTAATTTTTATTTAAAAATAGTAAAAACAGAATATTATTAATAACAACATAGGCCTACTAAGTATTTCATAGTTCTCAAAGGCTCCATTCAAGTATTACAATCATCATGACTCCAGGCCTTTTTTTTTTATTTGTAATCTTACCTGGCCTTTTTTATCTTGGCCACCATGTATTTTATATGGTACACCGTCAAAATAGCGCCAACAAAATAGCGCCGACAAAATAGCGCAGTAAAAATATATTTTAGTCATTTTGAAAGAAATACTTTAGATATCGTAAAAAATATGAATAGAGCCAATTTTTTTTGTTTTAATGTTATCCTAATTTTTCAGTCATTTTACAGGAAACACTTTAGATATCTTAAAACATAAATAAGCAAAAATCATAATCAGGTAAAATGAATAATTTCAAAATATAGCATTTATTTACATTATAAAAGTGTACTTTGAAAACACGCAAAGATGCTTGTCAAATTTACTCACACACACACACACACAAAGTTAAATTATAGGAAATGTCACATAGAAATTCCATCACTGGCTTGTTTCCATTCATTGGCAATATAGCTTCAAGTCGTCTGTAAAGTTGGAGGTACTTTGTCTTGCTTACAGCTTTACTTCGAAGAAAGTGAAATAATAAGAAATGCGTATCCGTTTAAGAAAACACAAACTGAATTTTGTCCTGGAAAAGAATAGACCATAATGAGAGGAAGGCAAGGTTTCTTGTCTCTTGAAGGGTGTGCTTGGGAGAGACGGGAAGTTGAGGTCTACAATCCAAATGGACACTCCTAAATTTGATATCTATTTCATGGTGTCAGACAAAGACGGACAGGAAATAGCAAAATCAGTGATTGAATAGGTCAGTCACTGCCTGAGATTAAACAAACGTTTGGCGAGATAAGAAATGTGATCGCCATCTGAACTAATCCTGACACACCTAAGACTGCCAATGTTGCGGCAATAGACACCGTTTTGATCAAAGAAAGATGCTGAAGATTTCTGATTATAGTAGAACACACTTTCGTATTTTCCTATCCTATTTTGTCAGGTCACCACATTTCAAAATCCTATTTTTAGCAAGTTATGCATTTTTTCTGCCCTATATAAAATTTAAAGTACTTTTGTTCTATGCAAGTATGGCATAATTTCAGATCTATTAATATTGAAAAAGATAGAAACATCAACAAAAATGATGCCCAGGGCATTAAATTACTAATAATCAGGTGCTTTTATACACGTCATATATAAGTCCGCGCTATTTTGTCTTACGCTATTTTGTCGGGAAATTTGGCGCTATTTAGACGGGTCACCATTTTATATATCTTTGATCTACTCACCCTATCTGCCTATCTGTCTGTCTGGTACTATTTTTGTACACATACCTCTCCCACACCAAATCTTGGATCTAGTTGAAATTTTACACAAATATTTCTTGTACCTGACAAAACAAGAATCAATTTAGGAAAATAACCAATAATTAGTTAATTAATTATTGGTAATCTATTATTTTGTTTGGTATTGAACAAGTAAAAGAAATCATACTTGACAATTGCGATGGTATAAGTTGAATTAGTCCCCTTTATACTTTGTGTAGTGAATAAGGTCATCGCTTAAAAGTTTGAAACTAACAATAGATAGTTATAAAACCATCTATTTTATAAGCACTTCTGTGGCACAGTGGCTAGTATATTGGCTTGAGGAGGCTTGAGCCCATGAGTCGTACATCTTTTTTGTTAAACATACATTTTAAAAGCTATCATGGTAACTTTCACTCAGGTATCCCCTTTTTCCCTGCCCCCCCTTTCCCAACTGGTCCAAGACAAGTGATAGGATCATAGTGCATTGAGAAAGCTAAAAGCATGAAATAGCGCTAAGCAAAAACAATTTGTAAAAATATTTCTAATCACAGATTTATTATTGTTGGTCTAGATCTTTTACAAATTTAATTACTTGACTGATCCAAACTAATTGATACAATTCAATTTAATATTTAATTTTTTTTAAATATTTTTCTTGTGCCTCTTTGACATTGAGCTGGGGAAGAAAAGAGTAAGGCAAAATATTTAGACATTTCAATAGTATAAGTTCACTTGATTATCAAGGTAATTAAAAGACATGAGAGTTGTGGCCTTAGCTGGTTTATGTTAAGAGAGATTTTTTTCAAAATGTAGATCATTATATCCTAACTTCAAACATGGCAGGGATCATTGTAGAAGTGTATACCAAGCAGCTTGTTGTAATGGTCAATTTTGTTTATCTATGGAACTAATGATCTATTTTATGCAATAGTATTAGTGATAGCATGGAATATAGAATAAATGTCTATGTTCTGCATTGCACTATTTAATGATCTGTTGTTTCTTTTGTATAGAAAATAATAAATGTATTATTTCTTTAGGCCCAGGAAAATGCAGATTCCCTTTTCAAAGAGAGTAGGTCAGACAGCAAGGTGTATGAACTGAAACAAAATATGGATTACCTCAATCAAAGGTGTTTTTCTTCTTTGTTTTCAAAGGTTCATTTGTTACTAATTAGTAGGCTAGGATTATAAGTTTATGATTCCTAATTATTACAACAAATAAAGTTTATTGTTGCCAATAAATAAGAAGAAATCATGTTGCCATTTCTTATTAAAAACTCAACTTTGATACACAATCTTCGTTTTTATTAAATAGCCTTCAAAGTCAAATCAAACATCTTTTTGATTGAGTATTAATGCAGTTTTAAAGAATATTACATCTTGTGATTTTTTTTAAGAAACCAAGAAATACCAAAAACTCCTGCGTCAAATCAAATTAAAAAAAAAAAAATCAAAAGAATCAAGTCAAGAAAATATTTAATATCTCGCAAAATTCAATTCAATGAAATGAACATCAATATAAGATTGCAATTAGTCTACACAGGTCACACTAACATTATTTGAATAAGTCTTTATGCACACTCTGACATTTCTTGACTCCTCATACATAGATTGAGCTCTAGCTTTTTATAAAGTACCTGTTTTGCAGCAAAATGGCTTTCAAAAGGAATAACTCTATAATATTTTAGAAAGACTGTAAAACACAGTTGAGACATAAAAAAAACTACAGGGTCAGACTGCAAATGACTTTGTATGCATTAGATGTGACAAAAAAATAAAATGAAAAGAAAAGGAAAATTTATAATCAAGAAAAAAAAAAAAGCATAGAATGGCAGTTTTGCAGAAATAAAAACATGAGAAAGCAAACCATCAACTGGAGGGGGATGTAAGCTATAAGTGTTGACACTGCTGATAGAACTGTGTAGAATAACTCTTGAGTACGCTTCTTGGGGCATTGTGCTTGTAATGGATGAACAACATTTATTGTTTACTTTTATCTTCTATCAAATCTAATTCATTTTTTTAAAAACAAAATTCAATATTTTTTTATGTTCTAGGTTATTAGATATGATTCATGAATCTGAGGAAGTCAAAAAAGAAAATGCTAGTTTGTCAACACGTGTTATGGATTTACAATGTCAATTGTGAGTGTGCATATAAATTAATCAATATTTGATTGTTTTAGTTTTATGTAATGTTTCTTATTGCTATCATTTGTTGTTTTTTGTGTTTACCAGAAAAGAAAGCAAAATGCAAGAAAATGAAGCAGTTTCACAGCTGAAAAATTCTGTTCACATGGCAGAGACAGCAATCATTGAAAAAGATCAGGTAGCTTTTGCTTAAGATTTTTTTACAATTCTTTATTTATGTTTATAACTTGATGGCATATTTGTACAAATAAAATCCAACTTAATATTGTTTTATAATAACCAAATATACTCTTACTTATTTACTTACTTATTTCAAAGATTTTTTTAAAGAATAAATTAAGAAACATGATTCATCAAAAATGTTTTTTTTTTAAGTTCAACATTACACAGTACATTGCTGTAATTAATTGTTTATTAGTTTTGATAAATTAAAAAAAAATATTGGATTTTACAGTTTTGGTTTTTGAAGTTTTCAACATTTTGGATATGATATTTTAGCTTTTATAACAATATTTTTTTAGATGACTGAGTTGTTAGCCCTGTGCACAACCATCTGGGGTAGGGGGTGTGGCTGTCCCTTTCAGCTCTCTGAATAGATGCCTTTATTTTAGGGTAAGGTGCCCTAACCTTTATTCATCATAATGCCATAAGTAAGTGACACTCTTAAAATTACCTTTTGCCCCAAAATGACAGATGTATTTAAAAATTGAATTTCTATGATGTCATTTTTTGTTTGATTTTCAGTAGACATGCTTAGGTCCTTTCAAAAATATCCTGGCTCAGTCATCCATCTGTAAAGAGACACTTGCTGCATTTTTTTTTGCTTAGTTTTTACTTATGAGCAGCATCCCTGAAAAAACGTAAAATCTATATGTTTGTGTGTTAGTTTTTTAAAACCTTTTGCTTTTTTCCAGTGGGGAATTCTCCTGAAAAAAAGAGATGAAGATCTGGAGCAAGTTAAAGCAGTATTAGCCAATGTGATCAACAAGGCTGGTGAAAGAACTAGACAAGAAGTTTGTCAATTTATAGTTATTTCTTAACTACATTCTAATAACCGTTTGGATTTTTTGTTTATTTATCAACTAGATTACATTGCTTGAAAGACTTTAGAAATAAAAATACCTTTAAGATCTAGTAGTATGTTCTGGGGTGTTGAAGTACCACCTCATCATGGTCACTGCGTGAACACCCTGCTCTCTTTTAGGGTGGCTGAGGGTACTGGTTACTCGCTACTGGTGAATGAGCAGGCAGCGAGTGTAAAATGACATCAAAGGGGTTATGTCCAGCCTTCATGGGCTGCGTCGGGTGGGCTGTTTGGTGTCCACGAGCTAGGCTCTGGTGCGCTAGTGGAGGAATATGCTGTGAAAATGGTAATTTCGATACTGGGAATGTCAAGAAACGTGCATCAACCCACTTCTGCCCTACAGGAAACTATCTCAGTAGTCTGTTCATATGTTTTAATTTTGAAGTTGAGAAATGAAATATAGCTTGGAATAGAAAATAATTAAATTCAAAAGTTGGCTTCATTTTTCTGTATGTTTGATACTGTTTTATGACCTAATAAAACATAACGGAGCTTCTCTATGCTGATGATTGCGCCCTGCTAGCTCACAATGAACATGATCTCCAGAACGCATTAAATGTATTTGCATATGCTGCCACCTCTTTCGGCTTATCTATAAACCTTGGGAAAACAGAAGTCACCCAATAAAACATACTCAGCCCTAAAGATCACCGTAAACAGACAGCCCCTTAACGTGGTAGACCACTTCTTGTATCTAGGTAGTATAGTGTCAAATGACACCTCACTGATAACCATCTGGCCAGGGCCAGTAGCACTTTTGGATGCCTTCAGGCGAGAGTTTGGAAGAACAAATCGCTCCGCCTGCCTACAAAAATCAATGTCTACCAGGCAGTGGTTCTCTCAACCCTTCTATATGGCTCTGAGACATGGACACTATACATAAAACAACTGAGATTTCTTGAGTGCTTTCACCAAAGAGGCTTGTGCTCCATCATGGACATATGGTGGCAAGACAGCACTACAAACAGTGATGTTCTTGTGAACGCTGGTATGGACAGTAAAGAGGAACTTCTTATGGTCCAACAGTTACGCAGGGCAGGGCACGTATCCTGTATGGGAGATGAACGTATGCCAAAGGCAGTCTTTTTTGGTGAGCTAAAAGGTGGTCGGCGTAACAGAGGCACCCCACGGAAACGCTTCTAAGACCAGCTTAGCTGTCAACTTTCCTTAGCTGACATAGAAGAGAGCACCTGGTTGCATGCGGCCTCAGAACGAGACAGCTGGAGGTCACTCACGAAGGCCGTGGGATACACATTTGAGGCCAAAAGAAAATCCGCTGCCAAGGACAAAAGCAGGCGGTGAAAAGAAAATCTAAATTGACCACCTGTGTGCAATGGTTATGCTTGCCCTGGATGTGGCAAAATATGTAGGTCACAGCTGGGGCTGCGCAGCCACAGAAAATACTGCATTGCACACTAATCTTTGGACTCAAATACAAGCCTTATTATTATGACCTAATAAATAATCATATAAACTATTACAGGAAATAATATTAATAGTATTAAAAAGCCTTATGATATCGAGCTTTCTTGAAAATATTTATGATGGTTTCTGTAAAATGGTTAAAAGTATAATTAATTTATAATTATAACTAATTTAGAGCATATGCCAATTGCATTTGTAGACTTTTTAAAGCTAACAAAAGTTGTATAAGCCATAGCTACAGAAACAAATATTGTCTCTCAACAATTCTTCTTTACCCAGACTCACTGCAGTGTATATATATATATATATATATATATATATATATATATATATTATTAACACTTCTTCATTACCCAGACTTACTGCTCTATATATCTTATACAATTTTTTATTACCCAGACTCACTGCTCTATATATCTTATACAATTTTTCATTACCCAGACTCACGGCCATATATATCTTAAACAATTTTTCATTACCCAGACTCACGACCATATATATCTTAAACAATTCTTCATTACCCAGCTTCATTATTATAAATTTCTTATCAGCCACTCCTGTTTACATTTAATTCTTATTACTAAACAAACCAGGTTTGTGACAAATATAAGTTTCCTCCATCTTGTTTGGAAAATGTTTGTAGAATATAGAGCTTCATTCCTCTTGTTCTGAGTTTATTGTTTATTGAGGACTCTTGATGTTTTGTATATGTATATATATCCTTAGCCTCAGAAACATTCTTCTCAGCCTCTTGATAGCTGGACACCTTCAAATGTCCCTCTCTTACTGGCCCCTAAAACTCAGATAAACCAATCTCTACAATAAAACAGTCTAACATAAGTCGACAATACTAGAGATGTATCTTTATTCTTCTTTTAATTCTTACTTTGGTAAAGGACATTTTCTATGCTCCTATAGTTTGCTCATTGAGCTCTGGTCTAATCTATTTTGTTCAAAGGCCCCTAATCAACAAAACTCAGCTCAAGTCAAATCTACTTAGGTAGTTATACTTGAGTCTCTTTAGTTAGGTAGCCAAGCGGTTTATCCCACTCAGCCCCACATCCCTTACTTATCCATATGTAATAAGATAATAAGCTTTGCCCAAATAAGATATGGCAAACTACCTAATTTTCAACTGGGTCATGTGAAATACTGCACTCATCCTTAATATTAGGAATGGAAGACAGTGCCTATTGTTTAAGACAGGCGCAGAAGAGGTTAAGAAAACTTAATAGACCCTTTGTATCAGAAGTGGGAAAATATGCATGTTGCAACTGGGTTTGCATAATCATTTTTTGTGCTTTACTTAGGTATTTATGAAAACAAAATTTGGTTTCAGGTTGATAATGTGAAAAAGGCATGTAATCATCGCATTACTCAATTAACAGAAGAACTGCATAGACTAGAAATGGAAAGTGCAGAAAAGCAAATACGCCTTGACAGACTTTTAAGAGACAAAAGAGCCATTGAAGCAGAGCTACAACAGGTTTGGTTCCATTTAGTCTTTTGTGATCTTTTAAGAGTTATTACAATTTTTACTGTTTCATCTTCTATAAAATTATAGAGTATTATTACCAAAGTGCTATTTATTTTTTTAGCATTAATCTATTTCTTATACAGCTAATGTCAATTATTCACAACTGCTAAAATTCAAATTTGTGTTTTGTTTGCGTACTTTCCTCATTGAAACTTTTAAGGAAGATATTCATCAATGGAAGGAAATCTATAAATAGCTTTTTTTTTTGGTTTATCCGGTTTATAAAATGAACAAAATATTTGACAAGTTTTTCTTTTCTAAAAAGCATGGAATTATTTGTTTGTTCTTTTAGTGCTACAAATTTTAAGCTCTTAGTACAAAGGAATTGTTATTCTTGTATCACCCCAGTACAAAGGAATTGTTATTCTTGTATCACCCCAGTACAAAGGAATTGTTATTCTTGTATCACCCCAGTACAAAGGAATTGTTATTCTTGTATCACCCCAGTACAAAGGAATTGTTATTCTTGTATCACCCCAGTACAAAGGAATTGTTATTCTTGTATCACCCCAGTACAAAGGAATTGTTATTCTTGTATCACCCCAGTACAAAGGAATTGTTATTCTTGTATCACCCCAGTACAAAGGAATTGTTATTCTTGTATCACCCCAGTACAAAGGAATTGTTATTCTTGTATCACCCCAGTACAAAGGAATTGTTATTCTTGTATCACCCCCCCCCCCTTTCCCTTCCTCCATATGTCTCCTACTCTTTTTTGACTGTATCTTTTGATGAATTCAGTCAATGAAAATGTGAAAAGAACATAGAGTCCTTGCCCCTAAGTGTTGTTATTGTATACATGTATTTCTATTTATAGAATATTCCACCCAAAACTATTGATTGTTTTAATGAAACCCCTGTGTGAAGTGTAAGGGGAGAAGGACTGACTTTGAGCTGGTCATCAAGTCGGTACGTGACGTTTTGGCGACGCCGTTTTGGCGACGGGACGTTTTGGTGCGAGCCGTTTTGGCGACGGGACGTTTTGGCACGAGATATCATTTGACGATAATTTAATAAGCACATAGCTTTTATAACAATGTTTATTTCACTCGACCATAATATTGTATTTATAGTATGAATTCTAACACCGTTCAGCGAATTGTTTTTTTTTAATTATAAAGGTTTTGCTTATTTCATGACTATAAGCCTATAATAAGTCAGATTCCTGAATGGTAATGACATGCTATATGTGAGTTCTGCTAATCGCACTGGATGACATTTTTGGATTTCTATCCAAAAGATTTTTTTTTTATTTGACATTAGTGTAATATACGAACTAGCTAAGTGTCACACTTTAATATAACAAAAACCATGTTAACATCTTAAGCTCTATTACGCTGACGACAATAACTCCACACATAGTAAAGATCAAGACACGGAGTGTGGTCAGTACAAACTCTAACGTGAATCCACAAATATAAACAAACACTATGCAAGTGTTTGGTATGTATAGCTGGAGATACCATACAGTCATTAAATAAACCAATGTTAATGTAAACAAATAATTGCATCAATTTTTAGTCTATCATTGTTTCATTTTATTTTTTATTTTTAAGGAATATCTTAAAAAACTTTTTTGAAATAAAAGTGTGCCTCTTAATAAACACACATACACAAGCCAAAATGTTTATTAAAGAAAATGATGTGAAAAACAAACACACATTTACATTTAGTATGTGAAAAATACGTGAAAAATATGTCTTAACACAAACAATCATGCAAAACATAGATATGAATAATTCTTTTAAAAGAAATAATACAACAAACGTACATAATGTATTTCGCGCCAAAACGTCCCGTCGCCAAAACGGCTGGCGCCAAAACGACGGGGCCAAAACAGCGGCGCCAAAACGTCCTGCTTCGTCATCAAGTAGACAGTTCAACAGTCGAGCCAAGTTTAAAAGCTCCTTCCTTTGCTAGAGTCAGATTTTATAGCTTGTATTCTCTTCAGTGTTGCACTAAAATTGATCTCTTCTTAATGCTACTCTTCTATACTTCATGTCTCTACAATCTTGCACTTTCTGAACAATTTATTGTTTTGAAATTGTTTTTGGAATGCTGATAGATTTTGCACATGTACCCTGTGTGGGGATTGAAGGAGAGACTGATTAATGAAAGCTCTGGACTACAAATGTTTGATATTGCATACAGATAGCGAGGGATTGGTGTAAAGCATTAGAATATTCTCCCAATGAAGGAATTTTAGCATGAAAATAGTTTTATTGAATTAGACCAGAAAAAGTCACACTTCAATTTAACCCTGGCCAAATGAGCTGGGCAAGTCTTTGTTTTTATCAATGTCAAGGGGAGGGAGGTGAGAGAAGAGTCAGTGCCATAAAGGGGAGAGTTAATTCACTATCTCTTGCCCCCTTCTAGTAATGTCCAAACTATTGTTAGAGCTTATGGCAAAAACCATCATAATTTAAAATAAACTTGTCATTACTTAGCAACAACATGCAAACACGACCTTGCGCTTGAAAGTATTCAATCTAAAAATAAACTTAATACAATAGCTGCTTTATGTTACTTGACTCTTAGTGATCAAATTGAATGTAGTCAGGGGAGGGGAGTATGGGGCTAGTGTAAATGTTTAAGTAGAATTATTTTATGAAATGGGAGATAAAGGGAAAATAATATTAAAATAATAAATGCTGCCACTGACTTTGAGTGGAAATTTGTATTAACATCTCATAATCAGTATCATTGACGAAACTGGATTATTGCCTTCTTCTACAGGTTTGACTGCAACTTTTCATGACTCAAGAATAATAGAAGAAAAACTAAAAGTTTGATTAGTGCATGAGGAGAACTAATGTATTTAAAACATTTGAATGCTAATGTCTGACTGTTTTAAAGCTTCTATTTCTTTGGTACTTACATTCATATAATATATTCATGTTTAATAACTGTTCAATATTTTCTAACACTTTTAAAGTCTTGCCTTAACCAGCATTGAGCAGCAGGTCCAGTCTATTTAATCTTTCATTATAAAAACTCTTTAGTAATAAAACTTCTGCCTGTAATAAATAGTAATAATGAAGAAAAAACAAAAGCTCTTCACTACTTCTAAATATAAGAACAATTCAAGAGCAAAGGAAATGTGTTCATTTTATTTCAACTGTATTTGCTTAGCTTTCTAAAGATGGTGCTGCTGAGGGCTTGAAATATAAAGAAGAAAATCAGCATCTCAATAAGCGAATTATAGAGGCTGAAAGAGCTAGAGATGAAGTGACTTTGCAGCTAGAAAAGTTACAGAGTCATTGTGACAAACTAGATCAAGAGTAAGTTTCACTTTCATCATTACCACATGTAATTTTTTATTATCAAATGTTTTAAATGGTCTTTCTATAAGTCTCCGATTTTCTTTCTATCTACATGCAGTATATACATCTATTGTTTGTCTCTTTATCTCTCTCTTTAAGTGTATTATTTAATCTAGATTTAGAACACTTTTTGGGACCATATGGCTCTGCAGAGAACATCAGTGATAATGGGGAATGTTTGCTTTCTTACTGTGCATTTAACTGCCTGTCAGTTGGAAACACATATTTTAATCATAAACAAATCAACGAAAATCATAGTGATCACCAAATGAAACTTTCAACAAGATAGATTATATTTGCATCTCCTAGTGATGGAGATCAACACTGTTGACCACTACCTTGCATTGGAAACTTTAGTTGCAACGCCAACTAAAACGAGTCACTTGACCATTAAACATAGACAAGTTCAAAGATTGTAATGCTATAGAACAGTTTCAAAGAAAACTGAAGAACTGCTTTGAGGCTCTTGAAAAAGAGTGGGTCAACTTCACAGATACTACTATTTAATATGTTGTCAGAAGGAGGCGAGGTTCATACACATAACGGTGGATACAAGACAGAACATGGAAATTGATTGATGAAAGGAAAGATGGCAAACATAGATGAGACCAAAAATATATAACATAGGATTGCAGTATAGCGTAAGAAGCTTACAGGGAAGCAGATTTGAAAATAAAGAGAATCTGCTGTCAGGATTAATTGGGACTGAACAGAAGGTTCAAGAGGCACAAGCAGCTGCATGCAGGACACAAAGACTCTCCATCGTCTTGCCTGAGATCTCACTGGAGCAAAGAGGGGACATGGAGCACCAATAAAAGACTAGGCAAAACATTGCTAATGAAATGAGAACAATATACAGGACCTCACAATAGTGGAGACAGTCTGGGAAAAGGCTGCAGATGTTGCCAGTGATTGATTTTGCTGCCAAATGCACCTTATGGCATGGAAGGATCTAAGTTTCCTTTTTTAATGCTCCCTAGGAAAAGAATTTAGAACTGACAAACTAAATTAATCTTTTGTTTCAAACTGACAAACTAAAGTAATGTATTGTACAGAAGTGACAAACTAAAGTAATGTATTGTACAGAAGTGACAAACTAAAGTAATGTATTGTACAGAAGTGACAAACTAAAGTAATGTATTGTACAGAAGTGACAAACTAAAGTAATGTATTGTACAGAAGTGACAAACTAAAGTAATGTATTGTGCACTTCAAGAAATAAGGGACTAAGAAATGTTTCAGAAGTGGCTAAGAAGATAAGAAAGTGACAAAAATGAGTGGTACTGATGATGTCTAACATGGGGACTTCTTTTGATGGAACTCTCCAATTAGATTGTTTAAAGAATATGCCTCTAACGTTGTTTTTTTTATATCAACAGTAACAAACAAATGAAACAGAATATGCAGATAGGGGCTAAGAAGTTTCAAGACAGACTTTCTCAGATACAATCTGAGTTTGAAGTGATTAGTGAGGATAAAATTAACCTTATAGATAAACAAAATGAATTGAACAAGAAGGTTTCTATAGTTGAACAAGAAAGAGATATAGCTATTAACAAGTTTAACAAAGAGGTAAGCTAATACATTATGTGAAGTTCCTCATTGATATATTTATTTATGTTAGAATAGAATCTCTATCTGTGCCAAGGGTCAAATTTCTGTTAAAGAAATATATGCCTGTTTTTTTTATTATTATTAATTAGATTAAGTATGCAGTAACATTACTTAGTAAAAAAATTTATCTTGTGAGAATGTTAACACTGAAACAACCCTGCAGAGCACTACCTGTTAGTTATAGAAGCAACACTCATGAAAATCCGTCCCAATGACAAGAATATCAAAGTGTAACATAAAAATCTAATTTGCTATGTATTGTAAACATCTATGTTTTTTTTGTTTTATTTTTAAAAATTTATCTTACCTTATAAAGTACAGGCATTACTTCAAAAAAGAAGATAATTACGCCCTATGAATTTCATTTGTCAATCTAGTCATGCAAGTTAATTAATAACTTAAACTCTGCTAAGTTGTTGGTTTCACGGGCTGATTTGGCAACCTATTCCATTATGTAATGGCACTAGGAAAGAAGGAGCATTTGTACAAATTAGTACTAGCATTGGTTCAATAATGCTGCCTATTCAGCCAGGTACAAAATGTCTCAAATATTTAATTCCTGATGGACACATTCACTTTATTGTGATATAATGCATTTTTTTTTACAGTATTTGTTTTTACAGCTGTCTTGCTTTGCTTAGAAGTTCAAAATTACTTTTTTAAAAATCTTAATTCTGTCAATTATTTAAAAATAGGATTTTTTTTCTAAGTTCTCTCTTACCATGTCTGTGGAATAACTAAAGACTTTTCTTATTTGGTCACAGTTGGACTGCCCTACATGGCTGAAATCCAAAACCTTTTATTTCTGTGGTTTTCCTCCAAGTTTTAAAATTGTCCATTCTTGTTGATTTTAATGGTGAAATAAATATTAACTCTAACAAAAATAGATGTACATCTAATAGCTCTAAAAAAAAAATAGATATACATCTGATAGCTAAAAAAAAATTGATATTCATCTAATAGCTCTAAAAAAAAATAGATATACATCTAATAGCTCTAAAAATAATAGATCTACATTTAATAGCTCTTAAAAAAATACATATACATCTAATAGCTCTAAAAAAAAAATACATATACATCTAATAGCTCTAAAAAAAAATACATATACATCTAATAGCTCTAAAAAAAAAATACATATACATCTAATAGCTCTAAAAAAAAAATACATATACATCTAATAGCTCTAAAAAAAAAATACATATACATCTAATAGCTCTAAAAATAATAGATCTACATTTAATAGCTCTAAAAAAAATACATATACATCTAATAGCTCTAAAAAAAAAATACATATACATCTAATAGCTCTAAAAAAATACATATACATCTAATAGCTCTAAAAAAAAAAGCTGTAAAGAAAAAAAGTATTTTTGGAAATCATGGAGTAGCACTTGTTAGCTGCTTTGAACACATATGTATTTGTGAGGAATTAAAATGGGATGTTTATTATTTGTAAAAATGATTTACATGTTTCAGATGTTCCTTCAGAGTTGAAGGTAATCTATTTTAAGATAAGATGACTTTATTGATCCAAACAAATGTCCGAACCTCCTTCAGGATGACGGGGGATAGCAGTGGGCAGGGTATGAACCCAGGACCATCAAGACGACTAAACAACAGTCCAGCATATACGCACAACCAGGCAGCCATTTAAATGTCTAAAGTACAAAATTATAATCCTTCCACTTTTAAGCATGTATTAACACTTTCTAGGCGTGCAACTTTTTTCATTCCAATTTTTATTTATCTAGATCAGTGGTTCTCAACCTATTTAGCTTGGATATCCCTTTTTACAATTCCTCACTATGCTGCAACCCCCAACCGTAAAATTATTTTCGTTCATAAGCCAAAGTAACTGTATAATGTTATAAAATATCACAATCATAATTTAAAATGTTTAAATATCTGATATGCATTGCCAAAGCTTTATGTTTAATCACGTAAGAAATTCATACTTAGGTGACAATAATTGCATGACATAGCAAAACAACATGTACATATCATACAGTAAACTAAATTGCTACAATATTGTTGCAACAGTTTGTGCAAGCAAGCCAACAACAGGGTAAAGGCTGAGCTTGTTTTTGCTTCATCGTATCATTAGGGTCTATGAAAGATCACAACAAATGTCATCTACTGCAGCAAGTGTTATTTTGTATTTAGACTTGATAAATAACACAATGAAAAACCACCTTGCAAAAATTATGTTATTGGAAGTAGGAAATGGAGAAATCATTTCTTGTTTTGCCTGGAATTTTTAGGCTTTCTATAGAATGTAGGATTTTGCATTATTCCGGTAACATACATGTATATTATATATATATACCAAGAAAGGTATATAAATATATATACACATTTGATTATTTAATTTTTTTTTTTAATATATTCTATAATAAGCAGCATTTAATGAGAGTCACATTTTTTCAATATACAGCTTTCTTGTGTACAGAGTAATGGAATTGTATTTTAAAAGCATATAATTTTTTTTTCTATTTCACTTGTCAGAATCAAATGTCTAAGTTCTTCTCCTTGTAGTTCAAAGTCCAATCAATATTCAATGTATTTTCTCTTAGAAATATTTCCATACATTTCTCTTTGCTTAGCTGGCACTTGTTGAACAAGATCACCATGTCAGATTTAGAGAGTTAGAAATCAAACTTCAAACAACTGAAGATTCTAAAAGGCAAACTGTTGGGGAATTAAGGCGATTGCTAACGGCACAACAAAGAATGAATGCCAGGTAATAGACTTCCTAACATTGTTATGATACTCCATTGTTTAATTTCATAAGTCAATGTGTAACTTCTTGAAAAAAATTTGTTTACAATGTACGACTGATGATGTGAGACTGTGGTGATGTAATGTCAATTAATATTGCATATATTGCTTGTTTATCAATAAAAAGTAGATGACATTGATTGAAATCTGTCTGTTAACACTGGCCTCAATAGAGAAGATAATTGGCAGACTGAAATGCTATTAGTATTTTTAAAATAAGATGTACCAATCTGTACTTCAAAAAAAAAAATGCAGTTAACAAAGATTCTCCTGTTATTGTGTTTGTATTTTTGTAGGTGGAAAGAAGAATGCCAAACACTAACTCACAAATTTGAAGCTACATTAGAGAATCTACGCTCAGAGCTAGCAAGTGTTAAGATCCGTAATGAAAACTTAACATCACTTTTAAGAGAGAGTCAAATAAAAACTGAAGAGGTTTGTAATTCTTCATCATATTTCATTGTAGACATGTTACTTTGAAGATCGCTAAATGTAGTGATTAAAACTTTCTTAATGTCATAGCCAAAAATCAAAATTTGTTTAATTTTTGGTTTTTAATTATGCATTGGGAGACTACATGTTCTAAATGTGTGACTGACTCACTTTTAATCATCACAATAAGGTTTTTAAAAGAAATAAGCTTCCCATAATTCCTTTAACATAAATATCTTTGTAGATTTGGATTTTTCACAGTAGTCTCCCCTCTCTAAAGAAAGTCAAACAACCAAATTCGCTGGTGTCCTAATTTCCTTGAGGTAAACATGTAACATTAAATAAAGGATTAGATTGAAATCATGCCATCACAATCAGGCTGCAAACAAAGTCACGGTTGAAACATTTAAACTGTTAAATGTTAAGTGAATTATAAAGAGGAATTAGGCTAGAATTTAGGCAGGAGGAGAATCATCTATGAAGAATATCAGGTGGTGTGTCTGAAGACTTCTGCCAGAGCTCGCACTCTGCATTTCAACTTGTGACAATGAATGTCGCTGACAATATTTGATCCAACTGTAATCCCTATTGTATGAATGCAATGCATAGAGGAATGTCTACTTCCTAATTCCATAGTTGATACAGGTCACACAATTGGTTGTGTTGCTAGACTGCAGAGACAGTTCAGACAAAAGGGTTTAGATGAACCTTAGTTCTTCATTGGTTGAGTTGTTTGTTTGTAACAGATTTCTAATCACTTAACATTACCATTCAATAAAGATGGCAGGGTAAGAGGGTTTACAAACAAACATTCTGGCAAAGAAATGCATGAAAATACTGAATGTGGAGCATAGAATTCTATCAGAAGAAAATGAATTGAGTCTGTCAGGGTGGGAGAGGAAGTGTTGCCAACAAATATTTTCAGGAGATTTTAAATGAAAATAATGTATTTCTATATTTTGTAGGCTGAGAAAGCTCTGTTCCTTTATGCACAAAATATTAGAAGAATGGAAGATCGAGTCAAAGAAGCTGAATTACGAGCTGGTGATGTTATTAAACAATTGGCAAGCAAGAAGAAGATAATAGAAAGGACTCAAGAATCATAGTAAATATAGGAAAATATGCAGTTCAAAGGTAACCCCCCAAAAAAAAGAGTTTGTTATGACATCTTCTTTTAAGCTTCCCAAAAAAGATAGTCATACACATACAGTTGTCTCCCATAAGTAAAAGTGCCCTACCCTAATTTAGAGAGAATGAAGGAGCACTCATTTTGACATTATTTACAGTAAACTTTTAAGAAACAGTCAAAGGTAAAAATATGAAGAAATCAAAGTAAATCCATTGGCCTCCTTCAGTCGTAGAACGACTATGGTTCATCTCAGAGCACACGTCCTCTTGTGGCTGTGGAGCCCTATTTTGGAGAGACACTCTCGTCCACAAATATTGCAGGTTAAGGTGGCTTTTGCTTCGGTGGTAGAGGAGCTGGCCATTTTTCGCATTGTCCGTTTTTCTTCCAGGGCTGAGGCCCATGTTCTTTCGCTATCCATAGCTTTCTTGGTCACTGTCACTCTCCATCTGGTGCGGTCTAGAGCTATGTCTTCCCAATGGTCAGTATTGATGTTCACTGATTTGAGGTCCCGTTTTATTACATCTATGTAACGGAGGTGGGGGCGACCAGTTTTTCTTGAGCCAGTGGCGAGTTGTCCATAGTGGATGACTTTCGGGATGCGTTTATCCTCCATCCGGCAAACATGTCCAAGCCAGCACAAGCGCCGTTGTCTGAGGGCTGTAAAGATGCTGGGAATACCTGTTCATGCAAAGATCTCAGTTCTGCACACTTTTTCTTTCCAAGTGATTTTAAAGATCCTACGGAGACATCGCAAATGAAATGAGTTCAGTTTTCTCTCTTGCTTTGCGTAGGTGGTCCATGATTCACTACCGTACAGTTGTGTACTCATAACGCATGCCTTGTAGACTTCCATTTTGGTCACTGTAGTGAGCTTCTAGTTTTCCCAAACTCTTGACCTGAGTCTAGCAAAGGTCGAGGCAGCCTTCCCTATGCCTTTTTTTTTATCTCCTCTTCTAGAGACAGGTCATCTTGAATTGTGGATCCCAGATAGCAGAATTCATTTACGGCATCCAGCTTGTTATCCATCTATGAGGATCAAAGTAAATAGACAACATTTAAATGCATGAACATTTCTAGAGAAGCATTATTTCTTTTATTTTCTTGGAATGAAATCATTGTTTCCATTTTCTTAGATGTAAAGTAATTAGTGAATACATTTAATAGTTCTTAACATATTCAGACATTACAGCTGAAGTTTTTTAGTTTTATTGTGGACTTCTGCTTTAGGTTTTTATTTTATTTTGTCAGCTTCTGTTGTTTTTTTTTCCTGACCGTTTGTCACAGTTTCTGCTTGTATAATTCCAAAAGTAAAACCAATATTGAGCTTCATACTGCGGTGGTGAAATCAATTTTGAGTTCAAAGAATGATAAACAGACTAAAGACCAGCTTGAAGCTATCTCATTGTAATATTTTGACTGCCAGATTCTGGCACTTTTTCTACATTTTATTTACATACATGTTTCAACTATTTGTTTTCAGAAAATTATCTGACAAGAGTGAAAGAGTGTGGACATTTTGAAAAGAAAATATCAAGTTTTTAATTTGATAGATGACAATGATGGTTTTATTTATGTCATCAAAACTAGATCTGTTAGTCTTGACATAATTATGTATTGCATATCAGTCATGTTAAATAGTTTTACTATTAAATATTATTTTAGTATTTTTTTTCTCTTAATATTTTTTCTTCACTAAGAAACCATTAGATAACTTAATTAATAAAAAAGTATCTTACCTTACTTAACAGGACTTGTCAATAGGAATGATGATTTAAAATGAATAAGTCTAGTCATTAAGCTTATTTATGTTTTGTTTCTGTTTAACCATAGTCATTCTGCCAACTAAAAAGTGTTAGTTATTTTGTAGCTTAAAAAAACACTAGGCAGCACATTTTCACATCTGCCAACATTGAGGTTAGAAAATAGAATTAGTTTGGGATCTGGCCTACTTAAGATTGTGTGTGAAATGAGTGGCTGAATGGCAAACTTCTTAACTACCTATCAAAAGGGCTTGAGTTTGAACCTTACTTGAGCTGAATTGTTAGTGAAGCACATGAATCTCCCCCCCCCCCCCCTTTCCAAACAGGTCTCTATAAGAGATTGGACCATAGTGAATATAGAATGCTGTAAGCTTGAAAGATAGGCCATATAAAAAGAAGAAAGTTTTGTAACAGAGCTCTGCAAGAAATCCCAGACCATTTCATCAAAATACCGTTAAAGGTAAGACTAAATTATGCTCTTGATTACTCAGGTTATAAATGAGAAATAACTTAGCGAGGGCCAAATGAGATACCTCTGTATACTGCTATTATGTCACCCTGTAATCCTATTTCAAATGATCTATTTAAGACAAGGAAGAAGAGCACTAGAACCATAGAAAAATGCATTGTAATTAGAACCAAAAAGTAAACACTTTTCATGTAGAATCATGTACATTGGACAAAATACATTCTTGTTTATTTACAATCAATTTATAAGATCAATTTTCCATTATTGATAAAAAGAAAAGAAATTGCATTGCAATAGCCCTGTGGCTTCAGACGCGACCATATATATTAGCGCAAACACACAGTAACAACTATTAAAAATTAACTTTTTTACACTTGTTTCAAAAATTGATATATATGTAAATACACACACATACTTTCAAGAGACGATCATATGCTATTTTCAACATGTATTCATGACAATGAAAAAGTTTTAGTTTGAATGCTACATATTTTATTTCCAACAAAATCAAGAAGTGAGTTTATGTCTTATAAGCTTGATGCAACTTACTCCTGTGAGTCTGTTAATTAGGATTTGCATTGAAGGTTATCAGGCAGGTTTTGATCCTATTGAAATAATGAAATATATAGATATGCAGTACCCATACAAATGGACGTAGTGCTGACACTATAAAAGTCTTGTTTGTGGCATGTTGGGATAGGTATGGACCTATTTTGTCTTCTTGCAGACAAAAGTCACAAGCAAATCGCACACACTATTAAGAAACACAATCCGGCTAATGGAGTTTGTTTTGTAAGTTTAGACCTATGTGTAGACTGGTGATATATATTTATTTATTTGTTTTTTAAGTTTAGAACTATGTGTAGACTGGTGATATATATTTATTTATTTGTTTTTTAAGTTTAGGCCTATGTGTAGACTGGTGATATATATTTATTTATTAGCTTTACCCACCGGTTTCTGCCACTGCTTTTGATCGCCGACTTATCACAGTATACTCTTGTTTGAAAACTCCAAAATGCCTCAGGGCCAATCAAATATGAGCCCACTTCTCATTCATTGCCAACTCATGCGCAGCCGGTTGTGACATTAGATCGATTACTTTCAGTTTATTTATTTACTGGGACATTTAATAGTGAGGGAATACGTCAACAAATAAAAAGTGAGGCGAAGAAAACACAACTCGGCCAAGGTCCCACACATACTCCATGAATCGAAGCCTAGATGTAATGCTCACCCACAAAACTTTTGGCCTGTGAGTGGAAATATCCGTGATACTCATGTTTCGCTACGCTAGAGTAATTCAAAGGCTATAACAGTTTCGACGGAAACCTTTGTGTAACCTCATTCTAACGCTAGCCTACACCCCCTTCATCTGTCCTAATTATATATCTAAACCAACCTTTATAACTTTTTTGTTTCACATGTTTTCCGGTTTTCTATACACCTCCATGATTAGCTTATATTGTATTCGTGGTCGAGAAGCTAAGTTCGCTTGATGGGGGCTCGAGGTTCGACACCTAACTTGAGCAGAGTTGTGTTAGCTGAGCGCACGGAAAACCTTCTCCCAGATACCCCCTCCACCCACTGGTCCACAAATGAGATTGGACTAAAAGCGCTCTGAGCATGCTATAAGCATGAAAGTAGTGCCATATAAAAGCCATAATATATTTATATAAAATCATAAACTTCGAATTTATTTATTTCTAATTATAGTGACGTGAAGAGGAAAAAAACATTTTAAAAAATCACACGTTTGATTTTTTTTCTCTCCATATTTACGCCTAAAGGTCGAAGGTTTTCCTAGCGAGATATAGCAAGAAAACATTTCCCTTTGTGGAAGTGAACATTTTCTCCACTGGGTCTAGTCCAAAGTATTTCAAAGAAAGGTAGCATCGTGGTCACTGCTCGTTCAGCTTGGATAGTTCTTAGAGTCATGACTTCAAAATGTGTCGCATGCGGAGACAATGGCTGATTCGACACGGAAGGAAGCAAATGTTCAAATAATCATATCTGTCCTGTCAACATGTTTAGGACAAATACTAGTTAGGTGTAGGCAAAAAGTATGCTATTTAAATATGTTATTAACATGAGAAAAAATAGTTCAAATACATTTACAGGATTAACTAAGGTACATGGGTATACAATCCCACTCATGGGAAATCCAAATGAAGTCACGACCTGCTCAAATGAGATCCAATAGCATAAATCCCCCAATTCATATTTTTCACTCACATGGACCCATTGTAAGTTGTCGTCGACCCCTGAGGGTCGCTCCATCCCACTTTTTCACTGCCTTATAACATTCCTTTTCACCTACTTTTCTTGGTACACATACATAACTCATTCATATCAATTTGTTTTGATAAAGTGTCATCGACTGCAAGTTACTGGCTTACACCAGAATGTAATTCACTGTTTTCTACTATTAAACATTTGTATTTGGTATTTAGGAAAAGTTATTTTGGCCTATATTAGATCTATGCTGACTTCTTCATTCCTGTTTTATATTCAGCACTTTCCCTCTTGACAGCATACAGAAAAAAAAAGTGTAGCCTTTAGAGAACAAGTGCGTTTTAAGAAACACATTATCGTAACGGCACATTTTGTCAGCAATACTTTTTTTACCAAGTTTACACATGTATACATTCTAACAGTTGTGTTACTTTTGCATGCTCTTTAAAAGTTATTTCAAAACTATTGACAGGTTATAGCAATAAAACAATGTATTAGATATTTGCACACGAAACACACTTCCCAGCAGTGTAAGGTTATGAATGGTTTAAATACTTTTTGGTCTCAAGTTTTTATTGACATTTTGTGTTATTTGTCCGTTTTCCAAAATATAAATGTTTGCTGTAGAATTATTTAAGTACGATGCATATCTGCTAAAGCCACTCTTGGAGATGACCAGTACATCACAGAGACTCAACAATAACTGGTCAATTAAAGCGACTTCCAATCCACTGCAAACACTTTGTCCGTTTCTCTGACGATCTATGTGCATGATTTGACCGCCATAGTCAATGAGACGATCACCAAAAAAGAGCAAAGATTCTTTTCTGACATAATCGTAGTCGGTGGCAACAAAAAAGTACGGATCTAGACTAACACGGCTTTTGGCTAACATAAATCTGTGCAAAGTTGGCAAATCTGTCATTTTAAAATTATACAGATCCTCATCCATCGGTATCGTAGGATTTTTTCCTATTCTGACATGACCACATATTAATGTGGAATTATCAATGTCATAGAGAGACCTGATTTGCTGTCTGGTTTCTATTGGTTTGTTTATAAGGCCTTTTTTAATCAGAAAACTGGAACCCACAATATGTTCAATATCTTTAAGTAAGATGAGCGAGGGTTTCATAAGATCATTCCAAGCCCACCTGAATCTATCTCTAGCATCCAGCAGCACTTTCCAATGTTTGATTCTAGGTGAATAGGAAGAAAATCTCATCACCCTGTCGTAAAAATCAGAATTGGTCCGAACAAAAACAACTTTATAAGGAAATTTTTGATTGAAATCCCCAGACTTGAGGTTTTGAAAAAATCTATCATTGTTCATGGAATTGATTTCCGTACTCTTCAACTCTTTCAAAGTGGTGTCTATTTGCCAGTCTACTCTGTTGGGCACATAAAAGTTGGACAGGTCACAAGGCGTGCTCATTACAATTTTAAATTGGCGGCCCAGAATTTTAGAGACAAAATATAGCGACGTTATTCCTCTTTGCCTATCGCCCCATCCGCCACAAAATAGCGTCGAGTCACAAAGATAGACAAGATATCCAGGCTCTGTATTGTTTTGTTGAGAATCAGCTTTAGCTGGGGAGTTAATTGCTGCTAGATTTTCATCGTCAGAGCTTTGAAACTGCTTTAATGTGACCGTCAACAGTGCCAAAGAGGATGTGACCGTTGGTGTTAGAAATGTACGTTCCTTGTCATGTTGTTGATTTGAAACCAAAGGATTTACCGCTACAGTCTTCTGATCAGTTCGGTTGCTTGGAAAGTCGGCTTTTATGCTTAGATCTGATTCGAACATTATCTCCCTTACATAATCATTGAACTTAGAACGACTTTCAAAGAAAGCATCCTCTGCTCTTCTCGTCATGTACATGAAGTACATGATCCAAGCACACAATGATGTGATCAGCAAACAAATTACTTTGACTAATGTTCTGTTAGAAATCTGAAATAAAGAAAGACAATGTTATTAGCGGCTTCAGATAAATCATCCAACTGCTCAAATATTTAAAAACATACGTTAAAAATAAAAACTTCCGAAACAATTTTCTTTTTTTTTCTTGGCAAATGGTGCATTAAAATAAAAAGTAAAAAAAGTAAAAAAAACATTGTTTTCAAAGATTCTTATATTAAAACGCCTTTAAAAAGTGTTGGATGTGAATTTCACTTCAGTTCATACTAGATCTAAGCCAGTTTTTCTGAAACTGTTTTATAGTGGTGAGGATCTAGGACTCTGCTTCATAAAGTAGTATTGGCTTAACAATGGTGGTGCTTATTTCCCTAGATTCCTAGGTGTTCTTCCAGCTGATGGAAAGCTGTTTGGAACAATGTCATTCATCACAAAAAATGTTCTCATTGATACACATACATCTAGAAATGTTCTTTTGGTTGAACTATAAACCTCGGAAAAACAGAAGTCCTGTTCCAGAAGTCAATCAATCAAATCTAAGCTCCAAAGATCACCGGACACTCACTTCACGTGGTGGCTGAGCGGTAAAGCGTTTAGCGTCCGAACCGGGGGTCCCGGGTTCGAATCCTGGTGAAAACTGGGATTTTTATTTCGGGATCTTTGTGCGCCTCTGTGTCCACCAAGCTCTAATGGGTACCTGACATTAGGGAAAAGTAAAGGTGGTTGGTCGTTGTGCTGGCCACATGACAAACTCGTTAACCGTAAGCCACAGGAAACAGATGCCCTTTACATCATCTGCCCTATATAAAGGGGAACTTTGACTTGACTTAACGTGGTAGACCACTTCACATATCTAGGAAGCATAGTAGACCTAATGTTCTTTGAGTTGGCAGTGTCGTTCATGAAGTGTTTCCAGAGATCCTGGAGTCGTTACATGTAGGCTATATATACACGAATTGCTCGTATTGCAGTATAGCATTAATTGGTCAAGCGTCTTTGTTAATTTATTGGACAATCATTAATTAGTAATAAATAAAATAAATTATGGTTTTTATATAGCGCTACTTTCATGCTTAAAGCATGCTCAAAGCGCTTTGGTCCAATCTCAGTTGTGGACCTGTGGGGGGGGGGGGAGGGAGGGAGGGGGTATCTCCGTGCTGCCTTCAGGCGCTCAGTTAACAATACTCTGCCCGAGTCGGGTGTCGAGCCTCGAGCCCCCTTCATAGGTAGCCAAGCCAAGTTCCAGAGCACTTCGCCTCTCGACCACGCTTCCCTCATGTCCATTTCGTCGCTTTGAAATGCCAGCTGCATACAAGGCACGGGTAGGTTAGTTCATGGGCGTAGCCGGGGGGGGGGGGTTAGTGACTGATTCTTTGCTTTGATTTTGTTTATTTTAGGTGAGATTTTAATAATAAACCATCACTTGCGCCAGCACAGCCAATAGGGTTTGTTGCTGAACATAAAATTTATATATGTGTCAGACGCGAATAGCCCAATTTTCAGTAAAAGAAATTACAAAAAGTCATTTCTCTATAGAAGAAGTTACGAAGGCTATATAAAATACAACCACAGACCTATATATACTACAATAAATATAGGTTTTTGATTGCTAGTTTCGATTTATTTAGGTAGGTGCTGTTTTACTATTACATACCAAGTATTAGAGTTTAGACAAACCCAGGTTTATTTCTTGAGCAACGCTATTAGCTAACACCTCATATCATCTCTCCATTAGTATATTTACATATATAATCTAATTCTAGTCTAGATCTATATATAAAAATCGAATAGATCTAGTAATAGTATAGATTCTATCTTGAGACTCGATTGCCGAGTCTAGCCTATGCTATGCCTATAGTCAGTTTTTATAAGAAAAAAGTCTAGATACTAATAAAGACTAAAGTTTTTTAATTATTAGATTATTAGAATTAATTAGATATAGACATAGACATAAGACATAGATCTAATAATACTGTTATAAACCTGGTGGTGGCACAGATGGGGGTAGTGGTGTAAGTGTAGTCAGCCGACGCAAATCGCCCCAGGCCAGCGCTAGACGAGCGGTCAACCGTGACGAGTTACGACGGTCAGCCGAGACGAGTATCAACATGAAGGTTTGAGTAGGATCGACGTCGTGAACAGAGCTCAGGAGCGTCACGAGGGTTGTAGTCATCTGACCACCTAGAAACGTCGAGGGGCGTTCTGTCCGGTTCGAGAAGGCCAGTAGGGACCCTATATAAGAGCGGAGGTGTCGCAGTCAAGACGGTTGAGAAAGCGGTTTCACGACAGGAGTTCAGAACACGGTCGACTACAGCACAGTTCAACGGTGTGGTTCTGTACGGAGCATTACGACAGTTCAGTGCGGAGTAGGCCTACCCATTAGGAGAAAAACGACCCCTTTACTCAAGAAAAATTTAAGAAACTAGAACTGACACAAAATAAACAGTGACATTCATAACAAAATAATATTCAAATTGATTAGAGTAACACCTTTTTAAGTAATCATTTAAAGTTTAAGATCACTACATTTTTTTTCAACAATTACTTTGTGTATTAAATTGTGTATCGGAAAATGCCGGGTACATGAAATAAGCTAGTCCTAAAAAAACAACACAGATCTTGGGTAAAATAGTCATAAAATAAAAAAATAAAAAAAGCGACTTCCGGCCCAATACTTTTTAATCAAAGAAACGAAACGGACTAGTCCAACAAACCCTATTGGGTTTTGAATTTTATAAAACAAACTAATAATAATAACGACTATCCCCAAATTCCAAGTGCACAGCCAAGGAAGATTTTGATTTTAAAACCCCCTCCGAAATTTGTTTACGATAAAACCCGCTCTTCAATATAAGACTAAAGCATGCATCAGTCACCTAATTCTATGAGCGGGGTTGAAACTAAAAAATACCTCCTCAATATAAAAAAAAGCAAATTACACACTCAAAATTATATGAGCGTAGCCAAAGGGGAGTTTGAGTTTAAACCCCCTCCCATGGGGTTTGAAGCTAAAAAAATAACTCTTCAATATAAAAAAAAAATGCAAATTATACACTAAAATTTCTATGAGCGTAGCCAAAGGGGTTTTGATTTTTAACCCCCTTTCTCCAGCGGGCTTTAAGTTTAAAACCCTTCTAGATGGTTTTGAGTTTGAAATCCCCCTACAAATAGTTTTGAGGTGTAGAACCCCTCTCTTCAATATTATAAATAAAGCAAACTACAGTCACCAAATTGTATGAGATTTTTTAGTTTAAAACCCCCCAACAGATGATTTTGACGATAAAACTTTTCGATATAAAATCTGAAACAAACTACAGTCACCTAATTTTAAGAGCATAGCAAAGAGAGTTTACAAATTTCTACCAGTCGCTAGGCTCCATTAATAAAGTGCAGTGAATAGCATGGAAGTCATCTGCCGAAATTGAAAAAAAAAAAGACTAAATATGGCTAAGACGGATTTTAGGAGTCAGTTATAGAGATCCGGTCTTAATCAAGGAAATCCTATGCCGATCTGAAAGTCGACCCTTAGTAAGGTTGTAACAGAGTGTCGCATGAGGTTTGCGGGACATTTTCTCCGACAAAATGAATTACGCATAAGAGTTGCGATAAGGCCATTACGAGAAAAGCGGAAACAGGGATATCCTAGTTCAACTTGCCGCCACACTTTTATGGAGGTCCTCAGAGCAGTGGACACCAGGTGGGAAGAGGCTTCAGACATTGCCAGTGACAGATTTTGTGGAGGCAGGTTGCCGCCCAATGCGCCTAACGGCGCGGGAGATCTACGTCCTATGTAAGTAAGAATAGCAGATTAGGTTTTGGAACTAAAAATTTTAATAGCAGGATAATGCATTATAGATACCTTAGAATATGCATTTTTTTTGGCTTTAAATACCGGAAATAAATCTTGGCGATGGGGCTCCCCCCCCCCCCCACGAACTCCGCTGGAGAAGCTTACAGCGCTCCTTCAGACCACCTGGGTGGCAAGTGTGGGGTGTCTACAATTTTCTCACTAACTCCAGGAGAACCTATTCTAAGATACAATAAACGTCTTCCGAAAGAAAGAAGGGTCAGAATGTAATAAAGATCTATTAAGTACACACACACACAAATATATATATATGTGTGTGTGTGGCGGGGGGGGGGAGAGAGAGAAAAATCCCCTCCAACCCCCCCAAAAAAAATCCAGGCTACGCCCATGGGTTAGTTACGTAACAAAGTTGCCGGCTTTTCAGCGGCCCCCGTAAGGGTAAAAGCCGCTATTAGGTTTGTGCAAAATGTCCGTCTGTCACACTCAGATCTCGAAAACTAGAAGAGATATCAAAAATATTATTTCACCAAGCGATGCGGCTTGAAAAGTTTAGGCGCAACGGCTACTTTTGGTTTTCTAAAAGCAAACCGTTTAATTTATAAAATTAATTATGCAAGCGTTTTTTTCATAAAAATACACCGATTCTTAAACAAGTAAATGTAAGGGAGGCAATGTTACAATATATTAACAAAGAAAAACATAAGAGGCTTATTTTTGTGCGTTTTGTCGGTCGGTCGGTTTAAATAAAAAAAACAATAACTCTATAGGCTATTGAAAATCTGATTTACCCTTTAATGTTCCTCCCGTAACATCTCAATAGTTTTAAGTATTTACAATTGATTGTTCCAGATGTTTTTGTGCAAAACTAATCAATGCCAATGAATGTTTGTTTGCTCTTCTAACCTATATTACATTTAATTTCCATGCTTAAACGTTGCAAAAACACATATGTTGTTCCGTTTTTTTTTTATGTAAATAGCATATAAATGTTAAATCAAAATCACTATCCTGACTGTAATATTAAATGTAAAAAGTTCCGGATATTGTTTTATAAAAAATGAATTATGTTAAATGATTGTTTGAAATCGCATAATTGACAAGTATCAATTTTTGAAATCGCATAATTGACTAATATTACACTTAGGCCTATATTCATTGATAATACGTTACTATAGTTTAGTTATCGATATCAAATTGTTCCGTATTTTCATGTTTAAACAAATTTCTAAAATATAGACGTATTTTACATTGAATTTTCTTGCTGAAACATTACAAAAGTTTTTTAATCGATAAAGAATGTTCCGGATTTTGTTTTGAAAAGAAATCGACCTACAATACTTACATTTTCTACAAATCGTCGCGAAAAATGTCCGAATTTTATATGAAAAATCTACTAACGCCAAATAGCCGAAATATCTCTTCTAATTAATAAAACAAATAATCTTCACATTTACGATAAAATGTTTTTCAGGATTTTTATGAAAAATATTTTATCTCTATTTTTATGTAAAATCTCACTTCTCTCTTACAGTACCTTTAATTTTCTAGCTAAAACGTTACAAAATCTAATTGTCGTTAATATTATGTTACGATTTTTTAGGAAAACAACTTCCAAACACCAAAGTATGGTATGAAAATCTTTCCACAAGGCTGCGGTACATCTAATTTTTATACAAGACCATCCCAAAAACTTAATTAACGGTGTTACATTGATCTGGAATTCTCTTTTTCTCTTACTATTTATAAAAACATCTGGAACAATCTATTATATATACTTAAATCTATTGCGTTCATACTTTAATAATTTTTTTTCTATCGTTGCTATAGAAAAATATTTTTTTTTTCATTTTTCAAGTATTTTATTGCAATTAAGACAAAATATTAATTCAGACTTAGAAAATGTAAGCAAGAAGTTGTACGTGGTGTAAGTAATAAGCAGGACAAGTTTGATGGAATTCATATTTTTTACTACTCCTTCTTGCTTACATTTTCTAAGTCTGAATTATTAAAAAAAAGGTTATACTATATTTAGAAACTAAATGCTAGAAAATGTTCTGGTATGATTGATTTACACATTGTATATTTTTATTTGGCAATAGCTTAAATAGTTTTAGAGCCTTAGCGATTTAAAAACAATAAACAAAAATCCAATATGGCGGCCGTTGCCATGATAACCATTATAAGAAAACAATTTTAACCACATTTTTTTTATGGTTATTCATAGAGATTATACATATAAAGTTTAGAGTAATTTGATCAATTAATTAAAAAAAAGGTGTCAAGTGTCCCACATAGCCTTAAGTTGTTTTTCTATATTCACATGAAGAACAGACCAGACTGACAGACAAAACGCACAAAAAAAATGCGGCTTTGATCCTGCTTAAATAAATTCTATTAGAACTCAGGGCACCAATGCTGTGCTGGACTGATTATCTCGACGTCCAGGGTTCATACCCAGCTCGCTGCCATCCCCTATCGTCCAGCGGGAGGTTTGGACAAGGAAGTTATTTATCTTTAATTTTGAAAGAACATTCGAAACATGTAAGACAGAAGAAAAAAATTAACAACGGCAAATAAATCTTTGAAACATTATTACTTTTGACAATCCAAATAAAATCACGTCTTGAATATTCCTTGCGAATAGGCGGATCCGACAGGGATCCAACGGGGCCGCCTCTGAGTTTGTAATCTTGATTTTTCTTCGCTCTCTACTGCAAATACTGATGAAACCCCCCGCCCTTGGCTATGCTCATGAAATTTGGTGACTGTAGTTTGCTTTAGTTTTTTTATTAAAGAGGGACGATCAAGAGCTAGCGTTTCCGAGTTGTCAATTTCACATTCTTTGAGGGAGCACTTGACGGTGTCTTTGTATCTCTTGTGTTGAGAGCTTTTGACGGTGTCTTTATATCTCTTCTTATGTTGAGAGCTTTTGACGGTGTCTTTGTAGCCTATCTCTTGTGTTGAGAGCTTTTGACGGTGTCTTTATATCTCTTCTTGTGTTGAGAGCTTTTGACGGTGTCTTTCTCTCTCTTGTGTTGAGAGCACTTGATGGTGTCTTTGTATCTCTTGTGTTGAGAGCACTTGATGATGTCTTTATATCTCTTGTGTTGAGAGCACTTGATGGTGTCTTTATATCTCTTGTGTTGAGAGCACTTGATGATGTCTTTATATCTCTTGTGTTGAGAGCACTTGATGGTGTCTTTGTATCTCTTGTGTTGAGAGCACTTGATGATGTCTTTCTCTCTCTTGTGTTGAGAGCACTTGATGATGTCTTTATATCTCTTGTGTTGAGAGCACTTGATGATGTCTTTATATCTCTTGTGTTGAGAGCACTTGATGATGTCTTTCTCTCTCTTGTGTTGAGAGCACTTGATGATGTCTTTATATCTCTTGTGTTGAGAGCACTTGATGGTGTCTTTATATCTCTTGTGTTGAGAGCACTTGATGGTGTCTTTATATCTCTTGTGTTGAGAGCACTTGATGGTGTCTTTATATCTCTTGTGTTGAGAGCACTTGATGGTGTCTTTATATCTCTTGTGTTGAGAGCACTTGATGATGTCTTTATATCTCTTGTGTTGAGAGCACTTGATGATGTCTTTCTCTCTCTTGTGTTGAGAGCACTTGATAATGTCTTTATATCTATTGTGTATTTTGATAGCGCTTTCCAGTACACAACTCCCCATAAAAAAGTCGTTTGGAGAGGCGATTTTCAGACATACGAACTACATGTCCGTACATGGACTACATATCCAGCCCATATTCGTGGGAAACTTTGTTTGCTGTGACAATGAAACTGTTTATCTGTAACAAGTGTAAGATCTCAAAATCCATTATGTGATCAAATCAATTCGTTGGACAGATTGTTTTTGGCTGAGGTGGAAGGAGTTGAGCTTTTGGATGTGGTAAGAATATAGGCTAGTGCAGGACTCATATAAAAGTAATCGAAGGACTACATGTCAACTTTCAGTTTTGTGGATGTGGTAAGAATATAGGCTAGTGCAGGACTCATGTAAAAGTAATCGAAGGACTACATGTCAACTTTCAGTTTTGTGGATGTGGTAAGAATATAGGCTAGTGCAGGACTCATGTAAAAGTAATCGAAGGACTACATGTCAACTTTCAGTTTTGTGGATGTGGTAAGAATATAGGCTAGTGCAGGACTCATGTAAAAGTAATCGAAGGACTACATGTCAACTTTCAGTTTTGTGGATGTGGTAAGAATATAGGCTAGTGCAGGACTCATGTAAAAGTAATCGAAGGACTACATGTCAACTTTCAGTTTTGTGGATGTGCTGCCGAGTTCTTTCCGTGACCTTGTTCTTGAAGTCTGCCAAAGGAGGCCGCGATGGCACGTGCTACACGAAAGTTAAAGCTAACTTTCATTGTCTTACATTCTAACTTACTTTCTCTTATCTCTTAGAGCCTGGCTAACTTTCATTGTCTTACATTCTAACTTACTTTCTCTTATCTCTTATAGCCGGGCTAACTTTCATTGTCTTACATTCTAACTTACTTTCTCTCATCTCTTATAGCCGGGCTAACTTTCATTGTCTTACATTCTAACTTACTTTCTCTCATCTCTTATAGCCGGGCTAACTTTCATTGTCTTACATTCTAACTTACTTTCTCTTATCTCTTAGAGCCCAACTTACATTTTCTTATTTCTTACAGCCTGACTAACTTTCATTCTCTTATATTCTAACTTACTTTCTCTTATCTCTTAGAGCCTGGCTAACTTTCATTCTCTTACATTCTAACTTACTTTCTCTTATCCCTAAGAGCCTGGCTAACGTATATATTCTCTTATCACCTTTACTTTTAAACTGATGTAAAATGCATAAAAATGTAGATATAAGTTTATTACAATTGTAGAATCTACTTTCTATTGTCAAAACATAAGTTCATCAAATTTACATTCTCTTTAGAATTGCCTCCAGTTCATTGTAGCTCTATAAACACGTACACATATACAATTACACAAGCTGGCCTGAAGGATAAGAGTTAATGAAACTTAATGATGAAAAAACAACTCGACAAATATCATAATTTTCATAGAAAATCTTTAAAAAATCTATAATTGTTAAATTCATGGGCCGCATTCGAGTTAATTTTAATTGATTCATAATTTTTTGTTCAGCTCATCTAGATTATTCAGCTAGGGAAAAAGGAAATAGTTGTACAATTGAGAGATTGTGTGATTCTGATTGCATGAGAAGCAGAGTTTGGTTCTGGTTCTCAGGCGTTGCAAATACAATTAAATTTGACTTACCAGGTATGCCATTTTAAATTTGTTCCTTTGCGATTTACCATTGAATTGGATTTTATTTCGATACATATTTCACTGAAAAAAAAAAAGAAAAAAAAAATCAAATAAAAAGTTACAACACAATTTCCATTACACTTATTTGGACTTTATCAGTTAGCGAAGTAGTGTATTTCCAAACTATGAACTATTGGTGTCAGACTCTCCCTTCCTTTGCTCATCCAACTATTCTATGTCTAGCACCTTTGTTATTTTGTTTGTTTGTTGTTGTTGTTTGGCATCCTTTAATCATAAGCATACATATTACAGATAGATACAGTCAGCACTTAGGACCAAATATGTAATAAGAGAAGATGATTCAAATCTAACGAAACTAAGGGACTGCATCGATCAGGACACGGACGTGTACGTCACTTAACGTCCTTACGTTTCATCCCAAGGCAAGCCATGTACTGGTATTAGGTACCGCAACGATTTCTTTACATATGCAGACAAATAACGCATTTTCCAAACACCCCATTAAATCACCCATTCCCGTTCCCCACGCTACATTTATTTTGGCATTGTGCCTTCTAAATAAAAGGAAATATCAATTTGGTTTTATTAATTGTAATCGTTTAACTCCTTTTGAATGTAGACAAACGACAAGGCTACAAAGTATCATTATTAGGATTTCTTTCGAGCGCTTCTAAAAGGAAGTGAAAATGACGTAAGGCAAATACAATTAAGTGGACTTAGGAACAAAGAAATAATTGGCTTTAGAAATACAGAATTTTTGTGCTATTTCTTTGAATGATTTATTATTATATATTAACTGCGCCTTCATGGGGAATTACCGAAAATAAAATACCAAGTTTTTTATAGAAAGCTTGCGGCTTTTCTCGAATTGCGGTGTTCAGGCTGCGAATCTGTCAGAACCGCGTCTCTTTGTTGATTAAAAGATCTCAGTCAGTAGTGCTAGTTTACAAATCTAATATAGATTGGAGTTCTGGGGAAGCTCTTTGATTAGTTTCTGAAGCGTTTTTTTTTTACTTCGGTAATCATGACCTAATCATGACCTAATCATGACCTAATCATTACTAATCTACTATTAGCTTGCATTCTCTCCATGAGTGGAAAACGTTATTGTAGTTGGAAAACGGAAATTGAAAAGTTTAAAGTTTATGTTTATATTGGAGACTTAATCACTCGCTAACTGACCACTCAGTGAAAACTGGTTTAACGGTTTCAGTTTCAGAATGACTTCATCTTCGTAAAATTTAACTTGGCTTAGGCTACGTCTTTTCATCAATTTAAATGTATTTAAAAACATACATGTTTACTACTAGACTAGAGCTAGAATAATTGCCAGGCAAAGCTGACTGGTTGACTCCTTGCAGTCATGAAAGATGACAAGAAATGACTAGACATCATACACCACCATCAGCTTCATAAAGTAGGAATGGATTTTTCAAGTACTGTGTGACCAATAAGGTAGTTATTTTTTTCCTAAAATATAATACATGAAAAATCAGATCGTTTGAGCCGTTTTCGAGACACACGTACAAAGTACAAGTTCCCGCCTTTCGAGCCCATGAAGAATGTGCAAGCTTATAGGAGGACTTGGAAACAAAAACACGGAATATATATATATATATAGAATTAGAGATATCACTGGCTAACTCATTCGCTAATTAATCAACTATTGCTCATTTAGACTTTATTTACAAATATAATTTTGTACTCAGTTCTTCTAAGAACTTTTCCCATCCTGTGACCTACTGACACTGTTTGCAAATAAACACAATGAACATTTGTATTACATTTCTTTTTTACAATTACCAAAAACAATTTGAATTTTCCCTTTAGCATACATTGCACTAATAGAATACTACATCCCTGTAAACACATTTGTAGAATAAACCGGAACAATAAATTCTTCCAATCTCTGTGGCATTTCACATTTCGAGAAGATTATTTTCCCTTAGCAACTTCTTGTGTGACTTCAGTGGCAGGGCCGCCACTACCTAGTGTGTAATGTGTGCAGTGCACGCAGGCGGCCAAATTTTTGGGGCGGCCAAAACGTTATTCAAAGGTTGACTTTTTAAAAAATTTAAAACTAAATGAATGGTCTTTGTACTAAACTGAAAGAATTGTAAATTTTTTTTGTTACAAAACATAAGCCTAAAATATTAAATATTGCAAATAAATTCTTTCAGAAGCCTAAATTAAATTTCTTACCAGCAAGGAAAAAGCTGAAATTATTTTCTAGACTTAAGATCCTATAAAAATTTCGATAATATTATGGGAACAAAAGAACTTGCTTGTGTTCTAGACGCTGATGCTGAAGGAAATAAAAGAAAAAGTAAATAGGATTGATTTCGAATATCTTGATGCCCTGTAAAGAGACCAATCCTTAATACATATCCACAGTCACATATTTGTAGTCATCAGACGCTATTTTAATACAGCTAATAAGTGGAAATTGAACCTGAAGGAAACTATATATATATATATATATATATATATATATATATATATATATATATACATGGGCGTAGCCAGGGGGGGGGTTCAACCCCCCCCCCCCCGAAATGAAATCCCCCCCCCCCCGAAGGGGGGGAGTCGGAATTTAGTGACTGATTTTTTGCTTTGATTTTGTTTATTTTAGGTGAGATTTTAATACTAAACCATCACTTGCCCCAGCACAACCAAAAGGGTTTTGAGTTTAAAACCCCCTACCAGGGGGTTTTGAGTTTAAAAACCCCTACCGGGGGGGGGGGTTCGAGTTTAAAACCCCTACCAGAGGGGTACGAGTTAAAAAAAAACCTACTAGGGGTTTTGAGTTTAAAACCCCCTACCAGGGGTTTTGAGTTTTAAACCCCCTACCTGGGGTTTTTGCAGTTAACTCCCCCTCTTCTATAAAACAAAACAAAAAAAAATGCAAACGAAAATCCCCTAATTCCAAGAGCACAGTTAAGGAAGATTTTGATTTTAAAACCCCGTCTAAAATTTACGATAAACCCCCTCTTTAATATAAAAAAAAAGCAGCTAATTACTCACTCAAAATGTTATGAGCGTGGCTAAATTGTTTTGACTCAGTTTTGAGTTTAAACCCCACTTCAGCGGGGTTTGAAGGTAAAAAATATCTCTTTAATAATAAAAACAAAGCAAATTATACACTAAAAATGTTATGAGTGTAGTCAAAGGGGTTTTAAGTTTAAACTCCCCTCCAGTGGGGTTTGAGGACAAATTTAAATACATCTTCAGTGTAAGAAAAAAAAAGCAAATTACGCACTCAAAATGCTATGAACGTTGCCGAAAGGGGTTTTGAGTTTAAACTCCCATTCAGAGGGGTTTGGTGCTAAAAATACATCTTCAATATAAAAAAAAAAAGCAAATTACACACTAAAATTATTTGAGCGTAGCCAACCCATCGGGGGTTTTGAGTTTAAACACTTCTTCTACAGATGGCTTTTTTTTAAAGTTTAAAACCCCTCCAGATGGTTTTGAGTTTAAGATCCCCCTACAGAGCATTTTGAGGTGGAAAACCCCCAACAGAAGATTTTGACGTTAAAACTTCTCTTTTCGATATAAAATCTAAAGCAAACTACAGTCACTTAATTCCAAGAGCGTATTCAAGAGAGGTTACACATTTTTACCAGTGGCAGGGCTCCATTAATAAACTGCAGTGAATAGTCATCTACCGAAATCGAAAAACACTAAATGTAGCTCAACAAAAATGGCTAAGACAGATTTTAGGAGTCAGTTATAGAGATCGGGTCTAAATCAAGGAAATCCTATGCCGAAATGGGAGTCGACCCCTTAGTAAGATTGTGAGAGAACGACGCATGAGGTTTGCGGGACATGTTCTCCGACAAAATGAATTAAGCATAAGAAGAGTTGCAATGAAATCCTAGTACAACTTGACGCCACTATTCATGGAGGTCCTCATAGTAGGTGGGAAGAGGCTTCAGACATTACCAGTGACAGATTTTTATGGAAACAGCTTGACGTCAAATGCTCCGAACAGCGTAGGAGGGTCTAAGTCAGTAAGAATAACACATTAGGTTTTTGAAATAGAACTTTTTAATAGCAGGAAAATGCACTGTAGATACCTCAGAATATGCATTTTGTTGGTTTTCAATATCAGAAATAGTGCTTGGCGGCGGGGCTTCGCCCCGCGCTGGAGGAGCTCCTAGTGCTCCCCCAGACCCCTTTGCTAGTAATGTCCGAGAATCTACAATTTTTCCACTAACTCATGGAAGAACCTATTCTAGGGCACAATAAACGTCTTCCGAAAGAATGAAGTGTCAGAATGTAATAAAGATTTTATACGCACACACACACACATAAATAGATATAATTTTTTTTCGCCGGGGGGGGGGAGAAAAAAAATTCACCCCCCCCAAACCCCCCCCCCCCCCCGAAAAAAAATCCTGGCTACGCCCATGTATATATATATATATATATAATTACTAAAAAAAAATGTAGGCCTTTAGATCTATATCAATACATTTTAAATTACACGAATTAAGAAAAATTCTCTCTGTTAGATTCATGTGATAGAAAGGTTCCTGTCATTAAGTATGTGTTTAATTGCATAAATAACTATTTGGTCATACCGTGAGATAGGTAGTTCCTTTCACTTGCTCTATTGTAAAAAATGTGCAGCTCACTAACTCTAACCTAAATACAAAAATTACAAGTATAATATTTTGAAATATAAATTTAGCATATATGTTGAAAAATATCTGTTGGTGTTGCTAGTTATGCTATTGTATTGTATGTTATCGTAGATATGAAATATAATTCTAGTTAAATAAATTGTCATGGGTATTGAATTCTGCTCATAGCAAATACCAAGTTAAGCACATTAATTAGGACTACTATCCTATAGTGTGCCCAGGTACGCACTGGCTATATGGGCATTTGGGCGAATGGCCGATGGGTCTGTACCCAATTGAGCCGCTAGGGTCACCGAAAGGGCCGCATGAATACCAGTAAATTGTTTAAAGATGGTATAATATTCTCTTTAAAAGTAAAGCAGCACTATGAGGGTCGTGATGTAAAAAAACAACATCTTTTACACTTAATAAAGTCTAATACTTATCTAAAGCATTGTCTTTAATAGCCTAGCCTACATCCGTATGTAGTGCTTCTAGTAGACGTCAATTCCTAATACAAACGATAAACAAGAAACTTAAGGCCTTTATTTCTTATAGAGATACAAACTTCACGTTCAAATGAACCTATAAAGGGATCAACAACAACGTTCCAAGTCCTATAAATGATATGTCCAGTCACATACGAATTCTTATTGGCTTGGTAGAGTTGTCGCATGATATCGAGTTGCCCCACTATGAAGTCTTTCATAAATCCATAGTGCATTGAGCATGCTAAAAGCTTGAAATTGCGATAAACAAAAACAATTAGTTAAAATATTCCCAATCGCAAAGATTTATTATGGTTGCCTGGTCGTGCGGTTTGCGCGCTGGACTGTCGTTCGGACTTATCGATGGTCCCGGGTTCAAACCCTGCCCGCTCCCATCCCCCGTCGTCCTGCGGGAGGTTTGGACTACGAAGTAAATTATCTTCAACTATGAAGAAACATCCGAAACATGTCAAACAAAACAAAACATTTGATTCCCTTGAACACAGGAGACATTTTTTGATTTGAATCAAAAGAATCTAAAAAGAAGAAGCAGAAAATAAATACAATAAAAAGCAACTATTGCTGGAAACCTGTGCAAAAGAATGTAGTAAAATGATGAATGTTTTCTCTCAAGCACTAGAGATTCGCCCACCTTATAAAGACATGCATTTATGAATGAACAGGCTCAACGCCTTAAGAAATATTAATGCCAATAGGACAAAGATATTGCTAAAATATGTAACAATCTTGACAGCAGTTTTTACTAAATGTAAGGATATTAAATTTCCTTCAAACAAGTAGACTTAATGTTCTGTTGTGTGAGTAGATAGCATCTAAGATGCACTCAGCCAAACTAGGTTTCCATGCATATGACCTTGTGAGTAAAGTGAAGTTCCTTGCCAGCTTAAGGGCAGATGATGCTAAGGTCATCTGTTTCTTTGGCCAAATCTTAAAGAGCAGATCGTCATGTGGCCAGCACAACGACCAAAATGCGTTTACTTTTCCCCAGCTAATGTTAGGTACCCATTAGAGCTGGGTGGACTCAGAGGCGCCTTAAAGAACCCAAAATAAAAAAATCCCAGTTTTCACCAGGATTCAGGGCCCGCTGGTTTGGAAGCCATACGCTTTATATTTATAACTCAGCTACCGCGCCTGTATGGTAGGACTTTTTTAGCAGCTAGAGATTCCCAATTCTAAGTGTTCTACTTTATTCATTTAGCAATAGAGATTATTATATAGTTTCAAAGTCATATAATTCATTAAGCTAACTACTTTAGATACATTATTAAACTTTACACAATGCTTTTTAGAACAAATAAAGAACAAACCGCCCCTGATTGTACCCTATAGTCAAAACAAGTACAATCCGTCATTAAAAAAAGAAAGATACACTTTCTTCTATCAATTAATATAGACTTTGACATTCAGATTTCAGCAGGACGACAGGAACGTCCAAAGCTCATACCACGTGGCAAGTAAAATTATTTTAAGCATTTTTTAAAATGACAAAGCTTCTATCGACTCCCTGACAGTCTGGTACAGATTTTGTACACCTTATTTCTCCCACTTCCCATTGAAACTAGTTAAGGGGAGATAAGCCTTGTGTAGAGAATTACGTTGTCGACTAAACATTTAAAACTAACAATAGGTATCTATAAGCACTTGTCTAGACCAGTGGCTAGCGTGTCGGTCTTCATAAAGGACGCTGGTGTCCTGAAGTTCGAATTCAATTCCCGCAACATTTTTTTTAAAATGCTTTTAAAAACCTAGCAAAAAACCTTCTCCCAGACCCCCCCCCCCCCCATTGGTCCACACAAGTGAGTGATCCATAGTGCATTGAGAAAGCTAAAAGCATGAAAGTGCGATAAACAAAAACGATTTGTTAAAATATTTCCAATCGCAAAGATTTATTATTGTGATTCTTTATACATTACAAATTAATTCCATGATTGATTCAAACTAATTGATACAATTACTCTTAAAAGTTTTTTTTTATAAAAGTATTTTTTTTTATTTTACTTGTTTTAAATGTCAATTAATCGCATGTGTAGGGTTCAGAATCTAGATATTAAAAGAATAAAGGAATCAATACGTTCAACATTGAAAACTAAAAATGACGGTCTGTCTGTAATTTGGAATTTAATTTTGTTTAAAGTAAACAATTATATAGCATTGCTTCAAAATGAGAAATATAGATCTATAAATCAAACAAAAATATGATCTAACCCCAGAGTGGAAAATAGACTGAATATTTCTTGACGTATTTTACTGAAAAGTTGACCAAAGTGAACTAATTCTATTTAGATCTAGTCACACAAATGTATACTCACTACTAAGTGAACAACTCCAACTTGTGAAGTCTACACTATGCATGTTGATAAAGTTGTTTGAGAATCGTACACACTTTTGTTTTAGTAGAGATGACAAGGCCGACGTTTTAATCACGTATTAAACATTCTGAATCAAAAGTTCTAGTGATAACATTGTTTCGTCTAATTTGAGATGACAATAAAAAATTGCTGTTCATTTAATCATCTCAATGGAACACTTTGAAACACGTTCACAGCCAGCAGCAGACACAAGGCTAGGAGTGGCACAGATAGCCCGTGTGAGCTACATGTGTGTTGTGTTGTAAACACAGTTCACTCACGAGGTGTTTCGACTGCAGGGGTTGCTGGTTAGTCTCGCTTGTAATAGATACCAATGCATTATGAATAGCACCTCTCCCAACTGAAGTAAATAAACAACAAAAGTTGGTTCTAATCATAACGCCATTCGTTGAATACGTTGTGATACTATAGAGGTTGAAAATGTGATACTATAGAGGTTGAAAATGTGATACTATAGAGGTTGAAAATGTTGTGATACTATAGAGGTTGAAAATGATTTTAAGGAATTGAAATGTTTTAAACAAAGGAACATAGACTGCACAAATTTAGCATGCACACACATTTTAAATAAAAGTTGCAGATCACGGTGTTCTTCTTTATTCAACAGATCTGGGTGTTCTAATTTATTGTCTAATTAAGTGCACATGTGTAGCACACTTGCTCCTCTCTTTGTGAGATTGTTCATGCGCTTTTTTTAAGTGAAAAAAAAATACGTTAGCATCAGTCCTGCAACACACACACACACACACACACACATTTGCATCTCTCAGTGGTCTGGCAAGGGATCTACAGGAGATGTGGGGGGGGGGGGGCAGGGACGTAGCCATAAAACCGGCCAAACTTCAAACAATCGCTTTTCAAGCACAATGTCTGGGTTTGTTTGTTTTTTTTTTTAAATATAATTTAAATCTTGTCGGGTTTTGGTAGGTTATTGTGATGTCAGTAGAAACAATCCAAGACATAAAGACTCTCGTTAAAACAACACACAGACTTTGGTAGGTTATTGTGATGTCAGTAGAAACAATCCAAGACATAAAGACTCTCGTTAAAACAACACACAGACTTTGGTAGGTTATTGTGATGTCAGTAGAAACAATCCAAGACATAAAGACTCTCGTTAAAACAACACACAGACTTTGGTAGGTTATTGTGATGTCAGTAGAAACAATCCAAGACATAAAGACTCTCGTTAAAACAACACACAGACTTTGGTAGGTTATTGTAATGTCAGTAGAAACAATCCAAGACATAAAGACTCTCGTTAAAACAACACACAGACTTTGGTAGGTTATTGTGATGTCAGTAGAAACAATCCAAGACATAAAGACTCTCGTTAAAACAACACACAGACTTTGGTAGGTTATTGTGATGTCAGTAGAAACAATCCAAGACATAAAGACTCTCGTTAAAACAACACACAGACTTTGGTAGGTTATTGTGATGTCAGTAGAAACAATCCAAGACATAAAGACTCTCATTAAAACAACACACAGACTTTGGTAGGTTATTGTGATGTCAGTAGAAACAATCCAAGACATAAAGACTCTCGTTAAAACAACACACAGACTTTGGTAGGTTATTGTAATGTCAGTAGAAACAATCCAAGACATAAAGACTCTCGTTAAAACAACACACAGACTTTGGTAGGTTATTGTGATGTCAGTAGAAACAATCCAAGACATAAAGACTCTCGTTAAAACAACACACAGACTTTGGTAGGTTATTGTGATGTGAGTAGAAACAATCCAAGACATAAAGACTCTCGTTAAAACAACACACAGACTTTGGATCCAAACACTGACACAACGTAAGAAAGTTGACCTAAAGCATATCTAAAAATAGTCTTGACATTGGTCTAAGGGCCAAGCCAGAGCTTTTGAATGTGCGATAAAGCATTTTTTGAAACACTAACACGCCAAATAGGATCTTTCTCCTCCTCCTCCTTTCTCTCTCTCTCTCTCTGTCTGTCTGTCTCTCTCTCTCTCTCTCTCAAAAAATATTTCAAGGTACAATGGACAAAAATGTTTTTTCTAGTTATAAATTGATGTTTAAATATTTTTAAAAAATGCATTATTAGCAATGTTCGAAACATGAAACTATGTCCAGGAAGAGATGTTTCATCTTAGAAGTAGGACATTTCGTTTTCGTTAGAAGTGTCTGCAATAATATTGACTGATTTATTTATTTTTGGAAGAAGACTTTCAAAACGTCGCCGCTAAGGCGATTCTTCTCCACTATCTAAATGTCAACACGGTCGAATCTCGACTGCTGCACATCGTTATATAAACGACTTTTGCGTGACGAAAACAAAGTCCGCGACAAGACGTTTTACTTTACAGTTTACAGTTACACGAAGACGATCTTTCGACGATCGCGCCCTTTACAGGCGTACTTGCGCTATAAGTACCTCGAATGTCCCTAGAAAGCCTCCTTCATTATTATACTTAATTTGACCTGCACCCGTCCTACCCTTTTACTGAAACCTTTTTTGATATGCACTCTTCTTACTAAAGGGGATTGTTGGACAAATTTCTACAAATGCTCATTCTTCACTAGTGCTATTAGAGCATGGAATGGGTTGCCTGGGTCAGCCAGGATAACCAATAACTTGGCAGAATTTAAGTCATTAATTAACCTGCATGACTAGATTGGCCTTGGGACACACGTAGGACGAAATCATCATCTTTTTGTTTTGAAGTAACGTCTGTATTTCGAAAGATAAGATAAGATAAGAAGTACGAATTTATGAAACTCAGATGCAATAAAACTCTTGGCTTTGGATTTCCTCTCTAAGACTATACCCAGACAAGCTTCAATCAACATTTATGACGTAAATTCGGATTTCAAACTTATTGCAAATATATTCTTTATATATATTCAAAGAAAAAAGGAACATTGTGTTTAAAACAATCTTTAAGTGTTTTTTTTTCATTAATAATAATAATAACTTTTTGAAATTCGATTTTTTTTTGTTGACGAATGCCAAACTGAAGGAAACGTGGGTACTCATATAGGACAGCATGTCCTGCTTTATCTAGGTCGCCTTAATCAAGTTGCGAGACTAATACATACACACGCACATTGCCTTGACATGTGATCAGATTGGAAGAAGTAGGGTACGGGAGTGCTTTTGAAAATGGTTGAAGCATTTGTAAAACCCAACCCAAATTATAGGCACATAACTTTGTTGGCTGGGTACCATATTTTAGAAGCTTTGTTACTCCTTGTAGTAGCTGCTTTTAGACCTACTATGAAGAAACTAGTGTACAAGTTGGAATCAATGTCAAAATTGCCATCTTTGGTTCCATAATAGCAGTCAAGGCTTAGAAGGAAAATTTGTGCAATCAGTTTTTTTTTTTTTTGCATCAGCTGTGAAGATAAATAACTTAACTTACATTATATGTATAACTATTAAATATTTAACCTATACTTTCAAATCTGTTCGTTACATTTATTATGTTTTTATCAATTATCATTTACATTGTTTACTACAAGCTGAATTTATTTAAAAACAAAATAATTCATATATATATATATATATATATATATATATATATATATATATATATATATATATATATATATATATATATATATATATATATATTTATATATATATATATAATTACATACATAATAAAAAAACATTGAAAGACACAAAGATAAAGGCACATTCCTCGTCCCATATGCTAGGACAAATTTGTACAAATACTCCTTCTTCCCTAGTGCTATTAGAACATGGAATCAGTTGCCTGAGCTAGCAAGGAAAACCAGTGACTTGGCAAAATTTAAGTTATTTGTTAATATGCATGACTAAATGCATGACCCGTAGGACGTAATCATCTTCTTTTTTGAAGTAACGTCTGTATTATATAAGATAAGATAAGATAAGAAGATACACAAATACATTGATGCATTCGGGTGAAAAACACTTAAATAATCGTGAAGGTTCTTAATTTTTATTATTTTTGCTTCAGTATTTCTTTTTAATCAATTATCTTTTATTAATCTTGTTTACAAACTTAAATTATTAGAAAACAAAATTACATCTTTGAATTTATACACAAAAGACTAAGCATCTAAGAGGTGAAAAATATGAAAATTGGCATAACTTTTTGCCTACAATTATTTTAAAACTATATTTCATGTAACATAAAAAGCATCTATGAAGTCAAAAAAACACTTTATTTTCCATAATTTTGCTCTTGGGGTATGAAGCCTAATGGAGGGGCTTTTTGTCCCAGGTGAGGGGGAGACCCTTTTTCAATTTCTTACATTTTATGCAATAATTTTTAAATGCCTTGACACAAAATCATTTTTAAAACTTATTTGTAAAGTAGACATATTGCACTACTTGAAAAATAAATTTAAGCTACAAATATATTAATAACCTAGCTTTGACAGGCCATAGAAGCTTAGAAGGGGCTTTATGCCCCACGTTACCCTACGCCTCCTTACAATGGGCCTACTCACCACAGGAGGTTCTGGAGTCAACCAATTATCTACTGTATTGGGATAGACCTATTTTAAATGGCAAGTTAATAGGGGAAATGGATTTAATCAATCAGGTGTACTCTTTATTGACTTAAAAAAAAGAAAATATGAAAACCTAAGCTTAGAGTTAAAGCGATTATGGAAGTTATATAAAACAACAGCATTGCCTGTTGTTATATCAACTTACCTAGCAGACACACTCAAGAAAATTCGTCTGTGTTTAACCCTCTTGCTCTAATTTTATTTTGCTTCTGCTGCAACTTCAAATTGGTTTTCACCTCTTGATGAATAATGCAATGATATTTAAGAAGAGGACGAGCTAAAAATCTTTCGAGCAAACTTAAAGTTCCACCAACTCTACCATCCATTGGCGTTCCCTAGAAATACAATAAAATTTAATACAGATAGCCTACATCATTTTTCAATGTGTCTTTTAAAAATGTTTTCATTCAGTGAGTGATTTCATTTATCTTTTTTCAATACTTTAATCACCAAAACATTTTATGGAAGCATAGACGTATGCTTTTGGGCAAAGACAATGGCGATTTTGTAAGAGGCCTCAAGTATTTCTTTGAACTTTCAAACTCTTTTAACAAAGAGATTTTTTTTGACTTTATGATGGTATTGTTACGATCCTCTCTCCTAATCAGTCCTTCTGTAAACACTGCTAAACACAACACAACACATCAAGAACTTGACAACAATGCTCCAAACAATCTGGTATTTTAATAATGGTCAGGTAGATAACAGCCAATACTAGACAATTGGCAACAAACACATCAACAACTACTAATGCTACACAGTACATCACCGAACTAAACTCTACTGTCTCTATCTCTTTCTGGACTCGTACGTTTCTCTGGAGGACTGCACCAGGACCGACTTCATGGCTGACTAACAGTCCCGGTCTCAACGCTCTCCGGTCTTGAACTGCCGCTTTCTTACACACTGTGTCTCTGGTCTGCGCAGGCCTATGATCAGATGACCATAACACGGGCGCCATTCACTTGCAAAGTTCATGCCAGTACTGTCCCTTGCCTTTCAATATAGCACGCTAAACTGTATTTCTGGCCTGTGTCACATATATCAGCTAATCACACACAGTTAACCCTTTTGCGTCGCGAATAGGGTTATAACACTGCCCCCTTCTCAGATTTGTCCGTCCCGGACAAAATCTATGACGACATGGGCAGTGGAGGTGAATCGATGCAGGAGGAGGTCTAGCGGTGGGGCGACAATGGGCTTATATTGCCATCTCGATGGAGCCATCTGTGTTGTATTCTGCGTATGTCTCTTTCTCCTTCTAATCCAGTTGACCTTCACCTGGTTGCACTGACGTCGTGGTTGCATCGCCATGCACTTTGGACTCAGCAAACGTCGCCTTCTTCGGTCGCTCACTACTGAGGGCAGCCACTTAACACATGGGGAGGGATAGGATGTCAGGATTGAGGTCACCAGGATCGTTGGCCCATCAGGTTGTTTCATAGGGCTTTCAAGGGAAGGGATTTGGAAAAAGGTATCAGGTCCACAGGAGGGGAAATAGTGGCACACATCATCTTCAGACTTGTCCGGAGGGCAAACCAGTGGAGCAAGTTGGCAGCACTCCACTTGCGAAGGTCCCTCATCTTCAGCATCAAGCTCCAGTTCACTTACTTGACCATCACCAGGGTTTCTCACTCTGGTCTCGTCAGCAGGACAAACGTCTGTTAGGTGCAGACCTTGCCGATGGGTTCCTTGGAGTTGGCGTTCTCCCTGCAAAGCTCGACATACAAAGTTCTTGCCAAACATCTGGGTGCAGCCATCAGGATTCGAGTTCCTCTCATCAGCACTGGCAGATTGACAGATGTCTTTAATGTCCTCAGCTACGAGCTTGGGGAAAGACACAACGTTGTCATGTTCTGTCTTGCTGATGGAGGCACTCACATCAGGTACGTCTACAGCAAAAGCGTTGGTTAAACTACTGGTATCTTCTCTTGTTTCTTCAACTGTCTCTTTCTGCGAGTCACCATTTATCACATTCTGAAATCCAGCCAGTATCTGTTCTTGAAATGTGGTCAAGAGCTCTACCACATCGGGTTTGAGTTCAAAGAGGTACGTGTTCGGATCTTCCTCTTCATCCACCAGGGCTTCCCGGAGACGTTCTTTTAAGAGTTTCGTTGCTCCTTTCGTAGTACTTCAGTCCTCGCCATTTCAACTCTTGCTTCAGTTCTTTCAGATTCAGTTCATCTAGCAGTTTTACAGAAGCCATATGAAATCCCACTTCTGACACCAGTGTTACGATCCTCTCTCCTAATCAGTCCTTCTGTAAACACTGCTAAACACAACACAACACATCAACAACCTGACAACAATTCTCCAAACAATCTGTTATTTTAATAATGGTCAGGTAGATAACAGCCAATACTAGACAATTGGCAGCAAACACATCAATAACTACTAATGCTACACAGTACATCACCGAACTAAACTCTACTGTCTCTATCTCTTTCTGGACTCGTACGTTTCACTGGAGGACTGCACCAGGACCGACTTCATGGCTGACTAACAGTCCCGGTCTCAACGCTCTCCGGTCTTGAACTGCCGCTTTCTTACACACTGTGTCTCTGGTCTGCGCAGGCCTATGATCAGATGACCATAACACGGGCGCCATTCACGTGCAAAGTTCATGCCAGTACTGTCCTTTGCCTTTCAATATAGCACGCTAAACTGTATTTCTGGCCTGTGTCACATATATCAGCTAATCACACACAGTTAACCCTTTTGCGTCGCGAATAGGGTTATAACAGTATTCTATTTTTTTTTCTTGACCACGCATTCTTATCTTATCTTAGCCGTTACTTCAAAAAAGAAGATAATTACCCCATACGCTTTTCCTGTGTCAATCTAATCATGCATGTTAATTAATTAATGACTTAAACTCCGCTAAGTTTTTGGTTTTCCTGACTAATTCAGGCTACCAATTCCATTCTAAAATGGCACTAGGGAAGAAGGAGCATTTGTACGAATTTGTTCCAGCGATCTATTCTTTCTGTAAATCAGAGCTAGGCACCAACTTCTAGTTTTCTTCTTTTTCAGCTTGATGTTTCCTATAGTGTCTTGTCTTCTGTTATCCGAGAAAGTGCTCTTACAAACAATGGATATTGGTTTTTCTAAAAGATTTGCAATGAATAAGAAAATTATTTCCACAAACTGACGCTTGCAATCACTTTCTGCTTTTCTTTTGGTCATGTTCTTTCTAACATGCTTCGTCCAAGCAAGATAATGCTAAAATAATTCTAAACAGACTCAAGAGAAAAACTGAGGAGGTCCTTCTCGAAGATCAGGCAGGCTTCAGAGCAGGTAGAAGAAGTGTTGAACAAATATTTAACATCGGACTGTTACATGAAAAATACATTCAACGCCAAAAGAATCTGATATCAAAGACTTCAAAAAAAGTTTTTGACCAGGTTTGGCATGTGGCAAGTGATGTCCCTCAGAAAGACAAAGATAAAGGCACATTCCTCATCCCATATGCTAGGACAAATTTGTACTAATACTCCTTCTTCCCAATTGCTATTAGAGCATGGAATGGGTTGCCTGAGCTAGCCAGGAAAACCAGTGACTTGGCAGAATTTAAGTCATTGGTTAATATTCATGACTGAATGCATGACGCGTAGGACGTAATCATCTTCTTTTTGAAGGAACGCCTATATTATATAAGATAAGATAAGATCAAAACATTATTGATGTTATCACTGCCCTATATATCAAAATTCTTCTAGCTCCGTACTTCCAGTACTTCTGTACAACCAAATGGAACAAGCTTTAGGACATCCATAGGAGTGTGGCTTGGAAGCATTATCTCTCCAGCTCTTTTTAATTGGTTTCTGAAGCACATTATGATGGACACTCTTGAAGGATTTACTTCTAGCTTGACCATGAATGGACGACCTATTTCCAATCTCAAATTTGCAGATGATATAGACCTCGTTGGAGATAATGCAGACCAAGTACAAGATCTTACTTGAAAACTGGATACTGCAGCTAGAGCAGTTGGCATGAAAATCATTGCATTAAAAGCAAAATACAAGTTTGTGGTAGAGATAGTACGAGATGTTGCATACAGTTGAATGGCTAAACATTAGAAGAAGTTGACTCATTTAAATACCTAGGGTCAAACATAACAAGAGATGGACGATCAATAAAAGATAAAAACCTGTTTAAGCTTGGCATCTGCTGCCATGAGCAAACTGTGGAAAATCTGGTAGAGCATCATCAGCTTCCTAGGAAAATTAAAATTGTATTCTTCATTAGTGATCTCTAAACTCCTATATGGTTGTGAAAGTTGGATACTGAACTTTGAGGCTGACAGAAGAATCCAAGCCGTTGAGAGTAAATGCCACCAAGAAATGCTGGGTATCGGATACCAGGAAAAGAAGACAAATTAGTTTGTATTTGTACAAGTCAACACTCTGGCTGGCAAAAAGGAAAGACTCTTCTATAGTGTGAAGAGACGAAAGTTGAGCTGGTTAGGCCATATTGTAAGACATGACTCACCATCAAAAGTAATTCTTCAAGGTAAAGTGAAAGGAGCACGAAGAAGGGTCGTCCAAAGAAAGGCTGACTGGATAACGAAAGAAAGGACCGGCCTCGCTCTTAATATCCTGCTGAGAACAACGGCTGACCGGGAAAAGTGGAGGGATTTGGTTGCACGAACTGTCACAGCACCTCTACGAATTTAAGTAATTGGATAGCATGCATGACTAGATGCATGACGGGTAGGACGTAATCATCTTCATTTATGAAGTAACGTCTGTATTATATAAGATAAAATAAAGAGAGTTTGAGATGAGCAGCTTTTGCCACCTCTGAGTTCTATGAAGTATTATGATTAACCGCAATAAGAAATTTTCTGTTTACAAGAGCATCACTCTGAACATGCCTGCGGGCGCCCAAGCCTCCATCCTCGTTGATGAAACAAACTAGAAGTTGTACAAGAATTCTGCTACCTGGAATCCACAATTCAAGACGACTTGTCCCTAGAAGAGATTTTTAAAAAACAGGGGAAGACTGCATCGACCTTTGCTAGACTCAGACCAAGTTGGGATAACCGGAAGCTCACTACAATGACCTATATGGAGGTCTACATTCTCTACAATGAATGTGTTTTGAGCACGCTACTGTAGGGTAGTGAGCCATGGACTACCTATGCAAAGCAAAAAATAATACTGACTCCGAAGGATCTTGAAAATCACAGTGTGCAACTGTGACAAGTCGGATTAAAGTATTGGCCGTTTTGGGTGTCTAGGGGATTTTATAGTTTGAGAATCCTTACTTGCACATATAAACTATAAGCACAGCGTTATAATGCAGGCAACAAATACTATATTTAGATGTAAACTTATGTACAGTTTATTATACAACATAAGATAATGAAAGGTGAAATGCTGTACAGATGCTAGAATGGGATCTAGCGTATTTACATTAGGAGACTATCATCATCAGATATTAGAACCAAGTGGTCTGAGTGTCATTAGGCTGGTTGCTTAGCTTTTGGTCCGGTGCTGCACTGGTGAGACGGGTGTGGCTGGTACTGATGCTGTCTGCTGGTGGGCTAGCGTAGTGGATCCAGGCTCCGTGCGCAGTCCAACTTGTATGGTTGCAGAGCTAAGCTGCGTCTACCAATCAGTTAAGCCAGTGACGAGTCTGTGGCTAGCGTTGTTACTTGGACTCTTGAAGGATGAGTAGGTCTGATGTCTACAGATCTAGTGCCAGCAAATCTGCTATCAGCTTTAGGTTGCTAAGATTTCAGGCGGGTATAGCCTATAGATAAAAGCTGCAACGATATGATGTATGCGTCGGTTTAGCCATAACGATAACTCTGGGACATAGATGCCTTTCCGTGAAGGACATCTTCAGAATGATGTATAGAAACTATAAGCTAGTTTCATAATTATCAAAGGGACCTAACAAACGAATATAGTGTCCCATCAAGGGAGATAACAATAATAATGGGGACTCCCATAAAGGGAAATAACAAACAGTAATAAGTGATATATGATAAGTAATACAAGTGTCGTTCACCGATCACGGTGAGTAGCAAGTACCTATATCGCTTAGATAAATGAGATGAAAGGGGAAGGGGAGATCAACGTCTGATACTCGCCCATGCTCTCACATAAGTAAACATAGAGCATAAGTAAATACATACTCAGTAATAAGACATGTTTACATAAATGTTTGGATAATTCCCTGCCAAGGAATTAATCAATGATACTACGTTGAAGGCTCGTGCTGAGCGCTAATATATCAGAGTTAAAACAATAATAGTTAAAGAGCTAAATACATCTGGTAAGAATTGTTAATAAACTCTAGTCCAGCTGGTCTGAACATTTAGTCACAAAGTCATGATATAAAATAGGAGTATACAGTAATCTACTTACATTATCCATGATAAGAACGCACAAATATATACACAAATAATGTAGTAACAAATGCACACATATATATATATATACATTACTAAGTAAAATGGTTCACAAGCACTTTACTAAGTTACATACCACCAATCCAAAGTGAAATAAGGGAATGAAAATAGTCTAGAGCTCAAGCAAGAGATAGATGTGCTCCCTGTGGGCTCTCCAGCGTGAATGAGATCGGACGATGAAGTTTGTCCATATACACGTGGATAGAAAGGGGGGGGGTGAGTGGCGGGAGATAGGTGCAAAGGTGGTCTAGACTATCTGACGTCTTTGACAATGGGGGTCCACGCTTGACCGTGACGAGAGTTTCCGGGAGATAGACATTGCGCGAAGGCGCGAGTTGAAAGTCCAGGAAATCAGTCCAGGTGGCCAGGTGGATTATGAAGGGGAGATTATCGGAGCTCGGCCAAAATCAAGGGAGATTATACCTTGATAATGGCTAGTGCTAGACGAACAGCGTTGCCCGAGGCGTTAAGTTGAATGGGTACTTTGAAGTGACCAGCCGCTCCCGGAAGGGGGGGGGGTCAACGGATGTTTGCCACGATAGATGGAGGGAGTGTACTCTTGTCAAGGGTCTAGTGTAGCACGTGTCAAGGTGGGGATAGTAAAATGTGACATCGCTGCCAAAGGGGGGTGGGGTTGGATTGGAGGGGTGGTGGCTGTGTTTTTAGCGCTTGATTGGCTAAATTAATAAAATTGATGATTAATAGCGAGTAAATAAATTAATTAAATGCTTAGACCTGAGTGATATCTTGAGTGAGCTAAAACGGTTCGTCACAGCAACACTGTGATACTTCCTCAACGGGTCTTCCAAGCATCTTACCATCCTCAGACAATGTCGCCGGCACTGGCTTGGTCATGTCCGACGGATGGAGGACAATAGTATCCGGAAAGTCATCCTTTATGGTCAATTGCGACTGGCTCAAGAAAAATTGAATGTGAATGTAATCAAACGGGACCTCAGAGCAATGGACATTGATGCTGACTACTGCAATGACTATGTGGAGAGAGATGGTGATCAAGAAAGCTATGGACAGTGAAAAAGCTTAGACGTCTGTCCTAGAAGAAACGTTTCCCAAACAGTGGCGTAGCTAGGGATTTGGGGGAGGGGGCTTGGCCTCTTGTGTGGGGGGGGGGGGCTGCATTTCAACATTCGACATCATGACATGAGAAAATAAAAGCTACGTCAATCATACGATGCACCAAACCGTTTAAGTTCTACATCTTTAAAAGCCTGTGACAAGAGCCATGACTAATAGTAACATGCTAAATGTAACTTGCGGGGCCCATGGGCGTAACCAGTATTTTTTTGGGAGGGGGGTCTCCTGCCCCCCCCCCCTATAAGTGTGTGAATGAAGAGTTTAGAATCATGATTAATACAGCAACTGGACCCCAAGATGCTAACCACTATCAAAAAAATAAATTCAAACTCTATGGCAACATGACAAGGTCCTCAGGGCTCGCAAAGACCTTCCTTTAGGGAACAGTACCAGGAGAAGATGAAGAGGAAGTCAGAGAAAGCGATGGAAAGACAACATCAAATAAATGACAGGCCTGTCAGTGAATGAAATTATATCAAATGCAAAGGACAAAGAGGAGTGGAGAAAGACAGTTGACAGATCTTGTGTGGAGCCCCAACGGTCCAACAGACAAAGGGATAGGAGAATGTGATTGCGAAGTTAAATGTGAACCTGGCTAAACAGATGTTATTCAATGATTATCTAATTGATCTAATTGTTTTATTAAGAGCCAATCTCTTATTTAAAGTTCTCAACAAATACAACTTTTCCTTTTAGTTAAATGTTCCAGATTTAAAATATCACACCGTAATTCACGATCATAATATAAAACACTGCTTATTGGTTGTTGTTTTTTTTAATTAAATTTACGTATGCGTACTAAATAAATTTTTTCTCTTTAAAAATAAAAGTAAACATTTTTTTTGTTAATATGTATAGCCTAGTTTGTAGGAATGAGATTACTTAACTTAGTAATATAATGTATTTTCTATATTTTCTTTTTGACAAAACATGCATCAAGATCAGGGGTGGGCAACCTTTATGTATCGAGCCGCATTAAAAAAAAGTTTGGAAATGGCGGGCCGCATATATATATATATATATATATATATATATATATATATATATATATATATATATATATATATATATATATATATATATATATATATATATATATATATATACTTTTAACTGATATTTACACTGTATTATAGTCAAGCTTCTTTCTGTTTTTGTAACAAGAGTAACCAATTTTTGAAAACAATTTTACGATTTTTTAAAATTGCTGTTGTCTTTTTATATCACAATATCCCCACAATTATACAGTTGTACTTAATGTGCAGTATTTTACTTTTTACACTAGTGCATAATGTTCCGGAACTACGAAACTATCTTACTAGTTGTTACCCCTGTGACTGCTGTCAAATTACAGTCAGTCAACATTGACCAGTGATTATACTTGTTTAGTTTCCACTGAATGAGACAAATATGTTCCGGAAGTCAATTGTCGGAACGAGCGAAATCTGCCCTTCAGAGAATGCTGACCATGTCCTTCAATGGTGCATACTAAATCAAGAGACCCGAACAAGACTCTTTAAAGACTATTCGGAGAACTGCTAGATCTGGAAACCACTGCGCGGTTCATCTCAGATATAGAATTACTGATCTGAACCCTCCAACATGTAAATTGAGAACGAAGAGGAAGAACAGATGTATGTGTAGTGTGTACCCAAATAGTGTGAACAGCGGCAAATTTTTTAAAGTGTGGAAACACAGCTTCTGGCACCCATAAGCCTTGTTTGAAAAGATTTAACATGCATTTGCATTTCATATATGTAAACAACCAATTGCAAAAGCAAATATAGAAAACATGAAATCTGTCTTCCACTCTTCATTAGAAGTATTGGTAACAAAGTCACAGTCAATATCCTTCAAGTAACATAACAACTTCTTCCTTGAGAATGTATATCTCATTTTACTTTTCCATGCTAAGCTAGCGGATACATTTTATTATTTTCTTCATAAATCGGTACTACCCGTGGTTAACGCACCTAGCTCTATTGAGTTTGATTATTGTTTCTGTTCAAACAATTTAATGTTAAAACTTTATGCAGCTTTGTGCAAACTTTCCTGTTTAGAGTTTATGGTTGAGAAATTTTTTTTATTAAAAAAAAATATTTTTCTCAAAGATCGAGCTATATCAGTTATTACACTTGCAATCTTGTTCCAAGCCTACCCAACACTCAGAAAGTGTGTCTTGAATCGAGTGTAATGATGTATTGCCAATACGCATAATCTTCGTTTACTTAAAACTTTTATAATGAGACAGTTTCAATAATTTATATAGATATTATTTTTAATATTTGCATTTTTATATGTATATACTGTGGGCACACCTGATTTCTATAGGTGTCGGCGGGCCGCATAAAACACTTCGGCGGGCCGCTTGTGGCCCGCGGGCCGTAATTTGCCCATCCCTGATCTAGATCTAAAACCGTTTGCATAAATGTGTTAAAAATATAGTAAATGGATATCTCCCTTAATAAATAATCTCCCTTATTTATTACAATTAATAGTGAATAGTTGTAAAAAATTGTGTATTTTATGAAAAATCTGCTTGCATGGTTAATTTTTAAAATTAAATTTTTCGCTTTCAGAAAAGAAAAAAGTAGACGTACGTTGCATCAGAACTTTGAATGACCTAAAATATCATGATGACGGATTTTCAATATATTTTATAGTTTACGAAATCTAAACGTGACGGACAGACAGACCACACAGAACTAATAGCGTATATTCCCCTTTCGGGGGCCGCTTAAAATAGTAACAAAAATACCCCCTTTTTTGATTGGGAAGTGGTTTGAGCCCCGACTCCCCCTCCTTCACCGGCTACGTCCATGGCGGGGCTCCTGCCAGGCGCAGGGCCAATTAGGAGCAATCGGTCTTATCGGCCTAAAACCGCCCCTACCCAGTCCACACCTGTCTATAGGGGGGACACCACTCTATAACGAATGGTCTTGATAGGGGTTGCTCCATAAGTCTATAGTCTATACTCTATGCATATAAGATGTCACTGAACTATGTATTCGTAGAATAGCGCAGATGAAGAGTGTTACTACTTCCGTCTTGAACCTAGATCTAGATCTAGACTCTAAATCTAAAATCTAGTCTAGATCTATATGAGTATATCTACTCCAGACTCTTCTCTACTCTACTCTAGATCTAGAGTTCTAGACTATGTTGATCTAAATAATAAAATTTAATTAATCTGTATACAGATGAGATCAAGAATCTAGACCTCCCCTAAGGCTAAGGGGCTAATTCTATACTATAGAATCTATAGTCTACTCTATAGTCTATAGACTCAAGTCACTCAGTCTCAGAACAGAGACAGAGTAGAATCTAATTCTATTATAATTATTTATTATTCAAAACTATTATTTATTGTCTGAAGTAAGTCTGTAAGTTGTTCAATTATTATAATTTACTAGAGTAACTTACGTTTATCGAACAAGTTAATCTCAGTTGCCGACATTTTTTATGTTTGAATTTTTGTATCTCCGTAAAAATTAGACCTAGAAAAAAACTGATTGTATCTATGAATTCCTCATCCATTTTTCTTAAAAAGTAGATAGACGTCTTCTATATGTTTTATTTTATTACTACTCAAAGTTAAACTTATGTTAAAGTGGGTCAGGTCGATGCTTTCAAAAGCTTAAATTATCGAACACTGTTTTACCTTTATCTTATCTTATCGAACATATTAAGAAACTATCGAAGTATGGTGTTTTAAAAGTGTTATAATCTTAAAATTTTGTGAAAAGTATGGTGTTCAAAAGTGTTATAATCTTTAAATTTTTTTTATATCAATTTCTTTTTACGCCATGTCAAGACAGACAGATTTTCGCACATGCTCCACATCGAAGGAATCTATCAGCTCTGCTTAGAAACTGACGATACACATAAATGTAAGGTGCTAAGCCCAGTAACCCATTACCGACACATTACCATACCGGTACTTATTTAGGTCTAAGCTATTTTGATATATAAGGCCCTTAATAACTCCAGATATTATTTGGGGGAGAGCCTAATAAGCTTTGGTAGCCAATAGTTAGATAATCCCGCCCTCCCCAAGCCATTGCAGGGCACAACAGTTTACGTGGTTGACCTAAAAACAAAACATACGAGGCTCTACATATCTAGCCGCGGATCTAGCACGCTCAGTGTATGTAACAGCCAAAAAGTCAGTGCTAAATATTTTTCGATCGGGCGTGGGGGGGGGGGGTGAAAAGCTATGATAGCTTGTGAGCTGTGTTACCTATAGATGTAGATAGATCCGCCCTCCCTAAACCACCTGGTTGACCAAAAAAACAAAACAACGTATTTTAGAGCACGCTTAGTATTTGTCACACACACACAAACAACATATCTATATATACTACGTATCTATCATGCCTAATGTTTGTGACCTAATTAGCGGCTTGACCGTAGGTACTTGACTGATGTCTCCTCCCCCTTTCCCATCAACATTGTTCTTACTACAACTTGAACAATGTTTTGGGACTGTGTTGATGGCCTGGTTTACACCTGTGTGTTACGCTATCACTGACCTTTTTTTTTTGTTGTGTGTTAGACTGGTGGCTGCGTTTAGATTGAGTCTTGAAATTTACGTTGTTACTTTGCACTGAAAAAGTGTGAATGTTGGAGAGTGGAATTGTGTAAGAAGAAGAAGAAGCGCAGGTAAGGGGGTGTAGGCAGAATAAGAGAGTGGTTTAATGTGTTATTGTTATTATTTTGTGTATTTGTGATATTTCAAAGGAGTGTCTTTGTAGCGCATTATGAGCTTTATCATACTTTATGGCAAAAAAAAAATATAATAAAAAAATATATATATAATTTTATAGACCCAGCGCCACACGTCTAGATCGAGAAGCACAACTGACTCTATGTATTTGAGGCTGGCGTCACATTCTAATGGTCGATCAGTTATTGATGATCTCTGGATACAGTGTCTTGACTGTTTCTCTCCCCCCCCCCCTTTTTTTTTTACCTGCCCAAGACATTTTTATTTCAAAATACCATATCTACATTCTATACCTCCCCCTTTGCCCTTTCTTTTTATTAATATCTCTTCACATCAAGCACATGCGCTAGGTATTGGTTTATAACACATAATTCAGAAGTTAATAGAATGGGGCATCTGAAAAAAAAACAACACAACTGAATATATTCCACTCTTCTTTGACCATGACTGTCGCAATAATGTCATTAGCATCAAGCTATGTGTCATCAAATCAAGCTTTTAAAATGGGTACAATTAGTGCATATCGATTTAAATCTATTTACTTAAAAAAATATAGCACATTTACGGTAAACCACAAATAGCTGATACAAATTGCAACATTTGAGTAATTTATATCTGTACTTTGCATTACATTATTTAAAAAAATAACAATTAAAAAATATATAATTTAAATATTTTGTCTTCTTTGGGTTATATCCCTTTGATGTTTATTTTTAACATTAAAATGATGTTCGATATTTTACGAAGCTGAGATTGCTTATATAAAAACAGCTACTATTGAACACCCCCTTTTTAAACCTCAATTTTCATGTTTAGGTAGCAAAGGCAACTTTAAAAAAAATAGTTGCAAATATTTCTCAGCCTAATTAGAAGCGTATTATATAGGTTTTGTTGAGCTGAAGCATCATTGGCATTAAAAAATACCCTTAACCCAAGACTCACTTCACTCTTCCCAAGAGGTCAAAAAAAGTGAAATTTTTATACCAATATTATCAATGCACTTTGAATATAGGTAAAAAAATTATCCTCGGGTGAAAATGAAACTAAATATAACTTAACTATAAAGAAATGGATGATGCACAATAGGAATGGACTAGTTTTGTCATAATCATCGAAATAAAGGAGAATTTAAAAAAATACAAAGGGGTGTTTGATAAGTACCTTAAAACGAAGGTGTTCGCTAGATGTAAGTTACTGTAGTCTAATTTAGTCAATATTTAGTTATTTACTATTTTATCTAGTGATTATTATTTATAATTATAAAATAAATTATAAAAACAACCTCTAACTCTACTCTCCATCTTCCTTAATTATTACTGATTTTATTAGTGGTTTCAGTAACTGTTACAAAAGGGAACGATATTCTTATATCTTATCTTATTATTTATAAATATAATACAGATGTTACTTCAAAAAAGAAGATGATTATGTTATGGACATGGATATAAATATTATAAAATATAATGGATGTCAGGTGTGTAAAAGTCGTCCTGGCCTGATACATAGTGGCTAAGTACGCATCTTAAGTAAAAAAAATAATAATAACAAGGAGTTAATTGACTGTCACAAATTATTAAGAATATCGTTATCAAATCAAGACACTTAACTGCAGAAGTAACATTCAAGTTAACACGTTAGAAAAAGTATTTAACCGTAATATTTATTTACAGTGTAATATTCTTTGTTAGCACATTGTGTTTTTTCATTCTGTCTATCAATAAATTGGGTGTCAAGGACCAAATAAATAAAATAAAGAGTAGGTGATGTTTAGCTTTTATTTAAAATTTAATTTTACAGATAGCACTGGTTGTGTCTTTTACGCTAATATAGATTTTTTCTACAAAATAATTAGTTACTGGCTTACTGGGCTATGAAATCTGGCGGTTTGTGTTCTATGTAGCTAAAGGTCACTCGTTTAGGTGTGTGATCTTTAGTCCAGCCTACTAATTGAGATTTATATTCAATAACTCGGCACACTTGAAAAGGTGTGGCCTCTAGTCCAGCCACGTAATTCAGATTTTTCTCCAAATAAGCAAACTCTTTGTCCGGTTACCCATGTAGATGGTGGCTTTAAGTCCATCCCCCTAATTAAGATTTACTACCAAGTAAACAAACTCAGTTCCCTCGACAAGGTGTGACCTCTAGAGAGTGTCAATACCCTGACATTAAACCTACGTCCATTGTATTTAACTAGTGGTCACGAGTCTGTAAATAAACTCAATGTGATGGACTAAACTAATAAAAGGGGGTGGGAGTTGTTCATCTCTACCTCTGGAGATATACCCGCACAGCTAGACGGACGTCTGGTCAACATGACAAAATCAAGGAATGTAACATTTTAACATGTTAACTAACCTACTCAAAGGTCAAGACAAATTGAAAAAAAATGTGCCAGCCATTGCTGCTCTGTATGTAAAGCGCATTTATGATGTAAAGTTTCATTTCTATTTATATTAACACGCCTTGTCAATCAAGGAATGTAACATTTTAACATGTTAACTAACCTACTCAAAGGTCAAGACAAATTGAAAAAAAATGTGCCAGCCATTGCTGCTCTGTATGTAAAGCGCATTTATGATGTAAAGTTTCATTTCTATTTATATTAACACGCCTTGTCTTTATAATAAACGATGTTTGGTGCATATTCATAAAGGCTCTATTTTTAAACACATTATTTTGTTTTAATATAAACATTAATACATTCTACAACAGACATTAATGGAATGAGGTCCACTTTATGCATATTAAATATGAGTACTTTTTACTATCCGGTTTACTATTCGGTAGTGATATTCGGCCGGAGCCTAATATCGCTGAATATTGAAAAAAATGTTGAATATTCTGCAGAAGCCGAAGCGACTATCTGGTGCACCCCTAATACTAACGTACAATAATTAATAATATAAGCTTTTTGAGCCCTTGAATTCACTCTTATAATGTATAGATCTACATCTATAATAATAGCATCTAGACTCTTGATCTAGATTAGAAGCAAATGTTTGTATAAAAAAATGGATTTAGGTCGATTAGCTATTTTAATATTTTTACATTCACATTTGCTTTACTTATAACATTGTTATTTTGTTTAATAGTTTCTAATACACTATAGCAGTGACGCAAATTAAGACCCACTTGCTGCGGGTAATATATGGCTAGTATATATGTAATATACTTATCTTATTTATGTTTCCATCCATATTTGTTGATCCCTTTTATTTATGTACTATATATTGATTTTGTTTTAAATTGTTTCAGTCATGGAAGTTAGAGAAACAATCATGACAAAACTGACAGATAATGTTATTAGGCTTTGATCAACATAGGAATTCAAGCTCAGAAGATCCAGTGTCATCATAAGCGGCACTACAATCACAAGCATATGATCTGCAAATAGATGTTCTAAATAATGACAAAACTTTAAATAGACCTACAAATATGGATTCTCTTGAATCTGTCAAAGTTAGTGAAATTATTCCATCACAAGAAGTTTGTGAAAAACAAACTTTACAAAACGATGATTATTACGAAACAATTTCTGCTGATGGTAGCATTTGTGAAGATAATAGTCATGTTAATGACAATGTACTCATTGACATTCATGACAATGACTGCGATCAAATCCAAGAAACTATGCACGCACATGAATATGATAGGAAGACATCTTCTTTTCTAAATTCACCATTCGTTCCTAACTTTGACTTTCCTGCCTCAACCAATTATGGTAATAGCCCTAGTGTAAATAGCACACTAAATAATACTTCTAGGCCTAACCCTAAACCAAATTTTGATTTTTCCATACCACCTCCAAACTATGATATTGCAAATAAAAATATGAATACAACATCTCCCCCTTTCCTTCATCTAACAAGTTCCAAAACATCTTTGGTTGATGGTAGTATGTTAAATATTGGAAGTGACAATTTAAATTTGGATACATGTTTGACTAAACCTGTATCTTTGATGAAAGAACCATTAGCTGACTGGCTAGATGAAAATGGTGATCCAGTGAAAGGAGCTTTTGATAATATTAAAACTATTAATAGTTCTGAGAAAGCAGTAGCCAAAGGTTCTAAAGTAGAGTATGTTTTTTATGTGCGGGAAATGAAAAATATACCAGTCTCAAAGTCTTCAGCAATTTCAAGTGATGCTAACACAGTAACCAATACAAATGCTCTTAGTGCAGCTGGAAGTTTGGATTTTGAATCTGAAAAATTGAATTCAGATTTAAATGAGGAAGAAAAGAAACTGTATTTAGCATCTAAAAGTGGTAGTGAATACAAAATAGCTTTGCAAGCAACATTATCCACATCTCAAGATCCAAGTGTCAGTAAGACTGTTGCAGAAAAAGCTAAAAAGGAACTTTTAGACAGATTGAGAAAAAACACATTGAATGAAAAAAGCAACACATCTTCATCTGTAGCACAGCCAAAAGAAGAACCTAAAAAGACTCAAGAAGAAGCAGCTCTAGAAAGGTACAGAATCATTATAATGTTAGGTTGTTGTTGTTTTATCATTAAAGCATTTTTTGTTTCATAAACTGTCTGTATTGTATGAGTATAGCACCAGTGTAACTGGATGTCTGAGTGGCTTCTCTGGTTCTTGTTATTGGTGGGGATCACTGGCACCAAATCGCTATCAAATCCTTTTACCCCCTGCCAAAAAAAAAGGATTGTTTAGATCTTGATAAACTTGTTGAGTTAGGAAATGTAGATTTAGAGAGTAATGAGGCTCTTCCGGCCAAGAATGTGTAGATCTAGGTTACTCATTTAATCACAAACTGTAGACTTAAACCCTTCCATTCAGGAAGTGTAGACAAAGAAAAGCTAAGCACTAAGTCATTTAAAATGTAAATAAAATTGATTACAGTCAAGCACTGGAAATGTCTCAAAACATAACTTTTTTGGGGGGAGGGGGTATATATTGGGTGAAAATCTGCATCAGGGTTTCAAGGATTGGTTAAAACAAGATTGTTATTAGATCAAGCATGGCACACTCACAATCAATGTTACAGGCGATAGACAAAGAAAACAGGAAATAGTGGATTGACTTGACTTTCTTGACTGTGAACTCCCATGTGGAGCATAGGGCTGCGGGATTAGGAGTTTGAATAGCTCAATTGAGGTTAGCAACATGAATAGAGCAATAGTCACCAGTGCTGAATAACATTAATCTTTATTGCATCAAGACAGTTGTGGCAATGAAATAATAATTGAATTAGCAAATCTATTGGGTACTGGAAAAAACATTTTTAAGTGTCAACTATTTAAAATTTAGGAACATTTATTATGTTAATAGAGTAGGACATAAATGATGGGTTGGTGTGTAAACATAATACTGCCTGGTCGTGCGGTTTGCGCGCTGGACTGTCGTTCGGATTTGTCGAGGGTTCAAACCCTGCCCGCTCCCATCCCCCGTCGTCCTGCGGGAGGTTTGGACTAGGAAGTAAACTATCTTCAACTCTGAAGGAACATCCGAAACATGTAAAACAGAAACAATACATTTGTTATCAGGGAAGGAAGAAATAAGCAGAGATTTTCTTGGTCAAATCTTTTTGAATCAGCAATGACTAATTGTCTTGGTCAAATCTTTTTGCATCATTCATGACTTATTGTCACATGGATGGACATAAGAACTTATCATTTTTTTGGTTGTCATGTGTACCGAGGATGGAAAGAATTTAGTTAAGTTAAGACCTTTCTTTATCTATAGAAAGAAGTTTGAAACTTCACAAAATTTGAACATCAACTGAGATTTTACATTATAAATTGAATATTGTTATTATTTTAAAAGTTACCACATAATCTACACGTCGTGGAAATTTATTGGTCTAAACATGAAAGGTAACATTTTTTAAATAATATCTCCTATTTTTCTCTTTACAATATAATATATATTTTTATAAACAACAAAAAATAAAAAAGGATTAAATTTTAAATGTTTTTAAGTTGTTGTTTTTTTATTTAAGTGTTAACAATTTTTTTCCTCTTTTAGCCAAGCAGTTAGTGAAATTCTGAAAGAAATACAACGAGGTGCTGCTAGAGCTAAAGAGCATGGTGCTTTAGGATGGTAGGTTTATTATTCTTTCATTAGTTTTGTTTTGGATTGTCAAAGCATCGTGGTGTCATAACAATAGTGTAACTGTGTTAGTACAAGAGACTCTCCCAGCTAGCTCTGGGTATTTATTCAACAGCTGATTTGAATTTATAAGTACTTAAATTGCACCAAAAATATGACATCATTGCTAATAAATACATATAAGGAACTCCCTCATGTAGCTTCTTCTCTAATGTCATTTCCATTCAAACAGCCATCTCTACTTTCACATTGCCTTATTTATGTTGTAACAAAAAGGAAGAATATATGAAATGCTGTCAAATAAATTGTATAATGTGTAGGGACAAAAAATTGTTCCTTCCAGAAACAGAAATCTTTGGTATATGTATCTTCTTTTTTAAACTGTCAATAATGACATTTATTTAAACATGCATTGTACATCTGGCTAGAAACTGCAAATAAAAATGTTGAAGCCTGTCTATCTGTACTTTTACTAAGCTAATATCAACTCAGTCTGTCTGAAATTTTGAACAATTATTTCTTTTACCTGACAACACAACAATCAATTTAAAAATTTAACCAATTAGTTAATTAACTATTGGTAATAGATTATTTTGTTTGGTATCTCAACCAATGGAAAGAAATAGTAATTGACTGAAGTGGTAGTATAAGCTGAATTAGTCCCCTTCATAGGTCATCATCTGAGTCTTAGTGAACACAAACCTGGAAAATAGGGCGACTGCCGACTATAGAAACAATAGATAACAATACAATCTTCCATGTTCACAAGCTCTCCACTAGCAGAGTGGTTACTGTGTTTACTTGAGAAGGCTTGAGCCATGAGTTTGAATTCAGGTCATTCCCTTTTTTATATTCGCAGCCCCCGAAATGGGAAAAGACAGGCAGGACTTTAAAAACATGACTCCAAGAACACCTTAGAGACATTCGTAGTTTTGCAACTAAGCCCATCTCTATCCATTTTAATAACACGCATCATAGGGGATATCACTGATCTCCTCGTCACTACTATACAACAATGCAACGGCAAAAACACCTGTCTGTAGATCGAAAACAAACTTATTTACATGTCAGGCACCCTCCAGCCTAACGGGATCAACAACAAGCACACTTTTATTTAATATGTGATGGGCACTAACACTACCCCCTTTTCCCGTTCATCTTTACCTGTCATCTCCGCCCCCTTCCGATTTCCCACTCTTTTACACCAGCGTAGCTCATTTCTTTTCTGCCTCGATAGAAAACAACATCGGAGAGATAAGTTAACTTAAGACTATTTTGTGTTAATTGTTTGTCATTATTTTGTTGTTTGTTTTGTAGCTGATGAAGGCCTCTGGGCCCAAATGTCCTTTGTTTATTTGGTCCAGCAGGGTTACATATATGCATGTTTTTCGTATTTTCTGCAGCAGTAAATCTTTGTCTTTGAATCTTATTATCACATACTGGTATATTTCTAGGTCTATATTTATCAAACGCTTGTATAAACATATTTTTAGGCTTTGTGTGCATTAAAAAATTAAATAATAAACAATAAGCACAAATTTTGATTGTATGTATGTATGTATGCTTAGAAGTTTTTAACAGTGATTTTAATATTTTAAGGAAAGACTGATTATTGAAGCACAAGTGAATTTTACACACTGATGGCATAAATAATTACCCTATCAAACAAAGTATATTTTCAGTTCATTCTTGTTGCCAACTTGAAGAGCCATTAATTGTGTGTAAAGATTGGTCTATTAAACCTTTTAGCCCATTCAAGTTCAACTATAGACTGAATTTTTTATTTTGTTTTCATGCTATTAAAAAAAAATTCAAATAGATAGAAGACCTAGTTTGGCATTTTGTTACATGTTTTACTACTACTTTTAGGCTTCATCTTTGTGCCTCAGGTGTTTTTTAAGCTAAATTTAGACACATTTTGAGTTTCCTGAAAAAAAAAAAAGTTTTCTTTTTTTAGGCAAAAATGTCCAGTACCTGTCACGAACAAGACATTTCTGCGCAATACTTTAGTAAGCACTCTTAGAGAACCATATAAACCTCCCAGGAAAAAAGGAAGATTTCATGTTGGGCTCCACAATGACAAGTTTCAATCAACCACTTATGATGATAGTGATAGTCAATCCTCTAGGTAAGGACACATTATGATAATAGTGATATCCTCTAGGTAAGGACATATGATAATAGAGTTAGTCAATCCTCTAGGTAAGGACAAATTATGATAATAGTGATAGTCAATCCTTTAGGTAAGGACACATTAAGATAATAGTGATATCACTATTTTAATCTTGTTTACAAGAACACAATGTTTTCATTATGATTCTTTATGTCAATTCCCTTTTCCCAACTTCTCCTTGTTCTCTTAGATTATCTTTCACCACTCATATGCACAGTTTCATATTCCCGCTACACTCTACACCGTCCATAACTATTAGCTCTATTAATTGGTTTGAATAAAAAAAAATATTTTTTTCCTTGGTCCAGCCGAAGTCAAAGCACTGGTAGGAGCACTAGCCATTCTTATAGTTCTCACAGAACTGATGATGAATACCATGAGAGATCTCCATATCCTAGAGGTAGAGGTCGCTGGCCCCATGCTTCAGATCAGTTCTATAATGAATGGGCTGCTTATTATGGATATGAATGGTATGGGGCAGAAGCATACAGTATGTATTATGACCCTGAAAGCTGGCCAGCTGATCCGTACATGTATTTTGAAAATCCTGAAGCATGGCAAGGTTATGGTTCTTTTTATGGACCACAGAACATAAACTTGAATGCACTGGGACGAGGCATTAGAGGCAGAGGTCGGGGACGAGGTTGGAATGGAAACTCTAATTATTCTCGCAATTACAATTGTTCTCCAAGATCTAGATCTTCAAGCTCTTCCCGGTCATTGTCTCATGGTAGGAGTGAAAAGTCATTGAATGGAACAAAAAGGTCTCATAGTAAAAAACATAAAGATGTTTCTCGTTCTAGGAGTAGATCTATGTCTACAAGTGAAAATTCATTACATAGAAAAACTAAAAAGAAATTCAAAAAAAGTAATAATACTGGAGGAATGTCTAAGAGCCCACCACCTAATAGTTCCAGAGAAAGCAAAAAGAAAAAAAAGAAGCACAAAAAAAAGTCCAAAAAATCTAAACATAAAGAAGTGGAAAATAAATCTTTAGCCAGTGAAATAGCTCAGAAAAATGTGTCTCTCAGTGAGGATGAAAGACAACATCAAAGAAATAAACCTAGTCTTCAAAGTAAGAAGAATGAAGGGAACTATGAACTAGCTGAAGATCTGGAGCAAACTTTTATTGATGACAATGACTTGAGACTAAAACTAAATAAAAACTTTCAGGAAAAGAAAAGAAGAAAGACTAGTAGTAAGTATGAACCAAGTGGGAGTGATAACTGCAGACCTAAGTGCTCACAAAGTGCTGCAAGGCATTCACAATCATTTCAAAATGAAGACAGTTTGAGAGAAAAAAGACATATCAGTGAGGAGAGCTTTTCTGACAAAAGTAATTTGTCTGTGAGAGACCACCAACATAAGTTTGGTAGAGTCAGACCAGACAAGTCTCGTGACAATATACACAAACATCGTTTTGATAATACTAAAACTACAAATAATGACTTTTCGAAAGCAAAGAAGTATATTGATGACATAAGAAATTCTGACACAACTGATGACTTCATTGCTAGACAGAAAGTTCATTCATCAAAAAAGGTAACAGAAATGTATTCATTAGAAGAAGAATTTACGGAGTCATGTTCTGCTGACAGGAGGATAAGGCAAGAAGAAATTGAAGATAAAACTCAAGTCAATAGTAAACACAAAGAATTGAGTGTTAGCAAAAAAAGAAGCAAGAAGTCAGCTCAAAAATTGAAAGAGTTTTGTACAAGTGATCTGAGAAGTGTAATTTCTAATTCAAATGACTCTTTCAAACATTTAGAAAATCATGTGTCACATAAAGATGTTTATATTCATGAAGAAAGTTCTAGTCATAAACTGGCCAGTGTCTCCTTAAAATCTGACATCAAATTATGTTCTGGTGGTAAACTTGAAAGTGACAAAAACAAAAAACACACATCATGTGTGAAACAATCAGAACAATTACATGGTGACCAAAAGCAGTTAGATGTAGAGAAATCTTTAAAAAGGAAAAAAAGAAAAGCTGCAGGAGAAGATTGATAAAGAAAAAAAAAAGTTAAATCAATATTAAAAACATTGACATTTATATCTTATTATTGATAGACAAAAAAATATTTATAGCACGATAGATATTTACATATTGTTGTCTTTGGAAAAAAGATACATTAGCTGTACAAGTGTTGTCAAATAATAGACTCACTTCCCTGTATAATAAAGAGTTGATTGAACAATGAATTACATTGTTCTATGGTCTATGAAGAAAATGGTCATATTGACTTCCTGTAGCGCACTGGAGTTTATCTCTTCTGTAGCCTACATTCAAAATAAGTTTTAAAAAGTAACTTTGATATTTGATACATTTCAGATGGGATTACTTGGTACTTCATTGAAATAGTCTGTTTTGCATTGCTGTTATCTTTTTTCCAGCTGTAATTTTATACATAAATGAACTGCCGGTACTGGTAATAAATGGACTATTGTTTATGTGTATACATATTTATGTTGCAAAGTGTGAAATCCAGCATTCTATTCTATAGAATGCCTGAAAATTCCAGGCAACATAAGAAATAATTTATCCATTTCCAACTTAGCCTAGGCATTCTATAGAATGACTGAAACTGCTTTAGACAAAGTGTAAAAAGTTGATTTAAAGTATATTTTTAATATTACAAGTTTCTTGGAATAATATTTCTATTTGCCAGTAATCTAAATAATTTAGTCTTCTTCTTTTTTAAGTGTGAAGTTATTTAATTATGACTTTCTAAGTGTGCGTGCAATGTAAATTGTTTCTGCAAAAGTTGTTTCACATTGTGTTGTATGAATGGGGAAAAAAAAAAGAATATGTGATCTAGGAAAGTATGACTACCCTCCTGATCAATGTTTTTTGTTTTTATTGTGATGATCATGGAAAACACAAACAAGTTGATTATGTTGAACTTTCATTTTTATGTCTGAAAAATTGGATTTGGCCATGAAAGAAAATAGCTTGAACCCACATACACAACTTACTTGTCTTGACATTGAACTTTATAATCAACTCTGTGGGTTAGGCTACAAAAAAAGATGTTTGATATACCAGTAATTATCTATATATATATAATTCTCATCATGGCTCAAGAGTTAGGACAAGAAGTAAAGCAAAGATCACTCTTTTATTTCTGAAAGTCGGACTAGAGTTAATCTACGAAAAAAAAGAGATGGGGGGGGGGGGAGAGAACAAGTAGTATTCACCTGTCACAAAATAGCAGGGCCTGCTCCTGGCTTAACTGTTGTGACCAAGACGTCATGGAAAAATCACTCTTTTTTATTTCTACCCCATGTAGTTTTAGCGGCAAAAAAAAAAGAGGTTGGGAGGAGAACAAGTAATTTACTCTGTATTCACCTGTCACTAAATAGCATGGCTAGGCTTAACCATTGTGGGCCCTATGCTGAACTGAATTTGCGAGGCCCAGTTTGGGTAGGATACGGATTATAAGTGAAAATTAAGAGTTAATATTAGAAAATACATTCTTCTTTGCATTTTATTAATTTTTTCTGCGTGCAGAATTACTTTACAAAGTCATACAGTATATCATACAAATTCTATTTCCTACTTAGATCACGCTCAATAGCAAGAATTACCTAATGTTTCAATCTATCTACAAGAATTGTTGACCTCCAGTAATTCTTCATTAGTTTGAGGCACGAGAAGCTTCTTTCACCAGATTCCAAAATTACAGGATAATGCCGTTTTTTTTATAATTGAATGACACCCCTAAATGAGAATTTTAAAAAATATATTTCAGATTTGTATGAGTTTTCTAAATATTTTAATAATTTCAGGATATTTCCAGGTAAATCGACAGGAGACTGTGGGAAATCTGTTATTAAATGGTTTAATTTAATAATTTATACACCTAGAAATAGTGCAGACCCTATAAAAGTGCAGGGCCCACTGCAACTAAGGCCGACCCTGCAAAATAGCGGCGTATGCTACGCCGCATGTTGACTAGTAATATATAATCCTCCATTGCTATTGCCAGTAATGCATATTAGTAAATATTTTTTAATTTTTTCCTACAAGTCTACAATGAGAAATGATAAGATGCAGAAACATTTAGTGAGTAAAGTAATTTATATTCATTAATTTTTCAGAATTATTTAATTATTTGCAAATTGAAATTGCTCTTAGGTATATAAACCTACAAATGTATTTTTAGTCTTAAGAAATCCTTTGTTCATTTTTTCCTCATTTCTTTATTTTTTATAAATATCTTTATAAATCAGACATTTTTTACATTACGTACATGAGTAAGCAAAATACTAGTTTTTGGTGGAGATAGTATGAGATACTATGAGATACAATACAATTGAATTGCCAAACAATCAAAGACAAGTAAAATTAAAGCTGTATCCTTCACGAGTGATCTCTATACTCCTATATGGTTGTGAAAGTTGGACACTGAACGCTGAGGCTCAAAGAAGAAATCAAGCCTTTGAGGGTAAATACTACAGAAAAATGCAGGAAAAGAAGACAAACAAGTCTGTATTGTTACAAGTTCAAAAGGTCTACCTGGCAAAAAGAAGGAACTTCTCAATACTGTGAAGAGTTGAAAGCTGATCTGTTTTGGTCATATTGTAAGATATGACTCACTGCCAATAATCATCCTACTAGGTACAGTGGAAGGAGCATGATGAAGGGGTCATCCAAAGAAAAGCTGGCTGAACAATGTAAAAGAATGGACAAGTCTCTTTCTATTGATTAAGAAGGTTCAAAAGCCTTTTAAATCATTAACTGAACTTAGTTATCTTAACCTGCAATAAATACATAGCAATTGGAATACATCTAGTTATTAAAACTAAATACAGGTACTGGTATGTGAAAACATTACATTACAGTACTAGGGTAATCTAATGATTTGGTGGAAAAAAAAGTCATCAAAGATTGATGCTAATGATAATAGGAAAATAAAAACAAACATTACAAAATATTACACAGCCATTTTTATTTATGTACTGTATTAGAAAGCTTTAACATCATGGAATGTTCCAATCAAAACTCTTGATATGAAGTATAGTGTAAAAAACATCACAAATTTCTTTTGGAATGTAAAAGTTTGAAGTACATAGGCAAGGAGTTTGTTTGACCAAGCTAACAACAAGGCTAAGACAATCATTCAAGCAATAAATAATCATGAAAGTTAAAACCAACATTTTGAAATATCATATTAAGCCAGATAAACTATGCCTTGAAATGGTTATGTTATCAAAATATTGAAATTTTTAAATACTGGTAATATTCTAAAATAAAAATTAAAAAAAAAAAAAGACTTAATAAGCCAATTTCAGAGGTGGGCAAAGTACAACCATCATGACACATGTTATAAATATATATGTGAAAATGTGCACTACATCTTTGAAAATTGTTTTGTAATGATGCACAAATAAAGACTCTTCCACCCTTTCCTTTGTGTGTCCAAAAGATTAGGCAAGGCTCATAACATTTCAACTTTGAGATGAGTTGGGATATTCAGCTTAAAAGTATGGTACATGTAATATTTGCTTGTTAAGTCTTAAAGAGTTCTGTCAATGACAATTTAATAATGTTTAGCTTTAAGCCTGATGGTTAGTAGGTGCATACAATGTTTGCCCATGTCTGGCTTCTTCAATTTCAGAATGAGTAATATAAAAGAGAATGCTCTTCAACAAATCACAACAATAAATAGACCATTCTTTAAAAAAATGAAAACAAATTTGTTTCCTTACTCTACAATCTGTTTTTTTTTATGTTTTAAAACATGTAAGTAAACCTTAGGCTAAAATGACTAATATTAAGGTCTTGTTCAGCCTAAATGTTTTTCATGAGCCTACCTGCTGGCCCCCAACTTTCCTGTCTCAAGTAGTGGTGTAGAGAAATAGTGATGGATACAAACAAAAATTACTTTTTTAAATTACATTAAGTGTAGTCAACAAAAGATGAATAAATATGGAAAAACAAATTAAAGAAAAAATTATCAGATGCATAATAGGTACACAGTACAAACATTTTTAAATTAAAAAAAAAGATATTCTAGTCAAAATAGAATAATTAAATATTTGTATGTATTATATTTATAATATGAAAAAACAATCATGTTTAGATGTACATTATTTTTTTTTACTCTATTTTGATACTTTCATCTAAACTTCTATACTACATATAATTTATTACATTTCATATTAATGACATTTCTTATTAGTAATCTGCCTGCGGAGTCATAATAATCTCAACAAAGCTTGAAATGTTAACATGACCATTAGAATGCACACCAGCTTCAGAAAATAATGAGTCAACTGAAAAGAAACAAAACATTAGCTGAGTGTTCTACTACAATATTATGAGCAGCATACAAAAATATATAAAAAAACACCAGTAATTAAAATGAATTAAAATTAAAAGCCTTAAGTTTGTGGGTATATAAATAACTTTGAAACAAAAAGCTCACTTATCCATATCTATAATATATGCATGTATGTATGTCCCTAATAAAAATCAAAACCCCATGACCAAGCTTGATCAAACTTGGCATTAATGTTCCTTAGATCTTGCTGGAGACCTTAGTGTATGTTTAACGTCCCTCCCACATCCGGAGAACCCTTAAATTAGACAAAAAGGACCTAATTTATCTCTAATTAAGTACTAAACTTTAACAAATTGGGTAAACCCGTTTTCACAGTATTTTATATTTGATATGAATATGTCAGCAAAACGGGTAAACCCAATTTTGACACTTCTTTCATTTTTGTGGCAAAATAAAAACATGTGAAGGGAACATTCTCCATGTTTGACATAGATCTAAATTCAATCCAGTAGATCAGTAATACCCAAACTAAGGCCCGCAGGCTGCAGGTCCTATCCCACTAGTAGCTAATAAACTATGTGCCTACAATAGTGATCAAAGCCAATAGAGTATAGATCAGTGATTCCCAAAGTGGTCTATATAGACCCCCAGGGGTCCACGAAGACTTCCAAGGGGTCTACGAAAGTTAAAAAGGGAATAGGGGGTCTATGAGATGTGCACGGGGGTCTACAATAAAGAATCTCAATTCAGCATGTCGTGACTTTAATTTTGACAATTGGAATTTTTTCATGAAAGAAAAATTGTTTTATTTTATTTAATAAGTATATTTAAATAGTGTAGTTTGGTCTAGTTATAACTTTAACAAAAAGAAATGTACAGTGTACATAGTTAAGTACTTGAAATAGAACTTCATTATTTCCTTGTCAAACAAGCGAGTGTTAATGAGCCATTTTTTCATGATGCTATGAAACAAATTAAGCTGGAGGATCATTTGAGATTTCATGATTGGGTTTTGTGGCTGGCGTCTTGTCTTTATGAAGAATGCGATTTTGAAGACATGTTCGGCATTCTCTGGTGACACTCCAAAAGGGCAAATTTCAATGGTCCCAATTTTGAGCTTCCGGAACATATGTTTTCTCATTATGATGTGTATGGTTCTGATGTGAAAAATTATAGGTGGTCCTATCGGGATAGTTTATAATAGGTGTCATCTTTCTTGTATATCGAATGAGAGCTTGTCCATTTCTCCTTTTTACAATTCACTATTAGTTTCTTCATTTCTTCCGGATAGAGTGCGATGTTCACGTATGTATTTGTTTTCTCACATTTGGCAAGTGTGTCAGTCTTCTATTTCCTTCTATTTCAACATTGGAGAACAGTGTTCTTGATGTTGTTGTGCTTTACAAGGTCACACAATATATTTTGCACAAAATCTTTTGGATGTTCCTTCAGATTATGTGGATGATTACATCCCAGCCCAAACCTCCCGACGGGAGATGTGAGCTGGCAAGTTGACCACCGAACGTCAGTCCAGGCATCATGAGCTGTTTTATTTAGTAGGCATCAGAGTTTGTCAAGCTTTGAAGGACATTTTTTTTTAGATTGGTCACGAAAAATTTTAACTGGCGAAGTTGGCTGATTCGCTAGCATGGTAGCTGTTAGCTCCAGTGCTCCTATTTCTTCTCTGTTGATGTCATTAGTTACAATAAACTTTATTTTTATATTTATTTCTCCATTGGGCCATTCAATGAGTATTCCAGCTTCTCCGTTTGTGGTGGCTTTCTGAGAACCATCCATGCAAACTCTGACCCATTGGTTGTTAGGGCAATGGATTTGTAGAAGAGTTTACTAAATTCTTGAGCTCTGTTGGAATATAGTCAAATATTTATTTCTTCTTATGTAAATTATTGCAAACGACATATTTCTGCAAACAACATATGTCTCTATACAGCTGGCTGAGTCAACCTTGTCTGATAATGATGTATTTTTTAAATTCAAATTATTATGGCTCAAGAAATCCACGAAAAAACTGCTCTTTGTGAAAACTTTTACTATGATACTTAAGGTTCATTAACATTCAATGTTTTGAAGAACTACTTCATATAACAACAAATCCCTATATGAAAAATAATCTCCGTAGCAACGGATGGTGAGCTTGCAAACCATTATAAACTAAAAGTTTACAATGTGTTTAGTGATTGTATGCTATACGTATTAACTGTTATATAATTGGTTTAAATTTGATATGTATGATTAATTTATTTTAAAAAATTAGTTCAACTTAAAATGTAGTTTTAAATAATTTTTTTCACTCTTCGTGTCACTGGTTAAAAATTATTTTAAACAAAATGTGCAATTTGAAATAGATGAATTTTCAAAAATTCAATATAACTTAAGCAGGGGGTCTACGGAAAACCAGAAAACATGGCAAGGGGTCTACAAGACAAAAAAGTTTGGGAACCACTGGTATAGATGATGATAAAGATAAATCAAATTGAAGAAGCAACAAAAAGACAGCATGAGAAAAGAATAGTCATACCTTCTAGTATGAGAAATGGAATACATTCAGAGCACATTACATTTAGCTTATTTAGAACCACCAATGATGTCATAATGTTTGAATCTCAGTGCATTATGTTTTGATTGAAAAAATGGAATTTTCAGGGATGAACAAAAATGTGCAAAAGGGGGGGGGGTAGAGTTACTAAAATTAGCATAACTTTTGTATTTAATTATATTTTATTTAATTTTAAAGGAAAATGAATTGGCTACCCCAAAGTGTAATAAATTATTGAAGAAAATAATTCTATTATTAAGTTTAAACTGAATACGTAAAAAGGTACTGTATAAAAAAACTATAAAAAAATCAATTTACTGAAAGGTTTCATCTATTAAATCTTTCTCTCCTAATTAACGATACCATCGTTGATTTGACTTCTTTAAACTAAATATTTGATTTTATCAACTTTAATTTTGTGATTAATAAAAAGAGCATGCATTCTCCTATAATTCTATACCAAAAGTAACCTTTTCTGATTACAAACAAAGATGTTATTGAAGTTTAATCATAACAATGTAGAATCTACAAATGTGACAAAAGAACAATTCTGTCAGATAGTTGAAAATAATTACAGAGATAAAAAGAGTTAATTATTTAATCCATAACTAAACATACTTTGTGACTTCATTATTGAATAAAAGATGAACAAATGCACTAAGATATTGTTATATTTACATTGTTTCAGGTCCTGTAAATAGGAACCACTAACACAATGTAGTCTGTTAAAAAAAAAGAGTTGGGCCTGTTTACAATTTACAACCAAAATATAGAACAATCACTCTCACATAAAGAAAATTTAAAAAAAAAAGAGAATATAATATAAATAGTTTACCAGATGCTCAGTGAGAGTAACATCTCACTTGCCAGCACATGCGAAGTTACTCCCTGAAAGTTATGTCCCATTGAAAGAGTTAATATAGAAAAATTCCTACTTAAATCTGGAACCATCATTCAAGGAGCCTAGATGCAAATAGAGCACCCAGGTCTCAGAGTCACATGAAAAGTGTGGGATTTATAAAGATCAAATCAGGCACCATTTTGCTCTTACTGGCATAGAAGAAAACAGCTAGCAGTGGTTAGCCTCTGAAAGAAACAGCTGGAGAGCTCTCACAACAGTAACTGGAAAACAACTTCGAGACTCGTAAAGGGCCCTTGCCTATGACAGGTACAGAAAGATAAAAAAGACAGTCTAAGTAGACCCCCCACACACTTTGTCTGCATTAAATTAGGCAAAATATGCAGGACACAGCTGTTTTGTCTTGTCTTTTGAAATACTGCACTCAATGCCTATATATATATACACACACAGTACGGTAACACTAATGCATTTATTAATTGTAGCTTTAGTAAAAAGAGTGGATACTCTGGGTTAGAGTATAGTATGGTACAAGAAAGAAATAAGAAGTCATGAAACACATTTAATAAACAAAAAGCTAGTGATTCTTTTTCCCAATCATATACACCAATTGTCAAAGAGGTTTATTAAAAAATTGCATCACTATTCCAGAGATAATAGTACCTTCTTTGTTACTCAGCTTTTCTCCAATATTTGTCAGAATGTGCCTCAGTTCTGCAGCATTCAAGTGGCCTTTCCTCTCTCTATCTTGTGCAACAAGTGCTGCTTTTAATTCTCTCTGCTTATTTTCAACTTGGGAATGACTGTGCATTATGTTTAGGAAGGAGGCAAAATCAATTCGTCCATCTAAATTAAATTTATTTACTCAAATAAAAAATCAGAAAATCTATTAAGATAATAAATATAATTTTTGTTTAATATTTACAATTCTTAATGCTTATGTCAAAATGAAAACAAAAATGAAATAGGTTGGGTATACTATTGAGACCATCTTGTGCTCATTTACATACTTATTTTGTTTACTTTGTAACTATATAAAATAAAACACAGCTTGTAAATAATATAAAATCAGCTATGAAAAGTTTTGTTTTACATGTTATGGATACTCTTTTAGAATTGAAGATTATTACCTCCCACAGAATGGCAGTGGATGGTGGTGAATAGGGTTTCAAGCCAGGACTAGCACAATAACAGTCCAGAGCACATATCGCACAACCAGGCAGTGACAATGTGTCACATCATTGAGCTAAACTATCTTTTATAAAACTAAGTATCTTTTAGGAATTCCATAAAACATTAATGCTATCTAAAAGTCCCTGATGTAGATAAGTGTAAGATGTGAGGTGAAGTTGTAAACCCATAGTGTTAGTACGTCAGGAATGTGTTCTAATTTAAGCCTAGTGAAATGGTGTTTTTATGGTGGGTACAACATGCATTGCTGTTTTTTATTATTCTTTACTTTGTAAAGTTTATTCTTAAATACTGACTTTGACTGGATCTGTAATTGGCAACTCGGTCTTAGATTAATGTTGAGTATCAGTATTAATTTTGAAGGTCTTTATTTATTTCTTTGTCTGATACTTTATTACCCTTAATTTAATGCTCATAGAAGATCATGCAAAAAAAAAAAAAAAAAAAAAATTGAAATCAATGTCCCAGAGCTGCTTCAATTTTGTTTGCACTGCATTATATAGAGCAGCCACCAGAAGGTCTAAGCAAAATGATTTTGTCCTGTAGGAGTAGGCACATCCTGATTTAGTGCTAATCAAAGGTCTGTATTACATAATTCATCAAAGATAAATATATTACATTATTTAAATAATTAGAAACAAAATGACCAATGAAATGAAAACCTGTAATAAAAAAACAATCTGACCTGATGATGCTTTTGAGAAGTATTTGTGGACTTCATCTTTTGTGATACAAAAGTTTAGTGATCTTATAATAATGGAAAGCTCTCCTTCATTGGAAACATAGCCTTTTTTGGCATGGAAAAAAAAACACTCCTTAAAAGCTGAAAAAAAGTTTAGAAATAAGTGTCTTTTTTTACTTCATATTTTGTTCAGTGTTTTTTTTTTTTTTTTTGAGTTTTTAAGTAAATAATTTTTTTAAGCTTATGAACAAGAAAAAAAAAAGAGGAAAAACATTTAAAAAAAAAAAATATTTTTTTAACCCAATAGCTCCTATTTCCAGGTTTGAACAATCCTTTTCATACCCTAAGCAAGGGGGGTAGCTCTGAATAACCAAAAAAATTCTTAAAAAAAAAACATTTTGAAAAAAAAAAATCTAATATTATAATAATAATATATAATAAACAACTTTAAAAAATAGAGTGATATTTCTAGTTTAAAAAACAAACAAACCTTTAGAATATAAAGAAGCTTCAAAAATTTTACAGTAGGGGACTCATACAATGGGGCTAAGGGTATAAAAAATAATTTTTAAAAAAATTAAAATAACAATACACATACATCCGGTTTTCACTAAAATGCCAATGCTCTAGTTATTATTTTTACTAACATGGTGAGCTCTTCGTATATAGTTCGTCCATCGTGGTTTGATGATGACCACTTTGTCATCCAGGGGGCTGAGTGCTTAGCACTGGGGTTTTATGCCTCCTCATGTGGCTGGTGAGACCTATGTGAGCCCGGAATGTTCGGCTGCACACTGGGCAGGTTATTCCAGCTTGAGCTAGTGTCGTGGGCCTTGCTTTTCTTCTCTGGCGTTTTTCTTCTGCCAGCGTGGTTCTCTTTTCCTCAGCAACCTGTGCGCCAGTTTTCACAGCGCAACGCCAAGATGCTCTGACATGTGCCTCTGTGTCCCAGGTGGCTGAGTCTATGCTGAACACCTTCAGAGAAGCTATGAGGGTGTCCCTGAAGCGCTGTCTTTGACCACCTTTAATCATTTTCCTTCGCTTAGTTGGCCATACAAGAGTTGTTTAGGGATGCAGTGGTCTTCCATTCTGCAGACGTGTTCTGCCCATCGCAGCTGGGACTGCATCAGGATTGTATGGATGCTTTGCAGACCCCCTCTTCGAAGGACTTCAGTATCTGGTATATTGTCTTGCCATTTGACATTCAGTATTTTTCTTAGACATGTCATGTGGAAGTGATGTATTAATGCATCATTCTGACCAATAACTTAGGGAACATTACGTAATGGCTAAAGTGGGGGGGGGGGGTATACAAATTTGTTACAAGGGGAAGGAGGGATCTGAAGATTTTTTTTACGTTACAATAAAATCAAATTTTTAACAAATTTAGATCATTTTCTTAATTTAACTATGGTGTTTATGTTTAATATGTTCTCACAGTGCCTTGAGCCTATATTATGTTTGTTGACGCGCCTTATATATTTAAATTATCACAGACACAGTGACTTTTACAGGTCCGACTTTCACTTACCATGATGTTGTGAAAGAATTTTGGTTTTCGTGTGTTTGTCTTGGAGTATGTTTGTAAAATGTTTTACATAATTCGGATGTTCCTTCAGAGTTGAAGATAGTTTACTTCCTAGTCCAAACCTCCCGCAGGACGACGGGGGATGGGAGCGGGCAGGGTTTGAACCCTCGACCGTCGATAAATCCGAACGACAGTCCAGCACGCAAACCACACGACCAGGCATCTTTAAGTTACGCCCCTGTCCTGTACCTTACCAATGGTTGAATGGGTCAGCCTAGTGGGGTCAGGACTGCAGAACGACAGTTAAACGAATGGCTTGTCAGTGAGGTTGTGAGATACCGGTAGAAACTTAGTAGTGAATAAAGTGCTGCAGATTGATATTAATAGAGCTACACAAGTTTGTTAACTTTAATTAGATGTATGTTGTTCAATAACAATTAGAAATTCATCACACAAGGGTTTTCAAAAAATAATGGAAAAAATACCATTCCACAAGTTTTTTGACAAGTTATTTGGCGGCCGCCGATGTATATGTACACTAGTGGGGGAAAAAATGAAGTTGATACTTTACCTATCATTTCTATAGATACCATGATTAAAAATGTAATTTGGGAAAATGATAATTAACAAACACGTCTTTTGTAAAATTTGAATTTTCTTGTTACGTTATGTATGTGTGTGTGTGTTGAAAAACATGATTTTTGATGTTATGTAATATCCGATCGTTCCATTTAGTACACGAGGGCACTAGTTAGGTAATATTGTAAGAATATATAATTGCATGTATTTAGGACTAAACTTAGTAAAAGCTGTCAATTCTTGAATTTGGCAGACACTGCGTAGCTAAACCACCTACACCTGTTAGCTGTAATTCTTTCAAGACATGAAGCTCTAGCTTTCACTCATTCATCCAACCAAGCCTTACAGCATAAAACACCATTATTTTTTCCTAAAGATAAATGTTGCAGAATTGAGAATGCAAGCTCGGTATCTGAAGCAACACATGCTATACATAGCGACACATTTCCTTATCAAGTGTGAGCTAAGCTGATGACAAGTGTCACTGATCTAGTATAACAAGCATAATACTGGCCTGACAAGCCTAGTGCAGGAACACCATCACTTTCATCTTGGAAGAGACAATCAATATCCAAGACCAGTTAACAACAAACAGGATTAACAGTACAATTAAGTATCTGACATATTAGGTTCACTCACAATCCCAAACTTCAGCAAGCATCTATATATATAATTCTCTTCTTTGCTCAACAGTTTGGACGAGCAAGAACTAAAGGAAAGATCACTCTCTTATTTCTGCGGATATTAACCCCACGAAAAAACAAGGGGCGGGGGGGAGAACAAGCGGGTATTCACACGTCGCAACAGATGGCTGCGCACTGGACTGTCAAACCCTGCCCGCTCCCATCCCCTTCATCCTGTGGGAGGTTTGGACTAGGAAGTAAACTATTGTCAACTATGAAGGAACATCTGAAACATGTAAAACATTTTACAAACAAACATTTTACAAACACTAAATAGCAACGCCGAACTTAACCATTGTGACCAAGAAGTCATAGAAAGAGAACAAGTAATATACTATGTATATTTACAGGTCATTAAATAGCAGGGTCAGACTTAACAATTGTGGGGCCCTATGTGAAACGGATTTTGCGGGTTCAAGTTTGGGTAGGGAAGTGAATAATAAGTGAAATTTAAGAGTTTGTATTAGAAAATAAATTCGTCTATGCATTTTATTTATTCTTTGCTATGTACAGAATTACTTTACGAGCCTTGCGTGTAGCAAAGTCATACACTATATCATAATAATTCTGTTTTCTACATAGATCACGCTCAATAGCAAGAATTACCAAATGTTTCAATCTATTTTTGAGAATTGTTGACCTCAGGTAATTCTTCATTAGTTTTAGGCATGAGAAGATTCTTTCACCAGATTACACAATTACAGCTAATCCATAATGCCGTTTTTATTTATCGCACGTAGGATTGGCGTTTTCCATATTGAATGACACCCCAAATTGACAATTTTGGTCTACATATTTCCATAGATTTTAAGGACTTTTTCTTATATTTTGTAATTTCTGAAGATTTCCTGGAGCGCCTGGTAAATCGACAGGAGGGCGCGGTAAATCTGTTATAAGTTATAAAATTGTTTAATGTAACAATTTACACCTAGAAATAGCGCTGGAACTATAAAAGTGTGGGGCCCACTGTGGTCGCATAGGTTGCAGTGGTCTAAGGCCGACCTTGCAAAATAGTGGTGTATGCTATGCCGCCGGTCGACTAGTTTTACTTATTCTTAACATTCACTTTTATTTCTATACATTTATTAAATCATTCTTTTATATAAATTTAATAAAGCAAAAAGCTAACATTTTTCTCTAAATATGGAAGAACTAAGTTACTAGATAAGGAATTAATTAAACATATAACTTTTAAAATAAATACAAAGATACAAACCATCAATCTGTGCCTCACTAAAGTAATGTGCCTGAGAAAAGAAAATTAATTTGTAAACAAGAATACATAACAATTAGAAGTTTGAGATTTTTAGTCATTGTTCTTGATAGACTATGGCTATAACAACATTTATAGATAGATATAAACTCTAAAACCTGAGTACTGATAATTTTTGTAAGACTAAGACTAAGACTGCTTTATTGATCCTTACGTAAATTTGTTGTGATTACAAGGACTCTTTTCTCATAAAGACAACACAACAGAAAAATACACATAAATACAACAGATAATAAAGAGTTCATTCAGCAACTACACACAGGTATCTCATGTTCCCTGATCAATGAGTGGCGGTGATAGAGTCTGACCGAGCGAAGTACGAACGAGTTTTTGTACCACTCCGTTCTTGTTTTGATTGACAGCAGTCGCCCACAGTCGCGACAACCTGACGTAGTTCTGATGGAGTGGGTGGCCGTTGTCTTCCATGATTTTTTCGATTTTTCTTAGGCACTTTAGTTCAAAAAGTTCCTTTAAATGTGGTAATGTTGTGAGTGTAATTTTTGGTGCTTTTTTAATGATGTTTTCTAGACGTCGCAACAGTTTAGATGAGGCGTTGCCTTGCCAACAAGTTATTCCGTATGTTAGCAGATTTTGTATAGTCGCGCCGTAAAAAGTCTCAAGGATCTTCTTGTTTAGTTTAAAGCTATTGAGTTTGTATAGAAAAAAGAGTCGCTGGGCTGTTTTCTTTGTCAGAGTTCCAAGGTGGTCTTCCCATGAAAGCTTGTTGTTGATGATAACGCCTAGATATTTATATGCGTTTACTTGTTCTATAGATGTAGTGTTTATTTGCAGTTCATGTATAGTTTGTAATTTGATATATGTACATTATTAAAATGGCCTTGGAATCCTTTTCAACCATAGGATTAAATAGTCTTAGGGGTTTCTTACATAAGTTCAAATTATTTACATCCAATGATATAAAAGAGCTAGCAGTAAAATAACAGGTGTTGATATTCTAGTCATCAGAGGGCAAAGAGCTGCAAGGACACCCAGGGGTTGTCTCTGAATATTAATGAAAATGTAATCATAAAATATGTCCACTTTATATTTTATGTACACTGGTTTCCAACAATTAAAATCTTCAGACAAAATCACTTTAAAAAATTTTCAAAAAAAGATTTTAGTACGGTAATGGGGGCAGCTGAGATGTGGATGTGTGTGTGTACTCAACACCCAAAAAAGAGATACAGCTGTTATCAGCCTTTATAATGGACATCTACTGCCCAACAGTTCTTTGGCATCAGCAGTACTCTGCAGGTACTTCAAAACTATATGATTATAAACAGAGAACTTATGTCTTACAAGTTATCATTATAAGGAAAATGTATCACAATTTTTAATACATGAGATAGATGGTTTCTAAAACTATAATTTGCTTTCCTGCCTTAAAAGAATGTTTCAATGAATGTTTCAATGAATTAAATTTTTAAGTAGATAAGCAAGTTTCCAAAGAATTGTTATATATAGCTTAAAAAGACCACTCTTTTGCTAGACATCTACATTTTCTGAAAACGTCTGGACAATTCATGGGTTAGGAATCCATTTTCCATGAATTAAAAGAGCTTTAGATCCAATTAAAATCAGGGACTCCAATTTGCAGCAAAAAAAAATACCTGTAGTCCTAGCATAGCTGGTAACACTAAGGAAAAAATCATCTGTTGTGGAGGGAGAATAGGGGTTATCATTACAGGTAATCTCCTAAGGAGACATTTTTTTTTACCCATAATGCAACTCTACTAACACAGTGTATGTCACACCTTTTTGGTACCAGTACCTAGATGAATGGGTTCCCGGTCACTTCATCCCCGGTCATTTCATCCCCGGTCACTTCATCCCCGGTCATTTCATCCCCTGGTCACTTCATCCCCTGGTCACTTCATCCCCCGGTCACTTCATCCCCTGGTCACTTCATCCCCGGTCATTTCATCCCCTGATATTTTCATCTGATCATTTTTATCTAACAAATTGTAATTTTAAAAATTATGAAATGAGCAATATTTAATGTATTCATTTTTATTTAAATGACAAAATTGTAACACGTTAATGTTTAAAAGGAATTAAAGCAAAACTTATACATGCGACATCACGAGGATGGGTGAACTTCGCCTTTATTAAAAATAAATAAAACTTTATTTCAAGGCTAAAAAAGACGCGCCCATTTTCAAGAAAGAGCGATTGAAAAATAAAATAAAGTGAAACATAGTCGTACTTCCACCACACCTTGGCCTCTGGTGATAAGTTAACAGCGGCATGATCATTATTATTCTAATCGCACTTCTATCTCTCAAATGATTTCCACTACTTGCACCACACCTTGGCCTTTGATGATAAGTTATCAGCGGCATGATCATTATTATTCTAATCGCACTTCAATCTCTCAAAAGATTTCCTCTACTTGCACCACACCTTGGCCTTTGATGATAAGTTATCAGCGGCATGATCATAATTATTGTAATAGCACTTCTATCTCTCAAATTATTTTTTACTACTTCCACCAAACCTTGGCCTTCGATCCGGAAAATATTATGATATTACAACCCCCACATCCCTTGGAAGCGCTATAGCTAAGTACACACCCAGATTTACAATATAATATAAGATTTCTCATTAAGAAAACAAAGTGGAACAGGAAACACTATAAACGCATTAGTAACAAAATGTCAAAAAGCATTTTACATAATCATATTTATATATAAAATATTTAATTGGGGATGAAATGACCGGGGATGAAGTGACCGGGGGATGAAGTGACCAGGGGATGAAGTGACCGGGGATGAAGTGACCGGGGATGAAATGACCGGGGATGAAGTGACCGGGGATGAAGTGACCGGTCACCGATGAATGATAATTGCTAGTCTCCTGCCCTCTCTCACCAGTTGTTGTTTTTTTCTGGAGTGTCTCCACTCTTCTAGTATGCTTAGTGGGTATGGAGGGGGACTGGGGAGCAAGCTTCACACTCTCTTCAGATTTTGACAATTTTTTAGACCATGCATTGCAGAGAAAAGTCCTAACAGTTTTACATGTAGCTGGTTGACCAATCATTATTAGTCTTTCCTCTGACCCACCCTGTAACTAACAGTAGCTGGCTGACCAATAATGGTTTATTCCTCTGACCCTCTACATTTTGACAACTACGGTAAAACATAACTGAAGATGTTTGTCCCTCCTATGATAATGGAAACTTTTGAAACCATTTGTAGACAGAAATAAATAAATTAATAACCGTTTAAAACAATGTTGTTTTAATATCAAAACGAAAAGTATTTTAGGTACAAATAAAAAAAAAACAACAAAAAAAACAATATGCTTTTTAAAAAGATACATACATATTAATATACCATGATATTTGCATTTATATAAAGATAGATAATGGAAAAAAGAGTCTATTTACCAATGATAATGTACACATTTATGTACTTTAAAACACTGAACCATAATCTTCAAATACAAAAATAAAACATAATAAAATACTCAGGCACAAAGATAGCTGTGTGTATGAACCTCTAAATTCAATGTTAATACCCAGGACAGCAGAACTGCACAAAAAACCTGAATGTTTGTAGTTGTTGCTTTTGTCAAATGTCAATTAGTGTGCCATGAAGAGTCACAAATTGAATCTAGAATCTTCTGTGTCACCAATATTCCTAGTTCCACACCCAAAATAGTTGTCATTTCACAGAATCTTTGTCTTTTGCCAACGCTATTTCCATCTTCTTTCTTACTACAGGTTCCTCTCATCTGAGTCACTGTGATGTCTTTTACCTTAACCCTCTCTCTTCTTTGCTTCCTCTTCTTTTTTCTTTGCTTCCTCTTCTTTTTTCTTTGCATCCTCTTCTTTTTTTTTTGTTCTCCTTTTCAATTTTTGGATTTTTTGCTTAGTTAATTTTTTTCTTTTCGGAATTTTTTTCTTATGTTTATTTTCCATTCTCTTCGTTTCCAGCTCATTTTTTTGCTTCCAATTTTCTTTTTGACAGACTCTTTCAATTCATGTCTGCTGATGATGTTTGGTAATGTCGGAGTAGTTCAAGGATTTCTTGTTGCCTCACCCCAATCCCCTGTAATTTGGCATTTTAAAAATGTCTTCGTTGGTTGGAATTTCTATATGTGGTGGGGCTTCTGGCACTATGAATGCCTGATTGATAGACCATTGTTTCAAACTGTTTTGCTTTTTTCATAGATAGGATCAACTATAATCTGGTTTTGCAGACTTGAAAAATGGGTTCAGGAATAATCAGGTTTTGGAGACTGAGACAGTTTGGAAAAAAAAACATGGCTAATTCTGTCTTTATTGTTCCTCAACTATAAAGTGGGTATATTATTCCAGTGCAGATATTTTTTCAGCATTAAATGTCACAAGGCCTGAGACAGGAATTTCTGCTGCAGCTGTGAATATTTTGATATTTTATATTTTGGCACATCTGCACAATTTAGGCCATGTCATGCCCTGCAGCTGTGGAAGTACAAGCGTAGCATGTGGGATACTGATTAAGTTGTTTAATCTGGCACTTGAGATGGAGAGGCTTGGAATTGAACTAATATTATTAATTTTAATTTTTTTATGAATTGTAAATTCAAAATCAGATTCAACTTCAACTAATGATGTACATGGTGATGAATCTGGTACAATTGTTATTTGAAACTGGAGAGATTAGGAAACTTCAAAAGCAGATTCAAATTGAACTGATGGTGTGCATGTGGTGAATTTCGTATTGTTGATTCTTGAAGCTCATGTGATTTATAGGCTGAGGTATGGTCATCCACAAGGAGTAAAATTTGATTTAGGGAGGAGGTTTGTAAACAGGATAAAAAGTGTCCTTTAACCATGTCTAGAAAATGGCAGAATTGATCTGGCCATTGTCCAATATTGGGAGCAAGGCTTCTGTGTACTTTTCTGTGGGATCCTCTTATATGGGTATATTAAAAGAGGGTATATATATATTGCTCCACCGCACTGCAACATGCAAACAGTGTGACCTGTGTTTTTGTATTTCAAATCACATTGTACACACGTTTGCTCCCTTTGAACTTTTCAGCTCTTTATGTTGAATCCAAAACCAGATTCATCAGCATAGAATAATCTGTTTGGTTTTGATTTTGGGCACATTGGCACAATTCAGGCCATGTCGTGCCCGAATATTCTGTCTGGACTGTTGAAGATGGTTGCCTCAATAGATTCTATTGCTTTTTTTAAATTGGCTTCCAAGACTTCACTGCTTAGGATGTCAGAAGTGCCCTTTCTATCCAGAGAGCCATGAGATCTTGAAGAGAGCTCAGGATGTCTGATAAAGAACCCATTCAACTATTGCTTAGATGGTAGCTATCTCATCTTAGGGGCATTTTATTTGGGGCAGCTGTAAGAGCCAGAGCGCTCTCTGGAACCTCTTTACTGCTTTTCCCAAAGCTACGCTTGGCAAGTTATATTTAATAAGCCATTTAGGTAGCTTTTGTTCCTCGCCTTTTGTTAGGAGGGATTTGTTAGGAACAAGTGGGTAAACTCCATGCATCTTGTCATAAAGTGTAGCTCTTGATATCTTGTAAAGGAAAGACCCTTATCAACATTCCTTTCTTTTATGTCATGAATTGCTGCTTTTAAAATTTCTACGTCATGGACAACATGGGTAGCTTTGGATTGCTTCTTGGAAGACATTTCACAACTTAGAGTCCTCTAAAACTAGGCTTTACTATTTCTAAAAAAAAAAAGAAAAAGAAATTAACATTTTTTAATAGTCGGTACTGGTATATGGATAGCTTTTAAAAAAATGTAATAGATAAAAACCTCAGGCTAAAATGATGAAAGCCAAATTAATAAGTGTATTTCCTCATCTTTTTTAAAAATCAATTGAACGAAACTACTTTAACTACTATGCCATCAAAGTTAAAATTCAAATAACACTAAGCATAACATTGTAGTCTCATTGTTCCAAGGGAAAAAAAAAATACGTACTGAATTGGTCATCAGTTTGAAATCTGCTGAAAACAGAAGAAACTGGAAGCAACATGTTGGAAATGTACAAAAAAATGGTGCATGTGCAGTAGGCCAATCCATTTTTAAGGAAGTTGGGTAGTAAACATTCAAATAAAGAGGATTATATAGATCTAGATCTAAAATCTAATTTATAATACTTTACAATTACAAAGAACGGGATGTCGGTAATCATACTTTTAGATACTTTGACATCCTTAAGATAAGATAATTTTATTGATCCAATCAAATGGAAATTCAGTTTGACTACAATTGACAACCTCAGCGTAACTACTTTACAAAAACAATATGGATGAAAAAATTCAAACAGCAATCACTCACACACATTCCACACATTCACAACCAGCACTTTATGAGTTAGGCTTCTATGTACTTCTCGATGATGACAGATGATCTTGTAACACTCTGACCGATAGTGGGATAAAGGAGTTTTTAAATTTCTGTTTTAGTCCTAATGGAAAGGAGACGACCACTTCATTCATATCTTATGTAACAGTGGTTTAAATGGGTGCAGGTTGTCTTTAAGAAACGTGAGTGTTTTGGAAATGCATCTTTCTTGAAAAAGCTCTTCAAGAGATGGTAGCTGTATTTGGGTGATATATGATGCATGACCTATAAACTGCTAGACTAGCTGCTATATATATAGTTTTGAAACAGCAATGCTAGACTTCCAAACCCATGGTGTTAGTTGATTGATTGTTGTTTTTACATTTGCTTCATTTTTTTAAAACTTGTGATAATCTTAAAGGAGGATTCCTAAGCTTTTGAATGATACCACATTGTCAACAAATGAAAGTCATGTTTAATTAGGAAATTTACATTTAAGTCATAGGATGGCTGCCTGGTCGTGCGGTTTGCTCGCTGGACTGTCCTTCGAATTTATCGACAGTCGAGGGTTCAAACCCTGCCCGCTCCCATCCCCTGTCGTCCTGCGGGAGGTTTGGACTAGGAAGTAAACTATCTTCAACTCTGAAGGAACATCCGAATTATGTAAAACAATACAAACAAATAGATAAGAATGATTTTGCATTTACTAACATTTAAGCAAGCTTGGTATTTTTTTTATTGTATTTAGACCTAGATTTATGCTTAAAGTTTTTTATATATATTTCATTATTTTTTAATGAAATTTTGTCAACCAAAATTTAAAAAACTTACCCTAACAAGCTGTTATCAGTAATAAATGATGCCAAATTAGGCAATTTTTCGAAATGGGTAAGTGGAAAAATAACTACCATAACAATCTATGCCTACATAGTATTAAAATCAATATTTCTAATATTGAGTAGTTTTAGAAATTTTTTTTTTTATATACTTAGGTACACAAAATATAAAAGGAAATCAGCTTATAAAGGCAAGTTTGGGCCCATCCTGATGATGTTAAATGAAGTCACTCCATGATGTAGCGACATGTGGTGCCAGACATTAACAATTCTCATTGATAATATGAAGTATAAATGATTTATGCACTGTTTTGGCTTATCTTTGATCAACCTAGTGGAGAGAATGCTATCAAGGTGTTTTTTTTACATTATATTTATAAATATTATAAAGCTGAGGAAGTTTCTACCAAACGGCATTCTAGAAAAAGGATCAAAGTCAATTTACAAACAATTGGATTAGCTGTGAATGAATGTTAGCTACATGTGAGATGAAACAATCAAATTAAAAATCATATAATGGGGTAGCTGTGTTCCACATTTCAAGCTTCTATCTATTATGGTAATAAAGTTATGATGAGAAAAAGATGAAAATTCATTTTTTCTATCACAGTTTTTTTTTACATTTTCTATATATATAGTAAAGTGCGAAGCTCGAACAGCCCTGATTTGTATAGAGGTTCGATCACTTTTTATTGCTAAAACTTTTTTATTTGAATGTTTACCAAATTACTACTATATTGGTACTGCGTGTGTACCTTTTTTCTTCACTTCCGGCACATACTATTTGGGCGGAAACAGGAAATGTCCTAGGCTAAGAATTATCTTACACGTGGTCGTGGGTGAATTTGACTCGAGGTGGGAGTCGCACCTTGAAAAGGTCAATGGGCGTGTTGGTCAGCGTGATCTCCTAGATCAAAGAGAGACGTGGGAGAGGGGGGGGAGTATTGACTTGCATTCCACGCAAGGTGGTGTCAACTGCGCCCCTCAGACATCTGGCCAGTATGATCAAAGAGAATGTGTATATCTTTACCCCGGTCAAGGGAAGATAAGTCGAAAGACGTGGCCTAGTTGTGGTCAACTAAGTCTTGCCTGGAGAGGAAAAGGTGGTGCGGGTGAAGAAATTGGGGGTAGGATGAAGAAATAATTAAAATAAAATAAATAAATAAAGATAAGTAATAATTAATGCGGTGATAAATTTAAGTGACTCTGAAAGCAAGCTTTTGACTTGTCACATAGACTATAACTAGATCTATAGAGTATAGTTAATAGTATAATGATAATCTACTATTAATAGTATTAATTATCTAGAATCTATAGTTTTAGACAATCTAATAATAAGTAATAATCATTATAATCTAGTAGTGGCTGACTAACTCAACTAACTGAGTGACTTGACTGTTTGACTACTTTGACTTTACTTCAATACTTGTCATGTCAGTGACTCGTGAAGTCAGTCTTCAAACAGTCTTGTGTTTTTATCATTTATTAGAATAAGAATTGTAGATCTAGATCTATTAAATTTACTAACTAATAAAATACTAACCATAATGATTATGAATTACGGTGTATTATGTAGATTTAGACTCTTCACTTTAGTCTTTAGATCTATATCTAAATTATTATTCCGCACTCTAGCTCATCTAGGAAGTCTTAGTTTCAAGTTTAATAGAGGGTATAAATAGACAGGAGTGATACTTCTTGGTCTAAATCTATTTTTAAAAATCCACTTAGTTATTCAATAAATACCCAGAATCTAGAAATATACGCACAAAAGATTTTTGTTATTTCAACCATACTTTCATCTATTCTAAACCTCATGATTGTGTCTAAGCAATGCCTCAATGCAGTGGCGTCACTAGGGTGGGTGTCACCTGGTGAGGTCCACTCAGGGTTTCACCCTCGACCACCCCCACAAAATTTTCGAGTATTTGGTTTGTTTGTTTAGCCATAATACACATACTTTATAATTAACTACATTAATAAAAATTAATTGATTGTTAAACAACTATACAATTTCAATTAAATTTAAGAATTCAGTTGTTAAATTTATCTATAGTTCAATTTTGCAACAATGCAATCTTGAGTAAATTACAGTGTTTTTTTTTCTTTTCTGGATTTCAAACTTGAAAACTTATCAATCACTAAAAATTAATTTCTTGAAAGATTTCATTTTTAATAAATGTACCCGTTATGAAAGTGTCGTTTGTTCCTTTTTCGGACTTGTTATACTTTTGGTAATGAAAAAGTTTAATTATCCCCCACCTTGTCAATAGTTTAAAGATATAGGCCTATTCTTATGTATCTTGGACCTTCTAGTACATCTTCCCCGCAAAAAAAAAATAAAGCAAAGATAGGTAAAATAAAACATATCTGGCAATAGAGCAGCACCTCTAAAGGCAATGATTTTAGTATGAAAAAAATGTTTTCCATTGCACCAAAATTTTAGGCTAGAACCATTTTCTGAAAAAGAATGACCACATAGATTAAGTGATTATAGATTATACACATCTATTTGAGGAGCGGTAGTTGAAAAGTAAAGCGTTTGGCTTCCCAACCCTGGGTAGTAGGTTTGAATCCTGGTGAAGACTGGGATTTTTTTCAGAAATTTTGGGCGCCTCTGAATCCACCCAGCTCTAATGGGTGCCTGACATTAGTTGGGGAAAGGTAAAGGCGGTTGGTCATTGTGCTGGCCACATGACACCATTGTTAACCATAGGCCACAGAAACAGATGACCTTTACATTATCTGCACTATAGACCACAAGGTCTGAATGGGGAACTTTTATACTCATCTGTTAAATAGCTTTTCTGTTGGTTCTTAAAATTTTCTGTACTCCTTTATGGCTTCATACACCGAAGCTGCATTGTTTATATTCCTGAGCTCGACATATCAGAAATTCAAGCTCACTCCTTTCTAGACATCTGAAGATATTAAGTAGATCTCACCAACTTTTTTCTCCATTAAAATCGTCGTAATATGGTCTCAAAATGTCAAATATTCTGATTTTATAGAAACAGTCTGTGCAATATATCCTTCTGTCACGATCATCAATGGTGTTGATGTCACAATCTAAGATGATGCTACTGTCACGATCAGACTCGAACTATATTGCACCATCAATGATCGTGATTGCCGAGGATCTTGAAATGATCTTCCAATAAGATGATTGTATAGAAGTAGACAGATCTATGTTGATGATACGATCATACAGAATGTTGCCAATTGATAAGAGGATCATCTAGGTCTAGAAGTTACAACTTGACAAATATGATCTAAGTACGATCTAAATTCAATGAAGAAACTTCTCTTCGTTCAAAAACAATTACTTTAATTAATAACTTGAAAACACTATACACAAATAGTTACAATGGTTAAAATGTACTTGAATAACTGATCTATTCAATAATATATCTGAGTCTTGATACGAATAAAATATATATTCTTAACTACATACAAGTTAGATCTTATCTCTACAAATATTTACAACCGACTTTAGTACATCTTTACACTAACACATTCCGTACAAGACTGACTGGGAGCTACACGCTTCATCCGGGCTTTAGAGCGTCATCACGTGATCAACAACCTTCTCTTGCAAAACCAACCAATAAATGCAACATCTACATAATAATTAATATTTTGAAACCAATGAAATTCATTTCGAAAATGAAACTAATACAAGGCTGGTTTTTCCCGAGGTAGTTGACCTTGCTGGCAGACCTTGGCTGATACAGTGTACGTGACATATTACCCCCCGCTATCTTAGCATTTGTATGGTAATAGAAATGCGTTAAAATAATACATGTAAAATGTCATCATTTTGAAATATAAAAAAAAAATTATGACATTATAACTCATTTGGTTAGTACTAATGTGAAAATGTGTACATGGAAAAATATATTGCATATGAAAAATTGACATAGAAAAAATTGATGACAATCTTCTGAATAATGATACTAAATGTAATACAAATCTTAATATGTGTGAAGCAATGAAGAATTTCAATTATAAGTCATGTATCTGTACTATTATAATAGGATATATGCAATAACAATATACCTGAAATAAAATACCTGAAATAAAATGCTCATGATTTAAAAATTAAAATGTCTGATGCATGTCATATGCAAAGATGCTGAAACATAATAAACAAAGTATCTTGAATGAGTGACCTTCCTCAGTGGATTGCTTGGTGCTGAAAAAAATGTAACATAATCTGATATAGAACTCCTGTGAAAAATGAGTAGACAAATTAATTAATTAATTAAATATAACTGGATAATGTTCTTCCTTGACGAGTATGAATGATAATGGATCAAGTGACACTAAATATGGTATAGTACATATATAAAATGTAAGTGTGAAGTTCAGAACCCTTCTGAGTTGCCGTCATGGATGTGTGTACACGTTTTCTAAACTTGAAGAAAAGGTCTTTCAGTTTGTGAAGCTGTTGTCTCCATTTCATATTGATCTCACAGATAATGTCTGATTGAACCGCGTTTGAGTTTGGTGAAAATAAGAACTGTCCGAAACCAAAACTCAATTTTCTGGTTGATGAACTTTGACGCTGTAGAACAATGGTAGCAGAATGCTTTGCATTAGAATGTTCAATAGAGCAATGACTGAACATGTCTGAGTTCAATCGGTCAATACAGCAATGTTGAAGAAGTTCATTTGTTCCTTTCTGAAGAAAAGTTGCCCTTTGAGTGGACGGAGGATGACACTTGGTGTTGTCAATGTTGTTGCTCTCTGAGTTGCTTTCAAATTGCAGGACTGAAAATGTTTCAGAAACACTGGTAAAGAAATCTGCATGGTCTGTAAACACTTTAGTGTCCTTCACTTTCTGTAATGCTATGTCATCCATAGTGATGACCTTGGGAATGTCAAATTGATTTGATGTTGATATATCATCCAGAGTGATGACCTTTGGAATGTCAATTTGATTTGATGCTGGTAATGAAACATCTATCTCAGGAATGGGTGTTGATGATGTTTCTTCTTTTTCCTCAGGAATAGTTGCTAAGCTTGTAAAATTATCAACTTCTGCTTTGATGTCTTCATTATCTGTTTCATGGTAATGTTCAAACATATGAACATGAAATACTCTGGTAACCTTGTTGACATTGATTTCATAAAGCAGGTTGGAAATCTTTCTGGTGATGGTAAATGGACCTTGCCATTTGTAGAATAGCTTGTTACTCCAATCTGGTAACAGTAAATTGACTTGATCTCCTTGAGCAAAATATCTTGATTTCATGTGTTCATGTAATATTCTTTGACTTCCAATGTTCATGGTTGTAATGGCTTCTTGAGTTGACTCACATTCTTTCAAATGAGGAATACTTGTATGAGTGTTAGAGTCAAGTTGCATAGTTTTTCTTTTGTCTGGTATAGCCAAAGTTGATTGAGTATAAGTTTCTTTAGTTTCTGCTTCTGGTTCTTGAGACTTGTCTTGATTGTAGCAAGAATTTTCAATGAATACCATAGTATTGGTAGATAATGATGCAGATGCAGTCTTGTTCAAGTCTTGATGTATGAAGTCATCATCAGTGGTTAGGGATGGGAAAGTACTTGGTAGGGATGGGCTTGTATTGTCAGGTAGGGATGGACATGTAGTGGGTAGGGATGGACATGTAGTAGGCAGTGATGTCCCTGTAGATTTACTTGAGTCATGATGCATAGATTCATTGTTGTCAATTCTGGCTTTGTAGTCTTCTTTGTTCTTTGTTTTAGTTATGTTGCTTTTCTTTTGAGTTTGTTTCTTCTCACAATAATCATGTTGACAATGTGAACAATTATTAATGTATTTCTTGACATCTTTGGTCAAGCTAGGCCAATAATATTCTTTGGCAATTCTCTTCTTAGTACTTGTTACACTCATATGTTTGGTGTCATAAAATTCATGCTTTACTTTGATTATTTGATTTCTGTACTTCTCTGGTACATATATTTGTTCAATTACATTGCACTTGTGAAAAGAAGTCTTCTTGAGAAATCCATCTTCGAGAAGAATCAGAATCATTATTTTAACAATTGGTTTACTTTTACATATGCCTGGAGAATGTCATCATTAGTTAAATGGTGACTATTTGGTTGGCATCCTGATATTACGATGCTAGCTACTATTTCAATAGATTCGATAAAGACCTTGTTAAAAATCAAAGCAACATTTATATACATGCAGCTAATATACATCTAAAAGTAAGGTTTCACATCTGCTTTTAATATAAAGTATGATGTAATGTTTTGGAGGGACTATTTGTAGAATTTCATTTAAAAATTAAAATATGTTTAGACGAAATATTTTTAAAAATATATATAGATCTATTTATCAATTATGAATAACATGTTCCAAAATTAAGCCAACATCTCTGACTTTTTAAAAATTGTCTGTTATTCCAAAAAAGTGCATTTTTTTTTCACTTGGGTGTCACCCGGTGCGGACCACACCCCCCGCACTTCTTAGTGACGCCACTGCTCTAGTCAAATGTGAATATTCGTTTGTTATGAATCTCACTGCTCTATTGTGTGTCTGTTTTCTTAAGTTGAGTGAGTCCCAAACAGAGGATGCATATATTCTATTATTGGCCTAACCAAGTTCGAATTCAGGTGGTTCCCTTTTTTTTAAAAATTATTTTTATATAAAAAAAATTATTGATAGTATAAATCTATTACAAATTAAATTTCATGACTGATCCAAACTAATTGATATAAATACGCTTAATATAAGTTTAAAAAAAATATTTTTAAGTCATTATTGCAAAACTAGTGGCGGACTGGATTAAACTTTTAAGCAGGCCAGAATGGGCCGTAATTTGCCCATTACTGTATTAGGATATCAGAATATAAACAAAGAGCAGACTACTGTATTGTTTAACATAATTTTAGAAATCCTTTCTTGAGTAGGTCATTGTAACCTACGTGTCGTCTATTTTCACGGTATTCGTCGTCCAAAATAGTCTAACTGTAAACCTAGAATCTGGGTATTTTTTAAAATATGTATCATCTAAATATAGATCTACTAGAAATCTAGATCTATAATACAGACTACAGACATATTTCAATACAGCAGAGCTAGATCTATATATGCTCTAATCATCTAGATCTGTTGTCCTTGTAAACTAAACTTATCTAGATCTATTAGATCTAGATCTATATATTATCGTTAAAACTTACATACTTTGGCATAATGATTACTAAAGAAATTAAACAAAAAGAATACCTTAGAGGCACCAAATCTGCACGATTGAGAAACTTCATCGGACTAGGAATGGTTATAATGACCGCAATAATTTCCATTCCAACATAGTAATCTTGTAGATCTAGATTAAGTCTTATTTATTGTGTAAAAATAATAAATCTAGATCTAGACCCTATATAATTATAATATTAAATATTATATTTTATTATATGTATATAATATATTATATAGTATAATTATATAGGGATCTTATCTTATCTTATATAATACAGACGTTACTTCAAAAAAGAAGATGATTACGTCCTACGCGTCATGCATTTAGTCATGCATATTAACCAATGACTTAAATTCTGCCAAGTCACTGGTTTTCCTGGCTAGCTCAGGCAACCCATTCCATGCTCTAATAGCACTAGGGAAGAAGGAGTATTTGTACAAATTTGTCCTAGCATATGGGACGAGGAATGTGCCTTTATCTTTGTGTCTTTCAGAGTATTTTATTAAATTTTGTTTTTGTATTTGAAGATTATGGTTCAGTGTTTTATGTATGATTGCTACTTTACTTTTGAGCCTTCTGTCCTGAAGGCTTTCTAAATTTAGTGATTTTACTAAAGGTGTTACTCTAGTCAAATGTGAATATTCGTTTGTTATGAATCGCACTGCTCTATTTTGTGTCTGTTCCAGTTTCTTAATGTTTTCTTGAGTTGAGGGGTCCCAAACGGAGGATGCATATTCTATTATTGGCCTAACCAAGGTTAAGTAACATTTTAGTTTTATGTTCTTATTTGATTTATAGAAATTTCTTTTAATAAATCCTAATGCTTTGTTTGATTTTTTTGTAGTTTCATCAATATGTGGATTCCATGATAGTTTTTCATTTATTATAACACCTAGGTATTTTGCGTTTTTAGTCTGTGATACTGGTTTGCCATGAATAAGATAAGTGGAATTAATTTGTTTTAGTTTTTTTGTTACTCTTAACAACTGACATTTTTCTGGGTGGAAAGACATGCTCCAGTTTGATTCCCATTTCTGTAATTCATCTAATTCTCTTTGTAAAATATCTGTGTCTTGTGTTGTTTTTATTGTTCTATATATTATGCAATCGTCTGCAAATAATCTGACTTTTGTTCCTGAACTAATGCAATTTGGTAAATCATTTATGTAAATTAAAAATAGTAGTGGACCCAAGACTGTACCTTGAGGTACACCTGAGTTTACTGTTATCGGTGTTGATTTAGAGCCATTTATTATTACAGTTTGTTCTCTCCCTATCAGAAAGTCTTTAATCCACTGATGCAGTGGACCATTAATGCCGAAATATTTTAATTTTTTAAGCAAACTATGGTGGTGAACTTTGTCAAAAGCCTTAGAAAAATCTAGTAAGATAGCATCTATTTGTTCACTATTATCTAAACCTTTTGAAAAATCATCAATTAGTCCTATTAGTTGTGTTTCACATGATCTATATTTCCTAAAGCCATGTTGGTATGGTGTGAGGACATTATGTTTGTCTAAGTGGTTTATGATGTTGCTACATATTATGTGTTCTAGGATTTTACATGTGATGCTGGTAAGTGATACTGGTCTGTAGTTCCCTGGGTCAGATTTTTCTCCTTTTTTAAATAGGGGGGTGACATTAGCTTCTTTCCAGTCCTTTGGTACTCTGCCCTGGTTAAGTGAAGCCTGAAAGAGTATTTTGAACACTGGGGCTAGCTCATTACTTAGTTCTTTGAGTAATCTAGCTGGAATACCATCAGGTCCAGAAGCTTTATTTGGTTTGGTGTTGGCTAATAGTTTTTGAATTCCATTTTCTTGTACTACTATATCTTCTATGTTGTCTACTTGGTTCAAATTCAGTAATATGTCTTTGTCTCCTGGGGCTGAGAATGCTGATGCAAAGTATTTGTTTAGAATGTTTGCTTTAGTTTCATTATCATTATGTATTATGTTATGTTCATCTTTTAATGGCGCTACGCCTGTTGTTTCCATTTTCTTAGACTTAATGTATGACCATAGGTTTTTGTTGTTATCTTTAGATATTACATTGTTTATGTATTCACTCTGCAGCTGTTGTATTATATAATCTAATTACTAGACTTAGAATAAGTTAAGCTAGTCATTCTAGTGTCTAGAATTAGAATCTATCATAATTATAATATCTAGATCTAATCATTTATTAATAATCTAGATAATTAATATAATATCATAGCTAGATCTAGATAATACTAATAATAGAGAGTAGTTATGAGTAGACCAGTATAAAAAAAGTAAAGTCCAATGTCATAGTCATAGGATGACATGATAGATCTGAGTACTAAATTCTAGATCGAGATCTATTGCTATTATTGAAATTGCTATGCTAGTTTAACTAGTTATAGTTTACTAGTATAACTATAACTAGATGGGAAGCGTGGTCGAGAGGCTAAGTACGCTTGCCACTTGGCTACCTATATGGCTATGAAGGAAGGGGGCTCTAGGTTCGACACCCGACTCAAGCAGAGTTGTGTTTACTGAGTGTTTAAAGGCAGCATGGAAAACCTACTCCCAGATACCCCCTCCCCCCACTGGTCCACAAATGAGATTGGACCATAGCGCAAATTTATTTACTCTTGATTGAGTAAATAGATCTCCTCTAGATCTAACTATAGATCTGTTATCTGGACTTAAGATATTAGTCTAAAGTCTATATAATAATAATAATATATCACAATAAAAGTTTTTGATGTTAGATGTATAATAATCTAGTAAATGATGCAAGATTAATGATCAACCAAATACCAACTGTCAAAGCATAGACGACTCAAAAAGATCCAGTTGAGTTTTCCAAAAATTAAAAATAACTCTGTGAAACCATCTTATTAAAACTAAGTTTTTATTTTTTTCTTACGGTACTAAAAAATATTGCAAAATCTTTGATTCAGTTCAGTCAATGTAAGGACAGTTTGTTTGGTTCAGTTCGTACTGATCAGTTTTAAAGTACCGGTTTGGTCGTAAGTGAGGTTTGAGTTCGGTTCATTCGGTTTTGGTAAAAATAAAGAATTTGTATTTGATTTGGTCATCCAGGATGGGATAGAATATTGAACGTTTCTAAATATAAAAGAATAACAGACCATTTGGGTGAATTATAGTTCTAAATAGATTGTTTTTGGGAAAATGAGCCTCTGGCAAAACCAGTATTGTTGAAAGAACTAACTTAGGTATATCTAGTTGGATGTAGAATAACAGACTTGACAGCTGGTGTGATAAAACATAGTTAATTCAACTTATTAAAAAAAAAAAAAAACGTAGAGAAAAGTTATATTGTCTGGAAAATATAATGAAAAGCAAACAACACAGATGAATGAAAGAGACCATCTGGTAGTAAATGGTTTTGGCAGAATATCACTGCTGGATAATTTGCATAAAATGTACAGAGTAGTACCTACATTTCTATTTGTATGTATAAAGTGGACATGGTTCCATTAATGAAATGTATTAACTAGGGGTGCACCGGATAGTCGCTTCGTCTCCGGCCGAATATTCAGCAATTTTTCACTATTTGGCTTCGGCCGAATATCACTGCCGAATAGTTGACCGGATAGTAAAAACTACACCATATTACCATATTTCTAATAATATTGTTAGGCGCCTCCGCGCTCAGTCTTTTCCAAATAAGTCAAACGGAGGTAACATTTAAATACCGAAATAACGCAGGTGAAAAGCCAACAACATAAGAGTAGTCAACGCTGATAAACGATGTCAAATAAAAGAATGTGCTTTTAAAACTATGACTATGCACCAAACATCTTTTAGTACAAAGACAAGGCGTGTTAATCTAAACAGAAATAAAATTTTACATTATAAGTTCGCGTTACATACATAGCAGTGATGGCTGGCACATTTAAAATTTTTGTCTTGACCTTTGAGTGGGCTCGTTAACATGTAATATTCCTAAACTACGTCACGCTGACCAGACATCTGTCTAGATGTGCGGGTATATCTCCAGAGGTAGAGGTGAACAGCCCCCACCTTCTTTTGTTTGTTTAGTCCATAACATTGAGTTCATAGATAGACAGATGACCACATTAAACCAGATGTCAACATGTTGACACTGTCTAGAGTTCACACTTTATGAGGGAACTGAGTTTGTTTACTTGGAGAAGAATCTCTATTAACTCAATAGCTACTAAGCCAATACCTAAGCTGCATCTCTCTAAATACTAAGCAAAGGGAGGTAACTCCAAAACAGAAATAGACTGACTTTACAAAATATATTTTAAAAAACATAAAACAACATCTATCAATAACAAAAAATACTTCTAAAAAAAAGAGAAATGGATGACCTTTAAAATGATGTATAATTTGAATAGGTTTTACAAGATTAAAACAATAAAAACAACAGGTAAGGATGAAAATTTGTTCAAGTGCCTGATTTTTTGAAGACTGGTGGACATCCCCACCCCCATCAGATATGTAATTTTTGGTAACCTTTAACATTTACCCAGACCAGTAATGTTTATAAGTAGGAATTTAGTAGGCCTATACAATAAACATTACGCTTATATATCAAATCTGTATATGTCTTGAGTATTTACTGACTTTCACTAAGTGCGCGTGAGGCCCTTAGTTGCCTGAACATGGTATCATGCTGATGTGGTTCTGCATTTGTCTCAGATTTCATTACTTCTAGCATAACAAAGTTAAAGTAATCAAACCATTGTCCAAACCAACGTTGTGAACACCCCCAACTAGATCTATTTCATCAAAAGTTTTCATGTGGTAAATAAAAACTGTTCAAAATATCAATCAAAGAAGTTGAAGATTCATTGACGCTAGATCCAGAATGGTCTACATCTAGACTAGATGATAGATCTAATGCTTACTTCACTCTCTTTCTGAATCGGACTAGATCTAAGTCTAAATGTAGCGCTAAATTCTAATGATCAATGTCTTGATCAATATCAAGTTCATTATTAGCTGTATTTAGTGTATTATTTGCGATAATGGGTCTAAAAATTGAAAGGTCATTGAGAAAATGGCCTGCACAGCTAAGGAAAATCGAAAAAAAAATCACCGAACTTTGAAGGCCCATAGAAACTGAAGTGAAAGAAGTAAAAACATCTGGGTTTTTTTTAACGAAACGATCTATATTTCTACTTTTTTAAAAAACCCAGCCAGCTCAAAATAACACCACACGTCGCGCAGGAAAACGAGAGCTACGCAGTGTGTGTTTGCTGTGTCGGGTGCATTAGTAGTGAGGGGGGATGGGCGCATTTGGTCACATTAGTAGCTAATGAGTTAAGGAGGCTGGACTTCAAGCCGCACCACTACACAAGTAACAAGGGTAGAGATGAACAACTCCCACCCCCTTTTATTTGTTTTGTCCATCACATTGAGTTCATTGATAGACAGGTACTACAAGTCAAATACAATGGGCGTAGGTACTCTCTAGAGTTCACACGAGGTAACTGAGTTTGTTTACTTAGTAGCTAATCTTAATTAGGGGCTGGACTTCAAGCCACACCTCTTCAGGGGTAACTGGACAATGACTTTGCTTATTTGGAGAAAAGTCTCAATAACGCGGCTGGAATACAGGCCACACCTCTTCACGAATGCTTAGTTTGCTTACTTGGATATAAATCTCAATTAGTAAGCCGGACTAAAGGTCACACAGCTAAACAAAAGACCTTTTGCTATACAGAGAACAAACCGATTTCATAGCCCAGTAAGCCAGTAACTAATTATTTTGTAGAATGGAAAAACACAACGTGCTAAGAAAGCATAGTACACTGTAATTAAATATTATGGTGGATTTACTTTTCCTAACGTGTTAAATTGAATATTACTCTTGCGATAAGTGTCTTGATTTGATAACGATATTCTTAATAATTTGAGATCGTCAAGTAACTCCTCGTTATTACTGTTTTTTTTACTTATGATGCGTACTTCGCCAGTGTGTATCAGATCAGGACAACTTTTTACACATCCATAGGCTTACTACGTACCATTTTATTGCAAAGCGCCACAATAAGATCTAGCAAACAAAGATTAAAATGTGTTGGAGAGTTAAGAAACACTTAACCTCTGTGTACGGTTATAATTTACCTACTTGACTGACCATGCCAATGTGTTATTTTTTAGCCTAACCACTCAACACTTTTGCCTATGCTCAAGGAAAAAAATCATGTGATGGTCAACACCATCAACTATACACACTACACTAGGGCTACATGTGTAGGCCCACTACCTCTATCTGACCAGGTTGTTTAAATGTCAAACACACAGTCTATTTTTTGGGGTGCAGGGAGGGTATGGATGAGTTTTTTTTCTTCTATATTTGGTTTTCCTAATGCTCATAGATCTATATAGCTGTAGATTTAAACATAGATCTCAATAATAGACCAGACTACAATTTAATCTATGCTCCAGCATCATCTAAGGTTCAAACTATAAATAGGTATAATTGATGTTAATAAAATATCATTTACAGCAAATGAATTAATCTAAAACAATAAATATTGACCTAGAACGCTTCAGATTCCAACTATCAAACAACAGCTATTATCAGTATTAAGCACTTGAAGCCAGAACCAGAAGCAGTCCTTGGACTTTAAATTACAAGCCTGATGACCAGTTGTTGGTCTGAAATTCATGAACACATACATTCACCCAAAATACAAGCCAGATTGCACTTTACCTTTGAGAGATTTCTTCTTCTAGCCAGCTTTATTGCTGCTGAGCTGAGAGCTCTTTTGCAGACTGTGCCAAGGAAAAAAAGTGTGCTGTTTTCTTCAGTTGTTCAGCACTGCCGTACAGGGTGTTGGTTATGTTGGGCTGTAGTGGAAGTAGGGTCTGCCTTTAAGAGATTTACATAGTAACTAAATATATATTTACGTACCGGTATTTTACATTGACCATGCTATTTACAAGACATGTAGGTATCCAGCTCCGGACGCATATAATATTTTACTATCCGGTCATATTCGGCTCCGGCCGAATATCGAAAAGTACTATCCGGTGCACCCCTAGTATTAACATTTATATTTAAAACAAAATTTGTTAATGTTTTAATTGATTCATGAGTTGACATTGATTATGAATAATTGTGCGAATTTTCATCTTGATCTGAGAATGGGAAGTTGGGGGGGGGGGGGGATGTAACAGAATTGTAACAAACATACAGACGGAGTGAGTTAATATAAGCTTTGTAAAAATGAAGACAATGATGGTGAAGAAATTAAAGTTTTTGGGACAGTTAACTTAAATATTGAAAATGCTGAAGAAGGCTTTGCTAGATACAATCAAAACTGATAAATTTTTAACCTACTACAGCTGACTTTGTGTGTTTTTTAGTATGTGAAAATAATGTTTATGTGAGACAAAAGTATTATAAAATGTTGAGTACCAGTAAATTAAACTTAATATGGATAAGTCATTAGGCAGCTTTCTGTCCCTACCAGTTTTACAGCTTGTGCCATCACTTTGAAAAACCACCAGTAATTTCTCCAGATAAGAATCTAAGATAAGGCTTGAAACAATATTGTCAAAAGAACCACTTTCAAATAAAAATTCTTGAGTTGGAATCCTGGGATTTTATAATGTTTTTGAATCCAGGAAGACAAAATTAATGTATTTTTAATATTGTTTACCTTAGATTGATAAACATGTAAACTGTAGCCTTCCATTTTTTCTTTTCCTTAAAGTTAGCTACTGTTGGGTTTCATTGCCACTATAGACTGCTTTTGCATAAAATAATCTTCGAGATATGGATTGAGAAAAGCAGTATTGCCATCTGGATCTAACTTTTTAACAAGCAAACTATTAACAAAGCTTATCCAAGGGGAACAACCACAAAGTTACTGTCAGTCACATATCTCACTACTTTATGAATAAGCTCCCTTTTTATATATAAAAAAAATTAATGACCACTAATTAACTAAATGAATAATTTTAAAAAATTGGTCCATGTATTGTCATCGACTACAAATAATTATGCAAAATTTAAACTTAATCTGAGAATGAGGGAGAAAACATGTACATAGCCTTGCAAGGGAAATAACTCCACATATACAGCCACATCTCTCAAGTAGCATTTATTTCCCTTTTCATTACTAATCAAAATAATTAGTTACCAATAATTAATTATCTAATTGGTTTATGTTTTATTGGTTCATGTTTTGTTAAGTACAAAATATAATTATGTATGGGTGTTTGAGAAATGACTTTAAAAACATTGTCAGACAGTGATTTGATATAAGCTTTGTATAAAGCTGTCTCTGTCAATGCATCATTATATAACTGATACTAGAATTAAATAAAAAAATGAACATGCTAATTTTTTTATTTATTTTTTTTTCAGCAAATATCTAAGTAAAACAATTAATTTTGATTTTAGACAGTCTCGAGAGGAAGAGCAAAAGGCTAAAATTAAAGAAATGTTTGAACTTCGTTCTGCTCTTTTGGAAGAAAAAGAAAAAGATGTGACAAAATTGAAAGCACCCACACGATAGAGATCACATAATAATAGTGTGACACTCAAATATTGTTTGTTTTTTTATTATTCTTACTCCTATTATTATTTGAGAAAAATACTTTTCTAGAATGGAAGGAACTGAAGGTAATGATGAAGATTTAATATTTATTAATGAAGGAAATAAAAAATTGTCTTGTTTCAAGCCAACGTTTCAAATCAGGAAAGATTTGATGGAAAAGGCAATAAAACATGTTGAAACTGCTAACTGGTACAAGAAAAAAGCAAATGATAAAAAAGCAGCAATAATTTGTGATGGGAATGACACTTTGGATTTTAAAGATTCTTGTATTCACAACAGAAAAACAAAATTAAAACTCAAAAACTGCTCATCAGTATCTTCAAAAAATATCTGTTCTTCAAAAGATAAACTAAAAACAGGCTTAGATTCAAATAGTAGTAAAAATATAGTTCAATCTGCCTCTCAAAATGAGGTACCAGCAACTTCCAAAACATTTATAAAAGACAATAATGTTGAAACTTTATGTGCTGCTAAAAAACTTTGCTTCATATGTAGCTCTAGCTTTGACATTTTGGAATTTGAAAGTCATTTGGAAAGTTGTCTGAAGTTGAAATTTTCCAAAACATCAGGTAATTACTTATTTTTTTTAGTTTACCATTTTAAATTAATTTGATTAAATATTGTTATGAAGTTTCCATGTAAAAAAATTGTTGCATAAAGCTTTGATTAGTTATTATGTTTTTGTTGTACTTTATCAAGTGTCACACGCATAGCAACGCAGTCTTTTTAAGAGTCATTAGTAAAAATCAACTGGGTTTTTACAAGTCATTTAACTCATACTAAAAGGCAAATTTCAAATCAGTTCAAAAAGCTGTCTTTGTCTCACAAAAATAAGTAAATAAAAAAGTGAGCTAAAGTTACAAAGGGAGGCACGGTTGCTGAGTGGCAAATTGCTTAGCTTCCAACCGGGAAAACCGGGATTTTAAATTTTGGGCACTTCCGAGTCCATCCAGCTCTTATGGGAACCTGATATTATTTGGGGAAAATGTGCATATATATTAAATGGAATGTCAACTGTCAGTAAGAATAATCTATTTCACTGGAGAGATTAAGACTAAGAAGAATATTTATTTTATTAAAAAGAATGTGCAATGTTGTTTTTAAAAAAAAAAAAAAATTAAAAATTTGCCTACCATTGAAGCCAGAAAAAAGTGACAATACCATTTAAGTTAATAATTCTTATATATTTATTATTGTATCATATCTATCATTCTTAATTTTTTTTTTCTCGAAAAAATACTTAATTTAGAATATGGATTAATTTTTTAAAATTTTAATAGAAAAAATTCGAGTTTATAAATAATCAATGTGTTCAGCTAAATAGACCTCATTCACCAATCGTAAACAAACATTTAGTCACGTGATCATATTGATAAAACAACGAAAAAAACTGTCACGTGACAGCCACTGTGTATTAAATTAAATCGTAATTTGTATAGAAGAGATAGAGAACCACGTGGCAAAATGTTATTTGTTTACGATTGGTGAATGAGGTCCATTCTTTGAAAATGCCAAGTATTCCAATAAGGAAAAAGTTTGGGAAACACTGGTCTATGATATCATTAGTTCAAAGTTTTGCAGTCTACTTCAGACTGGACTAAACATATTTATTAAATTCTATTTACTTTAATGACACAGCCATATATTATGTTATAGTAAAATTGAAGATCACTTTATAAATTGTATTCTGCTAAGGCTTAGATGTGGCAGGAACATCCAATTACCAGATATGTGAAAAGAGTATAGCCCCTTTGCAAGAACCCCATACTAATAAATGTATGGAGAAGGTATGTCATTTTTTTATATAATAATATAATTTTAAGAATATAATTCACAATGGCACAAATCACTGATTAAAGTTATTTTTTGAGTACCATTAAAAGAGTCTGCTTTGTGCCTTAGGATGTAAGATGATGATTAATTCTTCTAACTATAATCTTAAATTTTTTTTTGTATTAAGAATCAATTTTGAAAATGACTAGTTAAATGCCAAGTATATATTGTTCAACTCTGAGCTGAACACAGGAAGTCACAATGCATGTAGATGAAACATATTGTTTTGAAAAGGGTTTAATCAATTCTACTGCCAGTGAAAGTTTGGGTGAGCACTAGAAGGGTGGCATTTTTCCTGCTTGGTCCAGCCGTTGAAAGTCTAACAATCTAAGAAGTCCTTTTATAGTGCTGTCAGGAAGGGGAATGATGCAGTTTTGTGGAGATCTGGAAACTGGAAGATGTTCTTGGTATTTTTTTTGTGGCTGCACCCTAGGTTTATAATATCAACCTTACACCTTATTAATGCTAAATCTTTAGCTTTATCTTAGATGTTCCTTCAAAAGGGAAAATCATTACATCCTATGACATAACCATACAATTAGTCTAAAAAGAAAATCAAAACAAATAACAGTAATTTTGCAAGAGTTCAAGGGTCAGCCATCTTTTTGTTATTGTTTAGACTGTAATCTTATATCTTGGGTTTTCTCTCAGATTTGGGTTTTTGTTTGTTTTTATTTTTGTGGCTAAAAAATATGATAGATCTAGCAATCTCCCCCTTTTTTAGCATAAGGCGAAATTCTAATAGGCTTAGATTTACATTTAAAACAAGTTAATAGAAAAATGAGTATTAAAAAATACAAACATTTGTTAAAAAACAACAAAGATAACAACATATTAGATCTATACATATATATAGACTCACACTTCATAAGGAGGCTTTTTCTACTTTTATTGAAAATCTTGTCCATTTACTTACTTAATCACTACCTATAGACTCTATTTTTGATACATCTTTTGTTTTTAATATGGTCACCAAATATGATGCCATAGATTCTACTTGGACATTAATATAATTCATCTAGTTTGTTACAATTAAAGAGTCAATATTTAAAAACCTGTATTATATTGTTTTAAATCTTTTCCTGTCATCTTAGGTGGAAAACTGTCAAGAAAATGATGTGCACACAGAGAGCTTTGGTATTTCCAGTAAAACAGTTTTAAATTGCCCTATGTGTGGAAAAAAGTTTCAAACAACAGCTGTAAGTAAATATGTTAATACTGGTACTGACATTTCATAAGTTAATTATTAAATAAACGTGACATATTTATATTTACAAGGTATGGCCTTACTTACTGTTTTCACCAGTGGCATCAGAAACAAGAACAACTATTTTTTTTACGTAAGAACAGTCTAATGGCCATTCTTTTGAAATCTTTTTCATGACCAAAACAGACCTGTTACAAAGAAAATATTGCTTAACACCAAGATGATCTCACATTGATCAAGTATATAACAGATGTGAATACTTGTACCTCATATGTCTCACACCTCAATATCTTTTGTTGGAGTGTCTGACTTATTATGAAACCTTATAACCAGTGTGATGGGTTTTTGATGGGGAACAGGTGTGTAGATCTTCACCCCCAGTTCTACCTGAAACTTCCGCTATGATAGAGACCAGTCAATATTAGACTTTCTCAGTGCCTTTTTTATTTGACCTGTGCTTTTTTTACTATGTAAAGTGTCCACTGAAGATGCTTTTCCATTTCTGCTGAGAATCCATGAAATTGCTTGACACCAGGACGCCAACTCTGACCCCATTGGGTCAATTAGTTGACCTTGACCCTGACCTAATTAGTATGATTGATTTTTTTTATCAACAAAAAGCTTGTTTGCTGACCTCTGTGAGAAACGTTTTTAGAGCTATAACAAAAGTTTTGATGTAATTGGATAGCCCATTCATTTTCCTTTATAAATATATATAGTTTTGTTCAAAATGGACCATTAGATTTAAAAGAAAATTTTTTTTAGTGAATTGGTTAACCTTTTAATACAAGTAAAAGTGAAGGAAAAAAATAGACAAAAATCTTTTTTTTTTTTTGTTCATTTAAGTTACAAGCATTTAAAAATTGAAGAAATAGAATAATTAAAGCATAAAGGAATCAATAATATCATTTATATGCTTCAATCTATCTTAGAACGTCTTAAATTTCACTAAATTTTGACTAGGTCTAGGTGTAGATCCAGTCTGGTCTCTAGTCTAGATCTAGACTTTAGATCTACGGACATAGATTCATCGGCCACTTCATCAATAGATCTAGATCTTATATGTAAAATATTCTCATTATTCTTAGATCTAAATCTAATTATAATATTAAAAAAGAAACTTTTGAAACTTTATGTTTTGTAATATCTCATGGACCAGGGCTAGCATCGGATATTGCAAGAAAAATTCGCCGGTGAATAATCAGCATGTAAACACAAAAACAGATGGGGAAATGGGCTATTTTTGGATCTGACAGGAAGAAGAATGTCTAATAGCTCTGAAGTTTAAAAATGGTCACTTTACAACGGGGATTGGAATAGAAAATCAGTAATCTAAAGTCGGCCGATTATGACGCTTTGTGGGTTAATGGGGGAAACCAAACTCCAAAGCCTGACCAAAACAATACAAAAATCACGAAATCTTAAGGCTTAAAGAAAGCAGCCTCCCACTAGTACAACTGGGAGGATATTTTACAAAAACAATAAAATAACAACAGTGTATAATATAATTGAAAATGCCAAATGTGCAGATGCATACATCATTGAGAACACTTCCATTTAGGGAACACACTACCCCTTCACTGTCAGCATAGGATTTAATACTTAAATATAAATGTTTTTGAAAAAATTCACATAGCTCGATAGGCTCTTACATGACTCTCCACATGTGACATCTTTATGTCAATTTATACTGCCCCTTTCATTATTTGACAGTTTTTACTATTATGAAGTGTGCATCAGGAAAAATGTACAGCACTTCCCCAGACACATAAGCTGGCTAAGGCAGGCTTGTGGATTCAGCTTTTTTTTTTCGGTTGGAGGTTTCACAAAAAAATTGCTAATGCTCATTAACATCATTTTACAAAACAGTTTTAAACTTTAAATGTCACATTTTCAAAGTTTATGAGATAAATCTTATATTTAAAAATCATCAGACACATTAGAATGTGAAAGGGAGTCCCCTTTTAAAATTACTGACTGCGCTAAATTAATGTACACTAAATTTGCGCATATCTTTCATCTATTCATAGTTATTTGAATCCAACAATAATAATAAAAAAAACTTCTGTTAAACTAAACCCATGCTGAATTATGACTTGCTAGCCTTGGCTGGACATTATACACATGCAGAACATTTAAAATAAGTTTCTCCAATAATTGTAGCTTTAAGGTTTAAATATTTAGTTTACAACAAAAAAGTTTTAACTTGGTGTTCATTCTTTTATTTTTTACCTTTTGGTCATTTTATGTTGTCCCTAAATGTCATTTTTAATTATTTTCCATCTTCCTGAATTTTTAACCTTAAAAAAAGTCTTTTGAATTAGGAAGTTATTTTAAAATGTTAAGCTAAATGTTTACTTTTTGTCAACTATTGTTTTCTACATTCTGAAATGTTTTACACTGATTCTTAAATGCTTATAACTTTCATTCGTAGATTGGCCTGCTTAATAATTATTTCCTGAAGTGCGTAATTTTAAAACAAGTTTCCTTGTTGCCTAAGTGCTTCTGACTTGTTACTTATTTCTTGATGTTTTCTGTACTATTTACACATAATTAATTTTAACTGTTAAAAACGACTAATGCTACGAAAGTTGCAATAAGCCTATTATGGCTTAAAAAGGTCTGATTAATTTAAATCACAGTTTTTTTACTTTGAAATTTGAATGATGCAGTAAAAAAACTTAATGATCAGTTTTAGAAATTTTTCTATAAATACCTAGACAACAAGACAATAAAATATTAACAGTTTAATATAATCCAATTATATCACTACAACATGAAAAGCTGCTGATCTGGAAACTACAGTGCTATTCACCTCAGAAATTGAACCCTCCAAATTAATAATGACAAAGTTTTCAATTTTTTTTTTTTAATCTAGAGTAGACGTTCTCATCTCAAAAAGTGTTCAGCTTCTAATAAGATGTCTGCAGAAATGGTAAAAAATATGTTGAGACAGCAGGATGAAGAATATCAAAGTAAATTACAGGCTGGCTTCTTGTCTGACGAAATTGTGTGAGTATTTATAAAGTCACTTAGGACCTACACATTTTTAGAATGTTTTAGCCTTAATTTATTTATTTAAATTGTTTAAATATACCTTTCTTTTCTAAAAACTTGTAGGTTAAAACCAAAACAGTGTTCAAAAGCAAAGCCTTCACTGTGAGTTTTTGATATTTTAAATTCTTTTTTTTTTAAGATTATTAGTCTAATAATTTTCACATTTCATTTGATTAATTCATTTTAAAATTATTTCTCACATCTTTTAAAATTAGTTCTAAAGATGAAGATTTACAGCTAGCTATGGCATTATCATTATCCATAGTGGAAGAAAATGATTCACATGGGATATATGCTGAAGAATCATTAAATGCAAATCTAGGAAACTGCAAACAAACCAAAGACCAAAAAGGCTCAAATGGGAGGAAAAAAAATGAAAAGAAGGCAAAACAGTAAGTGATTGTTACTTTGGACAAAGCTTATATCAACTCATTCTGTCTGTCTGTACACATTATTTCTCCCACACATAATTTCCGATCAAGCTGAAATTTTGCACAATTATTTCTTTTACCTGACAACATAAGAATCAATTTTTAAAAAATTAAAAAATTAGTTAATTAACTGTTGGTAATTAATTGTTTTCATTGTACTTAACTGATGTGGTGGTATAAGCTGAATTAGTCTCCTTTACAGTTCGCTGCTTTTAAGTTTAAAACTAACAGTAGATAACTATAAAACATTCTTCGCTAATACAGTGGTAGAGTGTCAGCTTGGGAGGCTTAAGCATCCAATTTGAATGTCTAAGAAAATGGAGACAACAGGAGTAGCTACATTAAAAAGTCATGAGCTAGCACCAGTATTCAAAATACTTTTTCAGACATCACTTAATCAGGGCAGGGTACAGAGGGACTGGAAAGAAACTAATGTCACTCGCCTATTTAAAAAGAGAGAAAAATCTGATCCTTGGATAATACAGACCAGTATCATTAACCAGCATCACATGTAAATACTCTCTCAGACCTCCTTCAGTCCTAGAATGACTATGGTTCATCTCAAACAGTTTTCATGTGACTGTGAAGCCCTATTTGGGAGAGACATTCCCATCCACATATATCGCAGGTTAAGATGGCTTTCGCTTTGGTGGTAGAGGAGCCAGACACGCTTTTCTTTCAGAGCTGAGGCACATGTTTATTCACTGTCCATAGCTTTCTTGGTCACTTTCTCTATCTAGTGTGGTCTAAGGCTTTGTATTCCTAGTGGTCAGTATCAATGTTCAGTTTTGAGGTCCCATTTTATTACATCCTCGTAATGGAAATGGGGGCAACCACTTTTTCTTGAGCCAGACGCGAGTTGCCCATAGATAATGAATTTTGGGATGCGAACGTCCTCCATCCTGTGAACATGTCCAAGCCAGCACAGGCACATAACAGAACACATAATCTGAAGCAATATGATAAATCGCTTAGATAAACATAATGTCCTCACTCCATACCATCGTGGCTTTAGGATATATAGTTTGTGTGAAACTCAACTAATAGGGCTAATTGATGATTTTTCAAAGGGCCTAGAGAGGAAGAGGAAGTGCGAGGAGATTGGAACGGTTCTTGTTTTGGTGATCTATGTTGATTAAACTTTGTATTGTCTTTGTTCCCATACCTCGTTGAGTTGCCTCCTTTTTAAGTTATAACATTGGTGTAGAAGTGGGACTATAGGTGACTCAATGAATGGGAGGTAAGTTAGTAATGGCTTCCCCTATTATGAAACAACTAGACCAACTCTTGATTAAAGAACTAAAACAAGAGCTTCGGTATCGAGGTCTAAAGCTTGGTGGTAGCAAGGAGACACTTACAGCTCGTCTCCGGCAAGCCCTGAGGAAGAAGTAGACCCGGACAGTTATCAATTCAAAGTAGGGCCAGATATAACTGAACTCCTAGGTAAGATGCAGGAAAAGATGGAACTCTTAGGTAAGATGCAGGAAAAGATGGATACACTTGATATAGTGATTAGAACCATGCAGGACAAAATAGACACACTGGATTCAGGGATCAGGACTGAATTGGTATCGGTTAACCAGAAAATAACCACAATGGAGGTCACGATGAACCAGAGAGTCGATGTGGTAGAAAAAGACATAGAAGAACTGAAAGTTCAAGTTAGAGAAGGGCTCACCAAGGCGCCGGTGAGTAATACAGGATCAATGTTACCCGAAGGGCTTGTAAAGATGAATACAGGATCAATGTTACCTGAAGGGCTTGTAAAGATGAATACAGGATCAATGTTACCCGAAGGGCTTGTAAAGATGAATACAGGATCAATGTTAACCGAAACCCCCTGTGTTTGATGGGTCCGTCTCCTGGTCACTCTACAGAAGACAGTTTGAGGCAGCTGCTAAGGTCAACAAATGGCAGCGAGGAGGAAAAAGCGACCGCTCTAGTACTGGCCCTTAGAGGAAAGGCTTCTGAAGTACTCCAATCCATTCCAAACCAGCAGGATTATGCTGCTCTCGTCCAGGCTATGGAGCTTCGATATGGGGATGAGCACTTACAGGAAGTTTATAGGGTCCAGTTGAAGACCAGACAACAGCGGGTCAGTGAAACCCTACAAGAGCTAAAGATGGACATTGAACGACTTGCCCATCTGGCATACTCCACAGCAGCACAGGAGTTCCTCGAAGTAATCGTCCCTGATGCCTTCATCGATGCCGTACGAGATCCAGAGCTAAAGAAGGTTATTAGAGTTAGTGGCAAGCGTAAGGCCAGCGAAGCCCTTGTGTACGCTCTGTCCTATGAAGCCGCTAAGAATGCATCCATCAACAGTCATCATGGTCGGAGACTGGAAGTTCAGGAAGAAGATCTAACACAAGTACAAGCAATACCGGAATAGGCGCCATCCTTTCCCAAAAGATTGATGGAACGGAACGAGTCATCGCTTACTTCAGTCGAAGTTTGTCAAAGGCTGAAAGGAACTACTGTGTCACAAGACGTGAACTCCTGGCCGCCGTCGATGCAATAAAACATTTTCATAAGTACCTTTAAGAAAGCTGAGGAAAAGGAAGAGATAATCGATTGTCAACGCTTGGACCTGAATGTTTTAGGACCTTGGTCTGATGAGAATATCCGAGAGGATCAGCTGAAAGATGAGGATCTGGCAACCGTTCTTCTTTGGAAGGAGAGGGGACAACGGCCAGATTGGCAACACATTGCTGAAAAAGGGGCTGCCATGAAGGCATACTGGCCACAATGGGACTCAATGGTAGTGGAAAACGGTGTTCTTAAGCGAATGTGGGAATCTACTGATGGGACAGCAACACGATTACAAATAGTTATCCCAAAAGTTAAAATCCAAGAAGTACTCCAAGAGTTGCACAATGGATCCACGGGTGGTCACTTGGGTATTAACAAGATGTTGGAGAGAGTGAGACTAAGGTTTTATTGGTGTCGGTACAAGGAAGACGTAGAGGATTGGTGCAGAAGATGTTACCGATATGCAGCAACCAAAGGCCCGCAACGTCAAACAAAGGGACCCCTACAACAGTACAACGTAGGTGTTCCATTCGAAAGAATCGCACTGGATATAGCTGGCCTGTTTCCTGAGACACTAAAAGGCAACAGATATATTCTAGTAATAATGGACTATTTTAGACAACCAAGAAACCACAACAATAGTCGATATTTTAGTGGAACACTGGATTAGCCGCTTTGGTGTACCTATGGAACTACATTCAGATCAAGGACGCAACTTTGAATCCAAGCTATTCCAGGAGATTTGCAAAATCTTCAAAATTGAAAAGACTCGAACAACGCCACTTCGCCCTCAGTCAGACGGGATGGTGGAACGCTTTAATCGCACATTGATACAACACTTGGCTAAGATGACAGTAGAACAGCAAAACGATTGGGATGACTACATTTCTCTATTCCTCATGACTTATAGAGGAGCCGTTCAAGCAACCACTGGTTATACGCCAGCCAAATTATTTTATTATTTGGTCGGGAACTTCGGCTGCCAGCAGACCTCTTATTTGGGTTGCCAGGAGAAAAACAAACGACAGCTAGCGAATGCATAACAGAACTTAGGGGGAAACTTGAGAGGGTTCATGCACTTGCACGGAGTAGGATAAAAGACAGTAGCGACCTCATGAAGACCAGATATGATAGAAGAGCCAATTCTACAGGGTTTGTAGAGCATGATCTCGTTTGGCTGTACAACCCAAAGAGAAGGAAGGGAAGATCGCCTAAATTACAAAAGGATTGGGAAGGTCCATATCGGATTGTGAAGAGAATCAACGACGTGGTATACAGTATCCAGAGGGGTCCTCGAACTAAATGCAAGGTGGTACATGTCGATCGGTTGTATCGGTATTGTGGAGAGGAGAGAGGAACAGAGTCAGTTCGGAATGAACAGACATAAGAAGGGGGCAGTGTAATGACCATGTTCTGTAGTGACTCTATGGTTGCGCACCAGCGCACGAGGATGGACTAAATGAACGGGGAGAGAGGAAGAGGAAGTGCGAGGAGATAGGAGCGGTTCTTGTTTTGATGATCTATGTTGATTAAACTTTGTATTGTCTTTGTTCCCATACCTCGTTGAGTTGCCTCCTTTAAATGTTGTAACAATACTTAGCATTACTGGTTCATTACAATCATGGATTCATGATTTCCTAATAGAGAGAGAACAAACTGTAAGTAAATCAACACCAATAATAATAAACTCAGGTGTACCTCAGGTAACAGTCTTAGGCCAACTACTTTTTCTAATTTACATAAATGACCTACCTAATTGCATTAGTTCAAGAACAAAAGTAATATTATTTGCAGATGATTGCAAAAAAAACAACAAAAAAACAACACAAGATGCTGAGCTTTTACTAAAAAAATTAAATGGAATCATATTCGAGCATGTCTTTCCACTCAGAAAAATTCCTGTTGTTAAGAGAAACAAAAAACTAAAATAAAAACAATTATTTTAATGATGGTAAACCAGTTAGACAGCCTTAAAACTCAAAATATCTAAGTGTAATCATAAATGAAATTAAATGAAATGAATGATGAAATTATTTAAAATGAAACAAAACATTAGGGTTTGTTTAAAGAAATGTTTACAAATAAACAGGAACATAAAACTAAAATGCTATTTAACCTAAGTTAGGCCAATATTACATTATGCATCCTCTGTTTGGGACTCCTCAACTTAAGGCAACATAAAGAAACTAGAATAAACACAAAATTGAGCAGTGAGATTTATAACAAATGAATTTTCACATTTGATTAGAGTAACACCATCAGTTAAATCAATAAATTTAGAGACACTTCAAGACAAAGAATAAAAAGTAAAGAAGCAATAATACATAAAACACTGAACCATAATTTACAAATAGAAAAACAAAACTCAAAAAGAGACAAAGATTTCATATGCTAGGACAAAATCGTACAGGTGCTCTTTCTTTTCTAGTGCCTGAAACAGTCAGGAAAACCAACGACTTAGCAGAATTTAAGCCACTGATTAACATGCATGACTAGATTGACACATGAAATGTAAAGAATGTAATTATCTTCTGTTTTGAAGTAAGGTCTGTTATCTATAAGAAAAATAATTAATATATAACAGAACTTGTTTTTCATGGCATTAAGTGTGCATTTCTAATTCTTTGAGCTTTTTTTTTTCATCCTACTTAGTTCATGCTAAAATAAGCTCATTTGAAAAGAAATGAGAATTAAGATTTTTTGGATTTATTTCTAGGCTTGAACCAACACCTTTGTTAATGAGTTTATCTAAGGATCAAGCTTATGAAAGAATATTACAAAGAGTGGATAAATACATTTTCTCCAAGGTAAATATTTGTCTAAACTTATTACTTATACAACATAAGTTTTTCTAAATAGAGCTAAGTTTCAGTTGATTTAAATTAAAATGTCTTTTATTTTACATCATTTAAATTAAACTGACTTTTTTTTTCTAATGTAATGTAGTATTATTATTATTATATTATTGTTCATTGTGTAGCACATTGCAGAAATAAAAAATATCTCATGATTCTCACTGCAAGATGAGACACAGTACAACAAGTCTGTCATCTGGGCTTCCATTTCTCTTCAAGTTTTCAATTTTAGAAATGTACTGAATATTATAATCAAGCTAAATTACCATTACATAAACTGGCAAGAGGGGGCAAATATATGAGGCTGGACACCATACACATGCACTTTTACTGAAAATAGTCCAGACTGTTGTTTACAAAAGACACATTAACAAAAACTTAGTACTGAGCTTAGTATATATACACCCAAAAAAAAACCCAGTCTTACTACATACTATTAAGAATACTCCAGTACATTTTATTTTTGTTTGCAGCATTGTGTAGATGAAAAGCAAGCCCAGTTTTTCAAATCTCACTCAAAGATGATGAGTGATTTAACAGTTTCTGAAGAAATAGACCCAAAACTTTGGTTTCTAACTTCATTAGAGATTGATGAAACAAATTATCATCCCTTGCAGTTTTATGTGATGAAGTTGATGCCTCCGTTAAAAGTTAGTAATGTAGAAACAGGGAGTAAAATACAAAGACTTTCTTTTATCCCTGGACGCAGAAAATCATTGGAAGGACCACTACAAAAAGAACAAAAAAGCTCTGATGTAAGCCCTGATAAATTTTTTTTGAAATAAACTTTTCTTTATTTTCAATCATTAGTACAGGACTGTTAAAATATTATTTTTTTCTGTTAATGATTTCTAATGATGTGTGGCTTAGTGGAATAAGGGAAATTGAGCTAGCATCCTGACTCAATCTGGGTTGTGTTTGTTTAGCCCCTAAGGGCAGCATGGAAACCTAGATTCTCTCTCCCCCCCCCCATTTCCACAAAAGAGATTGGACCATAGCTCTCTGATCATGAAAGATGAAAACTAAATAAACCTTTGGTTGAGTATTAGCATGTATGAAAATTTAAGAGCAGTATTTATTAGGCTGTTAAGTTCCCCTTTCAGACCTTGCTATCCTTAGGGCAGATGATGTAATGGTCATCTGTTTCTGTGGTCCATGGTTAATAAGGGTGTCATGTGGCAAGTACAATGACCATAACCTTTACTTTTTCCAATTATTTTAAGATACCCATTAGAGCTTTAATGGTTGGACTTCAGAGTCACCCAAAGATTCAGAAGTTTAATGTTTTCACCAGGATTTGAACCTGGGACCCCCAGTTTGGAAGCAAAGCACTTTACCGCTCAGCTGCTGCACCAACAATAGGCTGTTTACATTTAAGATTCAAAAAGTTAAAATAGCCATGATATTTGCTTTCGCACTAGATAGATGTTGGTATAAATCTTAGTCTAGTCAGGGTCAATCTGACTATTCCCCACATCTTATTTTTTTCTGAATTGCTTTTCTATTGTGCATCTTTCATGCTTTTAACATCCCCACTTAACAGTCAACAATACCAAATCGTCAATGCTAGTACTATGTACGGGAGCTCGTCAAGGTTGTGTAATTTCTCCAGTACTATTCACTCTTTACACCAAAAACATAAGAAGCCTCTATAAATTCATTAACTCCCTGATGATACTGCCATAGTCTGCCTTGACAAAACTCTGTACAAACTGGTGCTCTGAAACTAAAGAACTCTTAATGAATTTCAGAAGGAACAAACAAGTGATATATGAACCTCAGAAAAATAATATACTGATAAAACAAGCGACCTCATACAAATATCTAGGTGTTATTGTTGGAAGACACCTTGAAAATCTGGCAAAGAAAATGGCATAGCGACTATTTTTCCTATACAAACTTAATAGCTTTAAACTACATAAAAAGATCTTGGATAATTTTTACTGCAAAATTTGCTAACATATGGAATAGCTTGTTGGCAAGGTTTCATCTAAATTCTAAACTGTTGCGCCGCTTAAACAACTTGATAAAAGAGCATCAAAAACCACTTGCACAACACTACCATATTTAAACAAACTTTTTGAACAAAAAAGATCTCGGCAAAATCTAAAATATCTTGAAAGACAACAGCCATCCACTCCATCATAACTATGTCAAGTCATCTCAAAGTGGGCGACTTCTGTCAATCAAGACTAGAATCCGAATGGTACAAAAATTCATTAATTTCTTACTCGGTCAGACTGTATTACCGCTACTCCTTGGCTTGGAAATGTGAAACGAATCAAGATGTTTTGTGTAGTCACTCAATGAACTCTTTATGTTGTATCAGTTCTGTGAATGTTTCTGTTGTGTTGTTTTTATTTGAGAAAAAGAGTCCTTGAAATCACTATGAATTTCCATAAGGATCAATAAAGCGGTCTTAGTCTTGTAGAATACTTAGTGCACTATGGTCTAATCTTTTTTGTGGATCAGTGGGGAACAGGGTATCAGGTCATCAAAAACTCAGCTAGGTCTGGTTTTGAATTTGGCCCCTTAAGAGGTAGTCATGGTTTTGTGCCTCTCAGTTATACATATGGTCAGTTTTAGAATATACATACACTGCATCTGTACGAATCTATTTTTTTCGTATGGAAAATCTTGTTTCTGTGTTCTTATTGTTCTGGAACAAATTATTTTCAAGTACCAAATTAACACTGTATTAAAAAATTACTGACTTTTAAATACAAATATTTTTATTTTTTTCTATCAGGATAAAGGAACTTCATTATCTCAAACTGCTGAAATTTTAGCAAATTTAGTCATGGAAAATGAAATGAGTGACTCACATCAGGAAGTGATTGTAGACGAAAATATTCATATCAATCAAAAGAAGTCTTTACCCAGCTCAGAAGACATTAGTGTACCTGGATTTTTTCCTGAGACCACTAAAGTAGTATTAATGTTATTTGCTTCGCATGTTTAGAAATTTTTTTTTTTTTTAGCTTATGTAGACATTTTTTTATAGGTTTTTACAAGGGTTCTGTAATTTAAAGGCTTGCAGAAGGTTTGGAAAAAGAAAATAATTAAAACACATTTCATGCCTTTCAGCAGATAATGTAAAAGTCATCTATGGACTATGGTTAATGTCGGCCAGCACAACAACCAGATCAAAGAGATTTTTAAAAAAGGGATATGAATTTGAGGGCTAGAAAATTGTGTTGTGGATGGAGAAGCATTTTAATGCAGGCTGTTTTATTGATGGGCTTTAAAGTATTTCAACTGTAGGGTAGGATGGGTATCAGCTAGTCTGTACAATATATTCTACATTCATCTTATGGATCCTTAGACTACAATATCTATCCAGTCTTTTGTTGACACAATTAGTGCATGATCTCATTACCTTATACTATTGAGTAAAAGTGTCATAAGCATCTTTAAATAGTCTGTTAAGGTTGCTAGACTTCTGGCAGTGGGACTAAAAACTAGATACCCAACCTATTACCACTAGCATACATAAACATGCATTAGTATAACAAAATAGCTTATGATGCTTTAAATGAGGTAAATTGTATTCAAAAGATTTTAATTAGAAATTTAAAAAAATAATGTAAACATAGGCAAAAAAAGCACATTTATGTAAACTATTGGAATAGTTCTATACTTTCAGATGTGGCCTATTCCTATATGCATATAATATATAATGATTGAATTGTTTCTTTCAGGATAATGAATGTTTCAATTCAAGTCTGAAAGATTCATACCTTGCATTGGTCAATACAAGTAGTTTTAGTGATGTAGTGGTTTTAGCTGAAGGAGACACACAAATATTTGCACATAAAGTAGTGCTACATGCTAGATGCTCAAAGCTTTTAAATGTAAGAACATTTTTAGTCCATTTTTTTGTTTGTTAAATATTTGTATCTATCACTTAAAAAAGACCTTTTTTTTATAAAACCACATATAAAGTTGATTGTTAGTTTAAAAAGTAAAGAATTTCTTTTTGATGGTTTTAGATGGTATCTAGCCATGATGGGACAAGTATTATTGACTTATCAGTTTACTCAAAAGACAGTGTTCTTTCAACTTTGAAATTTGTGTATGCAGATGTCATTTCTTGCTCAGAATCTACTGCTTCTGATATTGTCAAGCTTTCAGCAATGTAAGTATGAGCTTGTTTTAATGATCTAGTGTTTTGTGAACATTAAATACATTTTAAAAAAGAAAAGAGCAAAGCTGCTTAAGATAATTGCCCCAAACTCCAGAGTAACTCACACTAAATAATGAAGAAAAGTTCCAATTTGTTTTTAATTTTTAAAACACTAAAATCATTGTGGAAATTTATTCTATAGTAGGATTGTAAGCAGTTATTATTAGACCACAGAAACGTTACCATGCATCTGATTTGCACCCCCTCTATGGGATGATGTTGAATATTTTAGTTGAACCAGTACATGCTGGTGCTAAAATAGACTAAAGGAATAAAGGCATTTTTGGTGTCAAACAGTAGCTTAATGTTAACATGAATAAATTTGTCAAGAAATACCATTTTATCTAAGAACACACAGTGAGTTGTTTAAAATTAAATAAATCTTAATAATTTCATAAGTTAAAAAGATTTACTGCAGCAGGGGTGAACAACTTTATAGAAAATACAGTAAACATACATGTAGGTAACCCTGCCAGACCAAGTCAAAACAAAGGATGTTTGGGCCATCAGGACTGCTTCAGCTACAAAACAAACAAAACTTCAATTAAAACAAAATAGGCTTATAGTTAACTTATACAATAGACACTAGGATGATGAATATAAAAGATAAGTTTCAAGATTTCATACAATGAAAATGTGAAATATCCTATTTAAACATTTATTAGCATTATTCAGTACTGTAATGTTTTATCAATCTTGTTTGAAAGTAGTGTCAGGGTTATGTTAAGGCCTTAGCTCGTTTGCCCGGGCCCCTGACATTTAACCAGGCACCTTCGTGCTTACAATAAATAAATGACTCACTGGTAACAATGTAAATATTTAATGATATAAATATAAGTATGATGACAAACTAATGGAGTAATGACATTGAACATTTTAATACTGTGAATTTATTAATTAAATAATAATTCTACCCCTTGCTGTCCCACAACGTACACATTAATGTTCGAAAACACAACACACTCTGACACTACTGTCTTTAGTCACCAGCGTAGACTTCCAATCCCAAGCTAACTCCCTGTAAAGACAAAGTAAAGACAAACTAGAAAGGTCTAGTAGACTATCACTATGGCATCAAAACAACTGCGAAACGCAGTTATGCCTTAGATACTCACCCTAAACAGGGGAACACAGAAGAATCTCAACAAACGTTACACCAGCAGAACAAAAACACTCCATTAACTTACAAGCAAGGCAACAAAAAGAAAGTGCGTTCAAAAATAGTGCACTTATTACACATTGGTGCTAGAATGACATAATCTACGCACCGACATTCCCCCTCTCCCCCCAAACTGGTTCTTACAAAGTATGGACCAGTTTCCGTACCTCAAACTGAAAGAAAAGTAAGAAGATATCATTACAGCTACAAGGTAAGCACATCCATCTAGGAAAATTCATCCGCATTAACATCACTCTTCCAAACATAACAACTTAGAAGAAAAATTACCAATGACACTTTTTACCAAAGTATCCACATTACACTATGAACCATTCACAAAATCACAATCTACCAACCAATCAAATTTAAAATGCATAATCAGCAAATTAATGTCAATAATACTAAATGCAACATAATATCATCTAACATAAAGTGCAAACATTTTCAAACAACAATGTATACATTGGAACCATAAAATGCATAAGACATGTATAAAAACAATACATAAGTATGTAGCTCATGTAGCTGCGTATTTGAAAGTCTATAGCAATCTTGAACACAGATCAGCAAGCAGATTGTCCTCCCCTTTGACATGAACAACATCAAAGGAATAATCCTGCAACATCAGCGCCCATCTTGTAATACGTGCATTGGTAAAGTTAGTGCTCCTAAGGTAAGATAAAGCCTTGTGGTCAGTCTGGAGATGAAATTTTTTTCCGGCCAGATACCTGTCCAATTTTTTTATTGCATATACAATGGCCAATCCTTCCCGTTCAATGATAGAATACTTCTGCTCCCGAGGCAACAACTTACGGCTCACAAATTTTATAGGATGCAACATACCATTCACACACTGGCTAAGAATGCCAGAGATCCCTTTGTCTGAGGCATCAGTCTGGAGATAGAACGGTAGAGAAAAATCAGGCAAACGAAGAATAGGATACTTACACAGACAGGCCTGCACTCTCTTCAATGCCTTCGCACACTCACAGCTCCAGTCGACTCTCATGGATTTTCCACGACGTAATAATTCCGTAAAAGGAAAAACTAAATCCGCATGTTTTGGTATAAACCTACTGTAGTAGTTAATTAACCCAATCAAACCACGAAGTTCCTTTTTTGTACTTGGAGTCTTAAATTCCAAAATCTTTTTCACATTACTATGATCAGGTTTGACAACTCCCTGTCCGACACTATGACCTAGAAATTTTACATTAGTAAAGCCCACCTCCAATTTGGCGGGTTTTAATGTAAATCCATTCTTTCTTAAAGCACTAAATACATTACGAACACTTTCAATGTGTCTGTCCCAGTCCTCACTGAAAATACAAATGTCATCGAAATAAAACAATACATTTTCTAAACCTCTTAACATGCGCTTAACAATCTTGTTAAAGTGATTAGGAGCACCGCTTAATCCAAAGGGTAAATAATGGAACATATAATGTTCTCCCAAAACTCTAAATGCCGTAAATGGTTTGCTTGTTTCACAAATTGGAATTTGCCAGTAACCCTTAGTCAGATCCAGTAACGTAAAGTACCTAGCTTTATATAGCATGTTGAACAAATCTTCTTGTTCGGGAATTACCTCAGCGGGTATTTCAGTAACATTATTTAATTTTCTAAAATCAATACAAGGTCGCAAAGTTCCGTCTTTCTTTTTTATTATAACAACGGGCGCTGCATAGGGGGAGTCTGTTGGCCCTATAATTCCCAAATCCAACATGCTGTCAATCTCTTGCTTAACTTTATCTCTTAAGTGGATAGGTACCGCATATGGTTTTAAAGTCACAGGTTTCGTATCAACCAATTTAATTTTAAACTCTTCGACCTTGGCTCTACCAGGAATATCAGATATTATGTCTTTAAATTCACTCAAAATGTCATCAACTTGCTTCTTTTGTATAGCATTCAAATCGGGATTAATTTTGACCTGCCACTCATCTCTTCCGACCTAATCTCTAGCGTTGGGATGTTAGCCATTACATCTTCATTCTCCCCATCCTGCTCATCAACTTCTTCTTCCCCCACAACTGATACCATGGTAGCTGATATAAGTTCATTTGTATCCTCAGTTTCAACGTTTGAATTGCTTACTTCCTTTACCCTACAGTGATATTTCATGAGTCTGTTTATGTGATACACCTTTATCTTATTTTCTTTCTCAACCACGTAATTGAACTTTGATATTTTATTCACAACCTTATACGGGCCTTGCCAAAACACGGACAGCTTATTGTCTCTGTGTGGCTTGAGGACTAAAACACAGTCACCCTCATTAATGTCTCGTCTAGACGAATATTTGTCATATTGCATCTTGTACTTCTTTTTGTTTGCATCGCTGTTAGATTTAGCAATAGTAGTCACCTCTGATAATCTTTGTTTTAAGTCCACTAAATAAGTGAACACATTCTTATATTCAGTTTCTTCTTCAGCATTTACAAATACTTGCTTCAAAATAGCCAGTGGGCCTCTCATTTGTCTCCCATAGACAAGCTCAAATGGCGACAACCCCGTTGTCTCATTAGGTACCTCTCGGTAGGCGAACAATGCTGCACTAACTTTCCGGTCCCAATCATGAGGGCTATCCTGACATACTTTCCTTAAAAAGGATTTTAAAGTAGAATTGAGCCTTTCTATCATACCATTAGAGCTGGGGTGGTATATAGTGGAGTGCACGGGTTTAACTGAGAAAAATTCGCACACCTGTTTGTACAATTCGGAAGTAAACTGGGGGCCTTGATCACTTAATATTTCTATAGGTAGCCCTATTCTACAAAAAATATTAGTTAGTGCCTCAATAACTGTTTCTGTATTTATATTCCTCAAAGGTATCGCTTCTGGCCATCTGGTAGCGACATCTACCACTGTCAAAATATACCTATTCTTATTGTCAGTTATCTCCAATGGCCCAATAATATCTGTAGCAACTTTGTAAAACGGAGTGGTAACAACATTCATTTGGCCTAGCTCCACTCTGTCACAACGACGCGGCACTCTAGCTTTCTGACAAATATCACACGACCTTACAAACTCTTTTATGTCTCTATCTAAACCTTGCCAGAAAAAATATTTGTAGATTTTACTTTTAGTCTTTCTTAATGACAAATGCCCTGCTAACATACTCTCATGAGCAGTTTTCAACACAATTTCTCTCTTAGCTGAGGGTACAACTAACTGTCTTTCTTCCTCACCAAACTCTCCCCTACACACTCTGTACAATAGTCTATCAAACACTTTATATTCCACACTTCCATTCTTTTTATTATCTACACAATTGTCCACATGTCGCTCCCATAGATCTTTCAAAGACGGATCACTCAATTGTTCACGTAAAAAATCATCACTCGTACCTAAAACATCACGACAATCTTCCAATATTCCACACTCATTTACAGAGCCACTATCATTCTCTCTATCTTTCGCTGACCTAGTTACTGCTGCGCAATCAAACTCCTGACTCACATTAATATCAACATTCCCAAGAATCAAATCTGCAACTGGATCTTTAAAACAAGCAACCACATATTTCCCAACAATGTAATCCGACTCAATATTTACACACGCCAATGGGTAATCCCTGACTGTCCCATCGACAAGCTTTAATTTGTAAGTACCAGGAATCATGTCTTTCTCACCAACTAATGAACTTCTAATTCCTATAACACTCGAACCAGAATCTTTCAAAACAGACACACTTATCCCATTTACTCTTCCCTTTTCAAACTTCAGCTTACCCACAGACTTATCACGTAATGACTTATCAACATATGAAAAAGTTTCTCTCTTACATGGGGAAAAATACTCATCTCCTTTCCCTAAAGTACAATTTCCACAATTTTGAACATTACGAGGACTACTCAGTCACCTATACCTTACTGGTGGACCTTGATCTCTATTTGTGAAACTGGTTCTATTTTGGTACACCCCATTGCCCCCAGTTCTACTGCTCCTGTAATTAGGTGTAACATCACTTTGTCTCACAAAACTGTTACCTCGGATTCTACGACCACTACCATCAAACTGTCTCTGATAACGCCCTGTTGAAACATTTCTACTGGGTCCTTGCTGATTAGAAACGTCGCAGATGATGTCCTAGGTCTATCATCAACATCAGGAACAGAATTAATCATGGACGAACGCTTAGGACATTCTGCCGATTTGTGGCCACTCCTATTACAATTAAAGCAAATAACCACGTTTCTTTCAGCAACTGGATTTGTATTCATCCCAGGCTCATCACACGCTGCCGCAACATACACACTGTCTTCCTTCGCAAGCGACACACCCCCACTAGCGACCTTAAACCCTTCAATAACATCAATCATATCATCAACTGTGCCTTTCTTACTTATTATCAGTTGCTTGTACACATCTCCTGACACATTCTCAAGTATCCTATCTTTTACCAGCAACTCTTTCACTTCTTCCACAGTCTTGCCTACTTCAGCCATTTTCAACCAATTGTCCAACGCGTTTCGCAGCTCGGTGACAAAACCCCTAAAATCGTTCTGTCGTGGTTTCACCCGGTGGAACCTCTTGCGGCAGGTTTCCGCGTTTATATCCGCATGTCGCAGTAATACAGCCCTCACTTCCTCATAATTTTCATTCAAAAACAGACTGTCCCGCAGCATACAGTTTCTTAGAAAGGTAGTTAGTTTATAGGACAAGAGCAATGACCATTCCTTTCTATCGATCTTGCATCTTGTTGCGACGGCCTCAAAGTGTGTTAAATATGCCATCAGGTCATCGTCTTCCTTCATTCCCTGGAAGCTCTTGTCAAGTTTATCTAAAACATTTCTAGGCCGCACCTCTGCCTGTGTTGCCGTCCCAGCCGCTGCTGCTGACTTTTCCTTCATTCTTTCTAGTTCCATCTCCTCCTTCCTCTTGAGTTCCTCCCTGGCATCTCTTTCTTTCCACCTCTCGTGTTCCTCACGCTTGGCCTTATCCTCACGTTCAAATCTGGCCTTCTCCTCTGCCTTCGCCTCTGCTTTCAATCTTTCCTCTCTCTCAAATCTAGCCTTTTCTCGTTCAAAGTCCTCTTTCTTGGCTTTTTCATAGTCTTCTTTCTGCTCAGCCACATACCTCTCCAACCTTTCACCTTCGTACCCCAGAGAACGACCATCACTTATAAACTGGGCAGTAATTGTCAACCTAGTTTCCATGGTAAATACAATGTACACTACTTGGCTGTATTATATTTAAATTATATACAATATGGGAACCAAAAAAATTCTACTAATTGTACAAGAGATCAACTAAAGCCTAGAGCCTGCGGTTAAATGGCAAAGAAAGAAACCTATCTGTGCAGTATCCCACGTCGGAGGAAAGTGCCTCATTCAGGCCACAGCGTCGAAATATAGTTGCCACAGGACAATCCAACACAATACTAGTAGCCTCAGACTTCAGTAGTTACCAACAGCCACTTTACACTTACGTTCGCTTGTTGCCGGGAGCGAGAAGACACTCGTTCGAAGGTGAAGCACAATATAGAAAACAAGAAAATACAAATGCGTTTCAATCTTGCAATACAATAGTTATATAGTATATAGTACAGTATAGTTAAAGTGTTATATCACTTATATCACAAAGGATGTATTTATTGTATTTATCTGCTACTTTCGATATACATCGTTGCCAATGGTACGCAATTCAATATTAGTACAGTAGATTGTGATGCAATACTATGTAAACAATTATTAGATTGTAGACACTGCTGCTACAAAATCAAGTAACTAAAACTTATATAATGATTGAAATTTTAGTTCTGTGACTGGTAGTCACAGCCGGACTCGAGCCCCCAACTGTCAGGGTTATGTTAAGGCCTTAGCTCGTTTGCCCGGGCCCCTGACATTTAACCAGGCACCTTCGTGCTTACAATAAATAAATGACTCACTGGTAACAATGTAAATATTTAATGATATAAATATAAGTATGATGACAAACTAATGGAGTAATGACATTGAACATTTTAATACTGTGAATTTATTAATTAAATAATAATTCTACCCCTTGCTGTCCCACAACGTACACATTAATGTTCGAAAACACAACACACTCTGACACTACTGTCTTTAGTCACCAGCGTAGACTTCCAATCCCAAGCTAACTCCCTGTAAAGACAAAGTAAAGACAAACTAGAAAGGTCTAGTAGACTATCACTATGGCATCGAAACAACTGCGAAACGCAGTTATGCCTTAGATACTCACCCTAAACAGGGGAACACAGAAGAATCTCAACAAACGTTACACCAGCAGAACAAAAACACTCCATTAACTTACAAGCAAGGCAACAAAAAGAAAGTGCGTTCAAAAATAGTGCACTTATTACACATTGGTGCTAGAATGACATAATCTACGCACCGACAAGTAGATTTTTGATCTTATTTATTTACAAACACTGCTTTTGAAGAGGAACTACTTTTACTATAGCAGTTTAAAATTTTTTAGGGTTTGTAAAGAAATATCAAAATCAATAACAACCAAAAATATTAACATTTACTAGTGGATATATTAGTTTATCAAGGCCTAAAAATTGCCTATTACAAATGTGTTTAAAAGAAATAATAACCGATAAAATACTTACAATCATTAATTCAGTGACTGTAATATTTAATTTTAAGTTTTAATGTGTAAATAATCTGCTGTAGTGTCTCAAAAAGTTCTATGGGCTTTCTATTTTCTTTTTGTAGGTTAGGCTTAGAGAAGTTAGGAGCAGCTGCAATGTCTCATTGTGTTTCTACTCAAATCGGAGAAAATCTTGTGGATAGGGAAAATGTTCAAGAATGTGATTCAGAAGAGGAAGAGAATAGACTCAATGAAGATGAATACAATAGACACAATGAGGATGACTACAGTAGACACAATGAGGATGACTACAGTAGACACAATGAGGATGACTACAGTAGACACAATGAGGATGACTACAGTAGACACAATGAGGATGACTACAGTAGACACAATGAGGATGACTACAGTAGACACACTATGCAAAGAAAGGTTCACCACAATCCTATAATAGTTGATTCTGATGTTGGCCATACTAATGATATTCCAATGGAGATAAACCATGACACTGGTGAAGTTAACGAAGAAGATAATGTAGCTATTGAGTTAGACTCTACATCATCAGAAAGCTCCCCAAAAGAGATAACAAGTGACAATCAAAATGATTATGGTGATGGAAATAAAATTGTGGAAGTCCTCGAAAGCTATTATGATCATGAACTCTTAAACATTTTAACACCTGACATTGCATCCACTGAAACTGTTCTTAAAGAATCTGAAATATTGTCCATCACACCTCTAGATGAAACTGAAAAATCTGAAATGTTGTCCATCACACCTCTAGATAAAACTGAAACTGTTTCTAAAAAATCTGAAATGTCCCTCACATCTCTGGATAAAACTGAAACTGTTCCTAAAAAATCTGAAATGTTGTCCATCACATCTCTGGATAAAACTGAAACTGTTCTTAAAATATCTGAAATGTCCATCACATCTCTGGATAAAATTGAAACTGTTCCTAAAAAATCTGAAATGTTGTCCATCACATCTCTGGATAAAACTGAAACTGTTCCTAAAAAATCTGAAATGTTGTCCATCACATCTCTAGATAAAACTGAAACTGTTCCTAGTATTTTACAAAGTGCTAGTTATGATAAAGCTAAAAACTCTAGAACAAAATTAGGCCCATATGTTGATAAATCAATGCAAAGAAATGTATCCAATTCAGTTACTGATGAAGCTAAAAATTCAGAAAACTTGTCTTGCCACTCTGTTGTTAACACAGAATGTTTGAACATTTTATCCAATAGTTTAAGCCCTGAACCAATGATTATGTCTAACAATGCTAAAAACTACTGTGGCACAATGCAACTTGTTCAAAGGATGCCCTTTAGTCATGGTGTGGAGGATAGACTAAAAACAAGTTTATTGTATACTGAAGAGAATGAAGATGTTAGTATTTTATCAGATTCTTTGTCCCAAGAAATAATATTCACCAAAGTAGATAAAGGTTCAGATGGTTTGGATTCAGTGGAAGTAGAAAGCCATAGCAATAATAATAAATCTGCTTTACCTATGACAGAAACATCTAATGTTCAATCAGAAGTTAAAAGTACTGATACTAGTCCTAGAGGTGGTCTAGCAAAAAAAAGGAAACGAAAGAAAATAACATCCAAACATTTCAAAGACATTGTTAAAAAAGTTGTGTCCAAATTGCACAATGATGACCAGCAAAATAGCTCAGAAGTATTATCTACTGATGATGTTGAAAGCATAGCCATCAAAATGGAGCAAGATTTTTCCTCTATTTACAACTTTTCAGTTGCCAATGATAGTGTTTATTTCCCATATATCCTGGATCAGGTGGAGCTGAATACTGAGGAGATCATGATCACTTTTGCTGATATCAAAGTACCATTAGAGAAACAGAGAGGTAAAAGAAAAATCAAGGAAAAAAATCAGAAGGAACTCGGGGTCACATCTAAATCTCATAGCTCTTTACCTAATAACAATGATTCACCAAACAAAATGAATAATAAACAAAAGAGAGATATGCATCTTACATCTCATATGGTCTCTAATCAGTCTAACAAAGATGTAATGAATGCAAAGGAAGATATGTCTATCAACATAAATCTAAACAGCATTTCTCAAGAAACATATGCAAACTTAGGTAAACATTTTGTTAAATGTCAAACATCTTCAGAATCTCAGGTAGAGAAGCCTTTATTTGATACAAGAGATGGGTTATCTACCTTTTGCTCTGAAATGGTTGAATCATCTCATTTGTCTGTACCTTTTTCAAATGATCAAGTAGCCACTAACACTAATACATTAATCAGTGATGATGAACTTTTTAGTGATACTGATCAGGATCTGTCTGCTTCCATTGAAAAAAGTATGTTTATAAATAAAACCCATGTGAGAACTCCATCAGATACCCATTCACCACTACCTAGTTTAAATTCTCACAATTCTAATGTCAGTACTAAACTGAAGGAATCAGAGTATATATCAACATTTCTTTCTACTGAAGGGTCAAGTGGCACTGACAGTTACAACAGTAACAATACTTTCAAAACAAATGAGGTGTTTGTAAAAGAAAAGATCATTTCTGATGTAGTTATCAGTCATATTGCTCCCTGTTTTACAAACCAAGAACCTTGTAAAGTTGCACCGTCAACAGAACATAAAAAAACAAATGATTTTCTTAGTTTGTCTATAGGGCTGCTTCCAGAAAATTGCCAGCTAGGAACAACCACCAAAAATAATGAAAAATCACATTCAGTTGAAAGAAACATTAAACAGACAATTCTTTTTTCAGAAAGTCCAAAAGCTAGTGCTTCCAAAAAAACACTGATTGATAATGAGACTATAACTCCTCCAACAAGTATTCAACCAGAAAGTAAATCTTGCCCTGAACCACCAAAAGTTATTACTTCTCTTAAACCAAGTATTTATTTAGTGACAGATGTAGACACTAATGACACCCAGATAGGTAAAGCGTCATCTTTGATTTCTATTCCTTCAAAAAGTGTTCAAAAAGCAATTAACAGCAGCGATATGCAGCTGACAGATAAATATTTTTCTACACCAAATATTAATAGTACTGGAAATCTAAACAGTTTCAGCAACTTAAATATATCAGACATTTCAACCAGTCCCTTAATCAGCAAATCAAAGTCACCAATAAAAACAAAACGAGGATTAGCAAAGAAAAATTCTCCTCTTTTGCTCTCCTCCGCAGCTCTTCACAAGTCCCATGAGTCATTTCTTACTTCACCAGTAGTCAAAGATTCTTTAACCTCTCCAGCTAGGGAATCTGAATTATTTCCTATCAATACAAGTCAAGGGGCTAGCTCTCTTGAGACCAAAGCATATTTGTCTCAGACCATTCCAGTGGAATCTGACAAAGATGACCTTTTATTAACTAATGAGCTTAAAAAAAAAAGAAAGGTATCCTCAGGAAAACATTGTTTAAGCCAATCTGATGTCAAGTATTTCAAATCAGAAACTAAAGTGAATTTTGTATTAAGTCCTGAACTTGTACATACAATGGCAGCAAATTTAGCCAAAGTCACACAGAAAATTCAGTTAGATGACAGCATAAAATGTAAAGCTGATAATAATAGAAAAAAATTTAATGAAAAAGTTGACAATGAAAAGTCTGTGGCAACAGTAGACAAGCTAGCATCTTCCAATAACATTCAACTTACAGTGCCATTGGTGGCAACAGAAAAAACTAACAATCCTTACCAGCAAGGAAGCTCAAGGGAAGTAAGTAATTTTTTTCTTATTTGTTTATGTTTCAAAATAAGTCTTTCTTGTCATCCACAAAAGTTACAGATTGGTTCATTGTTAAAATTTGCTAGTTATACATTTTTGCAGGTTACACAAAATTTTCTTAGTCAGTTTTGGAGTTGTTGTTTTCCAAGTGTAACCAATAATTTCTATTTTATTTTTCTCTCACAGATCTCATCATTATTTCCTTTAGTTTTCCTACTAAGTACTTGTAAAGGTAGCAAAATAACATTCCCTTTACAAAATAAAAAATATTAAAAAGCCTTTGTTGACTTTTGTAACAATTCTTATATTCTAGTATTCATTTTTGGAATGGTCAATTTTTAGTGTTAACTGTAGCTAAATACTTATAGGCCTCTTGAAATAAAAAAAAAAAAAAAAGATAAAACAGGGTGGACAAGATGTATTGGTTATTGTTGTTGGTCTCTCCACCAATGATTTTATACTTACTGTATGTCCGTACTTGGATAAAAGAAAATTAGGACAAGCAACCATAGCTTTTAAAAAAAACAAACAGTAAGTACAAATTATGAAGTGTTCTTGGTGATAGGAATATGGAATGCAGGTAACTAGCCACTGTACTTGATGTGAGGAGACCAAATCTTTAAGCTAAATGAATCTTCTGACACCATTCTGTAAGAGCCCTAAAATGGAAATACAATTTTAACATTCTTAGAGGGATAAAGGCTTGGACCAAGTTGGTTTATATTATTAAAATATTTTCACCATAAAATGTATTTAAATGACTAGAGTTACTATAAATTATCTAACATTTTGTGTCATTTTAGTACTGCTTTATATTCGACAGATTGATATGTCTCCTTTACCCCTTCATCAGAGGTTAGGGTTACTTAATCCACTTAGTAAGAGTTGTGAACACATTGAATCTGCATTGAACAAAACATCAACAGTCATTGATTTAACCACATTAGATGCACAAGAGAAAAATCAAGACAGTGATTTTGTTTTTGATGACACTTTAAATGTCTCAGAGCTTGAGGAAATTGCTTTGGCATCACCAAATAAGGTATCTGTATTTTGTAAAATAATTTATACTAGGGCACTATTTTTATTTACTTATTGATGGCTGTGCTCAGTAAATAGCCTTCCTTAATCTAGTAGTACTATATTCATGGTAAACCTATTAGTTAAAAGGAAATTTTATTTTTAATGATTATCGTTATTATTATATTTATTATTATTATTACCTATTTTTACTATGCACATCAGCTATCCTATACTGTAAAACAAGCAATTCTTGTATGTGTATTTAAATATATATGTTTCCCATGGAAATGCTTTAAAGACCAGCTTAGGCGCCAACTTGCTTTAACTTACACAGAAGAGAGCACCTGGTTGCATGCTGCCTCAGAACGAGACAGCTGGAGGTCACTCTCAAAGGCCGCGGGATACACATTTAGACCAAAAGAAAATCTTAATCGACCACCGGCGGACAATGGTTATACTTGCCCTGGGTGTGGCAAAATATGTAGGTCACAGCTGGGGCTGCATAGCCATGGGAAATACTGCATTCCTCATTAATCCTCGGGCTCAAAAGACAAGCCCTATTATTATTATTATTATATCTATTTATTTAAATATATATATTTAATATATAAATAAATAATTTTTTTTTTTTTAAACGGTTCTAATGATTTTCTTTAAAATTTTTAGGAGTATGTATTTGAATGAGGAAAAATTTCTCAGCTTGTTGGTCATATTAAATAAATAAATAATCATGAAATAATAAGCTGACTGACCTTTTTTTTTTAAGTGTGCTCTTTAGAAAATGTTATTAATTCATCTAGATATGATTATTATTTTTTCTACAGCTTCCAAACCAGGACATTTTCACTACTAACACAGAAGTTGTTCAAGCTAAAACACCAGCAAATCAAAAAATTAAACAACTAGTGAAGGAAAAAGGATGTAAAGAACCATCACCATTTACACCAATGCCTCAGTATGATGAAATGGCAACACCTGATCTAAAGGTCATTTGATTAACTTAATTAATAGTTAGCAACTAAATTAATTTGTGGTTGTAATAGTCCGTAGTAATCTAAATGGATTTAATTATATTTAATTTTGAACTCCTACAGAAAGCTGCATCCAAAATAGGAGTGAGGCCACAAGTGGGTAAAAAAAGATTGAAAGAACTGCTGAAGCATGTTTATAGTGCTACACATCAATGTAAGCAGATCATTCTAAGTTTTCTAACAAAATTTTCATTCAATTTTCTCTCATTCTGAAATGTATCTTTTGTTTGATAGAAATAGGTGCTCCAATACAATCCGTTGTTTTGTTTAATTTTTCTTTTTTAATCAAAGCAACTATGAGATATCTAAATCTTTCTTAGCTTTGTTTTGTATTGGATTTAGTCATGATTTCACCAGCCCAATCAAAGTGGGCCAAACAAAAATATTAATAAGTAGCAACACTGTGAATGGTACTTCTTATTAGTAAAACCATGCAGAGTTTATAGAGTTATAATGTTCTTAGATTACAAAACATTATCAGAATACTTTTAATCTACAAATCTTTGTTTTGTTCCCTTCTTAAAATTTCTGTTTTAGCTGCTCTCAAAGTATTAGCTTGTATAAAAAAATATGTTTTGTCTATTGGATATATTTCTTTGTATCTCTACTTTACTTTATGATATTTATTTTTGTACATAGTCCAAGATAGGCTGCCCAGTCATATTGTCACAATTGCATGACGCGTAGGACATAATCATCTTCTTTTTTAAAGTAATGTCTGTATTATATAAAGATAAGATCATATAGTCCCAAGTTTGAATCCTGCCACTTCCATTCCCTGCCATCCTTTTGGAGATTTAGACTAGGACTTAACAACAATCTTCATTTCTTAAATAAAGTCTGAAACTTATTAAACAAAACAGACTAAAAACAGAAAATGTTTTTTGGTATTTTACACACAGATGTCCCTCATGCTATCACCTTTGTGGCCTCTTCAAGTACCTACACTATCACCTAATACCTTTGAGTGACCAGAAAATCAGCAGCTTGATCCCCTTGTCCCTCTCTTTTGTTTGGTCCTCTCATTCCCTTTCAGTAGCTTCTTGCTCTACTCACCAATATTCATATGGGTTATTCAAAATAACTTCCCCTTTATTGCACCCGTATCAAACAACTTCATATCGTATCAACCAACCATATAATTAAAATATCTCATTCTTATGAATACATTAAGCAATGTAGCATAGCTCCCTGTTTAAGAAAATTATATATTTATTAGATTGTCTAATCTTTCATTCCTAAATCTAAAACATCTGTTGTACCCTTTGAAAACTAATTTGAAAATAAACACACAGACATTCATGAATTCTTTGATCGACATTATGAAATGAATATCGCACTAAAACATCCTGCTTGAAAAGATTTTGACCCCATTCCTTGATTGCTATGTCACTTGGTTATCACAGTGAGCTCAAAATAGGAATTAAAAAAAAAAAGTCTAAATGTACACATCTTTACACAAAAGCTATTTGAATCATAAGGTTCATAAAAAACTTCATATAAAGCTTGTTGGAAGTTTAAAAAGAAGTTCTCAATTTAATGGCAAATCATATCAGTTTATGGTTAATTTCTTTTATGTTTGTAATATTGACTTACTACATTTGAAGAAGCTATTGTGCATGTTTATATTATACTTTGTGTTTAAAATTTGAAGTTCAAATTAACATTTAATCAACAAGTTACAACAGCATATTCTTCTGTGTCAAATTCAAGTGGAAACAGAAAATTCCCAATCATCTTTTTAGTTTGCCTGGTACTGTGTCTTTGGTTAAAAAGATCTTATTACCTATGTGTCTGGCTTTTTGTCATGTAGGCATGTAGATGGTCTAATCTTTTCATCTTGCTAATTTTTGAACTTGTAAAACCTTATATAAAGTAATGCAATCTGTTATTGATCTTCATGATAATAATGAATCAAATATTTCTGTTTTGTTATTAATTAACATTTTTAAATGAACCTTTTTAATGTACTCTTTTGCTGCAGATGAAACAGATAGTGATTATGAGGGTACACCAGTCAAATACCAACGTAATGATTGGACAACCAAGACTTCAATGCCAAACAATCATAAATTAGCCCAGACTTTCAAGAAAAAAAAAGGAAAAACACAGTATACAAGTGTGAAAACCAAGAATGTTGGCATTGATCCATCAGACTTGGACAAGAATGTTACATCAATGAACTCATCTTTAGTTCAGAAGGATGAGGATACTGATGAACTATTAACAGCATCACAAGATTCTAGTTACAGGTAACATTTTCTGTTTGTTATTTTTGTAGTATTGAGGAAAACTTGATACAATATATAGTCATTACCATTTGCTGGTGTTTGTCTTTTAAGTACCCTATGTTATTGTCAATTTTATACTTTCAGTCTAACTTGATTTAAAGGAACTCATTTTTAGTTGTTTTTTTAGTGAACTCTAGCCTTGCTCTGTAGTTTAGTAGCCATACATACATAAGAATACATTGATAAACCATTCTAAAAAGTTTCTTTATAGGATCAAAAACAAGAATAAAAATAAAATATTTACAATAAAATTCTTAAATAATACTAAATATAGTCATTTACACATGGACAAAAAATAAAATAAATATTATCTGTCTAGCTGAACTTTCTTCATAACAACTTACTACTGTGTCTGCACACATTGGCAATAGTCATGAATTTTTAATATTATGCTGTTTCAACTTAACAGGTGTGTTGTAATAATAAATGGCTCTAAATTAACACCAATAACAGTAAATTCAGGTGTACCTCAAGGAACAGTCAGTCTTAGGTCCACTACTATTTTTAATTTACATAAATGATTTAACAAATTGCATTACTTCAGGAACAAAAGTCAGATTATTTGCAGACGATTGCAAAATTAGAATTAGATGAATTACAGAAATGGGAATCAAATTGGAGCATGTCTTTCCACCCAGAAAAATGTCAGTTATTAAGAGTAACAAAAAAAACAAATAAATTCCACTTGTCTTATTCATGGTAAACCAATAACACAGACTAGAAACGCAAGTTACCTAGGTGTTATACTAAATGAATAACTGTCATGGAATACCCATATTGATGAAACTATAAAAATCAAACAAAGCATTAGGGTTTATGAAAAGAAATTTCTATAAATCAAATATAGAACAAAACTAAAATGTTATTTAACCTTGGTTAGGCCAATAATAGAATATACATCCTCTGTTTGGACCCCTCAGCTCAAACAAAGTAGATTCATAACATACGAATATTCACATTGGACAAAGGTAATACCTATAGTAAAATCACTAAATTTAGAAAGCTTCAAGATAGAAGACTCAAAATTAAAGTAGCAATTATACATCAAACATTGAACAATAATCTTCAAATACAAAAATGAAATCCAATAAAATATTCAGAAAGATAAAGACACATTCCTCGTTCCATGTGCTAGGACAAATTTGTTCAAACGCTATTAGAGCATGAAATGGATTGCCTAAGCCAGCCAGGAAAACCAGTGCTTTGGCAGAATTTAAGTCATTGTTTAACATGCATGACTAGATGCATGATGCCTAGGACATAATCATCTTCTTTTTTGAAGTAACGTCTGTATTTTATAAGATAAGATAAGGAAAAAAGTGTCTTTTTTTATCTGTCATCTACTACATGTGCAAAAAAAACGGAATTAATTGCTGATTTTTGTGTGTATATATATATCTTAGTGATGGTCCAGATTTGCCAGAAGAAAGTATACTTCAAGGTTGGCCTGAAGAAGAAGTTCCCTTAGACTATGATGTAAGTTTCTCTGACACTGCTTTTAAAGTGCTCTGTGACTAAAGATGGTCAGCTTAGTTTGTGTAGGTTGAACCTATCTTGAGAACTGAATTCATTTCAGTGTTCTCCTCAGACTTTTGATTTCACTTTTAAAGTTGTTTAGCAGGTAGGTATTTTAAAGTCCACCAGGACAGAACTATCATATACTTATTGTAACAATGGAAAGAATTTTTAGTACACATTAAAATGAGATCATTTATTGATCTCTTAGATCAAAATGCACATTGGTTTTCACATATGTTTATGTATTTTGCAAGTTTCTTAGCAATTCACATGTAAGGTTTTTGTACAAAGACTCAAAAACGGTGACCGGTCATTTCATCCCCAGTCACTTCATCCCCTGGTCATTTCATCCAGCGGTCATTTCATTCCCAATTAAATATTTTTCTTTTTCATTGTTTAATTGTGCTGTAAAGGCTTTGACTTTAAGCCCTCATTTCATCTAATATATAAATATGATTATGTAGAATGTTTTTTTGACATGTTTCTAATGCGTTTATAGTGTTTCCTCTTCCACTTAGCATTCTTGATGGGAAATCTTATAATATATTGTAAATCTGGATGTGTACTTAGCTATAGCACTTCTATTGGATGTAGGGGATGTAATATTATATTATCCTGCGCATGACGTAATGATCAAAGGCCGAGGTTTGGTGGAAGTAGTGAAAAATCATTTGAGAGATAGAAGTGCGATTAGAATAATTATGATCATGCCGCTGATAACTAATCATCAAAGGCCAAGGTGTGGTGCAAGTAGTGGAAATCTTTTGAGAGATAGAAGTGCGATTAGAATAATTATGACCATGCCGCTGATAACTAATCATCAAAGGCCAAGGTGTGGTGCAAGTAGTGGAAATCTTTTGAGAGATAGAAGTGCGATTAGAATAATTATGACCATGCCGCTGATAACTTATCATCAAAGGCCAAGGTGTGGTGGAAGTACGAACATGTTTCACTATATTTTTAAATCACTCTTTCTTGAAAATGGGCACGTCATTTTTAGCCTTTTCTAATAAAGGCTGACTTCACACATCCTCTGGATATCATGTCGCCTATAATGTTTGCAATATGAATCAATGGATTGTCTTCTGTACTTACAATCGATAGCCATCTTATTGATGTAGATGAACACAAAAACACTTTTTACATGACCTCTATGTTTATACATGTTAAATTTTTATAGTTTTTAATTTTATTCTTATCTAATGTGTTACACTTTTTGTCATTTAATTAAAAAATGAATATATTAAATATTGCTCATTTCACGATGTTTACAATTACTATTTGTTAGACAAAATGGTCAGATGATGAAAATAACTGGGCATGAAATGACCGGGAACCTCAAAAACAAAGATTTACTGCTGCAGGGGTGAATGGCATGCATACATGTGACCATGCCAGACCAAGTAAAAGGCCTTCATCAGTTACTAAACAAACAAAAAAAGACAAACAATTAAAATATGTTTCAGTTCACGTTTTTGTCCAATGTTGTTCTCTATCAAGGCAGAAAAGAAATGGGCTATGCTGGTGTAATCAGAAGGGGGTGGGGATGTCAGGCAAAGATAAATGGAAAAAGGGTAGTAGTGTTAGTGCCCATCTCATAGAGATGGGCAAAAGTTAACTAAAAAGCTAGAAATTTTTAGTTTAACTAAAAAAAATTAGTTAAGGCCATTGTTTAACTAGAAAAAAAAAGTTTAGTTAATGTTGGTCATGTGATATCAATAACTTAAATTATCATAAAAATGATGCAGTGAACAACTATTTAGTCAGTCTGCATTTGAAGAGGGTAAAAGCTTCTATGCAACATTATGAATGGGATTGTTACTAATTTTTTTATGAGCCACGTGGTGGTGTTTAATTTCTGTTTATAGTGGGAGTCTGATTAGTGAGTTAGGTCAATATTATATTTAATGGTTTTGATCAATTCATTGCGGCAAACAATAATTTTTTAACTGCAGGAACATCAACTACACCCTTTTTATAGTCTTAAGACTTATTATTGAGATCTAAGAATCAGCCTATATAAATCTTAAAGCATTAATTAGGATAACCAACTCTAGAAAAAGAAATCTTAATCCACACCCTCTCTTGACCATAAAGTAAATAGACTGTGTCCAACTGAATTTAACAACCTGGTCATCTAGACATAGACATGTAAGCCTAGTGTAGGCCTAGTGTACTGTACGTGTGATACTACAAGACTACCCTGCATTTTTTTCATTACGCGTTATGCAATAGTGTTTGCTTAATGTGGAGTGGTCAGATGAGGCATGGCTAGTCAAGCATGTTCTTTACACTAAAATAGTTACACACCCTCCCAGCTCAGAAAGTAAATAGACGGTGTGTCCGACTGATTTTAACAACCTGGCTAGATAGACGTACACGTGTAGGCCTATATAGCGTACTGAGTGTGCAGTCCATAATGACAAGAACACCCTGTTTTTTTTTCCTTGCGCGTTTAACAGTTATGCAATAGTGTTGTATTTTTAGTGGTCACACAAAAAAAAACATCGGCATGGTTAGTCAAGCATGTACTTTACACTATAAAATAGTTATACAGGTAAAATGTTTCTTAAAACTCCAACAATTTCGATTCTATTTTATTGGTTACTAGATCTAATTTTTAAACTCTAATTGTATGTTATTTAATGAGATTTTAAACTTCACCGGTATAAGTAATTAAAATATCCCGTTAATAATATAATAATTATAATTTAAAAAAAAACAGTAGGCCTACCATTCTTTTCTAAAGGTTTTAATTGAAGGCAAAAATACAAGCACACATATTTATTTAGACATCTTTTTTTTTTTTTTTTTTAATTTTATTGTGTATTAACTTTTATGCAAGAAACATATTTATATAACTGATTTTATTATGGATAAATATTTCTAGTTCAACCCCCCTCCCCAAAAATAAAATAGTTATGAAAAGTTTGTTATAGTTTAGTTTACACTTTATTTTATTTGAAAACTAGTTTTAGTGTTTAACTTTTAAAATTTAGTTTAGTTCCCATCACTACCATCTCATTTGAAATAAAAGTGTGTTGGTTGTTGATCCTGTGAGGTTGAAAGGTGCCTGACATGTAAAAAAGACGGGTGTTTTTGTCATTGCATTGTTGTATAGCAGTGACAAGGAGATCAGTGGTACATCTATGATGTGTGTTGTTGAAATGAATAGAGACAAACTTAGTTGCAAAATTTTAACTGTCTCTAAGGTGTTCTTGGAGTCATGTTTTTTAGGTCATGACTGTGTTTCCAATATAGATCATTTGACATCTTGAGCATATTATACCATATATGACTCCTCTACAATTGCAGTTAAATGTGCCACTGATCTTGATGTTCATTTTAGAACAAGTGATGGTTGGTGTGGCGAGTATGTGTTTGCAGGTCTGACAGTTATGTCGCTAACATGGCCAAGTGCCAGGTTCACTTAAAATGTTGTGCAGTTTAGTATGCACTAATATGTCTTGTAGATTTTGGTCGCGCCTGAATACCACAAGAGTTCCCGAGTATGTACATTGGTTAGGAGAATGTTCAGGTTTTTCATGAAGATGTTTTTGCTTTCACGTTGTGAGGGTGGTAGGTAATTGGTAGGTTAATATCAATATGGGCCTCTCAACATTGCAAGATTTCGTTTTTTTCTTAAAAGCTTGTTCTCTTTTGAGATTTTTCACTCGCAAATGGATTTGTCTAAAATACGTTTTTTGTAGTCTAAATATAAGTGAGAAATCCCTGCTTTGTTTGAATGTTGCTGTATTTTTGCATTCTGCTTTGAGATTTTGAATGTTTTCCATTTAGTTGAAGTTCTTTCTTTTTTTTTTTTTTTTTCTATTAATGAATGCCTTTGAAGCTGAAGGTCTATTTCTCTCTGTTTAATGAACACTTCTCTAATAATGTCTCAAATGGTTCTGATGCTTCATTAGTTATGAAGTTTATTACTGGGTTAACTAAATAGTCTGGCTCTCTCTCTCTTTTTTTTTTCTTTCCTAGTTTCTTATTCTGATGTTGTGCCTCATCATATATCATAATAATAATAATCATCTTTATTGTCCGTAAGGAAATTTGTCTTACAATTTGTGCATTACACCAGACAAAACATTAGAGCTATAAAAAACAAAATGTACATTCACACAAGACTCACTCATAATTTACATGTGAAAAGTTTATATCAGATTTTTTCTATTTAATGATTTGATTGCCAAGGAAACAAAAGAGTGTTTGTGTCTGTTTGTCTTAGCTATCGGTGTCTTGTATATCTTTTGTGATGGTAAAATCACAAAGTCCTGACCCAAAGGTTGATTTTTTATTTCTAGAATCTTTTTAGTTTTTTTAAGGATGTTCGTCTCAAAAAGCTGCCCAAATGGAGTTTGTTTTTTGTCAATGACTTTACCAGCAACATTTAGGATTTTATGAAGTTTACTTTTATTTTTAATGCTCAGATTGCCAGGAACTACCCTGCTTATTTCTTACTTTGGAGACTAGATACCTTACTTTGCAAGAACAAATTTCAGTTGACAAAGAACCTTTTGAAAACATTTCACTGAGTATTTATTGATGACTTGAGTTATGTGATGAAAGATGTAGTAGTCATAGATTGAATCTAGGTCCAATGTCAGTGTTACATTGGTTCTTATAAAGATTTTATCAACTCACACTATCTGTCTGTCTGGTAAAAAGTCTGAACACGCTATTTCTTCCTCACCCAATCTCAGATCAAGCTGAAATTTGCACAATTATTTCTTTTGCCTGACAACAGGTACCTGTCCTAAGGAACAACAAAGCACCAGGCCAGGACTAGACATGGTGTCAGCGAAAATGTTAAAACACAGGGGATAGTGCATTGTTGACAAAATGACTGATCTCTTAAATCTCTGTTGGCAAACTTCTTAAGTCCCTGAGGAAATCTTATGCCAAACTGGGGGGTCGACCACTTAATGAATTTGTTACCAAGTGTTGTATGAGGTTTGCAAGACACCACGTGGGAAGAGGGTCCAGTGACAGATCTTTGTGGAGACAGCTTGCCGCCCAATGCGCCGAACAGCATGGGAGACTCTAAGTCTAAGACAAAACAAGAATCTAAAAAAAATTAACCAATTAGTTAATTTACTACTTTCAAATAAATATTTTGTTTAATATCTGGATCAAGAGAAGAAATTTACTTGACTGATGTGGAGATAATAAGTTGAATTAATCCCCTTTATACTTAGTAGAGAGAAAAGTTTGAAAATAACAATAAAAAACTATTAGACTTTCTATTTTCATAAGCACTTGCCTGGCACAATGGTTAGTGTGTTGGCTTGAGGAGGCTTAACCCTCCAGTTCAAATTTAGGTTGTTCACCTTTTTTTTTTATATAAATTCATATAAAAAGCAATCACCCAGATACCCACTTGTTTCTTCCACCACCTCTTTCCAACTGGTCGAGACAAGTGATAGAATCATTTTGAGAAAGCTAATAAATAGTATGACTTGCCCTAAACAAAAACAATTTTTAAAAATATTTGTAATAGAAAAGATTTATTATTATTAGTCTATATCTATTACAAATTTAATTACATGACTGATCCAAACTAATTGATACAACTACGCTTTAATATAAGCTTTGTTTTCTAAAAAAAAAAAAGTATTTATGTTCTTCTTGTTTAAATGCATGTTTAGAATTGTGTTTTGATCTTCTTATAAAGCTAGGTACCTGTAAGGGTTGTTTTTAAAAAAAAGTCTCATTCAGTTCTATTTTTCTTTTCTCAGAGTCAGACTGGCAGTGAAGACCAAGTACAAAAGCTAATACATTTTCTTTCTGACAACCAAGATATCTATCACAGTATTTTGCTATATGAAGTGAGTTGATTAGCATTACTTGGAACTGCTTTGCGAATATTACAATTCTAATCAATTTTACATATATGTTTTATTGATCTTTATTTTGAGAGTGTTCTTAGTCTAAAAGGCTAGAAAAAATTACACTTAAAGATCTATCTGGATTTTCAAATCCTAAGTCAGTGTGCTTTATGGAGCCCACAAAATGATTTTGGCAAAAAAAAATCCAAATAAAATAGAAAATGATTTTTAACTAGTAACTTATTTTAAAAAAAAACTGAGTACAAATTTCAGTTGTGTTTCAAATAGAGTTTAGTAAGACTCTTCTAGGGTACTTTGAGTTCTACATTTGTACAACTTCTTATCCAACAAATTTTTTTTATCTTTACAGCCTCTGGAGTTAGATGTTTTGAAGAAGAAATTAAGAGATTTTGGAATCAAGCTAGGCTTAGAAAAAATCATGAATTTTCTAGATGAAAGAGTGAGTTAGAAATTACTGTTAGAATAAATCTAGTTGGTCAGTTTTGGTCTGAAATAAATATGTTTTGAAGCTATTACTTTATTTAAATTGCCTTATTTTTTAAATTGTTTTTAACAATATGTTCTATTTTATATAAATTCATTTTATATAATGCTAAATGGCACCTAGCAATCCTATAATGGCATTAGTTTTTTTATCCTATATTAGAACCCTCCAAAAAATGTGATTTTGATTTGTGCCACTGCTCAATAGTGGACAGAATGTTCTACTCTGCTATGCAACTCTCCTGGAACATTTTCTTTTACCTTTAAAAAAAAGCTGATCATTTTAAGCTATTAGTTAGGCGCCTTCTTGCTGTGTCTTGTATAGGTAATTCTAAATGGAGGTAACACATAATAACCAAATCAAATCACACAGTTGAAAGGCCAACAATATAGAAAATACTTGACGCTGATGAATAAGCTATTTAACTCTTTATCTCCTAATCAATAATAGTATCGTTAATTTGACCCCATTAAATGAAATTAATTTTTGTTTATAACCTTTTATCTGTGTTACATAAAAAAAGCATAAATTCTTCTATGATTCTATACCGAAACTAAACGTTTTCTGATTACAAACAAAAATGTTATTGAAATTTAATCAGGACAGGGTAGAATGTACAAATGTGAATAATGAACAATTATGTCAGAAAATAATTATTGAGATAAAGAGTTTAATATGTAATGACCTCTCTCTAAAGCTGCCGTGTATTCTGTGTTTACTTTCATTACACTTCAAAACCTATTCTTGTTTTTAATATTTGTGTCACTGTCACAAAATCAAAACTTGACCCTTGTAATGAAACAAATAACTTTTGCACCTAATTCCTAATCATGTCATAACAATGTGATCACATGCGTCCTATCAATTATAAAAATAATGGCAATGTCTTTAATTCTGAAGATTAAGGATGAATGCAGTGTTTCATATGACTACACAAACCCAATTGCAACCTGTTTCTCATGCAAACAAAGCAGTTGTCCATTTGTCCTGCAGCCTTTGTGAGAGCTCTCCAACTGTCTCTTTGTTTCTCTTGTATTAAAAACAGAATTGACTTTCTTCCTTACTCTAATAAATCACTAGATGTCTTTACATGTGAATCTAATTTTGTTGGACTAGTCCAGCTGTGACATGCTTTGTTTTTCAATCCACAGTGTATTACCTTTACTTTGAAAAATACAAACAAAGGCCAAAATCGATACCAGAGAAGATACCAGACTAAAAAGTCTTCTGGAAAAAAAACAAAACAATCAGAATAAGAATAAAAGAATGAAATTTATTTCTGCACCAAGAATCACTATTAATTTAGGACAATCATACTTTCACAGAATTGTTCAAGAATTGAATTTGAAACAATTGCTGCCCTCATGCCTTGAGTTTGTACAGATTGAACTGCTGTAGTTTATATTAAATGTTATATTGTATATATTAAAATTGGTTAAATTCTGGTACTGGATACGTTTTTATTAGTTATTTTCATGTATGCGAATACAGCACATTGTATAAAAAAAAATTATTGTATAGATCTATGTATTTTTCTCAAATAAATAGTAATTAAACCACATGTTAATAAATAGTTTTTTTGTTATTTTTTTTTACTTCAGAATACTTGTATACAGAGATTCCCTTAGCCCTCTTAATGTTTCCAAAACACTACAGTTCAAGTTGCTTACAGTATTACAGCTATATTCCTTATAGTAGCTCCGTCTTCAGAGAAGGTGGATGTTACTAGAGACCAATTATTATAACGATTGGTCTCAAGTTACCTTATTGTGAGCACAACTCAATGAGTGCCCACTACAACTCCATACTTCCCACTATCTAGCTGTGATGAAATGAAAATGAGAAGCCATCACAATATGTGAGTAGACCTGAGATAAATCCAAGCCCAGTGAGAATTTGTTACATTTTTAGCGGCCCCAGAAAGGGAAAAAGACGCTATTAGTTTTGTGTGAAATGTCTGTCCGTCCCGTTTAGATCTCATAAACTAGAAAAGATAGTGAAAATCTGACATATAATATTTTAGTCCATTCAAAGTTCTGATGCAACTGCTACTTTTTTCTTTTTTAAAAGCGAAAAATCTAATTTTTTAAATCACTTATGCAATTAGTTTTTTCATAAAAACACACCACTGTCACGAGTCGAATGTGACCTATTTCGACCAGTTTCTAGAAGCGAGTTCAAACCAGTGCAAGTGTCCAGCGTAAACAAGTTAATTTTAGGTATCCAATCAAAGACAGAGGTTAAGGGGGAAAAATAGCACACGTCAGCTTCTAGAAGGTCAAAGTTACTAAAATAATTAACGAAGAAGTTTCCATGATTCTGGAATGTACGATCAAACAAAGTATAAATTAGGGGAAAGTCAGTTAGACGGGGTCCAAACATAGTAGTAGTTCTTGTATAGCGATAGTTATCGCTTAAGTCCTCTCTTAGTAAAGGTTTTTTCAAGTTTTGTGATATTAGCGGGTCCATTTAATTAAAGTTTTATTAGTTGAAGTTGAAATTATACTAAGTGAAGTTTCATGTATCTTTAAGTTTTATTTATGAAGTCAAGTTGTTATTGAATTGAGAAGTCATTTTATGTGAAAGTTGAAGAAGTATTATTAAAGAAGTTTTAAGAAAATACAGAGAGATGTTTCTTTCTTCACTTCATATGAATTTATCAACTTATTAATACAATCATCGGTCTGTTCATCACAACCAGTTTTACAACTATTCACTATTAATAGTAACAAATACGCAAGGCTTTTTTTTTTAGTAGGGGAGACTACTATCACTATATTTTCAACATATTTATGCAAATGTTTTTTAGACATTTTGTTATTTTTTTTATTTTTTTTTTACATTTTTATTGCTACTTTGTGTAACTTCTGTCCTACTAACTACTACGTTTACCCAAAAATAATGTTTACTTTTTTTTTCAGGAGAAAAAAAGCTATTTAGTATGCATATAAGTTGGACATAATGTAAAACAACAATTAATAAGTAGGTTTTCATGCAGTGTTTCTCGACAGCGTAAGACGGTATACATCCAATAAGGAAATTTGTATTATTATTTTTTTTTACGAATTTTTTTTTTGTGGACCTGAATAAGACTAAGAGATTGACCCTTTACAAAACAATTAGATCAATTAGATATTTATTATAGGACATATATATCAGTTAGGCAAGGTTCACATTTAATTTCATTCCTTTCACCTATCCTTTGGCTGCTGGGGCACCACCAGGGGCTGACTGGCTATATGGTACACATCAAACAAAATAAATAAATGCTGGTTTAATAATAGACTAAAGAAGCTTTGTAAACAGAAGGAAAACCTATATAGAAAATTTAAAGAAACTAATGCAGAAAGAGTTTACAAAAAGTATATAAAAATTAAACACTTAACCCAAAAAGTAAGCAGACAGCTGCAGAGTGAATACATAAACAATGTAATATCTAAAGACAACAACAAAAACCTATGGTCATACATTAAGTCTAAGAAAATGGAAACAACAGGCGTAGCGCCATTAAAAGATGAACATAACATAATACATAATGATAATGAAACTAAAGCAAACATTCTAAACAAATACTTTGCATCAGCATTCTCAGCCCCAGGAGACAAAGACATATTAGTGAATTTGAACCAAGTAGACAACATAGAAGATATAGTAGTACAAGAAAATGGAATTCAAAAACTATTAGCCAACACCAAACCAAATAAAGCTTCTGGACCTGATGGTATTCCAGCTAGATTACTCAAAGAACTAAGTAATGAGCTAGCCCCAGTGTTCAAAATACTCTTTCAGGCTTCACTTAACCAGGGCAGAGTACCAAAGGACTGGAAAGAAGCTAATGTCACCCCCCTATTTAAAAAAGGAGAAAAATCTGACCCAGGAAACTACAGACCAGTATCACTTACCAGCATCACATGTAAAATCCTAGAACACATAATATGTAGCAACATCATAAACCACTTAGACAAACATAATGTCCTCACACCATACCAACATGGCTTTAGGAAATATAAATCATGTGAAACACAACTAATAGGACTATATGATGATTTTTCAAAAGGTTTAGATAATAGTGAACAAATAGATGCTATCTTACTAGATTTTTCTAAGGCTTTTGACAAAGTTCACCACCATAGTTTGCTTAAAAAATTAAAATATTTCGGCATTAATGGTCCACTGCATCAGTGGATTAAAGACTTTCTGATAGGGAGAGAACAAACTGTAATAATAAATGGCTCTAAATCAACACCGATAACAGTAAACTCAGGTGTACCTCAAGGAACAGTCTTGGGTCCACTACTATTTTTAATTTACATAAATGATTTACCAAATTGCATTAGTTCAGGAACAAAAGTCAGATTATTTGCAGACGATTGCATAATATATAGAACAATAAAAACAACACAAGACACAGATATTTTACAAAGAGAATTAGATGAATTACAGAAATGGGAATCAAATTGGAGCATGTCTTTCCACCCAGAAAAATGTCAGTTGTTAAGAGTAACAAAAAAACTAAAACAAATTAATTCCACTTATCTTATTCATGGCAAACCAGTAACACAGACTAAAAACGCAAAATACCTAGGTGTTATAATAAATGAAAAACTGTCATGGAATCCACATATTGATGAAACTACAAAAAAATCAAACAAAGCATTAGGATTTATTTAAAGAAATTTCTATAAATCAAATAAGAACATAAAACTAAAATGTTATTTAACCTTGGTTAGGCCAATAATAGAATATGCATCCTCTGTTTGGGACCCCTCAACTCAAGAAAACATTAAGAAACTAGAACAGACACAAAATAGAGCAGTGCGATTCATAACAAACGAATATTCACATTTGACTAGAGTAACACCTTTAGTAAAATCACTAAATTTAGAAAGCCTTCAGGACAGAAGGCTCAAAAGTAAAGTAGCAATAATACATAAAACACTGAACCATAATCTTCAAATACAAAAACAAAATTTAATAAAATACTCTGAAAGACACAAAGATAAAGGCACATTCCTCGTCCCATATGCTAGGACAAATTTGTACAAATACTCCTTCTTCCCTAGTGCTATTAGAGCATGGAATAATATGGGTTGCCTGAGCTAGCCAGGAAAACCAGTGACTTGGCAGAATTTAAGTCTTTGGTTAATATGCATGACTAAATGCATGACGCGTAGGACGTAATCATCTTCTTTTTTGAAGTAACGTACGTCTGTATTATATAAGATAAGATAAGATGGGCATTCGGGCAAATGCCCGGTGGGCCGGTACCAAAGTGGGCCGGTAGGTCCACCGAAAGGGCCGCATGAATGCCAGTAAATTGTTTCGAGAATTATATTAGTCTCTTAAAAGGCAACACTTTGAGCGTCATGATTAAATAAAAATATTTTTTGTTTTTTACACTTTTCAAGTCAAATACTAATCTAAAGCATGGTTAGATATCCTTCATCTGTCTATAGTGCTTATAATAGGCGTCTCTACACGATAAAAAAGAAACTTAAGGCATTTATAGAGGACATGTCCAGTCACATACGAATTCTTTTTTTTGTTTGATGGAGTTGGCCCGCTACGAAGTCCTTCACAAATCACAATTATTATCTTGAACAGTGTTGAAATGTGTTGATTGAAATCAAAATACAAAAGAATCTAAATAAGAAGGAACAAAAAATAAGTAATAATAACTATTGCTGGAATGCTGTGCAAAACAATATTACAAAGAGAGTTTATGTTATCACACAAACTCAGAGGCTGCCCTCATCGAATTCACCAATGGACCAGGAATATTCAAGCCATAGTCTTGTTTTTGATCGTTTAAAGTAACAATTTTTTTTTAAATCATTTGGCGTTATATTTCACATAAAAGCAAACAGGACGACACGTCGTCTTTGATAAGACTCTTCTAACTCTTCTGGAATAAGTAGTCGAGTAACGTCACCTAAGAACTTTCTTTTTAATTTCAGGATCTTTGGGCGCCTCTGAGTCCACCCAGCTCTAATGGGTACCTGACATTAGTTGGGGAAAAGCGGTCGGTCTTTGTGCTGACCACATTTCACCCTCGTAAACCGTAGGCCACATAAACAGATGACCTTTACATTATCTGCCATATAGACCACAAAATCTGAAAGGGGAACTTTACTTACTTTACTACTGGGTAATTGAGTAGGCTACTATGCTTTTCGCATCAGATTCACTTCTTAATAATTACATAAAAAATAAATCTGCACCCCCTAAGCAGTAATTTGATAATTTATAGATGTGAATTTTGTTCAAATTGTTTAATACATTTAAATCTAGATCTACGTCTGGCCATCTATTTAGTCTAATTTAGATTGGTGCCATTCACCAACTTTATGATGACAGCATTTACGAATGAACAGGCTTAACGCCATAAGAAACACTAATGCCAAGACGACAAAGTTATTGACTTATGTCGAAATACAAAGAGGCTTTGCTAGAACATGAGATTATCTTGACAACATTTGTTTTACTGAACGTAATGATATTAAAAACAAGTGGATATGTTAATGTTGTGTATGTGTGTAGCCAGCTTTAAGATGCAATCAAACTAGGTTTCCAAGTTAAGGAGAAAGCAGTAGGCCTATATGAGAGTACAGTTCGCTTTCGGACCTTGCGATCTATAGATCAGTTGTTAAGATCATTTGTTTCTTTGCCAATGGCTAACGAGCAGGGTGTCATGTGGCCATCACAATGACCAACAGCCTTTACTTTCTCAACTAAAGTGAGGTACCCGTTAAAGTTGGGTGGACTCAGGGGAGCCCTAAGAATCCCGAAATTCAAAATCCTAGTCTTCAACGAGATTCGAACCCGGGACCCCAGGATCAGAAGCGCTTAACCACTCAGCCACCGAGCCCCCGTGACCTTGTGGGATAGACGGTTAAAATAATGGAGAATGAAGAGTTGTATTTGTAAATTGAAGTTCAAATGTCTGAGAATATGGCGAGGAGAGAAAGTGAATCCTAAACAATGTGTTCGTTAATGGGGGATTTTTAGATGTCTAGAATGTGAATGTTAATGTATATGGTAGCAAGAACTTTTCACAATAAGAGATACTTTATTCATTTAGTATGAGCGCTTATTAGATAGTTTCAAAATCATCTAATAAATTATTCATATACTAACTACTTTCGATACATTATTAAAATTTACACTATGATTTTGAGGTTAGGTATGATTGGACATACATCATGTGGCATACAATTGGTGGGCCGAATCGTATAGAAATGTCCGGGCCGGTTTTGGCGGTAAAACTTTACATCGCAGGACCCTAGTTTTTCAGGTCAATTATTTGGCAGCTGTCTATCCGCACGTATGATGACGTACTGACGTGACCTCACCTGCTCGCGCGCAGAGCGCGCCCGGTCACTGACCTCTCTCTCTCTCTCTCTTCTTTTAGTACGTTAAATCGTAGATGTATGTAATATAGATTTAGATTTTTTTGTACAATTTATTCTTGGAATAACTATTAATGTTTAGATGGTATTTTATGTTTTTAATTGGGGAATTTTTATTAATATATTATTAATTAATTACAGACCTACGTATCTTTGCTAAAAAAATAATATTATAAATCTAATCGTGATAAATCTAATCGTGTGTTAACTGTTTTGTTTCTTTTAAATACGTATTGAAATACATTTTTTTCTGCTCTCGTTTTTTTTTTTTTAGAGTATGTAATCTTATTTTTCTACTTTAAAAATAATTATAATTATTAAATATGCAAGCAAAAAATGTGTATTTTGTATATTTTTATGTTTGCGGAAATATAGGCACAGGGTTGACGTACTGCCGTAAATCCATAACTGGATTTTTATATTACGAGTACGCTTCAAATGGACATTTTGTTAACCATGACGAGGTTGCCGACTTCTGTCTTGAAAGACAAAGGATGTAAATAACGTACTCACATGAAAAACTAGTTTGTGTTTCCTTTTGAGTCCACGAACAATCGGATCCTACTAAGTAAGCCGATTCCGAAGCGGCAAAGTTAGCCACTGTTCGTATGTCTGAATGCTCCTGTTTTAGGGCTATCTAACAGGGCTGCTTTTTTTGTGCATCCCCTTTTTTATGGCAACTTCATTTCTTTCGCTATCGGCGAGGTTCGTACCAGCACGCTCAGTTTGTTCTGTTGTCCATCCTGCGCGATGTTCTCAAACTATTTGTTTATACCTGTAGTCGTCAAGATAGGGACGGCCCAGGAATATATGGTGCCGCAATTTGGAAGCAGATGTCAAGCAGATAGGCAAGACGTGGGGACAGTTGGAGAGAGTCTAACTTGACTCGCTGATTCTTAAGATGAAGGTTTATGTTTCTCATCTTTGCTGCCACTTGCAGTTTTCTCAGTCTCGTAAATGGTCCTGACGTTCCTTGTACTGATGATGGTGAAGGTCGGATAATCCTGGCGCCGAACAGCTGGAGATCCATCTTCTTCCAGGTTCTCTGTTTGGTTTTTCAAGTTCTTTATTGTTTAGGTCAAGTGACCCTAGCATCATATAAGTAGATCAAATTTTTACGGAATAGGCTACTTCCAAATATTTGAGATTTTCTCTACTCCTCGACTAAGCTAAGCCGAAATGAACTAAGATACACGTCCAAAAATCTCTATAAAATGTTTACAAAGCTGTGCGTTTTCTAGTTTGTGAACCTAGTATAAAATGCAAAGGTTTATAGACGCCAACTAAATTAGGTAACTTTTGGAGTGCTTGGAGTGAATGGAAAAATTCAAATCCAGCAGTGCGCGGGGACCTGGGCGGGTGTCTTGTGGGGGGGGGGGGCTGAGCCGTAAGGGTAAACTACAGGGTGCGTCAAAAAAATGGTTCAAAGTTCCTCTAGTCCTGTAGCCCAGATGGCCCGCTCTGAGTCAATCGGCTGGTCGAGCTGAGCTACCAGCATAGGTCATCGACCTAAAGGGTCAATCAGGGAGCTGCTGTATCCAGTTTCAAAGCTCCTGATTTGAAACACGATCCTCCAAGAATGACACATTATGGTATAATACTGTCTAAGTGGGCTCAGAGGGCACTGGTAGGATGAGAAGCGCATGGACCACGGTTAATAATAGCCTCATTCCATTCAGTGAAGAAGAGGATTAACTTAGATATTGTCTTAACAACAAATGACAGTGAAGAGGAAGAGAAGGATAATATTTACAACAGACTGACTATCATCATACTCGACAGACTTAAAAAGAGAGAGATAGGGACGGCCCAGGAATATATGGCGCCGCAATTTGGAAGCAGATGTCAAGCAGATGGGCAAGACGTGGGGACAGTTGGAGAGACACCCCAGAACCGAGACGCCTTGAAGAAGCTGGCTGGTGGCCTATGTCCCATAAGGGACCACAGGCAGAGATGAGATGATGATGGCCAACCATGTACATCTAATAATAGGCTTGCAATTCTTTGCACTATAAAAGGTATATTAGAAAGTTCTTCAACTTCGTACGAGTCAAAACGTTGATTTGGAATAAATAAATAAAAAAATACGAGCAAGAGCATTATGAATCAACTGAATTTGCTGGGTATATTGGTGGTGAAACGCAGATATCTCAGGCCCTGCTCAGTCACGGTGAAAGACAGGGCATTTGAATACTTTTGTCCAAGCATATGGAATAAGAAAAGTGCCTTTATCGGCTTCAACAATCTGTAGATGAGAGGCTCAGAGAAGAACAAGCAGGCTTCCAAAGAGGCAGAACATGTGCAGAGCAGATCTTCGTTCTACGAAATATCATAGAACAAAGTATTGAGAACCAATAATGGCTAACGATCAGTTTCGTAGACTTTAAGAAAGCGTTTGATAGTGTCCACCGAGAATCAGTATGGAAAATAGCACCGGTATAGCCCTGGTGGGTTCATTCTGAACACCCGAATGGCTCGACCCTTGTTGGACTCGATGGCGGGTGGGGAGCACAAGTGATGAACAGCCACAATTGTTTATGGACAACAGAAAAAAAAAAACTACTTGCCCCAGATTTATGTCTGGGCAAGAAAGGAAGAATGGAAGAAAGAAAGAAGGAGGGCACAAGAAACTCTATCAAGCCATCATTTCTGGTGGCCAGGTGTACAGAAGAGGGGAAAAGCCTAACAAAGATGAGACCTTTTCTCATCTACAATGCATTTAAGGCAGTAGCTGGAGAGCCCAAGAGTGTATCAAAGTTGCACGAGTCGTCTGAACTTCTCGTAGAAGTTGATAGCAAGATACACTCTAATGGGCTTCTACGATGCAGAAAAATCTGTGATCTCCATGTGGAAGTCATGCCACACAAGAGTATGAACATTCGATGTCTATGCACCTGAGATGAACCCCAATTGGTAACAAGACTGGAAGGATTAGTCCTCCCGTAGAGCCTTGGCGAGAAACTCTTCTGTTAGGCGTAGTACCTTCAAGCTCCCATACAGGTTAAGTGACTGCAGACAAACTATCCCGCAGCTCTCGGAGCTGCATACACTCTTGCAAGAGACGCGCCACTGTCTCCATCGACTCTCCACAGTGTCGGCAACGGGCATCAAAATTTGGCCGGAACCTGGCAAAGTAGGCACCAACAGGGCAGTGCCCCGTTTTACACTGCGCAATGATAGATTGTTTCGACCTTTTTAGCCTCCACCATGGATCGTCGCGGTCCGGGCGACGCAAATGTTGCCAGACTCCACGGGCTTTGTTGGAGCCATCCCAGGATTTCAACCACTTGCCATGTACCCACTCTCGGATTAATGTCGTAGCTTGGTTAAACGTGTCTATGCACAGTAGCCTATAAAACACTTAGGCTGAAAATATGTAATGATCACGTTTGTGACAATAAAATCTCCGATCGCGCCCCCCCCCCTCAGACGTAGGGCCTGGGGTGCTTGCCCCATTAGCTACACCCTATGGCCGCTATTGCTTCTTATCTCTCTTCCATTTTCTGCTTAGCTCTATTTTAAGAAAAACTTTCTTTTGGAAAATTAAGAATTTATACAAAATTATTCAGTATAAGAGTAAAAATTGAGATGAGTTCTGAACCCTAATATTCTTTATCTAGTCGCCTATTTGCAACCTTTACTCAATCTGATATTTTCTATTGTATTAATACATTTGGGACTATCACTCACAATTTATGCTTGAATCCTAAAAATGCCAAAAATTTAGAGTATAATCTAATTGGTCCACTTAATTTCTCCTCCCACATTTTTTTTTTTTTTGTTTAGAGCTTGGAATTATAGTTCTGTAACAAAACAAAGTTACAAACAGGCCTGTTGAACAAAATGTATCACTTACAAATGAGATTATTACTTAGGTGTCTGTGAGGGTGGGTGTAGGTGGGGGGGGGGGGGCTCCATTCTGTCTAGCGCTATGTCATGTGCCAAACTGTCCAATGGGGAGAAATGGAGGAAAGGAACGACGTAGGTATTAAGAGGATTGACCTTAATTACTGGATGGCATAGATATGTTAAAAAAAAGTGGACTAGATTAGAGGGCGATAGCCACATAGCCGTAGGGAAAGAGCAAACATTCGCATGTATGTAAATAGAATGTACCGGCACTTTTTTCAATTTTGGGAAAAAATATTACTTCTCTTGTATTTTAACGTTTATTATTAATTTATTAGTGAGTACCGGCACCTATTTCTTTAGAAAAAAAAAGCATCGAATAGAAGTAAGTATGATGCTGATACCATCCCCTTACCAGGCTAATTGACCCCACTTTTTATTTGGGGGGGGGGGGGGAGTCAATATGTCCGTGTTTTATGGCCGACCGTCTAGCGAGTTTGATAGCAGACGTGAGAAGAACTTTTGCGCCGGAGAACAGAGATCCTATACGTTGGTTACGGTAAGACACAACGCCGACGGGGCAGTAAAGCACGCGCGTAGCAAATAAATAGGAAATGGTGAAAATGTTTCAAATAAGTATACAACTGGGATTTTTATATAGTTTATTTAAATAAACACACTTTTTATTTAATTATTCTAATAATTAGCTAGAAAAATAAACAAAATCTGCGTATCTCTCTTTCTATGCATCCATTTATCTATCCTCTCTCTGTCTAACTTATCTCTCTCTCTCTATCTATCCCTCTCTCTGTCTAACTTATCTCTATCTATATATCTATATATCTATCTATCCCTCCCTCTCTCTCTCTACCTATCTATCCTCTCTCTGTCTAACTTATCTCTCGCTATCTATCCATCTCTCTCTCTATCTATCCCTCTCTCTCTCTACCTATCTATCCTCTCTCTGTCTAACTTATCTCTATCTATCCCTCTCTCTCTCTCTCTCTCTACCTATCTATCCTCTCTCTGTCTAACTTATCTCTCTCTCTATCTATTTATCTCTCTATCCATCTATCTATCTAACCTTTATCTCTCTACCTCATCTCTGTCTATATATCTAAAATGTTTCTTTTTAAAAGCTATACAGTTGAAGATACATGAATCTTTTAAAGTAATAAATGTAGGTTTACATACTCAATACATACAATACATCATGAGCCCGCAGGCCATATAAGACAGATGGACATGTTGCGTAACTCCCTCGCCACATGCTAGACTGTCAACATCCACCCATCCCTTCCTATCACACCCCCTGCTGTTTTTTCATGTAACCCTCACTTAAATGGTCAAATCACACACATTTGGATAACCCACGACAGATTTGCATGATTGGTTTGTTTGTCTTAAGTCACGTGTCCACGTTTTAGTTAGGGCAGTTTATTATCAATCTATCCAACAGTGAACATCGCATCGTCGCTTTCCCTTTTTTTATTTCTGATTGATTCGGATACAAAACCCAGTGTGAGTTTCAATCTTTTCAATTCTTTAGTTGTCTCATATAGTTTCATGTCATGACATAATAGATTCCGTTAGCTTATCTGCTTCTCACTTTCCCAACTGATTATTTTTTTCATAGTTTCCTATTCACTTAATGCTTACTTTATTACATTGGAAGTTACAACTTACGTCACTTGACTTTGTCTCTATAAATATTTCTTTGATCATAAATTGGTACCTAGCTGTAATTCACTTAAACATCAGTGTAGAAAATGGGGAGACATATGTTATCATTATCTATTAATACAGTTGATATCAATTCACTTCACTGGTTTTATGTAAAAGCCTTAGAGTTGCTTCTAGTCTCACTCTAGTGTAGCTGAAATAAGTATTTAATTTAATTATGACATTTGCGAAGTCTATGTGGACATAAAAGTAGTCGCTATAGTTTAAATATATCATTCTTCATACATACAATTAATTAAACTATGTCTATCCCAAATTAATACCGAGCGCTCATTTATTATCGGTTCCCGAAGACAAAAGTGGCCATCATGGTCATGGTAATCTATGTATTTTTCTTTACACAAAAGCCTCTATACAATTAATATTTGAGCGTTGTATGTTTTACGGTGGATTTCACAACTTGAAATAATTAAAAAAAAAAAAACATTTGTAGAGATCTGGCAGAAATAAGACCACTGTTCAATGAAACTGGATTTTTTTTAGTTGTGGGGTAAATTTTTAGCGTGTTATTTCCACTGTGACTCCAGTGTAGGCCTACTTTCTTAAATTTTATGCTTGAGAGCCACACGTTAGAACTGAATTACAAATATTCTTATATTTGAACATCTTCTAGTTTAGGCTTAGCTTTCATCTCTTTTTTTTATATCTATATTCGTTTCTACGGTTTAAATGCAACTGCAACTTATTTCATTTACATCAGCACTGAGCCTTTGTATTGTATAGCATATGTCTCCTCTACCGGCTTTAAATATAAAAAAAAAAAAAAAAAACAGTTACATTTTAGTTAAAATGCCGGTAACTCCTCCGTTGTCTGGTTCCAAGTCCAGAATGTGAAAGGAGGAGGGGCGAGCATATGTTAGGCTACACACTACTCTTCATAAACATCTAGCGGTATACCCATCTAGCTACTGTTATTGAAAATGCGTGGATTTCAGATAAATATCTGTACTTATAAGGAAACCCATTCAGTTTAATTTAATTTGAAAATAAAATAAAGAATATGTTGCACATATACGAAACCCAATATGATTGGTTTACTTCATAGACTATGGTTTACTTTAATTTTAAAGTAAAATTACATTAAATCAATAAATTAAAAAATAATAATTTAGGTCTGTAAAACATTACAAATGAAAAAAAAAATAGTGTGAGCAAAAATATATAAATATAGGCCTATAACCCGTACATATATAGGATAACGGTACCATACATTTGTGACACAAACAAACAAAAAAAAAAACAAATTAAAAAAATAAAGATTAATTCATTCTCATTATTTATTTTTTATAGCCTTTTAAATATTTTTTTTATTACATAATATAGATCCAGAGTTTTCATATCATTAGCGAATTACTATTATAGATCTATCACGAACTATTAGGCCTACATGATACTACCGACACCGTCTAGCCGGTAGTGACCTTGTGACCTGATTACCGTAGCGATAGACAGCGCGGTGCTGCCACTTGCGTAACATTCTTCATAAGGGTCCTGCGATGTAAAGTTTTACCGTTTTGGCTCCCAGTCCGCCCCTGGGCGCCACACAAGATCTGTCAACCTTCTTTCTCCATTCTTCTCTGTCATTTGTCTTTGATAGAATTTAATTCTGATGTTCTTTCTGAAAATATTGATACCCGCCTTTTTACCTGCCTGGGTGGGCCACTTAGGGGGCCGATTTTGAGTTTGTGTAACCTTGTTTAGTCTTTAAAATTGTATGGCAGTATTGTTTTCATTTTCAACTTATGCCTGTTATGACTAGTGGATAGGCATTTTACAAAGCTTATATCAACTCACTCTGTCTGGTAAAAAGTTTGTACACTTTATTTCTCCCACACCCAATCTCAGATCAAGTTGAAACTTTTCACAATTATTCATGGTCGTAGACAAGACATGAATCACTAAAAAAAAATAATTAACAAATTTGTCAAATAATTACTGGTATTTAATTATTTTGTTAGATACCAAAAAGGGAAATTAATCCTTCAGTGTTCACATGTACGGCTAAATGTGTAGGGTTTCATTCCCTTAGATAATTGAACATGTTATTTCTCCAACAACCATTCTAAGATCAAGTTGAAGCTTCAAATAATTATTTATTGTAGGCTACCTAACAAAACATGAATCAATTAAAAAATTAACCTACCGGTATTAGTCAATGGATTATAGGTATGCCTAATTAATTATTTTTTTCGATATCAAACAAGGTAAATAGCTTCTACATTATTGATATACATAGCTGTAAATGCTGAGTTTTTCCCTTAGATTTGCTTTATTTTTTAAAAAGGGACTAAATTTAAACTACATTAAAACGTTTAAAAAGTAACTAAATAGCCATAAAATACTAATAAAGACTATAGATTAAAACTAATAGTCGTAAGTAAAACAAATATGATAGTGAAAATTAAAATAATTGTAATGTCCCGAGACATATTATGACGTTAAACTGCGCTCCTCTTTGTTTGGCACTTTTGGAGCTCAAAATTGCATTTCTTCTTTTCTATCATCATGTCTGCCTCCTCTATAAAAGTAATAGTAACTTACACTTATATTTTGCTTGTTTGTTGTTGTTGTTTTGTGTGTGTGTGTGTGACCCAAATATAGCCTAAATCTATCATTAGAAGAAACAGGAGAGCCCTGATAGAAGAAATAAGGAGAGGCGACAGAAGAGCTCCAATTATTGGCTGAAATTTCTTTTGCAGTTTTCCAGAGAGAACTAGGCCTACTGAGCAGTTGAAGCCACTCAAGCATTTTTAATGATAAACATGGTAGTTTTAAAATACAGCCAGCCATAAGACTTAGTGTAAATACAATTTAATTCTATGGCCAACAGTTAACGAGGGTGTCATGTGGTGAGCACAACGACCAATAGTCTTTACTTTCGGGACGGCGTAGAAGACCAGCTGAAGGTAAGGAAAGATTAAGGAAATAAAGTGTAATCTAAATGAATATATATGTTTCTAAAAAGAGAATGGATGCACCCTGGTGGATCACTGGTTTCGGTTTGTGTATAGTCCAGCCAGAATCTGACGTGACTAAACAAGCCGATTCTTGAGCGGACACAGTTCGTGCATGTGAGTGAACCTGTTTAGGGCAATCTGATAGGACAGCTTACTTTCTCATATTATCTAAAGCCGCTTCATTCCTTTCGGTGAGGTTTGTACAAGTACGCACAGTCTGCCTTTAATATGCTTGCCGATCTTGAGCGATTTCCTTCCACATACTTTCATTGATGCCTGTAGTCCCCAGATCTTGCTTGCAGACATCTCTGTAGGTTAGTATGTTGGGTCTGGCTCCCTCCACAAGCTCGGTATAAAGAATGTCCTTAGGGACTCTTCCATCTAAAATGCGTGTGACCGAACCAAAGTAGTCTCCTGTGGGTCAAAAAAGCAACTGAGCCTTGGCCAGTTTAATAACTTCCTGATTGGGGATCCATCCAGGAGATGCACATTATGCGTCGCAAGCAGCGCAAGTGAAAACTGTTTAATCTTTGCTCTTGTTGCATTGTGTAGACCAGCTCTCACTACCAGAAAGAAAGGTGCTGACTATGCAGGCGTTATATACTAGCAATTAGGTTGCCTTGTCAGTTTGTTATTTTCCCAAACATAATTAGAGAGTTTTCCCATTACTACATGTGAGCTTGCGCTCCCAGAGCTAGTTTTATATGCAATTTTAGCTATTTTTTAAATGTATTTTTGTTGTATAGGTTAGAGCTATTTTTATATATTTTATTTTTATAGTTTAGTGTCAGATTTTATAATTGTACTCCCGCATATTTATATAGGTTAGTGCGGGATAGTATAAAAGGGATGTACCACATGCTGTCTTAAAACAGTTCAGTGTACAGTTGACAAGTAGTCAGTATAGTATGTCTGTGTGACAGCCGAAGATCTTTGTGTCTGTCGTCTAATTATATTTTTATTCCTGTACCTGGGACGGCCTGCTATTATTACTGCTTTTAGCTGCTGCAATTACACTGCTGCTTTTAGCTGCTGCAATACTCTGCTGAAATAGCTGCTGCTTATAACTGCTGTTGTAGATCTATTCTAATTCTAGGGAATCTAGTGTTATTTTGTTTCTGCTATTGATAGTTTTGTTATTGTTTCTGTAGATCTATTCTAGATCTAATTCTAGGGAAGCTAGTGTTATTTTGTTTCTGTAGTGTTGCCTTATTAGTGGTTTAGTTATAAGTTATAGTCTGTTTCTGTTCTTAGTGAATACTAATAGTAAGTGTACTAAGGCTAAGATGTTCTTGTTTTAGTTTTAGTTATGGGTTGGTTGTAGTAGTAGGATATTGTAGATCTAGACTAGTTTATTGTAGTTTGTCTGTCGATCTAGGTCTAGGGTAGTAGTTGTAGTGATTTAGTTAGATAGTTGGTTTGGTTAGTTTGTTAGTGTTTGTAGTGGTGTAGATTTAGAGGATTTTAGTTAGTTGATGGGTTCAGTAGTAGTGATTAGTCAAGTTAGTGTATATATTATATTTTATTATTGATTTATTTTTGTATGTAAATAAAGCTTCTTTTTGTTTTATTTATCGTAAACTAAAGTTTGTTATCTTGTTTTCATTTAGTTATGTTAGTATAGTTAGTTGTCTGGTTACTTAGGTGACTCTAGCCCCTTTGTCACCATTCCGAGGTGCACAGATTGAGCCCACCCAGTAGCGCAAACATCTGCCTACTGTTAGATAGAATTTAATGTTGAGCAGAGAATAGGTTCTACCACTCGCGCCTGCCTGACCTGCTCACATACAGAAGCTTTTCCAATTCTTTTTGTCTCCTCAATGTCTAAATTTAGGTTGCTGGCAATAGTTGATCCCAGGAAGGAAAATTCCTACACCATCTTGAGGGTGTGATTTCCAATGTTTATCACGAGTATTTCTGTGACGCTTTGTGCCAGAATTTCAGTCTTGCTGAGAATTATTTTAAGACTGAACTCTTGACATGCAGCTGCCAAAGCATTTACTAGCCTTTCTAATCCTTCTTGCGAATGGAAGGTAAGTACCGTATCGTCTGCGAACAGCAGTTCTCTAATCAGGATACGCACTCTTTTTGGCTTTAAGTTGAGCCATGTCATAGACTATATATTACATTATTCTATGGCCATGTTAAAAAGTCTTCCATTGGATTTTCTGTGGATCTTCGAGGGTAAAGAAGATGCTAAATAGTGTTGTTTTACCCCGCTCTTGACGGAAAATGGCCTATATAGGCGTAGGCTAATTGTCAAAAAACTGTACATTGCCTGTCATGGCACGATTAGGAATTAATTGTTTCGAAAATAGGGGAAGTCTTAGACAGAGCGAAATATTAGCCGATGTAAACAGACTACCTCCGGAACGCTTTAGATAGGAAGCCTTTTATGAACGTATAGAGTTAGCTGACATTCCACGGTTCCCTTCGTTACTATTAAACTTCTTGTCTGACATTCAAAATCAGCGTCGATTAACTTATAGGCCTATTGATTGCACTGGAGGATCCAGAACTTTGGAGTGGGGGGGGGGATTTTTTTTCCAAACCCTAACCCTAACGCCCAGTAAACCCTAACCCTATGCATAAACGTGCTTACAGCATATAAAATAAAGCAGTGTTTCTCAACCTTCGGCGAAAAAAAATCCAGTCATGTTAAGGCTTTTCTCTTGCAAGCTTAGGGGTCTAGGGGAGCACTGTAAGCTTCCCTAGTGGGGTTCGGGTCGAAGCCCCGACGACAAAAGCGTTTTCTTGCATTTTTCACTGCAGAAACGCGTTCTCCAGACATCTACAGCTCATTATTCATCCTATTATAAAGGACCTTTTGAATAATGTTGAAAAATATTCTAATATGAATTTATAGGCTCTTAATACGTTGCAAATAATACCGATTTGTTCCTTGAAAAGATAACATATTTAGATTAAGGCTTTGAGGATCGCCGCCGAAAAAAAAAATATTCGATAAATAATATTCAATAAAATTCAAGCATAAATTGTGAGTTATAGTCCCAAATTTATTTTAACTAGAAAAATATCAGATTGAGTAAAGGTTGGAAAAAGGCGACTAGGAAAAGACTATCTGGGTTTAGAACTCATCTCAATCGTGAGTCTTATACTAAAAAATTTCGTTTGAATTATAACTTTTCCAAAGTCTTTCTTAAAATAATTATGATAAATTCATGTGAAATTACATAAACTCTGTCTGGAAAGAGGAGGGGCGGTAGAGTGAAAACGATTTTTCCTTGCTCCTTTTTATAATTTCTGCTAATGATTGCATTTGGCATTAAAGAATATGGGTGGGTCGACTCGATATAAGAATTTAATTTATAGCATATATAAATTATATTAGTGACAGATATTTTTTTATTTTGTTATTTCTTAACTTATAATACAAAAAGAAAAAGTATAGGTTTGTCCAATTGGGGGGGGGGGGGGAGGAGGTGATTACATGTATCGCTCCTTCCACCTGGTACAACCCTTTTTCATTTTATATTTACTAATCCTAAAATTTGATATTAGAGTGTGGTCCGACATAATATACAATGAGTTCACATATCAATACGTAGTTTATATTATGTAGATATAAAATTTATATATTAATTCATTTAATCTTTTTTACAAACTATGATTTCTCCATAAAAGTAGGACCGCCCCCCCCCCCCCACTCAAAGGGTTTAGGTGGGAAGGGCAGTAGAGGTATTCGCCCCCCCCCCCCCAATCGGCAACAGGGGAACGACATAATATAAAGATCGGTTAAAATACCAATAACAAGTTTTAATCATATAGATATTTAATTGATTCTGTTAGCAAGCTGTGATTTCTACAAATAAATTGGATCGCTCCCCCCCCCCACTCGAAAGTTTGAGGGGAGCGGAATTAATGCGATCGCCCCCACCATATCGGCCAATTTACTAGAAAGGAAGGGGGCGAAATAATCTAGAAATAGGTTGAAATATAAATAATTAGTATATAACATAAGTAATAAATTCGTATATGCCTACAAATTGTGTGAATTCTATACTAAAATTCGTCCGCCACCCCTTCGGAGGGGGGGGGGAATCATCGCCCCTTACCCCCCCCCCCCCCCCCCCGATCCGCCAGTGATTGATAGTTCCACATTTCGCCGGTGTTATTTTGATTTCATTGAGTGTTACCTCCGGCTCCGTTTGATTATTTGCTTTATTATTAGACACTGCGGAAGCGCCTAACAGCCCTGCATGTTTTCATGAAAAGTGACACTAGTTTCCGAAGCTTTTTGGACAGCCAATTTTCTTTAGTAATTAAGCAAACTGACCACTTCAGATGACAAGATCAAATGGTCAGGTTGATGAAAGCTATATTGAGGGCTTGTTTTGATCTCTGCTTTTCTTCCGTAGCTGCCGCAAGGAGAAAATATTTGTAGATCTACCTGATCTAAAGCAACACTGTAACTGAGTTCAGACAAGATCTGCAGCAGTTAAAATAGTAGGCCTACTCTTGCGTGTGCCATTCCGACAATGCTAAGCAGTGAAATGTCCCTGTCACTGTTCCAATTGGTCTTTGTTTTGTTTTTTTAATTGTAACAATGTTTGCATCTTCTTAGTCCTGCGAGACCATTCCTTGTTCACTGCAAAAGCTTAGCAGTTTGTAAAGTGGCTTCAGTAAGACTACGTACTATAAGCTCTGCACAGGGCCGCCGCGAGGGTTGTGGCCGCCTGCGTGCGAAATTTTAAAATGCCGCCCCCAGCGAGTACACAAAATTGCAAGTCACAAATTTTAGTTTCATAAAACTCTTTTATCGGCCAGTCTATATTTATTTAGGTCTATGCTTCTAAGATGTTTTATTTTCAATTTTAACTTTGCATTTTTTTTGTAAAGAATGTAATGAAAAAAGAAAAGAAACAATCTTAATTATAACACAATTTCATATACATTTCTTAACACTATGTATAGAATCCAAATTAATGAATTTTCACTAAAATGACACTTTCACAGACCTATACGCCTATATATATATAGGTTTATGGACTGTTTTTTTTTTTTTTTTTCGAAATAGTGTTGCCTGCATAAATTTTGAGCGTTGTAAAAGTTTCTTCCTGGAGATAGAATTGAAGATGAGGCAGGTTTTCGCTCTAGTCGGCAAGGGGTTTGATTCCTGGTGGGACTCGGCGCTAACCATATTCTGGCCTTTTTCTCTTTGTAAGAAGAGAGAGTTTTAAAAAGGCTAATAGTGATTTTTTTTCTTTCAGGACGCACTATTCAATAAAAAAAAATCGAGGGCCCTATTAAGTCTAATTATAAAGAGGCAGCCCTGGCCAATAGTATTATGCGAGGGACATTCTAGGTAGGCCTACATATTTTGCACGGACGTGTTATGGGCTTGATCTTTTTAAATATGTTCTTAGTGTTAAGTAAGACGTCTCTGTCGCGGAGGTTTTTTGTCACACAAAAATCGTTACTATAAAGAAGTGCACAAGACAAGAAATTCAACCATTCTGAGACCAAAAAACCCCAAAAGAATCACACTAGCGGAGACGTTTTAAAATGTTATCTTCAAAACGTTTTGACCCATATTATTGCAAAAAGCGGTCTATATTTAACAAGGTTTTTATTAGAAGATAAAACGGCGTCTCCTACTTAAGATATTTTAATTTTTATAGGCCCCTACATGTAATTTAATATTATTCAGATAAATTACACTGAAAAAATTTTTTTTTTTTTTTCACCGCCCCCTCTCCTTGTTGATCGTTGGCTTGTCTCTCCAAACAACTAGCTCAACTGAACCAATGTAGGCGTTTTATATTTTTAATAAATAAACTTTAAATAACTTACAAAACTTCTCATGTGAACATAAACTCAATATAACTTATTTCAATATTCACAGATTGAACTTGAGATAGAGATCTAATATTTATGAAATAAACTGATATTTAAACGAAATCTAACTCAGGACAAAACAACATCTTTACTCTTTCATGTCTCAAGATCATCAGCCGTTTCACTAATTTAATCATCCTCAACGCTTAACCTCTTCTTACGGTCACCTAGGAAACACAAACACTTTGACAGGAAATTGATTCCCCCTCCCCCGGGGGGACCCAAAGTTTTAGAAACACAGCATTAAAGATACAGATGATCAAAAATGCAAAATTTCAAAAAGAATAATCGAAATAATAATCCAATACGGAATACTTGCACATTAAAAAAAAAAGCACTCAAAATTTTTTTATACAGTTTATTATAATTAAATATTAGCCTAAGTAGTTCTGATATTAAATATTTATAAAACATTCTTTTTTTAAACTGATTTTACTACGAAAAGAAGAGAATTAAAATGTATTTTAAACTAGAACACAAATAACTTAATGTAGACATACACATGATCCTTATCTACACTCTATAATTGGCAACAAATATTCTACTCTCAACTAACAGCCATTTCCAATAAAAGTGACAATGGTTTAAAATTGACTTTCTAATCACTGGATCTAATTACAGGGCAGGCTATTTGACTCGAAACAAATATTACAAACAAGGCCAGGTTGCAGTTGGCGCCTATTGAAAAACCCGCTGGAATCTCTCGCGCAGCGATTTTTTTTTTCTTTCCAAGATGTATCAGACTTCCAATTAAGTTAATGTTTGATAAAGGTTTTAGTATTTTTTTAAAATACTCAATACTGCTAATATAAATCTGCAAGTAGACATTTAGTTATTAAAACAAGAATTAGACAACATAGGTATTGGAAAAAAAAAAAAAAAGAACAAAATTATAGTTCATAATAGGAATTTATTTTTTAACTCCAGAAAACCATTTAGACAGTTTCAAGTACTGGTGGTTCATAGCCATCAACTCGATCAACTTTTTCACCACCTTCAGCTGTCTTAGTGGTGGTAGTTGTAGTACCCCCTTCACCATGAAGTTCCATCAACCTGCCAACTGTATATATATGCAAAAAGTTAGTCAATATATCTAAAATGTTTTCTCAAAATGGAATAATTTAAATTACAAAATTGTAGGAATTTGTATCACTATTTAGAATAGATTTCCCCAGAAATTTCACCTGAAAGCAATAAAAAAAAATCACCATTTGTAGAAAAGTTAAAACCAATAAATAATTTGAACCTTTAAAATCTTCTGGTCAACTCACTTTTGTTTTGTGTCTGGCCATACACATTTGTGTTAATGTGTGACAAACCTAGCCTTATTGTTAAATAGCACAATATTGAATTGGAACTAAATGTTTACAGCAGCAACAAACAACAAAGGTTTTCAAGTTGCTTCAAGTCTGTAGTACTCAATGAGTACAGAGGAACTAGAAAAGCCCGACAAAACTACAAAGAGAAAAACAAAAGTACAAGCATATCAAGAATGGAAAAGCCTTCAAAACACATGGTAACAAGACAAGTGGACACATTCCAACTGTGGGAAAAATAACCCAGTACAAATTTTTAGAGCATATATATATATAATAAAATATAACTTACCATCAAATTTAGGCTTTTTGAGAACTTTGACTTTCTGAATAAGAACGTCATGAAGGGGATATATGCCCTGACAACATTTTTCGATATCCTTACCAATACTGTCTGGGATCCTGTAATGGCATAAAAGATGTTAAAATTGTAAGACTCCTTGAGTGAAGCCAACATCAATAAAAACATGTTTGAACACAGCACTTACAACTTGTTAACAACTTCTTTCATATCATTCATTGATACTTCTCTAGTGACTATTTCAACCATCTTCTTTCTGATAGCTTTAACCTGCAGAGTAAAATAAAAATTGCTAATTGATAAAAGGTAAATAAAAAATATTCCATTCAATGCTACAGCTTTTTTTATCTTGATGTATTCAGACATTTCAAAATAGACAAGAGCTATAAACTGTATGCTTTGTAGAAATATATTATTACTAGTTATACTTTGTGTTTAACCTGCAGTAACATTACCAGACCTTCCCTAATACAAGCAATTCAACAGATCATTGGACATTTAATGGATATATACATTAAAAAAAAATCACCAGCTAATTGGTTACAAGACAAAACTAAATTTTTAGTGGTTCAAAACAAAAATTTTTTGATTCATCAGTGAAAGGCAGATACTCTTTACTACTTTTGCACTGTAGCATAGCTGAGGGACAATGCATCCCCCCCCCCCCCCCAGCACTGATACCAAATGTGATTTTTTTTTTAAAGCAACAATGATGCTGTAAAAGATCAAACACACAATATACAAATGTTGTAGCTGACAGGACTAAAATTTCTAGTCACAGTTAATTTTTTTTTACATTTTTAGATATATTTTTGGTATCTCTGATTTACTTAATTCTGTACATTAAAAAAACATTTTTGATTTTGATTCAAATTTCTCATGTCTTATAATAACATATTGCTAATAATATATTTTAGACCTAACCTTGTAAGTAAAAGTAGTGCATGTCTTCCTAATAAGCCCAAATAATTCATTAATGCAATTTAATTTTAGAAGTTAATGCATAATATAGGGGTTTTAAGTTTTATACCTGCAGATGTCTAATCAATCAATCTGTTAAATATTTTAAAACCAAGAATTAAAATTTGTTTACCTGTGCATGTTGAGCATAACATGTTTTCTTTACTTGATTGTTCCTCTTCTTTGTGAATCCAATAACAAACACTCTCAGAAGGTAGCCATCAGTAGTTTTCACATCAACATTGGCTTCAATCAGAGTCTGTAAATTATTTAATTGAAGCTTAATATTAGTAACTTTTAACTAATTTTTGGAATTTGAAGATAAATTTGTGAAAATACTACAGCTTTTTTATTGTGATGTATTCAGACCTTCAGGTTCATACAAGGAACGGTGGATACAAGACAGAACATGGAAATTGATAGATGAGAGGAAAGAGGCCAAACGTAGACGAGATCAGAAAAATGAAACACAGGATCGCAGCCTAGCGGAAGAAGCAGATCTGAAAGTAAAGAGAAGCTGTCGACAAGATAAACGGGACTGGATTGAGCAGAAGGGACTAGAGGCACAAGCAGCTGCAAGCAGAAATGACACAAAAACCCTCCATCGTATCGTCCTAGATCTCACTGGAGCAAAGAGTGGACATGGGGCACCAGTAAAAGACAAGCAAGGCAAAACTTTGTGAACGAAAGAAGAACAGGATGCAAGATGGGTAGAGCACTTTTAAAGAGACCCTTAACCAACTGTCGCCAGACCTAACTTGCATATTCCAGGACCCCTCTCCAGACAATGATCTCAAGGTCAAGACAGACCCAATAACTGTTGAGGAGGTTACCATGGCCATTGCAGTGCTAAAGAATAACAAAGCACCAGGACTAGACATGATATCAGCAGAAATGCTAAAATATGGGGGACAGTGCATTGTTAACAGAATGACTGATCTCTTAAATCTCTGTTGGCGAACTTCAAAAGTCCCAGAGGACTGGCAAAAGGGAGTGATTGTAAAGCTTCCAAAAAAAGGGCAACTTGGCAGACTGCAACAACTGGAGGGGCATTACTCTCCTCTCTGTCCCAGGCAAAGTTTTCAGCACTGTTTTGTTGAGACGGCTTCAACAGTCTGTAGATGAAAGGCTCAGAGAAGAACAAGCAGGTTTCCGAAGAGGCAGATCATGTACAGAGCAGATTTTTGTTTTACGAAATATCATAGAACAAAGTCTTGAGTACCAACAACGGCTAACGATCAGTTTCGTGGACTTCAAAAAAGCGTTTGATAGTGTCCACCGAGAATCACTATGGAAAATAGTTAGAGAATACGGTATCCCAGAAAAATTTGTCCTGATCTTAAGACACCTTTACAGTCAGTCTAGCTGCTGCATTAAAACAGAAGAGGGAACAACTGAGTTTTTTTACAATCGAGACAGGTGTGAGACAGGGGTGCATCTTATCTCCCCCTTCCTTTTCCTCCTAGCCATCGACTACATAATGAGGAGAGCAATGAACCAGACTGCCTTTGGTATTCCATGGCATGAACAACTCCGATTGAGGGACTTTGCTGATGATGTTTCACTACGCGGGGCTACAAATAAATGCATTCAAGAAATGACGGAGAGCCTAGACAGAGAGGCACCCAAAATTGGCCTCCGCATAAACTTGGATAAGACTAAAATTATGCGAGTGGGATATAAGGCAAAGGGTGTCCCCTTCAGACTTGGCGAGTCAAAGCTTGAAGAGCTGGACAAGTTCACGTACCTTGGCAGCATCATAACAAATGATGGAGATGCTTACCATGATGTAGCGTGCCGAATAGGAAAGGCAGGGAGCATTTTCCAAAGGCTGCAGCCTATTTGGACTAGCCAAGCCATTGGACTCGAGACAAAAATACACCTTCTCAACACAATCATCATTCCAACTGCTACATATGCATGTGAGACGTGGAAGTCATCTGTCAAAATTGAGAAAAGACTAAATGTGGCTCAACATAGATGGCTGAGACGGATTTTGGGAGTCAGTTACACAGACCGGATCTCAAACAAGGAAATCCTATGCCGAACTGGGAGTCGAACACTTAGTGAGGTTGTGACTGAGCGTCGCATGAGGTTTGCGGGACATGTTCTACGTCAAAATGAATTACGCACACCAAGAGTTGCGATAACATGGAAGCCAAAACGAGGAAAGTGCAAACAGGGACGTCCTCGTATTACCTGGCGACACACCTTCATGGAGGACCTCAGAACAGTGGACACCAGGTGGGAGGAGGCTTCAGACATTGCCAGTGACAGATCATTATGGAGACAGCTTGCCGCCCAATGCGCCGAACGGCGCGGGAGGACCTAAGTCTAAGTCAGACCTTTCGGGGGCAGATGAAGTAAAGCTAAAGGGGTCATGTGGCCAGCACAATGACCAACTGCCTTTACCCCCCCCCCCCCAAATGTCAGTTTGGGGTCTCCTAAAATTCATAAAAATCTTGAAGTTTAAAATCCCAGTCTTCGCAGGGATTAGAATATAGTTCAGAAGCCAAGCACTTTATTCCTGTCCAACACACCATAATAAGTTATCTCACCATTCTGTTTCAGCTTTATGTTCAGTGCACTTCAATCCTGATGCTTAAAGATTTATTTACCATTAAGTCACCATTTCCATAAGATTTATTTGAAATTTTATATTTTCTTACATGTAACTCTGCCATAACATACATATATATGCTTACCTGCCACTTTTTCACCATGGAACACAGTTTGTCTCTAGTTAATGACATTCCATGGAAGTTAGTCAAAACATTGCGACCCTGAACTTCTTCTGCTACGAGTTTAAATTTTCGAAAGGTTACTTCATCATTTTGAAGATCAGCTAAGCTCACTTCAAAAACGCGGCCTTTCAAGTTGTCACTTGCTATCTCTGTAAAAGTAAAAAAAAAAAGAAGTTATGATAGAATTGAATAACCATATAATACCAGATCAAGCTGTGGGAAGAAAATCACTGACATATTTTGAAACAGTTTTAAACCCATACAACAAATGTCTTTTTTTTCATGGCCACTAACTAATATGATCTTTCACTGGTTTAGAATGTATGAATAAGAAAAATAATTCAACAGAAAAATATACTTTCATAAATAATGTTTTCCAAAATGACATTAAAACCCTTTTCAGGAATCACAAAGAAGATTCTTTGGTATTTTCAAAAATTATAGTTTAAAACATTTTGTTTGTTTTTAATGCATATGATATGTACAGAGACTATATCTCGATATATTCGATCGCACAAGTGTTACACATTCTGATGCCAAAATGTTTTGACTATCGGTGTTTCACATTTGGACTTTTTTTTTTGGGTAGGCGATCTGTAAATAAAAATCATCAAATGAATTCTTTAAAATTCTAATTTTTCGACTTCAGATTTTAACTTATGTCCCAAATTGTGTAACATTTTTTTTTCAAATGTTTGCTCCTTTATTCCTTCAAATTTTAGAATGGCACCTTGTTTTAAGCCTCTCTGAATGACAAACACAACAAATGTATCAGAAATACATGCTTTTATATTCAAATTATACTTACTTGTTCCTTGGGAACGTGTGACCAATGTTTTGCCTATTTGTCTCACAGAAAACATTGAAGGTGCCTTGACATCATACCATTCTTTTTTGGAAAAGGGATCAACACTTAAAAGAAAAAAAATAATGTATATGAGGAATTGCCATTTTCAAATTCATAACTGTCTTGGCCCAAACTTATTGATGTTTAATTAATTTTTTGTTATAACTAAATCTAAAATTCTAGATTAATCTAGATCTATGAGATTCAACTAATTATATTTATTAATAGTTTGAATCTTAATGGTAGAAATGAAAACAGTTGCTAGAAGCTTTCAACATAAAATATGGCGGAAAACAGATTCTCTATTGAAAATGCATTTTTCGAGTTCAATATTCATTATCTCTGAATATAGACCATCTGTGGTATATTTGCTTTTACTGATGGATAGATCTATGTTTCTGGGAAGCTTCATTAGCAATTTTTTTTTTGAAATTCGTTTTTATATGGAATTTGTGCATTTGTGAATATCATGAAGTATTGCCAAAAAGACAAGACACCATTTACTCCTGGATTTATGTGATTCCATTTCAAAAGGTAAGAAACATATTTTAGAAATATAACTCATGTATAAAATACATACTTAGTATTTAAAAATGATTGTTACACACCATAAAGAAAAAAAAAAGTAAATAAAATGCTTCTTTTGAAGTTGTGATGTTTTTGAAGTGACACAGTTTTAAGCAAATAATATTGTGAATTTGTGAAATTCATGGATTATTGGACATATCTTCTGTGAATTATGGATTTTTCATTATTAGGGGTAAGTGTGTTTGACCTCATTTTTTTAATGTTAAATACTTGTCTGATGATAATGAATTTAACTTTTTTTGGATTCCTCTCATCTTGGGCATTAAAATTGATACATAATATGTCTAAACTGATAATGTTTTTGTTATTTAGGATAATGATAAAGTATAATTTGCAACCTAATTTTTTTATGGAGGGGGTGGGGTCTGGGGTGGATCAATTTTTTGGCATAAATGACTTAAAAACTTGTTTTTATATTTTTTTCAAATGTTCTATAAATATACTTTACTTTGGGATATATTTTTCTATTAATAATATTGTGAACTTGTGAAATTCATGGATTATGGGACATATCTTCTGTGAGTAATGAATTTTTCATTATTAGGGGTAAGTGTGTTTGACTTCATTTTTTTAATGTTAAATACTTGTCTGATGATAATGAATTAACTTTTTTTGGATTCCTCTCATCTTGGGCATTAAAATTGATACATAATATGTCTAAACTGATAATGTTTTTGTTATTTAGGATAATGATAAAGTATAATTTGCAACCTAATTTTTTTACGGAGGGGGTGGGGTCTGGGGTGGCTCAATTAATTGGCATAAATGACTTAAAAACTTGTTTTTATATTTTTTTCAAATTTTCTATAAATATACTTTACTTTGGGATATATTTTTCTATTAATAATATTGTGAACTTGTGAAATTCATGGATTATGGGACATATCTTCTGTGAGTAATGAATTTTTCATTATTAGGGGTAAGTGTGTTTGACCTCATTTTTTCAAGTTAAATAATTGTCTGTTGCTTCTGATTTTATTTTTTTTTTAAATTCCTCTATTCTTGGGCAATAAATTTGATATATAATATGTCAATAAAAGCCATTTTGAAATTGGTAAAAAAAAATGGTCCTTAAAGTAGAATGTTGAGAGCTCAATTCCGCCCTATACTAAACCTAAACAAGTTTCAATTAATCCCCCCCCCCTAATAATAAATACATGTGTTCTAGAACTAGAAGATCCAGATTTAAATGAATTTTTTTTTTAGTGACAATCAATGACTGGGGCTATAATTATAAATCTTAAATATTCTTAAACTTTAAACTGTATCTCATAATCTTGTTCTTTGACTCAACTGTCTTTTGACCAACACATATAAATCTTGGCAAAGGTCTATCATTAGCTTCACAGAATAGGCCATATCTGACAATAATGACAACATCAAAAAAGCTAGCATCCATAATACTATGATAATACCCTGGTTTGACAACAGCAATGCTGTACTAGCAGGTGTACCTCATGACAAAATCTTCAAGCAGCAGAGTTCAAAACTACAATGCACAAATAGTGTAAATAGTCATACGGAAAACTTCTGCAACTGCTGATTACACTGTAAATCACTTTTAGAATTGACTAGAAGGTGGCTACACTTTTGACACCAATGAACATTAGTCATTATTGAACACACTGAGAATAATGGGAATAGGCTCCATGGACTCTTCTAGACTACCCAATGAACTCAGATAAACAACGTTTCAATGCATTGATTGACTACATTGACCCCATTAAAGAAGAACATTACCTTATTAAGACCTACTCCTATCATAATAGATCTAGTAGTGAGTTCGAAATCCGCGTATAAACACCGGAAGTAGTATTCCATTTTTCATATAAAACCTGCATAGGTCCATAAACGTTGGTATTTTGAATTTCATAGTAAAATTACATTTTTATTTTTTTTTGTACAAAATTTGTGCTCAATGTGCTCTAGAATGTTAATATTTTCAAATGGCATGTCCCGATTATTCCAGTGTTGGCTTGTTTTTATTAAAATGAAGATCAAATGACTGCATATTTTTGTTTTTATGTTTGTCAATTGAAATAATCCGTGTTTCATCCTTTTTAAAAGAGGCTCATCTGGGTAATTACTTAAAGATTCGTAATTGATAACTTAGAAGCATATTTTCAATCAGATTTAATTAGAAAAACGTCTTCGAGTGAAGTCCTCTCGATTCACTCAAATATGTGACCAATTATCGATAGTTGACATTTTTCAGCACTGAACAATATATTTTTGGACAAGTTGGCAGAAACAAAATTATCCATGAAAACAAGAGCTTTGCTAAAACATATATACATCCATCACTGTCAGTACGTATTTAAATCCATCTCAATCGGCCCCCTATTTATAACCATCTATGATTTGAATAATTTCTTTTTAAAAGCAATTGATTAATCTAAATATAAAATTAATTATTTTTACATAAGGTTAAATAATTTTCTAATTATTCCAATTCAATACAATATATGATTTAATGTAATCTATACAATTTTAAAAAATTCTTAGTTATCTTTTAAATAAGTTTGTACCACTAGTCATTAGTAATGTTCATAGAATTTAAGCTTTGTTTGCATCATATAATTATCAACTACTCTAGTTAGGTTATTATTATTTCACTATAATTTTTTTTTACTATTATTATTATTATATTTTATTACTATTAATTTTAAGATTTTTTGATTAAAATATATATATATATATTATTGTTAAATACAAAAATATAAGAAATTGAATTACATTTTTAAAGGCAATACTAAGGTTTGTTTTTCACATTTAGGTGAAACATCAAGGACACTTTACACTGCATTAAAAATTGCTAGATGCACCAGAGTTTCTATTTAACTCTCAGATTAATGCTTTTAGTTGTCCTCTAAATTAATTATCAAATCATGATATCTCTACTGTTAGTAAACTCCACTCAATTTTTAAATCAAACTATACCTCAGTCTACACTGGGCATATTAATGAGTTTCTCATTACAAAGGGATTTATCAGGCCCATTAGTATGTATAAAAAAATGTGCTTCACCACAATACTTGGGCTGAAAGAATCTTAGGTTTTTTAATTTATTATCATGAAAAGCACCAAATGCTAAAATGGCTATTTTTAGATGGTAAGACAAAAGTCAATGGCAACAACGCTTGCATTATCTTTGCACTAAAAAAGAAATGAGCAAGAGATAAATTTTCTTTTTGTTTACCAAGAAAAAGATGTGGGGAAATTATTATTGCACTAAAAAAGAGATGAGCAAGAGATAAATTTTCTTTTTGTTTACCAAGAAAAAGATGTGGGGAAATTATTATGGATTAATTAATTTAGTGTGGACAGATGAGCAAGAAATGAAATGGCAAATGAAATAAAAGCTGCTTTGAAAGATGTTGGTGTGCCTATTCTTAAAGAAAATATATTGTTTACAACAGCAAATAATCTAAGAATCTGTGAGATTACCCATAGCCTATTAGAAAAATTATGGAATTATGGATGATGTTGAGATTATAATTATTCTTTAATTGTGATACTATTTTACATTTCCTTAAATGTATTTTAATTTTATTTGATTGATTTGCTGATGTCTGTTATGATTGTAAATATGCTATTTTATTTCCAAAAAAACAACAACAAACATTTGTTGCAATAAAAAAAATCTATTTTGATTAATAATCAACCCATAAAATAGAATATCTAGACATTTTCTTATATAAAATCATGCATTAGGTATTAATATTTAGAATGCATCTATTCTTTTCATAATATTAATTATGTTCTTCATTAACTTGTGTTGCAGATTTGATATAGATTTAAAAATTATTTACTTCATTCTTCAAAAATTACTTAAAATCAAAGCATTACTTTTCAATTTTTTAAATAATATTTTCAGCATAATAATTAATTCATACTTTAAAAGTATAGATACCAGACACTTAAATAAAAAAAAAATTCTCTTTCAAGATTTAAATCTTTCAAAATGAATTTTTAACAAATATAAGTACTTTTCAATTACAAATAGTGTTTTACTATATATTCATTAAGAGTACACTTATATTTCTTTAAATAATAATTATTAATCCTATCAATACATTCAAAATTGATTCAATGTTACATGCAATAAAGAGAAACTCAAAACAAAATTAGAAAAAAATTGAGGATCATTCTTGTCACAAAATTAGATAAATTGGCAGCACAAACAAAAAAATACTCTTGACCTATTTCCCAGTTTGATTCAACTTCCGGTAGTGAACAGAAATGACATGGATCTAAAAAATCAAGACTTTCCCCCTCTCAAATAAAAATTAATATCTCCCCTTCCACTTGTCATACAATGATAAATTTAATATGGTTGGAAATATTTTTTCAATCCCTATTCAACCATATAGGTTTTATTAGTATATTGTGAGTTTGAATTTTTTATCGAACTACCTAGATCTAGATCTAAATCTATTCAACTATTCTATCTGACAATTTGTTCAAATTTTAAGATGTTTGTCATTTTAACTCTCCTGTTAATAGTTTATATAAATTAATTATTATCAAGAATCTAGATGTATATAGATCTACTTTAGTAGTTTAAAGTTATGGTCACTGGTGTGAAAGTCACTGAAACTGTGAAAGTGAAAGTATTAAAAATCCATTCCATGATTCCATGTGTAAGTTATAACTTGACTAAGGAAAGAATTTTAAGATTAATAGATTAAATCTATATTTCCAAGCAATAACTAGATCTAGGTAGACTAAAAAGAAACTAAATACTTAGACTCTCTACATAAATGTAAATTTTACAATAAAGACATTCTACAATCTATAGTTCAACTACATTTAACAAAAATGTCAATGTTTACATTTTACTACCATATATTTATCATCAAATATCGTTATTAAAATAAAACAATCAATCAATAAGTTTATCATAGTTTTAAAAAGAAAGCTTTTAATTAATTATTTTAACGATTAGCATAACTTACACCTTCTTCTTGGTTCCCTTTTTCCCTCCTTTGGTTAGTCGTTTATTTTTACCGACAGCCATGTTAACAGACTAAAGTGAAAAGGAAGAACGGAAGCTGTGTAATGAGAAAGGTCATTTCCTGCAAGTCCAACAACCGCTAAAGTGCAGAAATATATAGGTCTGTGATCTACCTTCGAAAATTCATTGCGCTTTCCTAGAAATGGCCTCCGTGTTATTGCAACTCTTGGTATAATATGTGACACTATGCGTAGATAATTAATTCTGTCGGAGAACATGTCCCCCAAACCTCTTGCGACGCTCGGTCACAGCCCCATTAAGTGGTAGAGTCCCAGTTCGGCATAGGATTTCTTTGTTTGAGACCCGATCTCTATAACTCTCTCCTAAACTCTGTCTTAGCCATCTTTGTTAAGCGACATTTAGAATTTAGTCTTTTCTCAATTTTGGCAGATGACTTCCATGCTATTCATTGCACTTTATTAATGGAACATAGCAACTGGTAGACATTTGTAACCTCTCTTGGCTATGCTATTGGAATTAGGTGACTGTAGTTTGCTTTTGATTTTATATCGAAAAGGGAATTTAAGTTTTATCGTTAAAATCAATATATGTTGCGGGGTTTTTAAACTAAAAAATCTCTGGAAGTTTTTTTTTAAACAAACTCAAAACCTCTTTAGTTACGCTTATAGAATTCGGAGACTGTAGATTGCTTTAGAATAATATTGAAGAGGAGATTTTTTACTAAAAATTATCGGATATGGATGGGGTTTTAAGCTTAAAGTCTTCTGGAAGGGAGGTTAACTCAAAACCCCCTTTGGCTACGCTCATATAGATGTGTGTGTGTAGTTTGATTTAATTTTATATTGAAGAGGTTGTTTCTAGCTTCAAACCCCGGTGGAGGGGGTTTTACTTTAAAACCCCTCTTGTCTAAGCTCTTAGTATCTAGGACTATTGCATGCTTTAGTCTTATATTGAAGAGGGGGGTTATAAAAAAAAATTGGAAGGGGCTTTAAAATCAAAATCCCCCCTTTGCTCCGCTCATGGAATTTGGTGACTCGTTTGCATTATTTTTTGTTTTATAGAAAAGGGGGGGGGTTAACCTCAAACCCCCCTGGAGGGGGATTTTAAACTCAAAAACACCCATTTGCTGCGCTGGAGCAAGTGATGGTTTAACATTAAAATCTCACCTAAAATAAACAAAATCAAATATAAAAAAATTCACAAAATTCCACCCCTATTGCCGGGAGGGGGGTTATTTCTGGAGGTAATGACCCCCCCCACCCTATGGCCACGCCCATGCCCTATATGTACTTCGAATGTTCCTCTTCTTACTATGAGAAAAAGTGTGTTGTAGATTCTAACAGAGTGAATTTCTGAAGAAAACAGGAAAACTTTCGCCGTTTTAGGACCCACTGGGTGAGCTTTCATCCTTATTCCAGAATCATAGAGTTGGATGAAGTTATATGTCTAAAAAATACTAAACTGACTAGCTTCTATGAACACTTGTCATGTAAATTTTGATTAAAAACATATAAACTAAGCATACACGCAAAGACAAAATTGTGTTCTTCTTCTTCCTCGTTCTCATTTTTATGTTGGAGCGTTCATATAACTAGTGACTAGATCAATATAGAGTCTATACGAGACGAACTGCGCAGTGGTTTCCAAATCAGGGAGCTCTCCGAATAGTTTTCTTTCTATTGGGGTGTTTTGGGCCAGTATGATTCTTTCCTTTTCATTACATTCTTATACATTACTCTGCGCTCCCCCAGTCCCTCAGATAGCTAAGAAGGGATGTGGGGAGAAATTTTTGTCGTGGGATGGGGGACCAGTCAAGGTTTGAGAAACACTGCTCTAGACAGAAACGAGTTAACTAAGAGTCTATATAATAGATGTATTATTATTATAAGAGTAGTAAATCTATAGATCTAGATCAGTGATTCCCAAAGTGGTCTATATAGACCCCCAGGGGTCTACGAAGACTTCCAAGGGGTCTACGAAAGGGAAAACATAAATTGGGGGTCTATGAGGTGTCCACGGGGGTCTACGATAATAGATTTTATTTAATTAAATTAAAGTCATCACTTTAATTTTAACATCAAATTAATGTAATTCTTTCATACACTAATATATGATTTGTACCAGAGTTAATCCTTTAAATATTTATCCTGCCATTCAAACGAAAAATTGTTGTATCTAATTTCAATTTCTACATGCAACCAATGTTTAACAAAAAGAATGTAGACTGTACAGCGTTGATTATTTAAAATTGGTATTTATTCCTTTACTTGTCATACTACGGTTGCCTAAGTGCCTCTTTATACCGATTTGAAATCAATTATGCTGGAGGATCATTTGAGACAATGCCTGCAACCTGACAAAATAGATAAAGATTTGAAAAAAGTTCGTATCAGATCAGAATAGACCCACAAAATCTCTCTTCGACATCATATAGAGAAGATAATAGTTTGTGAGCGTCTTACAAAATCTCTTTAAATACATGTATAGCAAAATACGGAAAACACTATAGGTAAAACATTGATTTTATCCGACGTTGTAGTTTTCAATAACTGTTTACACAAATCTATAAATCTATCTGATATAATTAAACGAATTTCTTTAAGCAACAATACAGTTAAAGGCCACATCTGTGGCATAAGTTATAAAATCAAAAGCTTCTTTTGTAATTCTTTCCAAACGACATATATACAGTTTGGGATCAGAGGTGTCGTAGGCTCTGACAGAGTGTAGCGCTGTGTGCTACTGCCTAAATTTAAGGTCGTCGGCTCCTTATTTTTAACATGGTTGACCCACGAAACCTTTCCCATGTTCGGGTATAGCTGCAAGGCAGCACAGTTTGAATTCAGTTTTCCTTCTGCTATTTATGCTGCAAACGGAGGAAATTCCAGCTACCGTCGCCTCAGCGTGGCCCTCCTGTGGAAACGTCCGCCAAGGGAGTTGGATAGGCCAAGTACGGTAGCACACATATCTCTCAGTGGGCTACCACATGTACGATCGAGAGATTGTACACTGCACGTGGTAGGGATGTAACAAAGGCTCGCTAACCTGTCCAACCCCCCATCGATTCGTTCCCTAATGGGGGCCATACGCGCTGTGATGGACCCTCGCACGGGTTCGGTGGGACATTATAGGCATACGAAGGGCCCCACGCGGCTCGGCCTCCGGCCTCGCACGGGAGAGGGAACTCGTACGGGGCTCAAGGGGGTCGTGAATACATGATCACTTCGGATAAGGCGGGACTTCGGACAGAAGAATTGGTGAAGAGCCGATGCCTCATCCTGGCCATGGATAAAAGCCTTTCCTTGGTCAAGAGGTCCTATAATAGGGAACTGGACGTTCTCAGACCTTAAGGACATCTGATTCAGGTGGGCTGCAGGCCAAGTCTAATTAGCCCTTCCTGCCGAAAGCTTACTGGTTTAGGTACTCACTAGGTACCTTCACACCTTCTCTTGTTAGTGAAAAAAGTTCTGTGCATCCAATATTTGAGCCAGACGTGAAAGATAAAAAATACATAAGAAACCGCTCTTTGCGAAAACTTTTACAATGATACATAAGGCTAATTAATTGATTGATTACTATTTAATGTTTGAGGACTACTTCATAGAACAACACATTCCTACATGAGACATATTTTCCCTAGCAACGGATAATAGAGGTGCAAAAAAAAATAAATTCCAATGTGTTTGGTGATTCCAGTAATAAATATAAATTGTTATTTTAATTTAAATTAGAATTTTATCAATAAAAAAAAAAAAAGATCTCTATGACATATGCTAGGTGTAGCTTTAAATTAGTTTTTCACTCTTTAACTCACAACAGTTAGAAATTTGTTTTAAAAATGTTTTGATGAATTTGCAAAAATTCAATACAAGTGAAGTAGGGGGTCTACCGAAAGCAAGAAAAAATGGCAAGGGGTCTACGAGACAAAAAGTTTGGGAACCACTGATCTAGATTCTATATAAAGTTAGCTAAGTAAGCAGCACTGGTAGGTTGCTAATTGAAAAAGGGGCTGTACTCTTATTTCTTTTCCAGTAAATTCTTAAAATGGCTAGCGAAATTTGTGGGTAAGAATCATAAGATCTAGTCTAGATCTAGATTTAGTTGTGTAAAATTTTGCTTCACAAGATTTTAAGAGTCTTTAGATCTACATTTAAACCTAGATCTACTCTAGATCTAGATCTATAATCTATATATTATTATCAGTCGTATCAGTCAATATAATAATAAGTAATCATAAGTGACATTCATATTATATTTTATTATAATTAAATTATTTAAATCTATATAATAATTATATATTTATAATAAAATTAGTGAATTACTGAATTACTCAATTAGTCTAAGGCTATAGTCTTAACTATAGTCTATATAGAATCTAGTATTACACTTCAGATTTTATTAGCAATTTAGAATCATTTAGAAATGATCTATCATCTAGACTAGTCAAATGATCTAGATCTAAATCTAGTCTAGTTAAAGTTAAATCTACTCTTATTATGACTTATTAATATATATTTAATAAGTTATTATAATTTACTCTAGTAATTACTTAAACTTAAATTAGTTTTTAGATCTAGACTACTACTAGATTACTAGATCTAGATCTATCAATTCATAGTATCATCTACCCGCAATAACAATATGATTATGAATATCTATAATCTACCACGGACGACAGTCCACAGCACAGTGTCATCAATTATCATGTCAATCATGACTATTCAGAGGCTGAGTATTCATGACATTATTGATATTAATTATAGACTCAATACGACTATATATATATTTTTATATTATAGATTAGATAATAACATGGAAAGAAAAAGTGTGTAATACTGAGATCTTCGCTAGAATGGGCCTTCCCAGCATCTTTACTGTCCTCAGGCAACGCCGCATGCGCTGGCTCGGATATGTTCGCCGGATGGAGGACAATCGCATCCCAAAAATCATTCTGTATGGGCAACTTGCGTTTGGCTCAAGAAAAACTGGTCGCCCCCACTTCAGTTACATTGATGTGATAAAAAGGGATTTAAAATCAGTGAACATTGATACTGACCATTGGGAAGACATAGCCTTAGACCGCACTAGTTCGCACTTAAGTTGGAGAGAGACGGTGACCAAGAAAGCTATAGAAAGTGAGAAAACATGGGCCTCGATTCTTGAAGAAAAGCGTGCCACATGGAAAATGGCCAGCTCCTCTACCACCAAAGTGAAAGCCGACTTGACATGCAATATTTGTGGACAGGAGTGTCTCTCCAAAATAGGGCTCCACAGTCATATGAAAAGGTGTTCGAGATGAACCATAGTCGTTTCACGACTGAAGGAGGCCAATGATGATGATGACATAGATTAGCTCCAGATCGATGTCTGTTTAAAGGGCTAGACATCGATATGGAAAAGCCGCGTAATTGCCGTAATGCGTAATTTAGATCTACTAGATCTAGACCTGAAATCTAAATTTTAAAGTAGATCTAAATACTAATATACTTCAGATGATGGATTAACATTATATCTAGATCTGGTAAAGTATACCAGTATAGATATATTAAACTATATATATTAGATCTAGATCGATGTCCGTTTAAAAGGCTAGACATCGATATGGTAGAGCCGCGTAATACGGGTAATCATAATGCGGTGCGTGCATCTTAATAGCATTTCCACACTAGAAAACTATAGAATTACGACAGATAATAAAGCATTAAAGATAACTATTATAATATTAAAGATCTATTGGAAACAAATGGTTCTATGTTAGAACTGGTGAAAATGCACGTTTTATAGATGCTCTCACATTGAAATTGCCCGGGAAAATGAACAAAGAATAAATTAATTGGATTCAAATGACCCTGAATCTCTGAGACGGACATCCAGGCAGGCACTTAAAAAATATGTTTTTGCTAAAAAAAAAAGAAAAACCCACTACTTTAAAAACCCAAAGATATCTAAAACATGTTTAAGGGACTTAAAAAACGTGTTTTTTATATAGAAATCGGTGGTATTATATTTTTTGGAAATATTCTTTTCTAGCCTTTAATTAAGACAGACAACGCCAAGGTAATGTTTTTATTTGATTTAAGACAAAGTAATGTTATTTTTTCATTTTCTTGTGTAACAATATTTGCAACATTCATTTTTAAGCGTAAATATGCTACATTTACATTTAATAATATTCAAAAATATGTTTCTTACCTTTTCAAAGAAGAACACATAGAAGCTAAAAGTAAATTATGTCTGTCAGAATTTTTATACTTTGTAATACTCTCGAATGCACAAACTCATAATAAAAATGAATTTAAAACATTTATTGATATGACAGCTTACACAAACATTGCTCTACCCAAAACAATAAACAAATACATCACAGGTAGTAGCTTTACAGAAAAAATGAAGGATGAACCTCAAAATTGCATTTTTTAGTGCAAATCTGTTTTCCGCCATATGTGAATGTCATATATATTGACAGAACGTATATATTATATAATTATGCATATAATTATATAATACTAGATTGAGTTTTTTACTACTACTACTACAACTACTACTACTACTACTGGTTTAAACTTTAGTACATTAGTACAGTTTAGTAATTAACAACGATAGTTTATATTAGGGGTGCACTGGATAGTCGCTCCGGCTTCTGCAGAATATCCGGCATTTTTTACTATCCGGTGCTATTCGGCTCTGGTCGGATATCACTACCGGATAGTAAACTGGATAGTAAAAAATACAGCTATTTAATATGCATAAAGTGGACCTCCTTCCATTAATGTCTGTTGTAGAATGTATTAATGTTTTTATTAAAACAAAATAATGTGCTTAAAAATAGAGCCAAACATCGTTTATTATAAAGACAAGGCGTGTTAATAACTTAATATAAATAGAAATGAAACTTTACATCATAAATGTTCTTTAAATACAGAGCAGCAATGGCTGGCACTTTTTTCAATTTGTCTTGACCTTTGAGTAGGTTAGTTAACATGTTAAAATGCTACATTCCTTGACTACGTCATGCTGACCAGACGTCTGTCTAGCTGTGCGGGTATATCTCCAAAGGTAGAGATGAACAACTCCCACCCCTTTTATTTGTTTAGTCCATCCCATTGAGTTTTTTTTATAGGCAGGTGACCACAAGTTAAATACGATGGACGTAGGTTTAATGTCAGCGTATTGACACTCTCTAGAGGTCACACCTTTCGAGGGAACTGAGTTTGTTTATTTAGTAGTTAATCTTTATTAGGGGGGCTGGACTACAAGAGCCACACTTCTAAGGTAACTAGGTATGTTTCCAGATGAACAACTCCCTACCCCTTTTATTTGTTTCTTTCATCACATTGAGTTCATTGATTGACAGGTGACCCCAAGTCAGATACGATGGACGTAAGCACTCTCTAGAGGTCACACGAGGGAACTATGTTTGTTTACTTAGTAGTTAATCTTAATTGGGGGGGGGTGTAGACTGGACTTCAAGCCAAACATCTACACGGGTATCCGGACAAAGAGTTTGCTTATTTGGAGAAAAATCTTAATCACGTGGTTGGGCTAGAGGCCACACCTTTTCAAGTGTGCAGAGTTACTTGAACATAAATCTCAATTAGTAAGCTGGACTAAAGATCACACGCAACTAAACGAGTGACCTTTAGCTACACAGAACACAAACCGCGAGATTATATAGCCCAGTAAGCCAGTAACTAATTATTTTGTAGAAGACAGGACCAGGGCTATCTTTAAATGGAGAGCTAAACACCTCCTACTCTTTATTTTATTTCTTTGGTCCTTGACACCCAATTTATTGATAGACATTGACCATTTTTAAGCCAGAATGAAAAAAACACAATGTGCTAACAAAGGATATTACACTGTCAATAAATATTATGGTTAAATAATTTTTCTAACGTGTTAACTTGAATATTACTCCTGCAGTTAAGTGTCTTGATTTGATAACAATATTCTTAATAATTAGTGACAGTCAATTAACTCCTTGTTATTACTATTTTTTTTTACTTAAGGTTCGTACTTAGCCACTGTGTATCAGGCCAGGACGACTTTTACACACCTGACATCCATAGACTTACTATCGTTCCCTTTAGTAACAGTTACTGAAACCACGAATAAAATCAGTAATAATTAAGGAAGATGTTTCTAACATACGTTCTTTGCATTTAATGTTTCTTACGTACGTTCTTTGCACAATAAAATAAAACAAAGAGGTGCATGTTTGTGTGTGTGTATTTTTGCCTTGAATTAAAACCTTTAGAAAGAAAGCTAATTTCATTGTTTAATTCTTTTGACTTAATAAATAACAGAAAACCTTACAGTATATTTTAAAATCGCATAAAATAAATTGAACAATAGTACCGCAGTTAGATCTAGCAAGCGAAAAAACAATATGCTGGAGCATAAAAAAAAAACAACAATCCTTGACCTCTAACTAGTGGACGGGTATAATTTATCTATATGCTTGACTGACAATGCCAATGTGTTATCTTTTTTGACTGACACCCAACTCTATTGCGTGCGTATGCTCAAGGAAAAAAACAATGCTTGATGGTTAACACTAACAACTATACACACTACACTAGGACTACATGTGTAGGCTCATTAGGTATATCTGACCAGGTTGTTGGTCTGAAATTCATGAGCACATACATCCGACAAGGCAGATGCACTTTACTCATGAGAGATTTACATTAGTAACTATTTAAATATATACTAACATTATTTACAATTGATCTTCCTACACACATCCTTTACAGTTAGTGGCATCGTACATACACACAGACACACTCATGCTATACAGATTTTTAGAAATACTGTTAAGCTTGAATAAATCAATCAGTAACAGAGTTTAAAACAATAACGTATATAAAAGGAAAAAAAATAAAACCAACCAATATAGGTATGTTATTTAACAGTTCGTAAAATGTTCAGCAACACAAGCTATTAACAAGACACTTAGGTATCCGGTTCGGCCCAGGCCGAATATCAAATGTTACTATTCGGTCATATCCGGCTCCGGCCGGATATCAAAAAGTACTATCCCGTGCACCCCTAGTTTATATAACAAAGGTTTAGATTCTAAGTTTAATGATTCAACTGCATTGAGCTGGTGTATTTACGTCTCTAGGCAGCCCTGGCAAACATGATCATACCCATAATAATAAATACTAGATCAGTGCACCTAAGTTATGTGAAATTATACAACATGGAACCACTAGCGGATCCAGAACTTCGGACTGGGGGGGGGGGGGGCGATTTTTTTCCAAACCCTAACCCTAACGCCCAGTAAACCCTAACCCTACGCATAAACGTGCGTACAGCACACACACACACATACATATATATATATATATATATATATATATATATATATATATATATATATATTTATATATATATATATTATATATATATATATATATATATATATATATATATATATATAGGAGAATAAAAAAAGCAGCATTTCTCAACCTTCGGCGAAAAACAAAACAACTGGGGCAGCGCTATAAGGTTCTCTTGTGGAGTTCGGGGCGAAGCCCTGATGCCAAAAGCGTTTTCTTGCTTTTTCCACTACAAAAACATATTCTCCTGACATCTACAGCTCATTATTCATCAATGGAGTTGGGGGCGAAGCCCCGACGCCATAAGCGTTTTCTTGCATTCTTCATTGCAGAAACGCATTCTCCTGACAAGTACAGCTCATTATCAATGGAGTTCCCGACGCCATAAGCGTTTTCTTGCATTCTTCATTGCAGAAAGGCATTCTCCTGACATCTAAAACTCATTCTTCATAAATGGAGTTCGCCCCGACGCCATAAGCGTTTTCTTGCATTCTTCATTGCAGAAACGCATTCTCCTGACATCTACAACTCATTATTCATAAATGGAGTTCGGGGCAAAGCCCTGACGCCATAAGCGTTTTCTTGCATTCTTCATTGCAGAAACGCATTCTCCTGACATCTAAAACTCATTCTTCATAAATGGAGTTCGGGGGGAAGCCCCGACGCCATAAGCGTTTTCTTGCATTCTTCATTGCAGAAACGCATTCTCCTGACCAAAAGCTCATTATTCATACTATTAAAAAAGGAGCTTTCGAATAATGTTGTACTTGAAAAATATTCTAATATGAATTTATAGGCCCATAATACATTGCAAATAAAACCGATTTGTTCCTTGAAAAGATAGGATACCCCACGTATTTAGATTTTTGCTTTGAGGATCCCCGCCGAAAAAAAAAACTTATTCGATAAATAGTATTAAAGAAAACTGTAGTGTAAATTGTGAGTTATAGTTCCAAAATTTTTAGCTAGAAAAATATCAGATTGAGTAAAGGTTGGAAAAAGGCGACTATAAAAACATTATTTGAGTTTAGAACTCATCTCAATCATGACTCTTATACTGAAAAATTTTGTTTGAATTCTAACTTTTCCAATGCAAAGTCTTTCTTAAAATAATTATGATAAATTCATGTGAAATTACAAAAAACTGTCTGGAAATGGGAATGGCGGTAGAGTGAAAACGATTAATCCTCGCTCCTTTAATAATTTCTGCTAAAGATTGCATTTGGCATTAAAGAATAGGGGTGGGGCGACTCGATATAAGAATTTAATTAATAGTATATATAAATTATATTAATGACAGATTTTTTAAATTTTGTAATTTCTTAACTATAATACAAAAAGAAAAAGTATTGATTAGTCAGATGGGGGAAATACGATTGCATGTATCGCCCCTCCCACCTGGTACAACCCTTTTTCATTTAAATTTACTAATGATACAATTTGAGATTAGAGTGTGGTATGACATAATATACAATGGGTCACATGTCAATACGTAGTTTATATTATATAGATATTCAACTAATTTTATTCACAAATTATGATTCTCCACAAAAATAGGACGGCCCCCCCAGCACTCAGAGGGCTAGAGTGGGGAGGGCAGTACATGCAATCGTCCCCCCCCTCACCCCACCGAATCGGCCAAAATACCAGAAAGGGAGCGACATAATATAAAATTTATATATTAATTCAAGTTCAACTAATTTTGTTCACAAACTAGGATTTCTCCATAAAAACGGACTGCCCCAACCCACTCGAAAAGTTTAGGTGGGAAGGGCAGTAGAGGTATTCGTCCCCCCCCTCCCCCCAAATCGCAAACAGGGAACGACATAATAAAAAGATCGGTTAAAATATCAATAACAAGTTTTAATGATATAGATATTTAATTGATTTTGTTAGCAAGCTGTGATTTCTACAAATAAATTTGACCGCCCCCCCCCCCCCCCCCCACTCGAAAGTGTAAAGGGGGGGCGGGATTGATACCATCGCCCCCTCCTGACCCCACCAAATCAGCCAACATACTAGAGGGGGGGGCGAAATAATTTAAAATTAGGTTGAAATATAAATAATTAGTATATATCTTTAACATAATTAATAAATTCGTATATAAATCGTATGAATTCTATACTAAAGTTCGGCCGAGTGGGGGGGGGGGGGGTCGCGCCTACCCCCCCCCCCCCCCCCCCCCCTTGGATCCGCCAGTGCATGGAACTAGTTAACAGACAAGCCGCAAGCACACTTTAATCACAGTGCAAACAGTCCAATCTGGGCTCGCGATGCCCACAACTGGGCACAACCTAGCCAATGCCATGAATAATGGCTAAGTAGGGTCCATGCAACTACAGATTAGGCTTGACTTCAGTCCCAAGCTTGAGTACCTAAACAAAAAAATATGCATTCCTTGTGACCGCAATTCACATAATGGTAATTACAACGACTTTAGAGCTATGCAATAACGAAGAAATTATAATAAAATAATCTAACTTACCCAATACTGGGGAAAAAACAACAAACAGAAAACTTCAGCCAAGAATCTGCTACCCAAGCAAAACAAAAAAGAAGCAATGATGCCATGCCAATATGGCGCATCCTTAGTAACAGCTTACAAACTATTATGGTACACAAAAGAAACACACCTAGCAAAGAAACAACTCCATATGCGCATGACAGTTACATCTAACTAGATCTAGACATAAGAGAGAGCTGATGAGTTATTCTAAGATTTCTAGATCAAGCATTTTTTATTGTTTATTAATTTATAGTATAAAAAAACTAGATTTAGAATAATTATCTAGATTTAGATCTAGATCTATTATTTTTATCTTATATTCAATGTAACAAATAGATCTACTTTGAGCTACATTTATGATAATGGAATTTAAAGGAACCATGTCCACTTTATACATATTAATAGAATTGTAGGTACTACTATGTACTTTTTAGTATCTGACCAACTATTCTGCAGTCTTATTCGGCTGGAGTGGAATATGGCAGGATAGTGAAAAAGGGCTGAATATTTGGCTGGAGCCAGAGCTACTCCTTATTTTTATCAATGCCTCTTTACTTTGATGGATAGGGTAGAAATAAGTACCCTGACTAAATAGCGTGGACAAAATAGCGCCTACAAAATTGCGCAGAAAAAATATATTTCAGTCATTTTGAAAGAAATACTTTAGATATCGTAAAATATGAATAGAGCCAATTTTTTGTTTTGTTTTAATGTTTTCATTATTTTTCAGTCATTTTGTAGGAAACACTTTAGATATCTTAAAACATAAATATGCCAACAGTAAGCAAAAATTATAATAAGCTAAAAAGAATAATTTCAAAATATATTATTTATTTACATTCAAAAGTGTATTTTGAAAACAGGCTAAGATACTTGTCAGATTTTTACACACTCACACAAACTTTCTCTGACGATCAATATAGTTGTCCTCCCAATAGTCATACAAATTCCCTACAACATTTGGCCGACCATTATTTAATTCCTCAATTGCAGTATTTACATCGGCAGGTGGAACGAATGAAACAGCATTCTGACAAACATGCGTACATATTTTATCTTCCCAGTATGTAGCTGCAATTTTTTTCAAGACAATGCCAGGATGTGGAGCTATCAGAATTAAGTCTATGTCTGTACCTGTAGCCTACATAGGCTGCTATTTCTATGCCTTTTTGTGATAAAAATGTTTCCATGACGTTGGCTACTTCAAAGATTCTAGCAAGTTATGCATTTTAAACATTGGTGAAAAAAGGGGAATGATATAAAATTTAAAGTACTCTCATTCTCTGCATATATGGCATACTTTTAGATCTATTAATATTGAAAAAGATAAAGAATCAACAAAAATGCTGCCCAGGACATTAAACTACTTATAATCCTGTACTTTCATACACATCATGTACAAGTCAGCGTTATTTTGTCAAGACATTTCGCGCTATTTTGTCGGTGCTATTTTGTCGACTCACTGCAGAAATACCAGGGTAGTATGACACTCCCCCATTTTTCATATTGCTTACACATTTAGTTTTGTATTCCTATACAAGACCATAGTTCTACTTGGCAACCAAGGGCTCTGGTTTGAAAGCTTCCTTTTTTGACCTCATACTAAAAATAAAGGTACTCAGGGTGCTTAGGCTTATATATTTGGCTTCAGGTTTGAAAGGGGAACACTTCTATCTTGCACCCGTTGCTATGTATTAAACCTTATGAATGTGTATTTGGGGGTACTCTAGAAGGTTCATGATTCTGGAAATGTCACCACATCAAACACAATCTCTTTTTGAGTGTCCATGTTTTTTTATGCAATGTGTTTTCTTTAATTTTTAAATCGAAAATAAATGTAATCAATAAATTCTTAGTTACTAAATACAACAAAACACACTTTTAAAAAAAAAATATATAAGTAGAAAATGAAAAAAAAAAATTACCCTTCCCAATTAAATATAATTAGTATTAAGTATGTTTTTCACTGCCATTGCTAAATTGATTAAAAACATTACCATACCAAAATTTTAAAATATCACAGCAACATGGGTAGGGCAAATAGTCCTTTCTTTACTTATCCACATGGTAGTTCAGCTCATATTTGACCTGAAAATGCTTTGAAATGAAAGATTTAGAAATAATTAAAACATTTTTTAAATACATAGTGTTTGATGTGCTTTATATCCATAGTTGTTTCACGATTGAAGGAGGCTATATTGATCTATAAATGATTTAGAATTAAATCTATATTATAATTATATATTTATAGATCTCTGACATCTCTCTTATATTTACTATAGAATATATAGTATATATTAGTAGGCCTATAGATCTGATATATATTAAAATTAATTATATATAGTACATATCTACAATCTTGTATTCTACTTTTTAAGTCTTTTACTAGATCTAGATAAATTGTCTTCATAGATTCTAAGGTTATTTTAATGTAGGAGTTTCAGTTTGCAAATTTTAATTTACAGGGGAAATTTTAATCACAATATCTTTTTGTTTTCTTCAGCAAAGGAAATGAAGAATATGTCAATGAAAATTATGATAAAGCTGTTGAGGTAATATTTTAAGCTATTTCTCTGTATGACATAATTGAAAAAATTGTATACTGGCTAAAACCATAAGGCAGGCAACCCAAAAAGCAGACACTGAATGCGATGGATTAATGATGTAGAGGCAGATCTACAACAGCTTGGTGTCTGGGCATGGAGATGAAAGGCTCAGGAGAGATCTGAAGGAGGGCTCTGCTGAGGCTGACCAGAGCCCTCCATGGGCTGTAGCGCCACTGGGATAGATGGATGAACATAATTTCCAAACAGAATCATTGAATCGTTTCCAAAGTTTAAGCGTGCTGGTTTATTCTACAATTTGATATTAGACTTGATTATGTTGGTTTACAGTTCAAGTTTCCCTTAAAAAGAAATCTAGACCTATATTATCTGTTTTCATCAGATCATACAAAATATTTTTTGGTTGTATTTTTTTTTAATTGTAAAAAGAAAACTGAATCTTAGCCTCCTCTGCAGTCAGTTTCAAAAGAACAAAAATTATGTGCCACTGACAGTTTCACAATATACTTTATTAATACCCAGTTTTAATGCACAACCCTAGAATTAGAATTGGACCAAGTTACCATCTGTTTGGTAGCTGTTTGCCCATTTGGATTGTCTAATGTGATAGATGTAAAACATTTCTTTTGAAATTTTACAAATATAATTAGAATACAAACATTGGAATCAAGAGTAACAAAAAAAAAACTTTAAATAATGGTATTCTATTTACTTAGACTAAAAACTCAAAATATCTATGTGTAATAGTAAATAAGTAGTTGTCATGGAATCCCCATATTGATGAAATTATGAAAAAAAAAAAAAAGCATTAGGATTTATTAAAAGAAATTTTTGCAAATTAAACAGGAATATAAACTAAAATTTAGCCTTTGTTAAGCAAATATTAGAGGATGCATCCTCTGTTTGGGATACCTCAACTCAAGAAAACATAAAGAAACTAAACAGATGCAAAATAGCAGTGAGATTTATAACAAACAAATATTCCAATTTGAAGATTAACACCATTAGTAAAATCACTAAATGTAGAGACACATCAAAACAGAAGATTAAAAAATAAAGTAGCAATAACACATAAATCCCTGAACTATAATTAATTTAGAAATATAAAAACTAAACCGAATAAAATACTCAGAAAGACACAGAGATAAAGGCACATTTCTTATTCCATATGCAAGGACAAATTTGTACTTCTTCCCTAGTGCCTTTAGAGCATGGAATGGTTGCCTGAATCAGCCGGAAAAACTAATGACTTTGCAGAGTTTAATTTACTGATTAACGTTCATTACTAGATTGACACATTGAAATGCCTAGGACATAATTATCTTCTCATTTGAAGTAACATCTGTAATTGATGAGATAAGAGAGAATTTGCAACTAGTAGAATGATCCCTTATAACCTCTGAGGAAATGGCAAGGGAAGAGACTAAATGGAACTTTAAGGAAAGCTTTACATTTTAAGGAAGAACTAGTTTTAAAAGATGTGTTGCAATCCATTCAGTTTTAATTATGCACATCAAGGCTTCTTGAAAGACTTCACTGCAGAAGTAGATCAGAGACTTCTTGATGGTTATTCTGTCCTGGCCTTGTCCTCCTGAACAAGGATACTAAATAATTTAAATATTATTTTATAACAGAAATGATACAAGATATGTATTACAATGTCTATAACATATACATTTGTTTGTAAAATGTTTATAAAATGTTTTACATGTTTCGGATATTCCTTCAGAGTTGAAGCTAATTTACTTCCTAGTCCAAACCTCCTGCAGGACGATAGGAGCTAGGGTTTGAACCCAGGACTATCAAATAAGTCCGATGAACAGTCCAGCATTTAAGCTGCGTGACCAGACAGCCAGCCAGCCATTTTAGATTTAAGAAAAAATAAAATAGCAATAAGGATATTTTAAGAATTCAATCTTAAGCATAAGATTAATGGTGAAATTCATGAATAAACTAAAACATAGTTTTATTAGATACATTTAATATTACTTTTTTCTTGTAGCTTTATACAGAAGCTTTGAACTTGGATGACAAGAGAGATGACATTTATTGCCATCGTGCACAGGCTTATTTGCAACTTAAAAAGTATTCAGGTCGGCTTAATTTTTGTTAGTCTTAATTTAGAATTCTTTTTGGGCCTTTTATAAATTGTAAATAAAGCACCTTCAATTTTTTAAATCATCATTTCTTCACTTTGCCTTATTATATGTACATTATGTTTTATTATAACAGTAATTATTTCTTGATTGCATTGCCTCTTGATCAAAACAGATGCTGTGCTGGACTGTGAGAAAGCCTTAGAAATCAATGAGCATAACAGCAAAGCTTATTTAAAGAAAGGGTAAATAAATTGCTTAAACTGTTTATGTGATATGTAGGCTTTGGTTCTATAGCATAGTTTTGTTTTATCTGTAATTATATAAATAGCAGTTTAGTTATGTATTGAAATCTTTGTGTCTGTATCATTGTCATATAAAAGAATGCTTTCAGTTGCCCTACATTATTGTGACAGTCTTTTTTTTTTGTTTTCAGATCAGCATTGTATGAGCTACAAGAATTTCAAAAAGCACTTGCAGTTTTCCAGGAAGGCCAAAAAAGATTTGGTAAGAGCAAACATCAATGTAAAACAAGTCGTACACACAGTTCATTTTTATATCATTCTTTCAATTCTTGTTTTTAAATCCTTGCAGGATAGTTCTAACTATAGTTTTACAAAAAACTTAGTAACAATATAGAAAGTAATTACTTCTTACTAGTATTAGTTTTAAGCAAGGTTTTCTCACAGCCTATATATAGGCCAATTGTTGCATGCTTAGACACAAGCAAAAGTGGGTGTGGATTAGACACAGGAGTTCTAATGGGTGTGGCTTAGACACAAAGACTCAAATGGGTGTGGCTTAGTCACATGGACTCAAATGGGTGTGGCTTAGTCACAGGGACTCAAATGGGTATGGCTTAGACACATGAGCTCAAGTGGGTGTGGCTTCTTGTAAAAAAAGAACAGAAATGTGGGAACTTCCAGAATTGCACATCAGGTTAACTGGATGATTGTGTTCAATAATCAAAATATGTCAACAAGCACGCTGGGAGTTTGTGGAAACTTCTAAGAACATGTTCAGTAGAAATAGCTGATTCAAGAAAGACAAATATAAACAATATTAAATGAAAACAATTAAAATGCTGGACTTTTTCTACTTTAACATATATATTGTTTATTGCTTCAAATCATCATACTCTGCACAACTACTATTGCTATTATTTATTATAGTACCCTCGCTTGGTTGAATGATTTGGGAGAGATATTTATCCAAACTCATTTTGGAAACTGTCACAGTCAAAATAATTAACTTATTGAACTTTATTGTATTTTAGTGAATTTTATTAATAAAGAGCATGAAAATGTAAATAGTGAACATGAGTAAGTAAGGTGCTATGAGAGATTAAGAGTTTTAGTTAGTTTCAAGAATATAGTCAAGAGTAGTTAGTTGGAGAATTTTAGTTGAACTGTCTACAGGTGTTAGTTAGAAGAAGTCAAGTAAAGTCGGTTGAAATAGTAAGTCAAGTTACAAGTTTTTGTTTGTAAGTTGAAGTTATTTTATGTGAACTCAAGTAGTGGACTTAAGTGTGATATGACCTCATTTTATTACGTTCTACTAGCAGTCATTTTAATTGACATTTTGGCAAGTAGATCTTGTAAGTGTTGTCAGTATTGTAATGCTTCTTATGAAGGACAAGCCTACAAGAAATATGTCTTAAGAGCTTCCTACAAAATTAATTTAATGATGTTCATCAATATTATCACTTACAAAAATATAATTTGTTTAATGATGAAAATGATCGAGGGATCCGGAAACTACTACCAATCTAAAGAGTAGCTTTTATGTTTTCTTAGTTCTAAATGTCATTGTACATGATGATTTGAATAGAAATTGCATTGCCCTACTGTCTAGAAAAACTGCAGCTCAAGTCGTGTCAGTTTACATTGAACTTATATATAAAACTATTGGCCTATTATTGGCTTGGAATAAAGTGTAACTTCTCAAATGCTTTTGTTCAGACATTTAATATTTACAGTTAGTTTATTCATTATGGCTTTAGAAGGAAACAGATGATACAAAATCTCTAGGTTATAGGATGAAACTGACTTTTTAACATTGGCACACTTTTCACTTATAGACTTAAACATATTCTAAAGAAGGACCAAAAAAAAAAAGTTGGAGCAAAGTCTAAATGTAAATCTGAAATTTTAAAAAATGTTGGGATTTATATTGTTACGAATCTCACTATCCAGGCTCTCTGCAAACTGCACCATACACCACCAACTTAAAGAACTTGACAAGTCAGGGCTCCAAAATAACGTAAAGGTTTAATGTCCATAAATAACAGCCAATACTGTACAATTGGCAGCACGTAGAACAGTACAAATAGCTCTGCGATAACAAATATCTCTCCGATAACACAGTTCCGCCGTATCAAGTCTTGCACTGGCCTCTTCGTCTCGTTCCGGGCTTGCACTGGGTTCAACAGTTCGGGACTGACTTCACACACTTGGGCTCGTTGTGTCGGACTCGATCACAGACCAAGATCAAGACGCCGTTCGTCTCAACTGTACTTGACAGTACTCCGCACTGAACCGTCGTAATGCTCCGTACAGAACCACACCGTTGAACTGTGCTGTAGTCGACCGTGTTCTGAACTCCTGTCGTGAACCCGCTTTCTGAACCGTCTTGACTGCGTCACCTCCGCTCTTATATAGGGTCCCTACTGGCCTTCTAGAACCGGACAGAACGCCGCTCGACGTTTCTAGGTGGTCAGATGACTACAACTCTCGTGACGCCCCTGAGCTCTGTTCACGTCGGCGATCCTTCCCGAACTCTCTTGTTGACACTCGTCTCAGCCGATCGTCGTAACTCGTCACGGTTGACCGCTCGTCAAGCGCTGGCCTGGGGCGATTTGCGTCGGCTGACTACACACACACCACTACCCCCATCTGTGCCACCACCAGGTTTATAACAATATATATTGTAATAATTTACCTGCAAAGTAAAATATTGCACTGTTTATTAGACCTATTTATACTAAGCTATCTAAACTAGGAGGGGGTGCGGTGGATCAGTGGTTATGCACTTGGCTTCTGAACCCAGGGTCCTGGAATTTTTAGGGCACCCCTGAGTCTACCCACCTCTATTGGGTACCTGACTTTAGTTGGTTCCAATCCCTAAGGGCAGAGTTGTTTTTGGTGAAGGCCTAAAGGTAGCACAAAAAGCCTTCTCTATGATACCCCCTTCCTCCAATGGCCCATATTGAAGCTAAATTCATAACTCTTTGATCATATTATAAGCATGAAATTTGCACTATAAAATGGGTATTCACGATTTAAGTATTAAAGTGCAATTCATAAATATTAGTTGTTTTAAATTTGTTCTTTAACGATGTAGATCTAAAAAAATTGAATTCAATTTCTCATCCAAAATCTACTAACATATTTTTTTCTATCTTTATTTTATTTTCACTGTTGGAAATGTGTATGAGAATTTTCATTTTGGTTCCATTTAATAAGTACCACTCTTACAAACACTTCAGTAGATTGATTTGTTAGGGAAGAAAAAAATGAAATTAAATTTGTCAAAGTCTGTTTATGGTTATTATATTTCGCATGATTTGTAAATTGTTTACATTTATTGCAGATAACCGTGTAGGTGGCATTTACTTTGGTAAAAAGGCTAATAGAGCCTACATTAAGATGGTGTGCACATTTTTAATTAGGCCTATTGATTTATTAAAATGTATTCATGTTTGAAAGAAATGTTTTATTGTACTGCAGTAAGCTAGTGCCGTAAATGGTATCAAGTTTTTTTTTCCTTTTTTTGCTGTCAGTCTAGTGACATTAGTGGTGTCAAGTTTTTTTCCTTTGAGGTAATTCAGAATTCTTTCAGTCATAAAAAGATGTCTAGCCAAAATTAATTTTACTATAATGAAACATGTTTAAACCAATTTAATGGTCGACCTCAAGTTTTCGCAATGTGGTCAATGAGTTGAGAATTTTTTCTCTTTTATATTCATATACCTTGAATTTTAAAGAAAATCGTTAGTGGCATTTCTGAAAAAAAAAAATATATGCATATGAGAATTGCTCGGTTAAGAGTATAGGATTCAAGATAATCAAAGTTATACTCTTCATTTCATATCCTGAATTCCAGTGTTTAATTTTGAGTACGTTTTGCATTCAGTTTGAAACAATAGCTTATTGTGTCATCTGCCATATATCTGTGACACTAACTGAAAGATGCTGAAATTTTTTTTTTCTGAGGACAACGGCTGGTCAAGGTGTTGTGTGGCCAGCACAAGACCAAAATTAATTGGATTTAAACAAAGAATATAAATATATGACAGTGATTTTCTTTACACAGAATATGCTACTTATAAAAGTTGTAAAAGAGACTAACAAATGCATGACTTGTATTCCAATTTCAAATCCTGAAAATGTCAGTTGTTACAGCATTCCTCTTTTAGGAGTTCCAGTGGGGTTGAAAATGAAAACAAAATAGAAAAAATACAGTAATTTTGTGTGAATGCAAACTGTTGAAATATGTTTAAACAAAGGAAAAATACATACTTAATGAAGGCATAGTATAGTGTTTACAGTAATTTACCCAGTAAGACAAAAATGAAGGCAGCAAAAGCTAGTTACTTGTTGGTTTCTACTTTATCACTAAGATGAATGACCTGTAAGTCTATTTCTGATGCACATTGTTGTTCATTATACTGAAGGGCTGTTTGGACAGCTATTAGTCCATCACCATCTAATATTTGAGGAGCTTGAAATGGATTGAAATAGAAATCAACTGGTGGGTAAAGCTAGTTTTCTATCAGTTCAAATATTTCAGAATGTGATAATTTCATCATTTGATTTCTTTTTTCTTGCAGTTACTGATGGAAACTTTGAATTGTGGATTTCAAAATGTCAAGAGGAACTGCACAAATCAGGTTGCAATGCTTGTATTATTTTGAATAATTTCAAGAAGATACTAGGATACAAATTCTGAGTTATTTAGAAACTACATAGACTGTGATAACTTAGGAAGTGCTACTGTTGAAAGGCATAGATGAGGAAAAAGAAAATGTAAAAAAAAACTTGATTTTAAGCAGACAGTTAAAGGTGTAGCTAAATTTATGCAAGATAGACATAAGTAGCTATGAAACTTTTAAATTTTGCATTGACAAAAAATTCATTGACATAAAGAGAGGCTAATTTAAAGAAATATTGGTTAAGTAAAGTTTGTTTTTAAAACATAACATTGCTAAAATAAATGATCTTGCTGTCTTTTTATAAATATACATTCAAACATTATGGGACTTGGTGACTCAATAGAATGTTATCCTTTCACAAATGTAGGAGAATTCACACCCAAAGCATACGATTTTTAAAATCATTTTGCTAACTAATTATGGGAGACATTTAATTGTAAATAAACAATAGTCTCCTAAAATTGCTGTTCCAGCTTTGCAAAGACAGGACTCTGGGAACAGCAGTGGTGAAATATATTTAAAATCTTTATTTGTATTGTCGTTATAAAATGATCAGCTATTTCTAAATAAACAATACAGTGCCATCAATCAAAGAAGTCAAAATAAATGGATGAGCTCTAGATTCTAATGATTTATTTTGACCAATAGATTTGTTCTTTAACCTGAAATAAAAGAAAATGAATTAAATCTTTACTTCTATAATTTTGAAGAAATGTTTCTGACACTTTATTTAATATTAATTATTTTTGTTTTATAGAGAAAACAAAAACAGATGCTGTTTGTGAATCAGGTCATCATAAAGAGAAAACACTAAGTCCAAATAGTGTTTCAGTGGAGTCACCAAAAGTCAAGTAAAAATTAGATTATAATTTCCCTTCTACATGAATAATTATATATATATTTTTTTTAATTTTTAAGTCGATCAAACATAAAAAGTAATCACTGACATAAAAAAACAACAAAGGTAGATAATTTAGTTATTTAAACCAGAGCTACTGCTCATTCATTTATTTATGTATCAAGAGATCTCATCAACTGTCATATTGATTCAAATGAAATTTTGTACACACATTCCTTTTGGGGCTTGCTAAGATACAGTTTTGACAGATTTGTAAAATTCACAAAAAAATGCAAGCTATCTATTAAACCTTTGTATTTTATTTTCTATATATAAAGCATTAATACTAATATCACAAAAAAATTGACTTCTGTATTTTTTAAAGCAAATTTTCTATCTTTTCACTAATTCAACTTCTATTTAAGTTACCTGCCTTGCATCATGTGCTACTATATTCTATAACACTTTCTCTACATCATCATCAACACCTAGACATAAATTTAGAGCCCACATAATTATCAGTGTAAATGTGAGTGATTAATTCACAGACCTGTTGGATTATCAAATTTCAGATATGGGAGTTGATGGTTATTTTATATAATTATGTGTTCTATAATTCATACATGGAATGTGGGGGCAGTGGGGCATTCAAAAAGAGTTAAATAAATAATTACAATTAATAAAACCTTATTGATATTTTTTTTTTTTTAGAAAACACAATGCCAAATTAAGTTAGTTAAGTTAAGGGGCGGGGGAGAGATTTAATTAGGCTTTTGGAAATGCAATTTTTTTCCTTAAGGCCTAAAGGTGTCCTGTGTCTAATATGGTGCATTGCTTGTTTTAGGATTGAAGAATGCAAAATAAAAGTGTATGGGGAGGGGAGGCAATCCATTGGGAGATGGGGAACAAAAGAGTTAAGGGGCATCACTTTTATCAAAAAAGGGCCAACAATTGTGAAAGCAGGGGTGGGGAAGGCTTCGTGCCTAATGTCAATATAATAAATAAATAAAACAATATGAAATATTTCAATATTACATTGAGAAGCTGAAGAACAGTCAGAGATTGTAGGGCAAACTTTTTTTTTTGTTGTGGGGAAAAGTAGGGGGATTGTCAAGTCAAAGCACTCCCCATTCCTCTGAGACCAAGAGTAATAGAAGCAACATGTGGTCTGTATGTCACACAGGAGCCTGCAAAGTGGCCAACATGAAATAATGGTTCAGAATGAAACACTGCAAGTCAGTATGTCTAATTTGACATTATTATTTAAAAGATTAAGAAAGATTCTAAATTAAAAGCATGACCTTAGTTAACTTTTTTTTTTTAATGAAAGCGGAACATTGGTAATCCCGCCCGAACAGTCCAAACCGGGCTTAGGTTACTCCCTTCTTAAAGACTCTTTCCCCAATACATACACACACATATACTTATTGATTCCACACTTAAGCCTTACTTACAGACATTTATTGCCCACCAGTTAAATATCTTGAAGTGTCTCTACCTTGTCTCCTCTAGAACTACCTTAACAAACACTGGAAAGTCTTTCATGAAAAGTGCTCTGTTATTCCAAGGACAGAAAGTTTATTGTTTTAAATAGAAGTATTAATAATGAGTCAAAGCTTTGGCTTATATAAATATACTATTATTACACATTGATTTTTCCCAAGGTAAATAATATTTATTTTGGCCAGCACCTCAACTTCCAATAAAATTGCTTGTAATTTAACCCTTCCCCCAACATACGTTTTAGCCTGTGATTGAATTGGAACAGCCTGTGCTCACTCTCTGTCTCTCTCTCTCTCTGCTTTTTCCTTTTTTTCTCTCTCCTGTGTGTGTTTATCTCTCTCAAGAACCCCCTTTTGTTTGTAATTTTTATTTTTCACCCTGCACTTTTTTTTTTCCGGAATTCTTTTTTTTTTTTTTTTTTTTTACTAGCCCACACATTTTCTTGGTCTTTTGAGTTCTAGTATTTTGATGCTCATGATTCAATGTGTTAAAATAGTGAATCCTTAAATAGAATGGCCTTATTCTAATGCTTCCCACTTTTACATCTTTACATGAATTCTATGATCACTTTCAAATTATCAATTAGCCTCCCAGTTCCTGCATACTGACTATTATCAGCTATTTAAATAGTTTATAGGAAATATATTGGCTATTTTGGCACTTCAAATGGAATGACCTGCATTACAGGACTGACTGACTACCTGCACCACAAAAAAAAAATAGAAAAATTCCTTCATTAATTTTATTTTGTTTGTGTAACTTTGAGCACATAAACTCACATATTCATGCAGTGATTTTGTATTTTGGGGAAAAGGAATTATCAGATTGTTTTTTATGAAGTGTTAACAATTACACCCCAAAAGTTATTTAGTGCTTAAAAAATGGAAGGTAGTATATTTTGTGCTAAATATTTGTATTTAAGCTTTATGTATAGACTGTGGCCATTTTGAGAAAATACAAAAAAAAAATACAAAGGTTTAATAAATAGAAAGCTTCCAATATTCCATTAGTCTCTTTCATGAAACAAGACATAATCTCAGATATAGTTGTCACTCAAAACTAATTCTAGGTCAACAATATAGCAATTCATAGAACTCATTACTGCATATTTTCTCTTTCTATCGACTTAATTAAATATATTGCTACTCGAATTAATCAAGGTAAGAACAATTTTTTTTTTAGATAGATGAGACAAGAGGAAATAAGTTTGCACATTTTATGTTAATTGGTCATGTTTAGGTTTTAAAAACAGTACTTATAAAAATCCATCACCTGTATTGTTTTTGCAAAAGCTTCTTTTAGTCTTCTCTTCTGATAGCAAACCCTTTTTGTTTCCAAAAATTAACTATGTAAACTGCTTCTAGACACATGTGAACTTAATGAGCAGAACTTTATGTGGTAGATCAGCATATTAATAGCTGATGTTGACATGGAGCAAACAAATGATTCTAATGTCTAATATGTAATATATTGTGTTCTTTGGAATCACTTATTTTATAGGTATGACTGGTATCAAACTCATACCCATGTGGTGATTACTGTTCTTTTGAAGAATATTACAAAAGAAAACCTCACTGTGGAATCTGAGAGCAGAAAGGTATTTACATAAATGTAGCCTAAACACTAGCTTATAAGTTTTTTTGTGTGTTTTTTTTTAATTATATAAAAATGATTGAAATCATTCATTGAGTTACTTAGATCTTGTTATTCTTCTTGTATTTAGAGTTGTTATTTTATTCTTTTTTTTATACAACTGGCTGCAACAATTTTTTAACTTTTGTTTTTAGAAAATTTGAAAGGTTTTCACTCTAAAATGTTATTCTTGTCAAAGTTGGTGGTAATTGCTTGGCAACCTAACTGAGATTGAATCCTGCTTGAGTTTAGGATTTTCAATTATTCAGCTGAAATAAGCATTTGATTTTTGTCAGGGAAAGTAAATCTGGTTGGTGCTTGTCCTGGCCACTTGACATTAACATCGGCACAAGCTTTAAAACCTCATGTCAAAACAGACCATTAATATGAGCGCTCAAAGAAAACTTCAGTCAAACCTTGTATATTGATCTCATTGTTCCCTAAGCAGTTGTTTGAAATGACCATAGAAAGCTCTTTATCTACCATGATATTATAACCTAGCTCCCTAATTGTTCTGCATTAATTAGCGGTAATTCTATTTTGTTTGGAAATGGTTTATTTCCTTTATCTCTATTAGACATCTTATAGAGTTGAAGACAGAAAATTTATGTAATCTTCTGAGTAGATATCAAATCTGGAGTGCCATAAGGTTAAATGAGTTTATTTTAAAAAAAAATAATTGTGTACTGTTTTTATAAAAACTAAATTCATTGATTGTTGACAGTTGAAAGTAGTGATAAAAGAACCAGCTGCAACTTTGGAATTGTTATTGGCACACCAGATTGATCCTCATCAAACATCATTTAAGATACTGTCAACTAAGGTAATACAATTTGAATACTATCTTTAATGTTATGATCATCCAAAAACAAAACTCAAGATTCTTAAAGTGAATGAATGTGAAAAGTATGTACTAGATTGTTACTCTGTTGTTGTTTTTTTTTAATATATTTTAATAATAAGTAGTTTAGAATCTTTTTTTGTATTTTTGCATTGTGTTGATTTCAAGACTGTAAATTAAATATCCTTTGCAAATTCATAAAGACATTATTTCACAATATTTTGTGAAATCAGCTATAACCACTTGTGAAGTATTTGTTTTCCTTATGTTTCTACAAAGCTTATATTAACTCACTATGTCTATCTATCTGTCTGTCTGGTAAAATGTTTTTTTTTACACATTGTTTCTCCTACAAAAAATCTTGGATCAAGTTGAAATTTTGCACAAATATTTCTTTTACCTGACAAAACAAGAATCATTTTAAAAAGATAGCCAATGAGTTAATTAATTAAGGATAACTAATTATTTTGTTTGGTATTGTACAAGGGAAAGAGATTTTGTTTGATAGATGTTGGATTAGTCCCCTCTATATTTTTTGTGTAGAGAATTAGGTCATTGCTTAAAAGTTTGAAACTAACAATAGATAGCTAAGAAACTTTCTATTTTCATGGTTAATGTATTGGCTTGAGGAGGCTTGAGTTCACATTCAAGTTGTTAGTTTTTTTTATGAAATACATTTAAAACGTTATCACAGTAACCTTCACCCAGAAACCTCCTGCCTTCTTCCTGCTCGTGCATGAAATTGCACCAAACAAAAACAATTGGTAAAGAATATTTCTAATCGCACAGATTTATTATTGTTAGTCTAGATGTATTACAAATTTAATTACATGTCTGATCCACACTAATTGATACAGTTACACTTAATAGAAGCTATGATTTTAAAAAGTATTTTATATATTTTTTTTCTCTTTATTTCTCCCCAACAGATTGAAATCAAATTAAAAAAGTGTGAAGGGATACTTTGGTCTAAATTAGAAGGACAGCCAGATAGTGAAGATAGAATTTGTCCTGCTGCCTCAGGCAAGCATTTTATTCTTCACTTATAGATTTGTAATGTTAGTTTTGTTTAACCTGTAGTCAATTTTAAGGGGAAATAATGATCTCCTCTTTTTTTTCTCTTCATTTCTTCACCTTCTTTTCGTCTATTTTGTCATTAAAAAATTCTCTAAAGGCTAGTCATTTAAAAAGCAGTGAAACTTGATGTTTTATAGGGTTATTTGAAAACTTGTTGCATTGAAATGTAACAAATGAGTTTTTTTGTTCTTCACTTGATTATGATGCAGGTTGAAGAAAGGAGATACTGTGACTATACATAAAATGATCAATTCAACTTCAGTTACTTATACTGTATTGTAGGATATAATCAAACACAATAGCTTCTCCTAGTACAATGGTACAGTCATGAAAGTGTAACTATTGAAAGAATTGATTATTGAACAGATTGCTTGACCAATTAAAACTCTGAATCCATTTGTTCTTTTTTTCACTTTTTATATAACTAGTAAGCCCATGCTTCCAGAAACCATGAGAAAACACATTTTCTGGATTATTTTAGTTTGTTTTTTTTAATTACTGTTCCCTTTTCTCTAAGCTTGGTGAGTAATTGACATCATGTTTAATAGTAAACTAACTCTTTGGAAATTTCTGCAGTAAGCACCTTCTGTGTCCCTTTGTGACTTTCTCATTTTGTATTGTGACTTGTCTAGAAAGGTTAAGAGTGTATAAGTAAAAACAAAACTTTGGGTTTGGACCTATTTATCATGTACTCTAGAAGTAGTAACCTAAGGTCTTGTTCATGTTGAATACTATTGTACAATGTATATGGAACCAATTGAACTGATTCTCTTTAGCTCCAGTGGCGGAAGGAGTTCCTGCCTATCCATCCTCCTCACTGAGTCACAGAGACTGGGACAAGATAGCTCAACAGGTGACAGAAGAAGAGAAAGATGAGAAACTTGAAGGGGATGCAGCGCTGAATCAGTTCTTCCAGAAAATCTATGCAGATGCTTCTGATGAGACAAAAAGAGCAATGATGAAATCTTTTGTAAGTTTGATACATTTAAATCTAACATTTGTGTCAAGATACAAAAAGCAGAGCATTTCATTTTGTGGCCATTCTTTAGAACAAAGTAGAGCATTTCATTTTGTGGCCATTCTTTAGAACAAAGTAGAGCATTTCATTTTGTGGCCATTCTTTAGAACAAAGTAGAGCATTTCATTTTGTGGCCATTCTTTAGAACAAAGTAGAGCATTTCATTTTGTGGCCATTCTTTAGAACAAAGTAGAGCATTTCATTTTGTGGCCATTCTTTAGAACAGAAATCTTATTTTACAGTGCCACATGTGAAAGGAAAATGTTTTCATATTTGTTATTCATTGCAAAAAAAAAAGTTCTTAGTTCCACCATTTGTAAGAACTGATTCATTGGTTTTCAATATATCAATATGAAAAAAAAAATCCTAAAATGAGTGCATTCCACAAAAAATGTTTAGGTTAGCAACAAAGTAAAGATTGTAAAAAAAAAATAATTTTTAAACTTGAAATATTTTATCTAATTAATTTATTAGTTCTTCTTATTTTCTTTTTAGATAGTATCTAAAAGAAAAGGTTCAATGACTTAACTTTTTTTTAAAATGAACTTTTATTTACTTTTATTTAGACTGAATCTGGTGGTACTGTACTTAGTACAAACTGGTCAGAGGTTGGATCAAAAAAAGTGGATGTCAAGCCTCCTGATGGCATGGAGTTTAAAAAATGGGAATACTGAAAAACCAATAGATAAATTTAATCATATTTTTTGATGAATGAATCTTTAAAATTACATTTTTAATATAAATTGAATTGGCAATAAATATGTGCATTTTAATTTTAACATGAGTATATTGTCATTTTCTTGTCCTTGAATTAGAGTTATATGCATTTTTCAATAGTTTTAGAGATATTTTTTTTAAAACAATAGCTTGAAAAAGTAAAATACAAAAAACTAGGTGTCTTCAATTATTTCTTGCTATTTTCTTTTTAAGTTAAAAAACAAACGCAATATGTTATAGAAATATGTAAAAAAAAATTTTTTTTAATTTTTAAGTCATTGTCGCATAATGTTAAGTCCTATATATTTTTCTAAAAGGTTTTACTCTTATCGACATTTGCCATTTCTTTGGATACATTAGCTACTTGAAGAGAGGGAAACTGCTGTGTGGTTGACATCATTCCGATCAGAGCTAATGCCTAGGCATTCATCTCATTTCTAGTAGATATCCATAGTCACTTCACAACCCAAGGAGGGCATCATATATATATTAAATTATATGTTAAATTGTGTTAATTCATATTTTCTCCAAAATAATTTTAAATTTTTTCATTGTCCTATTATTTCCCTGGACCACACTTTGGATGCCTAAACTGTTCTGGTTTGCAGCTTGAATGAAATCGTTTTGTAGGTGTCAAGAATATTCATGAAACTTTCTACTTTATCAAAAATACATTTCAACAAAATGGAAGCAAAAGGAATTGGTTAATGAGATGCTATTAAGAAATGAAAGGACATTCAACTGGGTGAGATGCTTAGGAGGAAAAGAAACATAAATGCTAGGGGCAGACCACCAGGAGTGCCCAAACAACAACACTTCAAGGACATGAAGTCAAGACAGTAACATTATGTAACAGTCTAGAAGCATGTTTAGTAAAAACATGAATTTTAATGATTAACATTTAGTTTCTACTGACCACACAATGAACTTAAGGGAACTGGTCGCAGAGGTATGTCACAGATCTGCTGCTCAGCCTTGGCCCGTTAATTCCTTTAGTGATTTTTAACGCCCCGCCCCCCCCCCCCCCCCGGGTGACTCGAAATTTCTTATATTAATTTATTACTATTTTAATAGGCTTACTAATAGGTCGTTCAAGATGAACCATAGTTGCTGTCCGACTGAAGGATGCCAACTAACAACTGGTCGGTCACTACTGACACAATTCCTGTCCTGAACAATACAACGAAAGCGCGTGTTATCTCGTTTCACCTTTACGTTCGAGATGGTCAAAATATTAAAAGTCTTTTTTTTTTTTTTACAAAAAAACAAAAACAAACTTGCATTGCTTACCAGAGAGCCTCAGTATCCGCATATGAATTTGAAAGAAAACACAAGTGACACGTAACATAAAGCAGCTATTGCACTAAGTTTATTTTTAGATTGAATATTTGCAGCGCAAGGTCATGGTTGTATGTTGTTGACAAGTTTATTTAAAACGACGTTTTTTTCGTAAGCTCTAAAAATAGTTTGGGGGATGCTAGAAGGGGCAATAAGAAGTATTTAAAGACTTGGAGATTCAGTTTTCGAGAGAGATCTGCGACTAGAGTCAATGAATTTAAATTGAATTGTATTGTACATTTATGTTGTGTGTATATTATTAAAAAACACTACAAGATTCATAATAAAAGCTTTGTATTCATTTTAAGAAGATTTCAGTTTTGAGTTTATACTTTACAGTAGTATCTCCGACATCACGATATTGCTTGAGAAGTCTGATATTGTCTAATAGTGAATGCGATACAAAATTAGAACATCAGAAACTCATTGTCTAATCAACACAATTACATCGTAACAATCAGCCTCAAAAGTATATTGTCAACAAACTCTCTTTGTTACCGTGTAGTTGTATCATTAATATATTATCTGCATCAAACCGTGTTCTTATCTTGACATTTCTAAACTTTCCGTCATTGTAGTAGTTTTGCAATGACAAGGTTAGGATTAAGTCCTAAAACATCATCTGTTACTTGGCCTTTGCCTAATAACCAAATCTTCTTCCAGTCAATGTATTACAGAAAAAAAATATTGTGTAGCGAGTTATTGGACTTTTCCCCATGTAGCTTCCGTAGCATTTATTGTATTAATAGCCTTTAGTGAACTATTTTCTTTACTTCTGGCATGGGACAGACGGTAATTTTTAGAGAGAGAGAGAGAAAGTTCAGAGAGAGAGAGAGACCAATACTGGAGTTTTTGTTTGTTTTACTTTCAAGTAACAATTAAATGTTTGCTCTGGTGTTAAGGGTATTGACCCCAGTGTCTAAATTTAAATGATAAAATGATCCACTAATTATTGACGTAGATACACGCCATATTCATTCTATTAATAAGCACTGAATGTAGTGTCATGCTGAAAGTACATGTCTCAGGATGTCTATTAAGTTACAACTGGTATGAACAACCGTGTGTGCCCAGAATAAATTAAATTGGTTTAATTGGGAGAAAAGAGCCTTGCACTTAGGCTTGATAAAAACCTTCAAATTATCAACTAATGATTGACGTAAGTACACGCCTTAATTCGTTTACTTTTTAAAGCAAAACAGTGACATCGGCGTTTGTAATCAAAGTAAAGACATGATACAACTTTGTCTTCAATAGTGTTTACACAATAATAATTGAATGTTGATCTAACCTTCTGGACTTGCTCTAGCTAGAATCCCAAAAAATAGAAATGGAAAAGTGGTTGAGTGGAGTCTAGGAGCGCATGAGGCGCCCTAACCGCACTTCCCTGTGGCGGCGGCTGTCCACGCCTGAGAAAGCTATTATAGCACAATGCAGGGCAGGCCACTGTCCTGTTGGCTTATATTTCTCACAGCTATGGCCAAATTTTGATTCACGGTGTCCCCGCTGCGGGAAAGAAGAGGAAACCGTGTCTCATAATCTTTTTGACTGCCCCAGACTTGCTGATCTCCGTCTCGACAGGTCTTGGAAACCAAAAATTCTCGACCTGTATGGTGACATGTATGCACTATGCAAGACAGCAGGGTTTCTATCCAGGGCTTTTGCAAGAGAGGATTTGAGCCTCTCAAGCCCTCACTCAAATGGAGTTTGATGATGATGATGATGAACCTTCTGGGCCAATATGAATAGGAAATAAAGATTTCGTTGACTATTTATTTATTGCACATGCCGCAATATACTTCATATCCACAATTAACCTTTTCTTCTTCTTTTTCTTATTATTTATTCAACTCACTCATCATTCGAATGTCATTTTGTGAATTACTGCATTGCCAAAACTTAAAAGCAACTAACTCTGCTATCCGAATATAGTAGATCTTTATAATGATCGAGTTCACTTTTTTCTTTATATGTAGCTTCAAAGTGGGCCTCATTCGCATTCTTAATAATGCTGCAATATTTAGAGTCTTAATGTCTGTAAACAGCGCATCCTGTTCTCAGTAAGTAGATTGCACGTCATATCTTTGTAACCGCCAAAGCCCGTAAGCGTCAATATGGACATTGCCTAGATAATCTGCAAATGAACTGATTTGTTCCGTTAATGTAAGGAGTGAAAGAGTTTTTGCATTTTACCGAAGTAGGCCCATAGACATATATATATATATATATATATATATATATATATATATATATATATATATATATATATATATATATATATATATATATATATATATATATATATATGTCTATGAGTAGGCCCTATTGCGCACATAAATGGCTTCCGTAACGTTAAAGTTAGGGTTAGGGGTAAAGATTAGGATTTGGGTTAGTAGGATTACAGTTTGGATTATTATTTGCACATTAACCAATTTTTTCCTTCATTTTAACGATAGCGCCTAGTAGGTAAGGTACAAGTTATCCGAGTAATTTTCCCATTGATATAAATAGGCCAGACCTCAGATGACTGTCTTGTTACTTGATGTCTACGTTAGTTAAAACGTAACCGCTCCAAGTTTGATTCCCAAAGTAGGTTGGACTCTTTAGTCCAGATTCATACGCTTATGTTACATGAAGTGTGACATAGCCTATTGTTGTGCAGGCTCAGTAATACCCTCGTTAACTGTCTGCCAAGGAAACTGATAAAAGTGAATTAGCCACTTAATGGACCGTTCTTTTATCAGGAAGAAGAACTCAACCTTTGTTTGTCTGTCCTAGTCTACACCAAAACTTCGCCTCTGTGTCTCCATTCAAATTCCACCTCTGTGTCAGGGTGTCTACACCAACACTTCACCTCTGTGTCTCCATTCAAATTCCACCTCTGTGTCAGGGTGTCTACACCAAAACTTCGCCTCTGTGTCTCCATTCAAATTCCACCTCTGTGTCAGGGTGTCTACACCAACACTTCACCTCTGTGTCTCCACTCAAACTACAGCTCTGTGTCAATGTGTCTACACTCTACACCCAAGCTTCGCATCTGTGTCTCCACTCAAACTCCACTTTTGTGTCTCCATCCAAACTCCGCCTCTGGCACTCCGACGAAAGGAAAAAAAAAAGGTTTGGCAACTTCTATTTCAGCAACGACCAGGTGAGAACTGGATCAAACCAGTGGAATTTTATATGCATGATTTATTATGTACTCTTCTAATTAGTATGGTTCTCTCTTACAAAGTCGTCTCCACATCTAGTTAGAGTCTGAGTGTTTCTTGTATCTACCATCTTGTTCTCATTGTTTGTTTGTGTGTATCGTTTTGACTTTAATGTCATCCCGCCAACAACAGATGGATGTAAAACCACGCCTATTTCTATTTCAATGTACTGTCTCTAGAATATGGAGTTACTCATGAGCATTGGTTTTATTGTTGACACTTCAAAATAACTAAATTGATTTATTAATAAATAAAAACAAAAGTTATTTTTAAAAGTCAACAGGCTACAATCAAAACTTTTATTACCATCAAGAAAAAAACTTCACAAGAAAGATATTTCTTTAAAGAGAGCTACTGATACGACTGTAAGTACTTTGTTAGTAGAGTTGTTTTTTTAACAGGAATTTTGTATGTATATCATGCTTGAGATATTGAATGTTCACGAGAAGCTAACAATGTCAAGGTTGAACGTTAATGTTGTCAACAACAACAACAACACAGAGCTACAAACGGAAGCGATTAGAAAATGGAAGAGTGCAGCGCTAAAAACAAAAAAGGTGTCCTATAACGTACACAAATACAGACAGCTTGTGAGCACTTCCTTTACTCGGTGGACCGGATACACCAAGAAACAAAACGCTTGCTATTTATAGTTTTTTTTTCCGCCGTTGATGAAAATCTCCACCAACAGCTTAGAATACATATTACAATTTAATTAGTTATTAAATTGTTAATAGTTTTTTAAACTACAAGACACGTAAAAAATACGACCTACATTTGAGCTGAAGAGATTCGGCCAGATCCTTACCAAGCTTCTATCCACTCAGTCTGTCTGTCTGTCACAAACTTTTCTACACGTTTTTTTTCTCCCATTTTCCATTCTTCGATGAAATCGAACATTTCCATTCGTTTTTTTTTCTATCAAAACACGAATAAAAAAAAAATTGACCAATTATTGTAGCTAATTAATGTTGTTTTATATAGAATATACAGGCGAAAAAACACGCGATAAGCTAAAGGGAGTTAAATTAAGCCTTGTGTAGAGAATCAGACGATAAGAACTGCAAGATATATCTAAGACTCTATGTATATTTATCAATTATAAAGAAAACTTTCTATAGCATTTGCTAATTAACGTTGACTTAATTACCATTTTCCCAATTGGTTTATTGAAAAGGTAATAAAGAAGATTCCTATGCACATGTAAATGTTCGAAATCCATAAACAAACTTTCCCAAAATAAGAAAAATACAACAATCGAGAGGCAACACTAGTATTTGCACACGTTACAAAGTGGAAATTGTGCACATTTATTTAAAGTCTATGAAAATAAATGAATCAATAACAATTTTGTTTATTTTATATAGAAAATGAGAGTTAAACTTTTTTTTTTAAAGTAATTTTTCTATTTTGTTTTGTTTTTAATTCTTTCTCTCCGTAATTATTTTTCTCCTTCCGATAGTATTATTTATTTTGCTCATTTGTATTTCACTATTCTGTTATGATTCAACTTCAATAACTTTTTTGTTTGTAATCAGAAAATGTTATATTTGATATTGAATTATAGGAAAATGCATGGTCTTTTTATACAATACAAATTACAGTATATAAATTCAAAAACCGATTTAATTTAATGGGAGTCAACGTTGGTAATATCAATTAGGAGAAAAAGAGTTAAGTCTATATAGGCCTAACTGGAATATAGACAGACTATCCTTCCGACTGCCATTTATTTTTACAAAGCTTATATCAACTCTGTCTGTCTGTCTTATAAAATGTTTATAAACCCATTCTCGGATCAAGTTAAAAAATTACACAGTTATTTCTTGTACCTGACAAAACAAGAGTAAAAAAAAAAAACAACCAATTATTTAATTAATTAATGGTAGGCGCCTAATTGATTATTTTGTTTGGTATCGAATAATGGAAAGAAATTGTGCTTGACTGATGTTGCGGTATAAATTGAATAAGTCCCCTTTTTATTTTTTGTATAAACAATAAATTCGTGGAATAAAATTTTGAAACTAACAATAGATAGCTATGAATCTTCTATTTTCATAAACACTTCGCTGGCACAGTGGTTAGTGTACATACCTGAGGAGCTTGAGCTCTGGAATTCGAATTCCAATTGTACAACTTAAAATAAAATTAAATACCTTTAAAAAGCTATCATTGTAACCTTCACCCGGATACCCCCTTCTTCCCCACCCCTTTTCCAACTAGTCCAGATTCATTATTGTTAGTCTAGATCTATTACAAATTTAATTACACGAGTTATCGAGACTAATTGATACACTTTAACTTACTCTAAGGTTTGTTTTGAAGAAAAGTATTTCTTTGTTTTTCTTGTTTGCTCCTAATTACAGGCACACTCAAAAATCACGTAGACACTTCAGGAGTAGATGAACATTAGCTGTTGTAGTAAACACTCAACTGTATCTTGCTTAAAGAAACAATTTAACGCAATGAATTACAGAGAACACACCAACTAGATCTAGGACAAATCTGCATATAAAGATCATTCTTTCCTATATAGTGATTTAATGCCCGCTAAGTAAAAAAACATTTTATAACATACGATGTGTGTCGTATACATTGAAACACATACAATTGTAGCTTGCATTTGTTTTTAAAAAGCAACATATTTTCTTAATAGTTTCTTTAGCCAAGACTTATTTCTTGTCTCTGTTTAAAAGTAACACTTCATCTCCGACTAGTTTGGAGAATTCGTGTTGATCACACCTCGTGTGGATTGTTTGTGTACATTGAGCAGGCTCGTAGGTTTTCCTGCTAGCGACTTAATCTCCGGCTGTCACTCTTTGTCTTTAGAAGTCAATAGTAATAGTTGAAAAGTACAACTAGAAAGTTGTCCCCAAAACTATTGACTATAAGACAACAAATATATAGACCAGGCATCCATTTGTTTCCAATGTACATTTGTTGGCAGTATTAAACTGTTTTGGATTCGTAAATAAAGCAGCATGTGATAAAAAAGAATATTATGTAAGTAAATGAAAAATAATTAATTAAAACTTTTTTTTTAAAGACAAGTGATAGGACCATAGCGCATTGAGACAAGTGATAGGATCATAGCGTATTGAGACAAGTGATAGGATCATAGCGTATTGAGACAAGTGATAGGACCATAGCGCATTGAGACAAGTGATAGGACCATAGCGCATTGAGACAAGTGATAGGACCATAGCGCATTGAGACAAGTGATAGGACCATAGCGCATTGAGACAAGTGATATTGCCATAGCGCATTGAGACAAGTGATAGGATCATAGCGAATTGAGACAAGTGATAGGATCATAGCGTATTGAGACAAGTGATAGGATCATAGCGAATTGAGACAAGTGATAGGATCATAGCGTATTGAGACAAGTGATAGGATCATAGCGCATTGAGACAAGTGATAGGATCATAGCGTATTGAGACAAGTGATAGGACCATAGCGCATTGAGACAAGTGATAGGATCATAACTTATTGAGACAAGTGATAGGATCATAGCGTATTGAGACAAGTGATAGGATCATAGCGCATTGAGACAAGTGATAGGATCATAGCGTATTGAGACAAGTGATAGGACCATAGCGCATTGAGACAAGTGATAGGATCATAACTTATTGAGACAAGTGATAGGATCATAGCGCATTGAGACAAGTGATAGGACCATAGCGCATTGAGACAAGTGATAGGACCATAGCGCATTGAGACAAGTGATAGGACCATAGCGCATTGAGACAAGTGATATTGCCATAGCGCATTGAGACAAGTGATAGGATCATAGCGCATTGAGACAAGTGATAGGATCATAGCGCATTGAGACAAGTGATAGGATCATAGCGTATTGAGACAAGTGATAGGACCATAGCGCATTGAGACAAGTGATAGGATCATAACTTATTGAGACAAGTGATAGGATCATAGCGTATTTAGACAAGTGATAGGATCATAGCGAATTGAGACAAGTGATAGGATCATAGTGCATTGAGACAAGTGATAGGATCATTGCGAATTGAGACAAGTGATTGGATCATAGCGCATTGAGACAAGTGATAGGATCATAGTGCATTGAGACAAGTGATAGGATCATAGCGCATTGAGACAAGTGATAGGATCATAGTGCATTGAGACAAGTGATAGGATCATAGCGAATTGAGACAAGTGATAGGATCATAGCGAATTGAGACAAGTGATAGGATCATAGCGTATTGAGACAAGTGATAGGATCATAGCGAATTGAGACACGTGATAGGACCATAGCGCATTGAGACAAGTGATAGGACCATAGCGTATTGAGACAAGTGATAGGATCATAGCGTATTGAGACAAGTGATAGGATCATAGCGAATTGAGACACGTGATAGGACCATAGCGCATTGAGAAAACTAAAGCTAAACAAAAACAATACATATAAATACATCTCTAATCGCACAGATTCATTTTGTCGAGGTCTCATATATACAACCTCAATGATCCAAACCAGTGGTTACAATTACATTGAATATAAGCTTTGGTTTGAATGAAGCATTTTAAAATGCTTTTCTTGTTTTTTGTTTATAGTTATTAAATTAATTTGTAGAAAATATGTTAAACTCTTTATATTCTTTGTATCATGTGTGGATTCCGATTTCAAAGTAAAAGATTTAAATCAAACAATCAATGGACAGTAGAGTAACGTTATTAAACCTAATGCGATAGGGTGCTGAACTTAAAAAATTATATAGTAGACACATGTGTTAGATGCGAATAGCCCAACTTTTTAGTAAAAGAAATGACAAAAGTCATCTATAAAAGAAGTTACGAAAGTTATATTATATAAAACCACTAACCTATATTTTTTTACCTTTACCTATCCCTTAGTCTCTTGGACCGTTGGGGCAAGTTGGCTACGCTATTGGAATTTGGTGACTGGAGTTTGCTTTAGAATAATATTGAATAGGGGGTTTTCAACCTCAAAACTATCTGGAGGGGTTTTCAACCTCAAAACTATCTGGAGGGGTTTTCAACCTCAAAACTATCTGGAGGTTTTCAACCTCAAAACTATCTGGAGGGGTTTTCAACCTCAAAACTATCTGGAGGTTTTCAACCTCAAAACTATCTGGAGGGGTTTTCAACCTCAAAACTATCTGGAGGGGTTTTCAACCTCAAAACTATCTGGAGGGGTTTTCAACCTCAAAACTATCTGGAGGTTTTTTCAACCTCAAAACTATCTGGAGGGGTTTTCAACCTCAAAACTATCTGGAGGGGTTTTCAACCTTAAAACTATCTGGAGGGGTTTTCAACTTAAAGCCCTCTGGAGGAGGGGGGTTTAAACTCAAAACCTCCCTTGGCTACGCTCATAGAACTTTGAGTGTGTAGTTGTTTTTTTTAAATATTGAAGTGTTGGTTTTTAGCTTCAAAACCCCGCTGGAGGTTTTTTTAAAACTCAAAGCCCTCTGGTAAAATCAAAATCCCCATTGGCCACGCTCTTGAAATTTTGGGATTTTAGTTTTGCATTATTTTTGTTTGTTTATATAAGACTTGGATTTAATGGCTACATCCCCCCCCCCCCCCCCTTGCGCTGGAACAAGTAAGGGTTTAATATTAAAATCTCACCTAATATAAACAAAATCAAATAAAAAAATTCAGTTGCAAAATTCCACCCCACTCCCTGCCGGGGGGGGGGGGGTATTTAATTTCGTGGCGGGTTCGAACCCCAAGACACCACCTCCCCCCGGTTACGCCCATGTGTCCCCCCCCCCATTCCTTAAAGTTGACAGAGATGCTACTCCACATGTACAAGCAAGGCTACAAGACTCATTTTTATTTCCCGTCAATAAAGACGATATAACAAACAATTGAAACTATAAGACAGTTCGTTTCGATTTGTCGACATCGTAGCACTGAGACATGTTGTGATGTGAATCATAGGCAACAGAAGAGAGACATATGCATATTCTAGATCCTTTGAAGTCTGACACATACATCTGGCTTATTTCCCTTGTATTAGCGTAGGCGTGTGTATGTTTTTTCTATAGGAGTGTGTATGGTTTGTACATCTGTGTTACTGGGTCAGTGGGTTTAATCCAGTGGAACTAGACAAGTTAAACCATCCTTTTATAGCCCGTGTTTGGGATAGGTTAAAGGCTAGATGGGTCGATTCTTGTTATCGATTAAAACACACTCATATATTTGGTAAATTCTACATACCCTGGAGTTATGGGCTGTGCCAATTTTACTCACGTGTCAAGCTGTGTATGTTTACAGTCTCAGTGTAGCTTAGTGTGTCAGACCTTTCCTTTTACATGCTATGTAAACTAGTCCTCTTAGTACAGGATGCATTTCGGTGAAAGCTGTTTAGTTTTTTAGTTCAAGACTTTTCTAGGATTGTATTGACTCTAGTTGATTGTAGCACCCAATACACACTGACGTTTTAATATCCTCAAGAGAGACTGTGAGATCTGTCAGATTGCTTTGATTCTCTAGTTGTAGACTCAAACTGTTTTCTTCACTGAACCGTGAATGGATATCTCTATACTACACAGGTAAGGACTAGCCATTGAAAGCTCGGAGAATTCTTTGCATTGATCTGCATACTGTATCTGTTTACTGTATCTGCATACTGTATCAGATATCTTTGTATATAAAGAACTGGATCAGTATAAACATTACCATAGGCCGTTAGAAGGAGAAAAAGGGAAATGTTTGTTTGAAATAAAGTGGCGCACCTCTAATTATTGACACCACAAACAACTAATACCAATGATGAAGGAGTTTGTTAGTGTCTGTGTGTTTTTTACTTCTCCAAGTTGCATGAATGAACTTAAAAAAACGATTGATCCTTTTACAATCTTAGATGTATGTTGGTATTGTTAGATATAGTTTGCGAAAGAATGATTGAAAACAAAGTCTTAATATGTGGCCTCATGCTTTACAATATGTGGTCTCGTGCTTTACAATATGTGGTCTCTTGCTTTACAATATGTGGCCTCGTGCTTTACAATATGTGGCCTCTTGCTTTACAATATGTGGCCTCTTGTTTTACAATATGTTGTCTCGTGCTTTACAATATGTGGCCTCTTGCTTTACAATATGTGGCCTCTTGCTTTACAATATGTTGTCTCGTGCTTTACAATATGTGGCCTATTATTTTACCATATGTGGCCTCTTGGTTTACAATCTGTTGTCTCGTCAAGTCTAGTGCTTTACAATCTGTTGTCTCGTGCTTAACAATCTGTTGTCTCGTGCTTTAAGATATGTTCTCTTACTTTGAGGAAACATACCTCCCTGTCAACTGACAAGCTCAACTCTCCCACCTATGTGTGTAAGGCTACAAGTTGTTTACTACCAACTAAAATGTGTTCCACTTGAATGCTAACCAGCACACACTGTTGACCGACAATACCACGACAGGACTGGCATGTTTGAGCTGAGGATGCGGGAGACAAACATTTCTGAAAGTTGTTTTGTTCTTTTTAGCTTTCAAACTTCGTCTTCGTCAAACATTGGATTCATTTCTTCGGACAACTTTTTAGTCTCCTGTAGAGCGGAAATTTCCCACATACACTGCGTGACATTTAGTTAAAAGTTCATAAATATCTCTTCATTACAATTAATGAATTAACATTTTTAATCAGCGTTAAAGCCAAGTGTTCCATCTATGGGACTTAGAGGACTAACAATTATATTGTATTTTTCTTATACTAAGTATGAGTACTATGCCTTTGCATATGACCGTCCACATTAAAGCTAAGACACAATATTTCTTTAATTAATATGTAGCTAAAGTATTCGTTATCTGTTTAGTAGCCTATTAATTACAGGTATATATCATTGGGTTGTGGGTGACCCATTGGGCTTAAGGAGAAAATAAAATTTGATCTAATTATGAACAGGTAAAAATGAATGTTTAGTTTATTGAGGTATTTTATTGGAACATAAAGAAGGAACACAATCTCTATGACCCCCCCCCCCCCCCCCAACTACTTCGACTGCAAGTGCTGATCATGATACGCTTCAACGAATTATTGTTAATAGTTGAGCGGAGAGTTTCATTTGCAGCTGCCCAGTCATCTGGAGTACAATTACCTTTGATGCAGAAGAATGATAGTCATGTATCTGATGAGTGACACAGAATTTGTACCTCTTTCAACTGAACTTCTGAACACGTCATTGCATGCACATGAATACTTAACATTGCCTTCAAGGTAAAGGATTAAGGAATAGTACATTTTGAGTCCTACAGTTTGGGGTAATATAGCAGTGAAACTTTGAAATACTTCACTCCTGATTCCCTAACAAAGGAAATAACAAAGTTACTAAAGCCAAACAGTTCATGGAGAATAAATTTTTTAGCGAGACTGTGGAAAGCTTATAGACTGTCATGTAAAACTGGGACACATTTTATCACGGGACAAAGGGTCAATTGTAGTTTGTACACATCAAAGCATTCATCAATTAGCTTCGTTCTCACAGACATGCTGTATTTCAACTACTGTTGATGGTTTTGTTTGAACCGTATGAAGAATTGTCATCGTCAATGTTTTATGCACAAATCAATCGTCAGTATCACAATTACATAAACAAAATAATAGTTTTCAATAGCATTCAAAGGATGAATACCTCAGGACCTAAACAGAAAATGTCCCCAGCCCATCCACCCCCGCTCTCAAAGGTGTCTAGTCTTCAGCCCCAAGGTCGCATTTGTGAGTTTGGTAAATTTTTATGTGATCTCTAAAATCTTTCTTGAAGGCCCCGTTCCACAAACTTTTTCTTGTATTAAAGTATTGCAGTAGTTGCAAATATCCATATCCGGAAGAAAAAAAATCAGAATGAATCACTTGTTTAGTAGCGAAAGTAAACAAAATAGACACAATTTAGAGACGCTTTTAAAATTGCAAACACATTTTGCTAATACAATCTTATAAAGTGTTTGTTGTTAGTTTTGATAGAATTCATTTCCAATAATGTTTTTCTTTCTTTCTAAAACGTAACTTTAACATCATTGCATCTGTTCTATTGATTTTATTTTAATGTGATGACATTTTTATGCAGCCTATCAGTATTAATGATAGTTTCTGATTTCCTCTCGGGCGGACATTTCCGATCAGGAATTATTCCAGCGTTATGCAGTGTGCTTCACATCAAGATCTTACACGTGCATTAAGATGCTTTCTTTCATGAATCAGATCTCCATGTTGGGGAGTTAGAATTTGTTTTTAAAGTTATAGTCAATCTAATTAACGAGAAAATGTCATCATTTATCGGATATGACAAAGAAATGAATGGGAAATGTCTATTCCTCCCTGTCCTAGTTCTAGATAGATGTGATTACAAAAATAGGATGGGGGTGTAATCATGGAAAGATTAACATATTGGGCATAAATGCTGCCTTCATTTTATCCGTGTGAAAAAAGGGACAAATCTAGTTGGTTCAAAGGTCAAAGTTCAAGCATCAATCGTCCTAATATCTAGTCAAATATTCTCCGTGGTACGCGGCCTCCAGACGCGCTGAGAGCCCGGGGTTCAGTACTACGCCTAAGGCTGTGACCCAAACCAGTAAGTCTTTATATTACAAGTTCCCCTTTCAGACCTTGCGATCTATAAGGCAGATGATGCAAAGGCCATCTGTTTCTTTGGCCAACGATTAACGATCAGGGTGTCATGTGGCCAGCACAACGACCAACCGCCTTTACTTTCCCCAACTCAGGTCAGGTACCATTAGAGCTGGGTGTCATGTGGCCAGCACAACGACCAACCGCCTTTACTTTCCCCAACTCAGGTCAGGTACCATTAGAGCTGGGTGTCATGTGGCCAGCACAACGACCAACCGCCTTTACTTTCCCCAACTCAGGTCAGGCACCATTAGAGCTGGCTGGACTCAGGGACACACTCAAACCATTAGAGCTGGCTGGACTCAGGGACACACTAAAAATCCCGAAAATAAAAAAAATCCCAGCCTTCACCGAGATTTTAATTCAGGACCCCAAGTTGGAAGCCAAGAGCGTAACCACCCAGCCACCGCGCCCCCAAAGTTCCTAGTAACAGATGTTTTTAAAAACCTTCTGATACTGTGCAATGGTTGTGGTGGTAGCCGCCCATCAAGGTTACTTCCCCCAGTCCAAGTAGATACTGTGCAATGGTTGTGGTGGTAGCCGCCCATCAAGGTTACTTCCCTCAGTCCAAGTAGATACTGTGTAATGGTTGTGGTGGTAGCCGCCCCTCAAGGTTACTTCCCTAAGTCCAAGTAGATACAAAGGGGAATTACCTGTTCGTTTCTCTTTGGAGAAAACAAAAACTTTTCACACTTAAATTAAACAAAAGCCATTTTCAATGAGGAGTCAAAGACATTGCAGAAAAGCTGTCTTGGATCAGTAGCAACAGGCTAGTCCTTTCAAAAACAACACAACATAAGCTACGTCACTCCGGTCAGTGTAGTTTGTTTTAGTCTTCACGTTTCGGACATTGTTTCAGAACTGAAGATATCGTTGTTGTCCAGATCTCCTACAGGACGGCAGCAAGCAAGGAACCATCGTGACTCATACCACACGACAAGGAAGCCATCCACAAAAGAAAGCCTCAGTAATGTACAAGCAAAATGTTAAAAAAAAAATCTTTTTTAAAAAGAAAGGGAAAGAAAATAAATCTGAAGACAGCAGTAATAAACTCCTTTTTTTCGATATAAAACAAAATTAATTAATTAACACTTGATCTGAGATTGTCTGAGTTGATATTAGCTTTGTAAAAACAGGAGTTTGCTTGCGTATTCATCCTAGACTTGAAAACACACTCACTGCTTTATCTTGACGGAGGGGGGGGGTAGAATGTTGAGGGAGGAGTGTATCTACTGCCTAACAGTCTCAATAGTTCTCTTAACATTCTGCAGTTTGCTAATTCAAATTTGAATGTCCTCGTGTATCCTAGCAAACTATAAGAAGTTGTGTTGGTATGGTAAAACTACGTTTTGGTTGATGATAGTATCTGGTTACATCTTTGAAAAGTATTTTCTGCACCAGGTGTGGGTTAACATTTCCATTGGAAGGCCACATTGAAAAAGGTAATGCTCTCCCAGGCCTCATATTTCTGATGTGTCAGCTTTAAGAATTGACAACTTATTAAATTGAGAGACGTGTTAACAAATCTGTTTATCTTTTATTTTCTAAGACAATGCATTACACATTCAATTTTACAATACGACAACCACATTTAGACCATAAAGCCAATGAAATAAACCATCAATTGACAACAGTTCATTCCCCTCTGTTCTACCCACATGTTCATTATTTAATGATGTTTCAACTATTAGTAGCTTTAGAGTTGTCTATTTAAAAAAAAAAGTTCATTAGGTAGGACTGAATGTCAGTGAATGATGTCTATGTATAAGTCCTACCCCTATCCCCTCATTCTAACAGGGCCGGTCTTAGATAATCCTTGGCGAAGTGAATTTAGTGGCCCCCAAATGATATACAAAAATTAAAATAAACAGCGAAAAAATAAAATTATCAAAATCCTAGTCCAAGAATAGCAATGGGGACAGGTTTGGCTATTTCTTCTCGGAGGCCCTGGCTGCCTAGTTTGCCTATGCCTAGGCAGGCCCTGGTTCTAATGTAATCTAGGTATTTTGGCTTATTTTTAATATCACAAATGTTTGAAGCTTGCATACAAAATTCCAAGTGGTTATTCAAACCTCTGATCTAAATTTAAACTAAACTTTTTTTCTTGACATAGATCTATAGTTGTTAGTCTTATGTGTACCGGTACACTACATGTTGTTTTCAAAAATTAAAAAAATGTTCATAGTTATCATTTAAAAAGACATCTTTTATCAATGAAACACAGTAAGAGAAGAAATGTGGGGGTGATATAAAGGCACGACCCTAAAGAAAAACATAGAAAATGAAAAGCGAAAAACTGGGAGTGACATACATAAATAGGAAATGAACGGTTCGAATGAAAGAGAAATGTTACCACAGAGGCATAGTGAGGGGGGGGGGTGTGTGTCAAGGGGAACACGATGACCCAGGCGCCACTCTCATTGGGGGCACCACACGCAAGAGGCGCCAGAAAATACAATTATTGTAGATATTTTAGTTAGATAGTAAATTCTACGGTTATTTGTATTATATTATTGTTATAAACCTGGTGGTGGCACAGATGGGGGTAGTGGTGTGTGTGTAGTCAGCCGACGCAAATCGCCCCAGGCCAGCGCTAGACGAGCGGTCAACCGTGACGAGCTACGACTGTCAGCCGAGACGAGTGTCAACAAGAAGGTTCGAGCAGGATCGGCGTCGTGAACAGAGCTCAGGAGCGTCACGAGAGTTGTAGTCATCTGACGACCCAGATACGTCGAGCGGCGTTCTGTCCGGTTCTAGAAGGCCAGTAGGGACCCTATATAAGAGCGGAGGTGTCGCAGTCAAGACGGTTGAGAAAAGGGGCTCAATACAGCAAGGTTCACGAGAGAAAGTTCACGAGAGAAGGTTCACGACAGAGCTTAGAACACGGTCGACTACAGCCCAGTTCAACGGTGTGGTTCTGTACGGAGCATTACGACGGTTCAGTGCGGAGTACTGTTAAGTACAGTTGAGACGACTGGCGTCTTGATCTTGGTCTGCGATCGAGTCCGATACAACGAACCTAGTGTGTGAAGTCAGTCCTGAACTGTTGAACCCAGTGCAAGCCCGGAACGAGACGGAGAGGCCAGTGCAAGAGTTGATACGGCGGTACGGTGTTATCGGAGAGATATTTGTACAGTGTACGTGTTGCCAATTGTACAGTATTGGCTGTTATTTATTCAACTATTAAAGTGTTACGTTACTTTGGAGCCCTGAGTTGTCAAGTTCTTTAAGTTGGTGGTGTATGGTGCAGTTTGCAGATAGCATGGATAGTGAGATTCGTAACATTATTATTAAATACTTTTTATGTATAAGCTTATCTTTCTAGGTGATGTTCATGGGGGTGGGGGGCACAATAAAGTTTCTTGTCCCGGGAACACGTTTTGTAGCTTGTACGCTTGTAGCTTGTACGCTTGTAGCTTGTACGTTTGTACGCTTGTAGCTTGTACGCTTGTAGCTTCTTGTACGCTTGTACTCTTGTAGCTTGTACGCGTGTAGCTTGTACGCTTGTACGCTTGTAGCTTGTACGCTTGTACGGTTGTAGCTTGTACGCTTGTAGCTTGTACGCTTGTATGCTTGTTGCTTGTACGCTTGTAGCTTGTACGCTTGTAGCTTGTACGCTTGTACGTGTGTACGCTTGTACGTTTGTAAGCTTGTAGCTTCTTGTACGCTTGTACGCTTGTAGCTTGTACGCTTGTATGCTTGTTGCTTGTACGCTTGTAGCTTCTTGTACGCTTGTACGCTTGTAGCTTGTACGCTTGTATGCTTGTAGCTTGTACGCTTGTAGCTTGTACGCTTGTACGCTTGTAGCTTCTTGTACGCTTGTACGCTTGTAGCTTGTACGCGTGTAGCTTGTACGCTTGTAGCTTGTACGCTTGTAGCTTGTACGCTTGTAGCTTGTACGCTTGTACGCTTGTATGCTTGTTGCTTGTACGCTTGTAGCTTGTACGCTTGTAGCTTCTTGTACGCTTGTAGCTTGTACGCTTGTATGCTTGTAGCTTGTACGCTTGTAGCTTGTACGCTTGTAGCTTGTACGCTTGTACGGTTGTAGCTTGTACGCTTGTAGCTTGTACGCTTGTAGCTTGTACGCTTGTAGCTTGTATGCTTGTTGCTTGTACGCTTGTAGCTTCTTGTACGCTTGTACGCTTGTAGCTTGTACGCTTGTATGCTTGTTGCTTGTACGCTTGTAGCTTGTACGCTTGTAGCTTGTACGCTTGTAGCTTGTACGCTTGTACGGTTGTAGCTTGTACGCTTGTAGCTTGTACGCTTGTAGCTTGTACGCTTGTATGCTTGTTGCTTGTACGCTTGTACGCTTGTAGCTTGTACGCTTGTACGTTTGTACGCTTGAACGTTTGTACGCTTGTAGCTTCTTGTACGCTTGTACGCTTGTAGCTTGTACGCTTGTATGCTTGTTGCTTGTACGCTTGTAGCTTGTACGCTTGTAGCTTCTTGTACGCTTGTAGCTTGTACGCTTGTATGCTTGTAGCTTGTACGCTTGTAGCTTGTACGCTTGTAGCTTGTACGCTTGTAGCTTGTACGCTTGTAGCTTGTACGTTTGTACGCTTGTAGCTTGTACGCTTGTAGCTTCTTGTACGCTTGTACGCTTGTAGCTTGTACGCGTGTAGCTTGTACGCTTGTACGCTTGTACGGTTGTAGCTTGTACGCTTGTAGCTTGTACGCTTGTAGCTTGTATGCTTGTTGCTTGTACGCTTGTAGCTTGTACGCTTGTAGCTTGTACGCTTGTACGTTTGTACGCTTGTAGCTTGTACGCTTGTAGCTTCTTGTACGCTTGTACGCTTGTAGCTTGTACGCTTGTATGCTTGTAGCTTGTACGCTTGTAGCTTGTACGCTTGTAATATGTACGCTTGTAGCTTTTACGCTTGTAGCTTGTACGCTTGTAGCTTGTACGCTTGTACGTTTGTAGCTTGTACGCTTGTAGCTTGTACGCTTGTAGCTTGTACGCTTGTACGGTTGTAGCTTGTACGCATGTACGCTTGTAGCTTGTACGCTTGTAGCTTGTACGCTTGTACGTTTGTAGCTTGTACGCTTGTAGCTTGTACGCTTGTAGCTTGTACGCTTGTACCTCCGTACGCTTGTAGCTTGTAGCTTGTAGCTTGTACGCTTGTAGCTTGTACGCTTGTAGCTTGTATGCTTGTAGCTTGTACGCTTGTAGCTTGTAGCTTGTAGCTTGTACGCTTGTAGCTTGTACGCTTGTACGGTTGTAGCTTGTACGCTTGTACGCTTGTAGCTTGTACGCTTGTAGCTTGTACGCTTGTAGCTTGTACGCTTGTACGCTTGTAGCTTGTAGCGTGCTCGGAAAAAGGAACTACAGCTCCGATGTACGACAGTGCTTCTACCAAGGGTTTTACCCTCAACAAACTAAAAAAAATACACTCTTTTTAAATAAAAATATGCGTATTAAACATTAAAAAAAAAGAAGTGTGATTAAATTTACAAGAACTCTATTTCTTTCTACTAAAATATAACATACGTTTAGATATAAGTATTTTCATTCATAAGTGGGATCTTATTTTAAAAGTTTGATGGGCATCCGCATACCTAAATCCGGCCCTGTTAAAATTCATAACTTATCAATATTTTCGTAATATATACAACCCTAATATACCTAATAGCTAGCTATTAAGAGATTTGTCGTCATTTATGAAAAACATTTAGGCCTATATAAACCCGCATGTTAGTGAGGCTTGTATTAAAAGATTCAAAGTGAAATCACTGCGAGTCACGCTCTCAGAAGATTGATTAAAAAACAGAAATGTAATAACTCTCTAGACTGTCAAGCTGATTGAATTCCTTAGTCTCTTTTAATCTGTACCATCTATCATTCTTAAACTCTTTTAATATACAACCTATTGAGTCTGTAGCGATTTATATTCTTCCTTTATTTTCCTCATAATAAATATCGTTGAGTTGTTTGACTTTTAAAAATTTCATCTAGTCCTCGCCTTTTTAAAAAGCTTTTACCAACTCACTCTGTCTATCTGTCTGTCTGTCTGTCTGTCTGTCTATCTGGTACACATTTTGTACACATTATTTCTCCCACTTCCCATTCTAAGATCAAGTTAAAACTTTGCACTAAATTGTTCATTCTCCCTAACAGCACATAAATAAATAAACAAAAATTGACCTAAAGTTTTTACTTATTAGTCGTCATTAATTCATTTTGTATTATCTATAGACAGTACTAGGCGTAATGGTAGAAATGAGTTTGTTTCAGTTATGTCATCCATTTTGTATACACATTTGATATGACATTAATAATATTGTTTATTCACATTATTATGTCCTTTTCATCGTCTTGGCAGTGTCCCTAAGTACAGACTTATACAGTTACTTTTGTCTAGTCGCTAGTTCAACACGTACACATTTCATTAGCGCCAAATGTTCCCTTCTATCCCTTGAACATCTGACAAGACATCAGGACAGCTACTGTAAGGCGAAGTTCTCTGTCGTGTTGATTCAACTGAACAAAACTTACTTCATTTTTTGAAATCGGATGACATTTCCTGAACGAAAGGTCAGAATGACATCTAGCCCTACCTGGAACAAGAAAAGCGTTAATGACATCTGATTTCACCGTCGTGGTCATGGTGCTGCAAATAAATACAACGGCTATTTATGGTCCTACCAACATGCACTTTAACCATCAATAGTCAACAAAACGAAGGTGCCGAAGTCTACGAGTTTGTGGGCAACACGAACTGTTTTAGACACCTTTTAGACACCTTTTAGACACCTCAATCTCGGATCAAGCTGAAATTTTGCAGTTATTTCTTTTACCTGACAACACAAGAATCAATAAAAAAAAACAACAACAAACAATTAGTTATTTAACTATTAGTAATTAATTATTTTGTTTTGCATGTGGAGTTCGAATTCAGGGCACTCACTTTTTATATATTTTTATAAATACATTTTAAAAAGCGATGACCCAGATACCCCCTTCTTTCTCCCCTACACCTGTCCAATAGGTCCAGACAAGTGATAGGATCATAGCGTATTGAAAAAGCTAAAGGCATGAAATTACGCAAAACAAAAACAATTGGTAAAAATATTTGTAATCGCCATGGGCGTAGCCAGGATTTTATTTCGGGGGGGGGGGGGTTTGGGGGAGCCGCGCCACCGAGCACTATTTCTGGTATTGAAAGCCAACAAAATGCATATTCTGAGGTATCTACAGTGCATTTTCCTGCTATTAAAAAGTCTTATTTCAAAAACCTAATGTGCCATTCTTACTGACATTCGGCGCATTTGGCGGCAAGCTGTTTCCACAAAAATCTGTCACTGGTAATGTCTGAAGCCTCTTCCCACCTGCTCTGAGGATCTCCATGAATGTGTGGCACCAAGTTGTACTAGGATGTCATCGCAACTCTTCTCATGCGTAATTCATTTTGTCGGAGAACATGTCCCACAAACCTCATGCGACGCTCTGTCACAATCTTACTAAGGGGTCGACTTCCAGTTCGGCATAGGATTTTCTTGATTTAGACCCGATGTCTTTAACTGACTCCTAAAATCTGTCTTAGCCATCTTTGTTGAGCCACATTTAGTGTTTTTCAATTTCGGCTAATGACTATTCACTGCACTTTATTAATGGCCAGTGGTAGAAATGTGTAACTTCTCGTGAATACGCTCTTGCAATTATGTGACTGTAGTTTACTTTAGATTTTATATCGAAAAGGGAAGTTTTATCGTCAAAATTATCTGTTGGGGGTTTTAAACTAAAAAAATCTCTGGAGTTTTTTTTTGTGTGGGTTTTTTAAAAATCAAAATCCCATTTAGCTACTGTCATAGAATTTGGTAACTGTAGTTTGCTTTAGAATAATATTGAAGATAGAGGTTTTACACATCAAAACACAATGTAGGGGGATTTTAAACTCTAAACCAACTGGAGGAGAGGGATTTAAACTCAAAACCCCTTTTGGCAACGCTCATTGCATTTTGAGTGCGTAATTTGCTTTTTTTATTACGTTGAAGATGTATTTTTTTAAGCTTCAAACCCCGCTGGAGGGGGGTTTAAACTCAAAACCCCTTTGGCTACGCTCATAGATTTTAGAGTGTGTAATATGCTTTTTTTTATATTGAAGAAGTATTTTTAAGCTTCAAACTCCACTGGAGGGGAGTTTAAACTCAAAACCCCTTTGGCTACGCTCATAGAATTTTGAGTGTGTAGTTTTCTTTTTTTATATGGAAGAGGGGGTTTATCGTAAATTTTTTTTTTTTGGGGGGGGGGGGGTTAAAATCAAAATCTTCCTTAACTGTGCTCTTGGAATTTGGGGATAGTCGTTTGCATTTTTTTGGTTTTGTTTTATAGAGGAGGGGGATTTAATTGCAAAAACCCCGCTGTAGGGGGTTTTAAACTCAGAACCGCCTGGTAGGGGGTTTTAAACTCAAACCCCCCTGGTAGGGGGTTTTAAACTTAAAACCCCTGGTAGGGGGTTTTAAACTCAAAACCCCCATGGCTGTGCTGGGGCAAGTGATGGTTTAGTATTAAAATCTCACCTAAAATAAACAAAATCGAAGCAAAAATTCAGTCACCAAATTCCGATTTGCATTTTGCTTCTTTTGAATGTCGATCCGATATGATCAGATTCAATCCGATCAGAGCCAATGCTATCAGAACCAATGCTATCAGAACCAATGCTATCAGAACCAAGGCTATCAGAGCCAAGGCTATCAGAGCCAAGGCTATCAGAGTCAATGCTATCAGAACCAATGCTATCAGAACCAATGCTATCAGAACCAATGCTATCAGAGCCAAGGCTATCAGAGCCAAGGCTATCAGAGCCAATGCTATCAGAGCCAATGCTATCAGAACCAATGCTATCAGAGCCAATGCTATCAGAACCAATGCTATCAGAGCCAATGCTATCAGAGCCAATGCTATCAGAGTATCAGGATGGCTGCCTGGTCGTGAGGTTTGCGCGCTGGACTGTCGTTCGGATTTATCGATGGTCGAGGGTTCAAATCCTGCACGCTCCCATCCCCCGTCGTCCTGCGGGAGGTTTGGACTAGGAAGTAAACTATCTTCAACTCTGAAGGAACATCCGAAACATGTAAAACATTTTACAAACATTTTTTTAAACATTTTACAAACCAATGCTATCAGAGCCAATGCTATCAGAACCAATGCTATCAGAACCAATGCTATCAGAGCCAATGCTATCAGAGCCAATGCTATCAGAACCAATGCTATCAGAACCAATGCTATCAGAACCAATGCTATCAGAACCAATGCTATCAGAGCCAATGCTATCAGAACCAATGCTATCAGAACCAATGCTATCAGAACCAATGCTATCAGAACCAATGCTATCAGAACCAATGCTATCAGAACCAATCTAATTTTATTTGAACCTAAAGTAGAAATCGATAAAAAAAAATTATCTCTGGAAAAAAATGATTATAAATCTCATTTACATATTTCTTCAAATATTTTAATAAATTAATTAAAAAAAAAATGTTTCCCAGTCAGAAGTTGTGTGTTCACTTAAAAGCAAATGTACTACTTGGACTGAAATCATGCGCCTTAATCCTACATGGACAAAAAATAAACATTTTAAGTATTAAAATGGTTTCTAAAAGTAACAACAGAAATTATAAAAGAAAAGTAATAGCACAGCAAAAGACAACCAACAACAAGCCACACCACAAAAACATCAACATCACGAAGACCAGCTCGTGAGCAGTGACTTCCTGTTGTCTGTTGTTTCCAGGCTCCAACATTCTGTTTGTGAAGAGCATAGAGAGCCTTGGCACATATTTACTAATTACGTGACACAAAATACTCTTCTCAATTCTTTGGTTTTGAACCAAGTTTCTCGGGTCCAATTTTCAGGACGTTTCGAAAGACAAACAACATAAAGCCAAAATAAAACAAAAAAGAAAAAGAGCTGAATAAATCAATTTTTTTTCATTACCAGAAAATAAAAAAAAATGTATAAAGGCTATTAAAATATTATATTGATCATTTGCAGCTCACAGGCTCAACACATTTTTACTTCTACGGGTTACAAAACTAGTTTTAACTCCCCTCCCTCCTTCGTTCTCTGGCCCGCCTTTTGTTTTTCGTCACAATGAAGACCTAGCGAGAGAGAGAGAGAGAGAGAGAGAGAGTATAACAAAGCTAACATCTGGGTGTCACCCACATCTACATTTCTATAAAGACATGCTCACCTAGATCTTTGAACACACACTCAGGCACACCTGATGGCGTAAATAATATTTCATCATTACTTAGAGACAAATAAAAAAATGTATAGAACATCCAGGTGATCAACTTGTTCGAATGATGAAATAAATGTTGCCTTTTGCTTCATTCTTTGTGGAGTTCCTAATATGCCTTTGTGTGGTCAAGTAAGACTTTCCTCTGGAGTAGGTCATAGTAAGTCAATACCAATGGTGAATTAACTAGTGGATGTAGATTCAATTCGTTTGTTACACACTTTGTGTCATATCTCGGAGAGCTAAAGCTTGTCATAGTTCAACATTATGTATTTATCTTTTAAACTGAGACAGATCTTTAGTAATTCTTTAGTACTTTTGCAATTCTATATTACATTTGAAATACTATGTTACACATTTAATTCCATGATAATATTTTAGTTATATAATACAATGTCTACGCTATATTACGATTTCAAGTTTCAATTCTATTATACAATTTGAATTCTGAACTATAATTTTATTTCTATAATACCAGTACACTTTAAAAAAAATTATAATTACTATTATGTATTAGAAGTGCATTTTTAGATAACAATTGCATATGTTTATTACAATTCTATATTGAAATTAAAATTCTATGCCTGTAAATTGATTTCAGAAGCAAATCCAACTTGGCATTCACTCTCATAAGTGCATTATGGACAACAATCAGAACAGTGAAAAACATATACAGATAGCAATGGATGTGAAAGGGGAAAAAATGAATGATCCTATTCCCACTGAACCGCGTGAGCGGTCAGCATCAACGTGGACAACCCGCAGTACCGTGATGGCAATAAACCGGCCCATTTATCACACACGGACAGTGAGAGATAAATATTTAAAGCCAGATGATTCTCCTAAATCCTGGAAAGTGAGTACACTCTGTAGCCTAATCAGCAGATGTTCTTGACAAATATCATTAAACATTAAGACCATTCACATTTCTACCATGTTAGTTCCTGTTTTGTAAATCTACGTGCATGATTGACTTTAAAAATAATCGGGTACGCTTTTTTGAGACTATAAGTCTCTTTTGCATTTATTTTAAGATCGATGCAGAGGCGACGTGTCATTAGATTTGTTAGAACTCTTAGTTTTTGAACTTTCAACCTGAGCACATGACAGCTACTAACCTATATTTATATCTATATCTATAATTTCATTGGCCCATTGAATAACGTTCAATGCAGAGCTCTTGAATGGAGCGCCTTTGTCCGAAGCTGAAATTATAGAACCTTTTTTTTTTGACTGTTCAAGGGGAAAATGTTTCCTAACCTCACTGAAGTGAAGAGTCCAGATTTCTCCATTGTATGACTCTGACCAGGAAAGGCTTTAATCCCCTGACCAGGATGAGGTTTTCACAGACTCCAGTGTCAGGAGGCCCCCATCAATAAGATGATCATATTCACGAGACACGGCTCCTGTAGTCGACAACGTAAGTTGCTCTTCTTACGCGAAGGCCGCGCCCACGGGGTGGACACTCCTTATTCCTGTAATGTACCATATGGTCCCGGCTGGGCGACGGACGTGACATAGGGAGCGTTTCTCACATTCCCACCTACTGGCAAGTCGTTTGTTAGAACACACTTTGGTAGCTCGCTGGAGTCAATGTTCGCTCTCGTTCCTCGCCTATCTGCGGGCAGACGTTTCCACTGGGGCACCAGGTTGAGGCGACGGGGGCTGGAATACTCCATGTGTAATAACCAGATTGTCTTATAAACCATAACGTCCTGTCTTATAAACCATAACGTCCTGTCTTATAAACCATAACGTCTCTTTTTGTGTCATTGACATTGTTTGTTTACGTGTAGGCCAATGTTTGTTTACGTGTAGGCCAATGTTTGTTTACGTATAGGCCAACGTTTGTTTACGTGTAGGCCATTGTTTGTTTACGTGTAGGCCAATGCTAACATATTGTTAATAATTTCACCCATACGAAGGAGAACATCACCCAGAGATTCAAGAAAGATAACCTGTCATCACACTTGAAGCCTGAAAAATTGAAGAAGTGTGCCACAAGTCTTTTCCCTTGTGTTGGCATTATGCGAAAATATAATTGGAAAACTGATTTACCCAATGATATTGTTGCTGGTCTTACTGTTGGCATTATGCAATTGCCACAAGGTTAGTATCTCCACACGCAAATTAAATAAAAATGTATAACTAATAAGTGTGATGCACGCAAAAGCTCTGTTGGAAAATCCTTAAAAATGTTTAAAGTTATGCTGAACCTTAAATTGACACACAGGCAGACAAATACAAATGGCCAATGTGAGGAAAAAGACTCAATATTGTAGCGGCCCTAAATAATTCTATGTAACATATTCCCACAGGATTTGTCTAACTCAAATGTTACATTGTATAACCAATGTCCTGAAACCTGTGTGCAGGATTATGACGTGTGTACAATAAGTCATAGAACATTCTCTAAAGCACATTTTCCAATGGAATAAAAATCACATCTAATGAATGACATCACATTGCATTGCAGTTTCAGCACTTCATAACAACATAAAAAGAAAAATCGAATATAATGATATAGAATTTTCCAATATCACAATGTTTATACCATTATATCTATGCCACTATGTCTATATCCCATTATCATTACACTCAGAATTGTAAAGACATTGAAGTGGTTGAAGTCACGATGTATGGCAGATTATGACATGATTCCTGAACAGAATATTCACCATCCTCAGGCCATGCCGCCTGTGTTGACTTGGTCATTGTGTTGACTTGGTCATTGTGCTGACTTGGTCATTGTGTTTACTTGGTCATTTCCTCCATAGGGATGATGTATGAATTCCCTTTGTGGAGAGAAAAAAAAATCTATAGAGAGTGAAAAATAATAACCTCAGCTCTGGAAGTGAAGTGAGCCAAATGAGAAATGGTTGGTTCTTCTACCAACAAGCCTAATGCCACTTTTACCTTCATTGTATGAGGACAGGAATGTGTCTCCAGAGTAGGCCCTTTCAGTCACATGACTTCAAGGGATGCAGCGCATTTGTTCTAAGACTGAAGGAGTTGTTATGTTGCAGTGTACAATGGAATAATGTATTTTCTGTAGGGTACAATTATAAGTGCAATATTACTTTCGTAAAATTAGTATTATGTTTCATATTTCATGTACTTTTGATCCCTTTCTGTTTGTCAGGTATGGCCTACGCTATGCTTGCTGATCTACCTCCAGTTGTTGGTCTCTATGTTTCCTTTTTTCCAGTCATCATTTATTTCTTCTTCGGTACATCCAAACAAGTCTCCATGGGTACGTACATTTAGATAGACTTATTTCCCTTTTTTCTTTGAAATACATTTACTCTCAATTGATGGGATGAAAACTGGTTGATTAGACAATGATTTGTTATTACAGGAACTGTTGCTGTCATTAGTTTAATGGTTGGAAGTGTGGTATCATCTCAAGTTACTCAATGATTTGTTATTACAGGAACTGTTGCTGTCATTAGTTTAATGGTAGGAAGTGTGGTATCATCTCAAGTTACTCAATGATTTGTTATTACAGGAACTGTTGCTGTCATTAGTTTAATGGTTGGAAGTGTGGTATCATCTCAAGTTACTCAATGATTTGTTATTACAGGAACTGTTGCTGTCATTAGTTTAATGGTTGGAAGTGTGGTATCATCTCAAGTTACTCAATGATTTGTTATTACAGGAACTGTTGCTGTCATTAGTTTAATGGTAGGAAGTGTGGTATCATCTCAAGTTACTCAATGATTTGTTATTACAGGAACTGTTGCTGTCATTAGTTTAATGGTAGGAAGTGTGGTATCATCTCAAGTTACTCAATGATTTGTTATTACAGGAACTGTTGCTGTCATTAGTTTAATGGTTGGAAGTGTGGTATCATCTCAAGTTACTCAATGGAGGAAAGAGCATGGTGTACTGACTGAGAAAGATCGTTTAAACATCTCAGAGAGCCTAATAGAACAAGAAAGAATATTTAAGATAGAAATTGGTGCTTCTGTAGCTTTTATAACAGGGTTGTGTCAGGTAATAATTTCATCAAATAGATTAATAGATGCATTGTGGTAAAAATAGATTAGTTAAATGTAGTCAAAATGAGATTTTGAAAGATTAGTTAGATATAGCTGCTTTAGTCAGTAGGCCTTATAAATAAACTAAGTGAAGCCAAAGTCATAGTTATTTGGTAAATTTGACAACCAGAGTGTATAGATTTGATGTGATGTGATGCCTGTCATTTTTTTTATGGCTTGTATGCCTAGGGCCATATACTTCTAAACTGGCCATCACACTTGTTCTCACTTTATAAGTTAACAAAACGTAACTGACGGAATACACAATTTTTGATGAAATAGTAAATATCACATCAAATATAGCAGTAGGTAGTAATTTGATAGCTGGGTGAGTGTTCTAGGATTGAGTCTGGAATAACAGGGTAATTACAGAGAAGAAAAAAAAAAAAGATGATAGTTGTAGTGGCTCACTGATGGAGCAGACAGTTTTGTTTTTTGTCTATCAATAATGATGAGAATCACTTAAAGGTTGAGACTGCATTATGATGGTGCACACACTTTGCACACTATTTCTTGGGAGTACCACCATGTCAAATAGAGTTATCTTTTCCTGCCATTTAAGATCTAGATTTTTTTTCCTCTATTAAAGGTTTGTCTTCTAGCCCAAAGATTAAGAAGAGTGCAGTATTTCAAATGGGTATGCAGACCAAGCTGCGCCCTACATATTTTACCTCACTAACACATGTATAATAAGATAATAAAGAAATTGAAAAAAAAAAGATGCATATCATTAGATGAATGCTGATCATGTCCTTCAAAACTGCTATCTTTACCATGAGACCCATACAAGACACTGGCCCCAAAACACCCCAATAGAAAGAAAACTAAATGAAGAGCTCCCCGATATGGAAACCACTGTGCAGTTCATCTCATATATTGTTCTAGTCATCTGAACGCTCCAACAGTACATCTCATATATTGGTCTAGTCATTTGAATGCTCCAACAGTTCATCTCATATATTGGTCTAGTCATCTGAATGCTCAAACAGTTCATCTCATATATTGGTCTAGTCATCTGAATGCTCAAACAGTTCATCTCATATATTGGTCTAGTCATCTGAATGCTCAAACAGTTCATCTCATATATTGGTCTAGTCATCTGAATGCTCCAACATACAAATGAGAATGAGGAGGAAGAAGAAATTAGATGAAGGTTGTTGTTCTTCTTCCATTGATATGGTCACAAAGGGTGTAAAAGATTAGTTAAATGTAGTTAAAGTTAGATGTGATTGTTATTGATGATTAAAAAATTATTAGATGATGATAATAAATGTATATTGCAATAATAACTCATGTTTCTATTGAATGTATAGATAGGAATGGGGCTATGTCGGTTTGGGTTTGTGACTACATACATGGGTGACTCACTAGTCAGTGGATTCACCACAGGTGCTTCCATGCACGTGTTTACAAGTCAAATCAAGACAGTACTGGGAATCAGTATACCACGATATCCAAACCTTTTAAATTTGATCTATGTAAGTAGCACTTTTATATTTTGGTTGAAGCTTGGTTTTCTTTTTTGGTGGAACTTGTAAAATCTATTGAATTATCTTTTTATTGAGGGCTTCCACTATCCAACCATTGTAACTCACTAGCTTGCACTGGTTTTATAAAATTAGAACATTAAAAAATTATTTTTAAGTTCAAATTTAAAAACTCTTATTGTCCTATCACATTCTCTCTCTTTCTTTTTTTTTTGTAAAAGAAAAAATGAATTATTTAAGAATATATAGAGTCCAAGTTAAATTATTGTGTATTATTATAAAACTAAATTTATATATTTAATTTATATTATGAATTTATTATACATTAACAAAAAACATAACTTTGATTGGTTTTCAAATTTTGTTAAATGACCTTCTTGGAACAGATGAGAGAAGTCCCTTCGTTCTGTGGCCTATGACTTACTAAGATATTTAATAGCAAGTACAATAATTATCCACTTTGTCTGTCACAATAAATGTCTGGTACTTGTAGCTAGGAGAACAGTTTTCAAAAATGTATTATCTTGACCTAACTTTGTATCAGTCAAGTGGATGTGTTTTTACATATATCATTCACTTTCTTGTTTTCAAACTTATATTACAAACATGGATTTTAATGTTTTATCTAATGTGTTAAAATATTGATGTCTACTCATTTCTCCAGACTTACATAGCTATATTTAAAAGTATTCCAAAAACAAATATAGCTACCTTTGTGTTTGCTGTTGTGTGTATGATCATACTCTATGTTGTCAAAGCACAAATTAATGATAGATTCAAGTCCAAGCTTAAAATGCCTATTCCAGTGGAACTCATTGTGGTAATTACTTGCATGCATACTAATTAAGAGTTTAAATTTCATTTTAATAAGATTTTTATTAGATTTGAGGAATTTGTAGTGAGAAACAAGTAGACAAAATGAAATTCTTCCTATTGATTCAGTCATTTTAAAAGAGTACTATTTTATTTTTAGCTTTGAATTGTGTACTGTTTATTTTTATTTATGTTATTTTTGTGTGTTTTTTTCTCTTATCAAAGGTAGTGGTCAGTACATTAATCTGTCACTATGCGGAGCTCAACAAACGATGGGGGATTAAAGTTGTTGGAGCGATTCCAGCTGGGTACATATAGAGTTTTACTTAAATGTTAACAATATTGATTTGTCTTTAACTAAATGTTCACTAGACAAATCCATCTCTAAATTACTATGAAATGATATCTAACATTGGTCTTTATTTTTTGTCAGCCTACCATCCCCACAGTTTCCAACTTTTGAAAATGTGAATGATTATGGTGTTGATTGCATCATTATTGCTGTTGTGGCATTTGCTCAGTCAGTTTCTTTAGCAGTAATTATGGCAAAAAAACATCATTATGATATTGATTCCAATAAAGTGAGTAAATACTGTTTTATAAGCTTGTGTTGGGCCTTGATTAATGACTACAATATTTCCGTGTGAATCTTCCTCCCCACTTGAATAAACACAAATTAAGTTCCTTCCCAGCCAGCCATTGGTATAGGATTTAAATAGTTAACTCACAAGATAAGTTAATTAACTTCATATTATTATTGTTTACAAAAATCCCATAATACTAAAAAAAACTATCTGACAAAGAATCAAATATTGTATGTCCCTTCCTAGACCTTTTTTCTACTACTAAGTTATCTCCATTTTTCATTTGTTAACTCTTGCCTTCACTTTCATTTCTAAGGCTCACAATCTCAAGTATTTCAATTCTCTCCACTGTTATAATATCTAGTCACAACAGTGATACTGCCTTAATAGGTTAATCTCACACTTTGACTATTCATTTGAAATATTGTGTTTAGTGTTTGATAAAAACAACCCAACTTTTCTGATTCAATTTGACAACTTCAAGCTAAAGATGCAGTTATTGCTATCACATATCCCAGTGTTGTAACGGATCTGGTCTAACAAAACAAAACAATGGCATTTAATATGTTTGAAATAATGTATCAGATTTATGGGAAATAACTTAATATTTACATGAAAAATGTGTATTAATAAGTAATTTAAAAAGGTGCAATACATTAAAGCAATTTTGATTATTAAAATTGAATTTGAAATTAAACAGCTAACAGAAATTGAATCCAAAGTAGACTAATTTTTTTTTATGCATAACTTAAATAATTAGTTTAATTGCCTTGCATTTTGTCTAGGTTATAGTCCTTTTTTTTTCTTACTGAATTATTTCATTTTAGATGATTTGGGAATTTTACTTGAATTAATTTTTCCTAAATGTCTTGGCACACATAATTTGAGTAATGTTGATAAATGTATACATATTTTTGATATGCTAAAAATATTTTGTAGACTTTTAAAAATTCAATGACTCAATGAAAGAAAAGTTTCAGCCAATATACATTACACCACTAAACATCCATGGGTGAGAACTCTTAATAAATCATTTGTATGTTAGTAAGATGTTATATTTTAAATACTGGATGATTGCCTGGCCATGCAGTATGCATTCTGAACTGTCATTTAGTCATATTGATGGTCTGGGATTCATACCCTGCTCTGTAAGGGGTTTGGACTAGGAAGTAAATTATCTTCAACTCTGAAAACATGTAAAACATTTACAAATATTTTACTCTTTCAAACTAAGAAATCTGTGTCAAGAAATATTATGTTTTTAGTGGTCAAACATAACGAGGGTATTATCTGACCAGACCTTTCCTTTACCACCTTTACTTTCATAAACAATTGTCAGATACTATTTAAAGCTTGAGGCTAAAGTCTTGAAAAGAAAAAACAGAAATCTATTACTACACTCATTCATGAAAGAATAGAAGTTGATTAAGATCATATCTAAGTTGTTAATTTGTCAATTTTTTTTTTACTTTGAACATTGTCAATGTATTGTTACGAATCTCACTATCCAGGCTCTCTGCAAACTGCACCATACACCACCAACTTAAAGAACTTGACAACTCAGGGCTCCAAAGTAACGTAACACTTTAATAGTTGAATAAATCTGAGCCAATACTGTACAATTGGCAGCACGTAACACAAGACTGTACAAATATCTCTTCGATAACACCGTACCGCCGTATCAACTCTTGCACTGGCCTCTCCGTCTCGTTCAGGGCTTGCACTGGGTTCAACAGTTCAGGACTGACTTCACACACTAGGCTCGTTGTGTCGGACTCGATCACAGACCAAGATCAAGACGCCGTTCGTCTCAACTGTACTTGATAGTACTCCGCACTGAACCGTCGTAATGCTCCGTACAGAACCACACCGCTGAACTGTGCTGTAGTCGACCGGACTGTAGTGAACCGGGCTCTGAACCCCTGCCGTGAACCTTCTGTCGTGATCCTCCTTTCTGAACCGTCTTGACTGCGACACCTCCGCTCTTATATAGGGTCCCTACTGGCCTTCTCGAACCGGACAGAACGCCGCTCGACGTTTCTAGGTGGTCAGATGACTACAACTCTCGTGACGCTACTGAGTTCTGTTCACGACGTCGATCCTTCCCGGACCGCCGTCGATCCTTCCCGAACCGCCGTGTTGACACTCGTCTCGGCTGACCGTGGTAAATCGTCACGGTTGACCGCTCGTCTAGCGCTGGCCTGGGGCGATTTGCGTCGGCTGACTACACACACACCACTACCCCCATTTGTGCCACCACCAGGTTTATAACAGTATTTTTTTTCCCCATTAATTTTATTATTTAAGACAGAAAAATAATTAAACACAATTTCTGATGTTTAATTTTTAAAAAATCAACTTAAAAAGAAAATACTAAAAATTACAAAAAACAGCACAAAATTTGTAAAAAAAAATGATAAAAGCTCATTTCTATCATATCTATATTAAACTTTAAGAGCTTTATTTTTGACATAGTAATAAATTTAGAAATGATCATGTGACTTTATAACAGGAATTGATTGGCTATGGAACTGGAACACTTTTTGGCTCATTTTTTTCCTGTTATCCCATGGCTGGTTCTGTTTCTAGAAGTTCTGTCCAAGATTCTGCTGGAGGTAAAACACAAGTAAGTCTTTTTTTTTATAATTCTACTTGATTTTTGTTCAATGATTTATTTGATGAAGAGAGCAAACTCTTAATAGAACAATAAAATGATTTTTACCATTTTTATGTTCTCATAAAGGTAAAATATGAACAATCTCTCATGTTTTGCTAAGTGCTTATGTTTGTGTAATACTAGTTTTTTTTTTCATAAATATTGTTATAACCGCCATCCAAACACTCTTGTGGAGTTTTTGATCTCCCATCAAGCGCCTCCCCAGGTGGCGGATAGGGGAATGCCCTCCAGATATGGTGGGTACCGGGGAAATAAAATACCCGGGGTGGACCAAAATCAAACCTGCTGCCTTGCAGGAAGTGGAGGGATCCACAAAGGCTAGGGCACCTTACCCGAAAGTAAAGGCAGCTATCCAGAGAGCTGAAAGGGGCAGCCCCCCAGATGGTTATGCACAGGGCTAACAACTCTGTCATATAAAAAATACTGTTACGAAAGCTAATACACACAAGAAAACCCGGACAGATCTCAACGGAAAACGACCTAGGCCTGGAAAAGGACATGATTTTTGTTTTGCGACATGGAACGTGCTAAGCCTTTATAGAGCAGGTGCGCTAGCCCAACTTACTGAAGTGTTAAAGAAATATAGGATACCCCTTGCGCCCTACAGGAAATCAGGTGGAAAGACTCGGACATTCTCAGAACCAAGGAGTATACTATATTTTATAGTGGGGGAAGCACTAACAACTTAGGTACAGGTTTTGCTGTTAAAAAGGAAATGGTAGGTAATGTCATTGGATTTAAACCTGTAAGTGATAGACTCTGCTCACTACGTTTGAAAGGAAAATTCTTCAACATATCATTTATCAATGTTCATGCCCCTACTGAAGATGCAGATGATAACACAAAAGAAGCCTTCTATGATGGACTGGAAAGAATTTATGATGAAGCGCCAAAGCATGACATCAAAATAGTCCTAGGAGATTTCAATGCAAAAATTGGAAAGGAACCAGCATTCAGACCAATAATTGGCAAAGAAAGTTTACATGAAGAGACCAACAATAATGGCATAAGATTAGTGGATTTTGCATCAGGAAAAGGAATGTCTATCAGCAGCACAAAATTCCAACATAAGAATATTCACAAGGTAACCTGGATCTCACCTGATGGCAACACCCAGAATCAAATAGATCATATACTCATAGATAAGAGACATGGATCAGACATACTAGATGTAAGAAGTTTCAGAGGAGCTAATGCTGACTCAGACCACCTACTAGTAAAAGCTAAATTTAGACAAAGAATAAGTACCATACACAATTACCAAAGAAAGAGAGCACAGCAATATGATAGTCAAAAACTCACAAAGGATCCACTTGTTGCAGAAACTTATAGAATGGCACTCCAAACACAACTGACAACATTAGAAAAGGACTGCGAAAATAACATAAATGAGCATTGGGAAATAATAAAGCATGCTATCAAAAGAACAGCAGAAGAGGTAGTTGGATTTAAACAAAAGAACGAGAAAATAGGGTGGTATGATGATGAATGCAGACAAACTATAGAAGAGAAGAACAATGCTCGAATGATAATGCTACAGAGAGAAACCAGGAACACTAGACAGCAATACAATGAAGCAAGAAGAAGGGCCACAAAAGTTGTAAGAAAGAAAAAACGGGAATGGGAAAAGTCCAAGATTACTAAAATTGAGGAACTAGCAAAGGAGGGAGACATGAGAGGAATGTATATGAAAATTAAAGATGAAAAGAACGGATTTCAAGCTAGATCACACATGTGTGAGAACAAAGATGGTCAGCTTATTACAGAAAACAGCAGGGTCATTGAGAGATGGGCTGAATACTTTGAGGAGATCCTAAATACCACTGAAGATGGAGACAATGGAGAATATGAACTGCCGCATGGGGGACCAGATCCCTTAGTGAACCCTCCAACACTCATTGAAACATCAGAAATAATTAGGACCATGAAGAATCACAAAGCACCAAGAGAGGACCAAATCACAGCAGAACTAATTAAATATGGAGGGAAAGACTTACATTCCCAAATACACAGACTAATATCAAGAATTTGGGAAGAAGAAGTAATACCAACAGAATGGGAAACGGCTCTTATAACCCCAATACACAAAAAAGGATCCAAGTTAAAGTGCTGTAATTACAGAGGAATCTCTCTACTAAATGTGACTTATAAGATACTGTCTAGGCTTATAACTGAGAGACTTGGAAAATATTCAGAAGAAATCTTAGGTGACTACCAATGTGGTTTCAGACCCAACAAATCCACAACCGACCACATCTTCACACTAAGATGTATACTAGAAAAATGCCATGAATACAACATACCAATCCACCAACTCTTTATAGACTATAAAATGGCTTATGACAGTATCAGAAGGAAATACCTATATGACACACTACAGGATTTTGGAATACACAATAAGCTGATAAGACTTATACATATGACATTAAACAACTCAAAAAGCAAAGTCATAATACAAGGAGAACACTCACGGGAATTTAGGATTAAACGAGGATTAAGACAAGGAGACGCACTTTCCTGCATGCTTTTCAACTTAACACTGGAGAGAGTTATAAGAAATATACACATAAACACAAGGGGAACTATTACTAACTACTTCAGGAGAGAAAACATGGGTCCACAACCAACAGGGACGATATACAGCCAACCTCTACAATACCTTGCTTATGCCGATGACATTGCCTTATTGGGTAAAGAAACCTCTGACATCGCTAGAGCCTTCATACAACTAGAAGAAGCATCTCGACCAGCAGGACTTGAGGTCAATGACAGTAAAACCAAGTACATCACAATGACAAGAGACAATCAAACAGAGGGACAAAATATCAAAATCAAAGACCACGAATTTGAAAACGTCCAAACTTTCAAATATCTAGGAAGTACTATTAATTTCAAAAATGACCTACTAACAGAAATAAAGGAAAGAATAGCAGCAGGCAACAGGGCATTTTATAGCACCCACCATCTACTTAAGAGCAAAATGATTTCAAGTAAAACCAAGAAAATAATATACAAAACTATAATAAGACCAGCAGCAATGTATGGAAGTGAGACCTGGACACTGACAAAGACATCTGAAAATTTACTTAACACTTGGGAAAGAAAAATCCTTAGGAAAATCTATGGTGCCATACAGGATGAAACAGGGTGGAGGACACGCACTAACCATGAGTTATATCAATTATATGAAGACCCACCAATAGTGAACGAAATAAAAAAGAACAGACTACGTTGGGCAGGTCACCTTGAAAGAATGTCAGACAACAGAGGGGCGAAAATCGTATACAGGCAAAAACCAAAAGGCAGGCGACTCAAAGGCAGACCCCGAATGCGATGGATAGATGACGTGGAAGCAGATCTGAAACAGCTTGGGGTTAGGGCGTGGAGACGAAAGGCCCAGGAGAGATCTGAATGGAAGGATGTGATAAAGCAGGCCGGAGCCCTCCATGGGCTGTAGCGCCACTGGGATGGATGGATGCCATCCTGACTAGTGCTAGAAGGTGCGCACTGTGATAAACTAGACTGAGAAGGATGTCAACATTAGGAAGAGAGGAGAACGATTTCCGCCCAAGTTGAGAGCCGAAGTGAAAAGACTGTGCCTAAAAAAGATGATGTCTTGTGAACTTGTGATGTTGTGTAAATAAAGATATATGTGCCTCGTTGAGTTGCCTCACTTAAGTTATTACAATTGGTCTCAGAAGTGGGATTATAGGCAACTCAACGAGAGGAGGTAGGCTTCGATTACAATGACGTATTTGAAGCTATTACATCAGCTTTCAATTAAAGAGATAAGGCAAGAGCTTCGGGACTGAGGTTTAAAATCCCTCGGTAGCAGGGATCGTCTGCGGCAAGCCTTGGTCGATGAAGAAGAAGATCCGGAGACCTATAAATTTGAAATTGAACTTGGGATTGTTGAGTTCTTTGGCAGGATACAGGAAGAAATTGATGCAATGCGTGAACAAATTAATAGGATGGGGAGTAAAGTAGATGAAAGTGTATTGCAAGTAGAAGGCCAAATAAACCAAAGTGATAAAAGGAGCAGTTGCCTGGTCAGGACTGTGGCTGCACAAACATTGGTGATGAAGGCGCTGGGGATTGGAGCGCTATCTGTGACTGTGTTGTGGGCAAGTCTGACGGGGATGACTTTCATGGCGAGAAACGTGACAACGATTGCTGCGGCGATCTCAATGGGATATACAGAATTGAAAGAAAAGAAACAAATGAAGAAACTAGAGAAGTCTGTTATGAGCCTGAAACTTTTGTTCCTGGTATACCTGCAACGAGCCGGACAGATCAAGACAACGTTGGATCTGCGTCCAAGCTGGCTGCTATGGACCTTAAAGACCTCTGTTTATCTGTGAGTACCTTTGATAAGAACTCAAACCATGAAAGCCTCAAGACCGTTTCTGATTCCTTGCCTTGGATGTCGTCAGGTGAAATTGCGAAAACGGGCCCCAACAATGGCCGAGGCAGAAACAACGAATTTGACTTTGGCAGCGGCATAAGAGAGAACTCCATACTTGGCAACTGCATCCAGGCGATTGACATGAACTGTATATGCGGCGTCCTGCGGGGACAGTGCCCATGCCAAGAAACCCAGCTACAAGATCTGAACTTGACTGAAATGTGTACTTCTGCTCACATCAGTGAGGGTGACTTGAACGGTGGTGAATTAATCCCAGCGAAACCTGATGTAGTGGTGGATGAACATTACAAGTATGCTTCATAGGCATACCTTACAGATGAAGCTGAGAAAGACTATGTGCTTAAAACCATGACTAGCTGTGGGCATACAACTGTATCACGACACGTCCATGGAAAAGGTCCGCTGACTCAGCGTCTTAGAACAACAACCCTGGAATCTACGGTGATCACCACAACATCCATTTGTGTTACGTGGCTGGCAACCCTGACCTCCTCTAACTCTCCCTGTGTCAGCTGGCTGGCATCAGCGACTGTCGTCATGAGGTCGAAGCAGCGACCAAGATATCGCCTCAAGCGTAGACTTGCCAACTGGAAGAAGAGGAAGCAACGATCATGGAAAACTGTGCAGATGGCTTCGTGGGCAACAGGCACCCTACCGTTTCTTTTCGGGACGAAAAGCTCTAAGAAGGGGGCAATGTTATAACTCTGCTGTGCGCACCGCCATCCAGACTAGTGCTAGAAGGTTCGCACTGTGATAAACTAGACGGAGAAGGATGTCAACATTAGGAAGAGAGGAGAACGATTTCCGCCCAAGTTGAGAGCCGAAGTGAAAAGACTGTGCCTAAAAAAGATGATGTCTTGTGAACTTGTGATGTTGTGTAAATAAAGATATATGTGCCTCGTTGAGTTGCCTCACTTAAGTTATTACAATTGGTCTCAGAAGTGGGATTATAGGCAACTCAACGAGAGGAGGTAGGCTTTGATTACAATGACGTATTTGAAGCTATTACATCAGCTTTCAATTAAAGAGATAAGGCAAGAGCTTCGGGACAGAGGTTTAAAATCCCTCGGTAGCAGGGAAAGATGATGTCTTGTGAACTTGTGATGTCGTGTAAATAAAGATATATGTGCCTCGTTGAGTTGCCTCAATATATTCACCTTTCACCTTCACATTTGATCAAAGTCTAGGTTTTTCTTGTGTTCGTACTTTTCTCAAACCAAGGATAAATAAAAGAAACAATCTGTTAACATTCTCTTTAATATTGAAAAAAATAAGATTCATTAACATTCATCAGAGACCCATTCATGTAACATCTAACATTTATTTAAGATAAATTAACAATCACCTAAGATTAAGTACTAAAACAAAGTACACATTCAAAGACTCCATTCCAGAAAAAGTTTTCCTTTCAGAGGTATTTCTGACCTTGTGGTCTAAAAGGCAGATAGATGTAAAAGTCATCTGTTTCTGTGGCCTATGGTTAATGAGGGTGTCATATGGCCAACAAAATGACCAACCATCTTTACTTTTCCCCAACTAATATCAGATACCCATTAGAGCTGGGTGGAACTCAGAGGAACCTAAAGATCCTGAAATAAAAAAATCCCAGCCTTAACCAGGATTCAACCTAACACCCCTGGTTTGCAAGCCAAGCCTTTTACTGCTCAGCCACCCCTCCTTCAAAAAATAAAACAAATTACTCAAAAAGATTTTTAGATATTGTATAATTCGGTTTACTCTTAGATCAGGCGCATATGATTATGTTTGTTTCTTTTTTTTTCCAGCAGGATATTTTGCAGGACATCATTAATTGTACTGTATCTTAAGAATAAAGAAAATACTAATTTCAGAAAGATTTGACTTGAATGTATAGGAATTTTTCTATACATTTTTTGATGAAACATATAATAATAATAAGACTTGTCTTTGAGTCTGAAGAAAGAGATATTTAATCACAATCATTTGTTGCACGCACTGGGTGTCAATTTCTATTAGAACTCATTGTGGTATTCTTCTTACTTCTACTCAGATACACTGAGAATCTGGTGTGGAAAACTTAACTAACATTTCTCATATTAATTAATTCTAATAAGGCTTGTCTTTGAGTCTGAAGATTAGTGAGGAATTCATTTTTTCCCATGGCTGCGCAGCCCCAGCTGTGACCTACATATTTTGCCACATCCAGGGCAAGCATAACTATTGTCCACAGGTGGTCAATTTAGATTTTCTTTTCACCATCTCTGTCTGTCCTCGGCAGCAGATTTTCTTTAAGTCTCAAATGTGTATCTCGCGGGCCTTTGTGAGTGACCTCCAGCTGTCTCCTTCTGATGCCGCATGCAACCAGGTGCTCTTTTCTATGTCAGCTAAGGCAAGTTGGTGCCTAAGCTGGTCTTTGAAGTGTTTCCGTGGGGAGCCTCTGTTACGTTGACCACCTTTTAGCTCACCTTTGGCATACGTTTGTCTCCCATATGGGATACGTGCCCTGCCCAAGAAGTCCCTCTATACTGTCCATACTGGTGTTCACAAGGACATCGCTGTTTGTAGTGCTGTCTTGCCACCATATGTCCATGATGGAGCACAAGCATCTTTGGTGAAAGTGCTCAAGTAGTCTTAGTTGCTTTCTGTATAGTATCCATGTCTCAGATCCATATAGAAGGGTTGAGAGAACCACTGCCTGGTAGACATTGATTTTTATAGGCATGCGGAGCGATTTATTCCGCCAAACTCTGGCCTGAAGGTGTCCAAAAGTGCTACTGGCCCTGGACAGATAGTTATCAACTTCCCTTGAAAGTGAGGTGTCATTTGATACAATGATACCCAGATATTTTAATTAATAAAATGATAAATGTAAATAGTCTTTTCTAGCTATAGCTAAAAAATAATCATGAAATTCTATTAAATCTTCTTGATATAATTTTTGGAAATGAAGGAGTGAGCTAGTATTATAATTAACATTATAGAAAGACTATGAAATGACTCTTAGATTTTAGAGAAATGCTTATTGCACTATTTCCCTTTGCATCAATAAGCTTAATGTATATATACTCCTGACCTGCTGAATATATTTAGTTTCTTTTTTTACTTCAAAATTCTAATGATATTATTTTTGAATATTTCCAGTTGGCAAGTTTGTTCTCAGCATCACTAGTTCTGATTGTCATTTTATTCATTGGACCATTATTTGAGAATCTTCCAAGTGTAAGTAAGATTTCTATTTATTGTTTGTTTTTAACACACTACAGGTTCAACTGTTAAACATTACTACAGGTTCAACTGTTAAACATCACTATCAAACATAAAAAAAAGATTTGTTATTGGCAAGGACAAAAGAAAATAGTTAAACGCTAAATTGAAAACTTTCAACAAAAACCCTTACCTTACCTACTTATTATTAAAATTGTGAAACCAACTAAAATGAGTTAATAATATTACTAGATTTAAATAATGAAGGCTAATCTAAAAATCAGATCAAATTTTTGTTCAGGGGTTTGCAAGTGTATCTTCATAAGTTTCTAATCTATTTAATTTTTTATAATCCATTTAATTGCAAAATTTTGTTTATTATAAAAAGAAGTGGAAATGTGGGTTGATGAACTAGACTAGAAACTAAAAGATGAAGATGTAAACAAATGAGAAGGAGAGGTTTTGAAATAAACAGACACAATAAACAAGGTCAAGGATGGTCTACTGTTGCTAACTAAATGATCAAAGTTACTGTTACAAGCAGAAGAGCGTAAAATTGAAAAAAAAAAGTATAATATGATTTTTGAACTATAGCTTATCACTACTTATATATTATATATACCTAATACAACAAATAGCTAATTATTTATAAAACCTAAGTTATAATCTCTCGTAGAGGATGTGTTGACAAATTATAGATTACAAATTTTAGTACCCCTTTTTAATTTGTATGTACTTTTAGCAGTGTAACATAAGTGTAGCATAAATGGATATTTTCCTCTCATAAATTAAATTCAATGTGACATCTCCACGTTGAAAGTTATAAAAAACAAATGAGTTTATTGAATGAAAAGAGATCATAAAAGATCATAAAAACAATTTTGGTTGCGGCAGAACCTTTTGAGTCTAATGAGGAATTTGAAATGTCATCATATTAGCTTGACTTTATTTATGTTTAAGAATAAATAAGATGAATAGATAAATAGATGAATAGATAAGTAGTTAAATAGATGAATAGATTAATATATTAATATGGATAGATGATTAGATAAATGGATGAATAGATAAATAGATGAATAGATAAATAGATAACTTCTTTGAAATCATTTGTATTTGTTGTTTTTAAATATGTACACCTTATTCCAGTGTGCATTATCTGCCATCATTATTGTTGCTTTGAAAAGTATGTTCATGCAAGTCTTGGATGTGAAAGTTTTCTACAAAACTTCAAAGATGGACTGTGTAAGATGATAGTGAGATAGTTTGTTTAATAACAAATAGTGATTACTTAAATTTAATGGAAAGTAAGTTTGAATAATTAATTTTCAGTTGAATGTCTTCTAATATATATGCAAGCTATCATTGTTTCTTTTGTAGTAGTAAGTACATGGAAGTACATTTTAATGTGTAATTATTCATTTTATTGAAAGTTACTAGAAATAAAGTTATAAATATAAGTAAGAAGAAGTTTTAAATAAAATATATTATGAACATAACTTTTTATTTCTAATTTCACTTTTAAAATACTGCATAAGAAAACAAAAACTTGAGCTATAAATAGAAAGAAAGCTAAGATATGAATTAAATATCTTGTACAGATCTATGAAAACAGCAGTGCTTATATCTTTACAGTTGATATGGCTGGTTACATTTGCGTGTGTAATTATACTGAACGTTGATATGGGACTTGTTGCTGGTATTGGTTTTGCTTGTTTCACAGTAGTCATTCGGTCTCAAATGTAAGTACACAGGCAATTGAATGTAAACATTCATGTATTTTCAATGTAATGTACATTAGAGCACATGAAGAACAATGCTTTAGTACATTGAAAACTTAGGTAGCAGTTTTACTAAAATTATATTTCATATGTGACTCTTCGGTTATTTAACAGAACATGATGTGTTTTATTTATGATTTTTTTTTTGTTTTGAAGCTTTGGGAAAATTATTCTAATTATTTTGTTATTCCATTCCATAATTTTATCCCAGCATATCCAAGTAGAAAATGAGAGTAATCTAAACAAAAAGTTGCTGAGACACAGTCACAATCTAATCATTAGGATGAAAGTGTTGCAGACAAATGTTAGAAATGTCTGTAAATCTACTGGACACCAATCTCAAATTTCAGTCCCTCAAGAGAGTTGAGAGCCATTAAAGTCACACTCACTAGAAAGGACTTTTTTTTTCAAAGCTAATATCAACTCACTCCATCTGTCTGTCTGGGACAGATTTAGTTAACATTATTTCTCCCATTTCCTAATTCTCAATTAAGTTGAAACCTTGCACAATTATTCAAAGTTACTATTAAAAAATGAATCTGTCAAAAAAATTAGCCTATGAATGAATTAATTAATTTTATTTATTATAGTAAAGGGAAATAAATTGTACAGTAATGAGATATATGACTATAAATGTGCAGTTCTTTCCCCCATATACGCTTTGTTGCTGATTTTTAAAGTATTAGTTATACTGTTTAACTTTGAGAGTAGAATAAAGATTGTGACATGTAGGACATGGACTCCAGCCTTGGGTTTGACTCCCTATGTTGGGGAAACTTTGACTAGGAGCAAACTAAAAAAGATACAACAAATAGAACTATGTATTGATATAAACTAAGCTGGAAGCATTGGACAACACCATGTGGCTACTTACTAGAAAATTTTAGAAACACAATGAAAAATTCAATTCAAATCTCTTTCTACTGGAAAAGTTGTCTCCCTTCCTTAATCAAAAGTTTTCCTTTTATTGTTCCTCTTATTTAAAAGTCAATAAATTTGTCAAGAGGAATGCCATTACTATCATTAGCATTCAGTTATTAAGCATATTAGAAATCTAGTAGAATGAGTGTGTAATTGGTTTAGGTGATCTAAACATTCTTTCATCTTAGGGCTAAAGTTACCAGACTAGAAAAACTAAAAGATCTGGATGAATATAGGCCACAGTCAAAGTATACCAAGGTATTTGTAAACAATTTTAAAATACTATGGTAAAAAAAATATATTTCTGAAATATTAAGAATGTAACATTTTACTTGTGAAATACTAACAAGTTTATTTTTTGAATACTTGTTTTAAAATTGTAATTAGGTTTAAGTGTTTTTGTTTTTTGGTATCAAATCTATGTTGTACTTTTAATACAATTATAATTTTATTTTCCCAACTTTACAAATCTTTTCTGTATAATAAAATACAGTTTTATTTCCATAAAAATAAACACATTATTTATTATGTACACTATGTACATTAATTTAATGTCCTGTTAATGATAAAGATCATTTTTCATATCTTTAGACTGAGCCAAGTCCAAACATTTGTATTGTCTCCTACAATGCACCTTTATATTATGCTAATTCTGAGCTCTTCATGAGCAACATCTACAAAGAGACTGGAGTCAAACCAGAAAAGATGCGAAAAGTTCTTAAAAAGTTGTTACTTGGAAAAGATTCTGACAAGGTAAAAAAAAAAGTAGTTTCTGCTAAACTTGAGAAAAATCCAAATCTTTACTAGTTTATTTTTAGTTTAACAAAGAGTGTTTACTGTAGAACAAAATGTATATTAGCCTATTCTGTTTAAGCAAAATAAGTTTCTATGTGTACACTCTCAATCCCAGTATGAAGATCATGAGCCTTGAATGAATTGATCAATTTTACAAAAGTGATGGAATGTTTAAAAGAGAAAAACAAAAGAAGGCCTGATGTCACCATGTACTTGGTGTACACACAAGGCTTGCTAGTGTCTTGCTTTATACCTTGCAGAAGAGCATATCTTGGTTAATTTCCCTATCATTCTTCTGTTATAGTCTCATGATGTACATGCAAAATTTGTTTTTGTACAACACAAACCTTGATATACAAGTCTCTCATTTGTATTATTTATTTTCAGTCAGAACTTTGGTTTTATTCAGAATGTTGTAACAATAATTTACATTAGCTATTAAATTGTATATGTGTTTGTTATGAAATGTGTCTTTGTTTTGCTTACTGTCATGATCATCAATGGTGTTGATGTCACAATCTAAGATGGTGCTACTGTCACGATCAGACTTGAACTATATTGCACCATCAATGATCGTGATTGCCGAAGATCTTGAAATGATCTTTCGATAAGATGATCGTATAGAAGTAGACAGATCTATATTGATAATACGATCATACAGAATGTTGCCAATTGATAAGAGGATCATCTAGGTCTAGGAGTTACAACTTGACAAATATGATCTAAGTACGATCTAAATTCAATGAAGAAACTTCTCTACGTCCAAAAACAATTACTTTAATTAATAACTTGAAAACACTATTCACAAATAGTTACAATGGTTAAAATGTACTTGAATTGAATCTACACAATAGTATATCTGAGTCTTGATACAAATAAAATATATATTCTCAATTTCACGTTACGTACAAGTTAGATGTTAACACTACAACTTCCGAGACAAGACTGCCCGGGAGCTACACGCTTCATCCGGGCTTCAGCTCGTAATCACGTGATCAACAACTTACCCCTCCCAGACCAACCAATCATTGCAGTCTAATGTACAACAATTAACTTTCGGAACCAATGGAGTTCATTTAATTACATGCTTGTTTTTTTTTCCCAGCTATGTCAAGCTATGTCGGCAAACAACCCGAAACTGTTACCATATATGGTCATAGTGTACGTGACACTTACAAAAATGTAATCTGATAAGCTTTAGAACTAAAATATTTTCAAGTTAATGTGAATTCAAATTAGAACTACTGCTGTTTATTTCTATATTCTGTTCAGTCTGTTACATGCTTTAAACATTCAATCATAAGTTAATTAAACCTGACATATCAATATTACTTTAAAAACATATTTTTATACTTATATCCTCTTTACACAAAGAAAGTCATTAGTCTATAAATGTAGATCTAAGTAAACTGATCTAACCTAGATTGTAATTCCTGGTACGAATAGCTCATGTGCAACAGGGAAACTATCTTGGTTGAATCTTGTGAATCTGACTACATTACTTTAAACAACTACTTTCCCAACAAACGTCATCCACAGCAAACTGACATCATTGGGTGGTGGCTACATTAAGTCCTAAGAAAATTACTGTGCTATGTACATCATGAATATTTTCAAGTAGAATGTAGCCTACTAATAAATCAATGTTATTCAACTTGTCTACAAACATCCAAGTAGATTAAATAAGGAGGCCCAGTTCAAACTTTGAGGTGGCTCTAATCAACAAGTGAAACAAAAACCTCCAGTACAAAGCTGTTCCACAAACTTAACATGTTTTTTTTTCTATCAGTATGTTTAGTTTAGTCAAATTCATTGTTTATTCATTGTTTATCTTTTATCTCAGCAAAACAAGAAAACATTTCCAGATTCCAAGATAGTGGAGATAGAAACAGTCACATGTCAGACTTCTTTGTCAAATGGAGATGCACAAGTTCCAAATGGTCACCAACAGGGATCAACTACTATTGGCCCATCACCTGATTCAGACCCACGCCCTTTTTTGTATCTAATCATTGACTGTTCACATTTATCATTCATTGATCCTGTTGGGGTCAAATCTTTAAAGCAGGTACTGTGACATTTGACATATTATAGATTAAATAGGTCTTAATTCATTATTGAAGCTGGTTGTATTGTTGTCTCTGTTTTATAATGTAAAAATGTTTAAATATATTTATACATGTTAATGTTTTGTATGTGTGTCTATGGTTCAATTATATTATTTATGTGTGAAGCTGTATTCTTTTTTTCATTAGCATAGAATTTTTGAATGAACTTTTTGGTGGGCTCATCTTACATTATTAGTGTTTCACATTGTCATTTTACTGTATTGAATTGTATGTGGTTTTTTTCCCTATTGTTTGTTTTTTATGTTGTTGAATATAAATAGAGTTTTATCTCTACACGTGGCTCTTAATGTTAAATACCAGCTCATTCAATTTTGAGAATGATTCTATTTTATAACAATTAAAAAAATATATATTCATTTTCCTTTCTATCTTCTATATGGAAGATTTGTATAAATGGTTATATAAGCTCTTTATCTCCTAGATTATTGAAGACTACAAAACAGTGGGAATTACAACTTACTTAGGAGGAGTCAAAGGTTAGTCATGGGATTGGTCATTATTGTTGTATTCATGTTGGTTTCAATTTAGTTTACATGCTAGTTAATATTATTACTTTTGTTCTCACTGACAGACTAATATTGATGTTTACTTAATTTAGTAAAACATAGTATGTAACATCCCTGATACTATCTTACTTTGTTAATTACATTGATTAAACCTATGAAAATATTAAATGTAAATTTTGTTCAAAAATCTTCTGTACATTATTTAAACTTTAGAGGCAGTGGAAGTAGAAAGATATTTCTTATTTTAAATTGTGCAATATTGTGTATAGCCTCTTTCCTCAGATTGTTTTTTGAAACAGTTATTAAAAAATTCTAGTACAGTTTTAAGATATATTTAAGGGAGTTTTTTTTTTAACTCTTAGGTAGCCCCTTCACATCAGTTGTATTTATACGTTATGTTGCACACAAACACTATGACATTTAACATAAACAATTTTGACTGCCTATTAAATCTTGTTTTAAAAAATATTTAAATATATATATATGTGCTTGCAAACTTTGTTTTTAAAAAGACTAGTGTTGCACCTAAAAAAAATAAAAATTTAATACTTTTCTTTAATTTAAAAATTACACTCATTTGCCTGTTCTGAAAAAATGGTATTATTTGTACCACTATAATAAACATTTTGCCAATTTAATTTAAAAAAACAAAGAACTTTTTTGATGACAGAACAGGTGAAAGTGAAATCATATTGTTAATGAGGCTTTTAATTTTTGAGATCAAGATTGGCATAACCTCAGAAAGCTAAAAATCATTATTGACTTTTCTGAAACTAGATCTTGTTAAATTAGCCTCTGCTGTCTTCCTAAAATTCTATGTTGTAGCAATTTTTTTGTACCCTCTCCTTCTTTTTTTCTGTTAGTCATATGTCTTAAAACAATTTTCCATTTATCTTATTTTTATATTCAATTTACAATTGATCATAGTTAAAACGTTTTTTTTGTCAAGTGACTTGAAAACTGACTTTTTATTTTCTGACAGTATGACATGACTATTTTGACATTGATATATTGCTAGATGAGGCTTGGCTGATCATGGAAAGTACTGGCTTTATTTCTAAGTATGAGAAAGTCATCTTTCTGACAGTTGGGGATGCAGTTTTAGCTGCTGAGGAGGATAAATTGAAGAAGTCTCATCCTTTGCCTGGTTTTGTAAGTATTTTTTTCTGTATTCTTTTTACATTATGAAGCTAATGATTTTGTCAAAGATGGTCTCATTAAAAAAAAAAAAGCCAAAAGTCAAAATACAAGACATAGTTGTTAAATTCGAGTTAAACTAGATTAGACTAAGACGGAAAATATGTTGAAAAGAAAATTGTAAATGTTTTGAACTATTCGCCATCAGTTTAAGAAAACTAATCATAGATAAAGGTTAGTTAACCCAATTATATTGAAATGAGTTTTCATTGTGCTCTGGCTAGAATCCAAAAAATAATAATGGAAAAGTAGTTTGAATGCTGGGACAAGTCCCAAAAAGCCTGTGGAGTCTGGTAGCCCATGAGGTGCCCTGACCACACTTCCCTGTGGTGGAGGCTGTTCAGCCCTGAGCAAGCTATTATAGCACAGTGCAGGACAGGCCACTGTCCTGTTGGCTAATATTTCTCATGGCTATGGCCAGACTTCAACTCTCAGTGCCCCCGCTGTGGGGAAGAAGAGGAAACCGTGCCTCATATTCTTTTTGACTGCCCCATACTTGCTTATCTCCATCTCGACAGGTCTTGAAAACCACAAATTCTCAACCTGTATGGTGACATGTATTCACTACGCAAAACAGCAGGGTTTCTTCCAGAGCTTTTGCAAGAGAGGATTTGAGCCTCTCAAGCCCTCACTCAAATGGAATTTGATGATGATAATGAATAATTATTTATTAATAACACATTGAGTCCAAATATTAAGGAAGACTGCAGACCCATATATGTCCTATAAATCTTGTTTCACTTGATACATATAGAGCTGATCTTTATCATGGGTCTAATTGATTTATAATAAATCCAGCGACAAAAGAAATCAGTATTGTATTGTTCTGAACAGCCTCCATTTAAACAGAGACTGATTTAAAAATGATACTGGAGCATATGGACTGATGCAAATTTGTAGCTAAATCTGAGAATGTCTTAGAAATATGACCTAAATAGGGCTCTAGAGAATGTCTTGAAAAGATCTTAACAGAGTCCCATTGGTTTTGAGATAATTTATTCAGAGTGACTAATCTCAATGAGTTGTCCTTGTTCACACTGGTGATTACAGGAAGTATGTCTCATCCCGTCTGACAACATGAAATCCACAATGCCTCTTTTAGAACAGGCCCATGGAGACATGGAAACAGAACTAAGTAATGAGAATGGCAATCAATGGACTAAAACAGAACAAATCTAATGATTTGAAATAACATTTTAATGTACTAAAGAGGTTACACTCACTTTTTTTTCTTGCATATTTATTTCACTTTTAAAATTTCTTAATGCTTTGATTTTTTTTTATTGCTGTAAAAGTTTGCTACATTTATTGTGCTACTAAATTAGAAGAGTTGTTTAAACTAAACATGACTTAAGAATAGTGGCCTTTTTTTTTCTGTCTAGCTGCTGGCTCTTTTCTTTCTGCTTTTTATTTTAGTTGCTTAGGACATGACAATCATGTAATGTGATTTTTTAAGTTCATTTTTGCTTTTAAATTCATTTTCTTATTGCTATTTATCTTTCTTGATTAACATTTTTTCCCAATCATTTGGCTTTTTTCAGTTAATAGAGAAGTATTAGAGAGATAGTAATTTAATAGAATATTTATATATATATATATATATATATATATATTGTTACGATTCTCACTATGTTGAGCCCCTTTTCTCGACTGTCTTGACTGCGACACCTCCGCTCTTATATAGGGTCCCTACTGGCCTTCTCAAACCGGACAGAACGCCGCTTGACGTTTCTAGGTGGTCAGATGACAACAACTTTCATGACGCCCCTGAGCTCTGTTCACGACGGCGATCCTTCCCGAACTGTCCTGTTGACACTCGACTCGGCTGATCATTGTAACACGTCACGGTTGACCACTCGTCTAGCGCTGGCCTGGGGTGATTTGTGTCGGCTGACTACACTCACACCACTACCCCCATTTGTGCCACCACCAGGTTTATAACAATATATATATATATATATATATATATATATATATATATATATATATATATATATATATATAAAGTATGTATACTAAAATATCTGTAGAGAAGAGTTTATAGGGTTACTTTCATACACACATATAAAAATACATACACTTTCATAACAATGCTAAATGCCAGAATAGTATTTTCAAATCTAAGGTGGTCACCGTGGTCTTTTTTCTAGGGTAAATGTGAATATGACTTAGGTATTGTAGTTTTGCTATTTTATTCAATTTGTTTTTCTCTTACCTTTAATTTTTTTTTTCAGTTTCTATGTTTCTATGCTGCCTTGATAGTAAATCTCCAATCAATTATTTTGTTTTACTTAACATTTTTTGTTCTTCAATAGCAAGAGTTTATGTTAAGAATATTATAAAATTTGATCAATAAAAAAAAATTACACTTTTAGCAATATTTGTATTGAAAGAAAGTTAAATGCCTTTAAGATACAAATAAATAACAATCCTAAATTATGACAGTGAATTAAAACTAAAATACAGAAATCTAAATTGTATTAATTTTTAAAATCCAATTCATAAATTTTTTTTTTACCTTGATTTAAATAAATTTACATTTTACTTTTAAATGTCTTTTCTACATATCCTGTTCTTTTTTTTAACTTTATTTACTTCACAATGGTGGCATCAATACAATAAATTTAAAACCGTGTCTATGAAGTAATTCTTTTTTTTTAAAGGAAAATAAAAAGTATGTCAGTATACTAAGATAGCTTAAAAGTTGTTTTATTTTTTAATAAAAATAGTTATCATGACTACTTCTCACACTAACTATAGAAGATGCCACTTTTGTGACTTTATACTTCAACATTTCAAATTATTATCTGGTTTTATAACTTTTTGGCTGAATCATTATTAATTTCGCTGATATATATATATATATATATATATATATATATATATATATATATATATATTTTTCATGTCTAGTGTTTAGAAAATCCCATGCAGTGAGTGGAGTGATTATAAAATCATCTGAAAAAAAAACAGCTTATAGTTTTTATTTTATGGTTCCTTTATATATTTTATTTTGAAAAAAAATGTCAAATACTTAAATGTCTTAAAATAATTTATTTCCTGAAACAAAGCAATCCTCCATTATAAATAATCATTGGTCTTCTTGACTGACTTATGTGAATATAATTTGGAATTATTGTGGTGTAGTGTAATATCATAAATAAAGTATAGCAATATTAAATATAACTATTAAATAATTTTGCTTGATGATTTTGGCATATTTAATTCAATTTGAGTTTGAATTTTTAAAACCTTGAGTTTCTACATTTTATATTCAAATATAAAAAAAAAAAATGAAATAAAGAAATACTTTTCCTTCAATTTATTTCAGGCTTGCACCACAAAACTTTGAAGTTATCCCAAGTAAAACACATTCCTTCGCTTTTAGGAAAATATGGAATAATGTCCACAAACCAGGGTAACAGTGAGGTGAGGATTTCAACTCTTTGATTCACTAGCTCATTAATTTGCCCTTCTGCTATCTGCCAAATATGTAACAAGCAAATTCTACATTAAAATAAAATTTTGCATTATTTAAGCCTATTACAATCTAGTCAAATAGACCAGAAATGTTGTTCTAGTATGCATTATTTTTTCAAAAATATGTTTTATATATTTGTATCTATATAAATATATATATAAATATGTATTTTAAACTATAATATTGATATTCTTGGTAAATGTGTAGATTTATATAAAATCAAGATGTTTATTTCAGATTTTTTGTGATATAATTCCATTAATGTTACTTTCAGTGTACAAAAAAGAATTTAGTTGTATACATTTTATCAATGTAATTTGTATATGTATTAAGGGCATTATTTACATGTTAAGGTACTATGTTAATGTCATTTATTTTAAGAACCCACTTAAAATCTACATTTAAGTAAAGTTTTATAAAACACATTCCTTCTTTTTATTTTAAGTTCTTAATTTTAAAGAAGTGTGTAATTTTGTTTATTAATGCATTTAAAAAAAAAATAGACTATTGAATGGAAATAAAAAATTGACATCATTAAATCATTTGTTATGAAGGAAATACATTATGTAGGTGTACTCTAATTTAAGTTTTAAACCATATTTTACAAGTTTACAACACAGCACTCACCCTGAATCTTGGAAATAAAAGACATTGCCATTATTATTATAATAATAAATTGTTGAATTGGTTTCTTAAAAAACAATTTATTTACAAATCTAGAATTCTTGATATTTAGGCTCCTGCGTGAATATGAATTTTAAAAAGACAATACCTCCTTTATACAACTTATAGAGCGATTGTTTTTCTTTTAATAATTAATGAATGTTATAAAAAAGAAAAGGAACATTTTTTACCTGTCCCATTTCCCCCCTTTGCTCAGAGAAAGAATCCTAGTTAAGTGAATGTACATTACACTTTATAATATTCCAATGATGGGCCTTTAGATCTAGACTTAGAAGATGATGGGAAAATTTTCCTGCACATTAATTTATTAAACTCTTCAGGAATGGGGATATTTCCAAAAACATAAGTCCGTTCAAAATAAATATTTTCTCGGTCTGTAGTCAAATTTAAATTTACTTTTTTTAGTTTGAAAAATTATACCGATCTAACTAGAGTTTTTTTCCAAAGAGCTAGTTATTCTTTTCTTAACAATATACAGAAACTGTCAAATTCATAAGGAAAATCATTAGAGCCATTTTTGAGATCAGTGTCCATCCACCCAGGTTTTAGTTTTTTAAGTTTCCATAAGTTGGAAAATAGAGGTATTGTAAAAAAGCTTAGAGATGGATTAGAATAGACTAAACAAGCTATCTTTTCCACCACACTAAACTGGGGACATCACTGACCTATACTTTTGTTTTTGGCTTATATGAAGGATTTTGATAAAAAAAAAAAAAAAAAAAAGCAACAAACCTTCAAGAACTAAAGTAGTTTTACTTCAGTGCTTCCAAAGAGCAATACAAAAAATAATCTTCATGTGCCTTAAATTTATGAATCAAATTTTTTGTTGGAAAATATTGTGATATTTATGTATTTTTATTTGTTTATATCCTTAGGGACCACTTTATTGAAAACAAATTTTAAAACATCAAAAATTTAATAAAGAATTGTTATAATGTGAATTGAATATATTGTAAATGTATTTTATTCAAATGTAAATGTGACATTTGTTTTAGTGTCACACTGACAAGGTAGGGAAGGCTATGTTTGTTACCTGAAGTACAATATTTGAAAGATTTATTTCTGGATTAAAATTTAATCAACAAAAAATGTCTTCAGTTATTCTTCTAAAAAAGTTTTAAATTCCCAATGATATTTATGTCCATGAAAAAGTTGTATAGAAATCATCTTGAGATGATGGTGAGGAAAAGGAAACCAGGATTATCTTACTGAATAATGGACTCGTTTGTGATAAGAGAAATGCCTGTTTGGTGGTTTTCAGTGTGAATCAGGAAACATCGTTAGTCATTAGTTTTGACCACATTAGGGATAATAATTGTTCATATATTTATCATACATGAAACAGCCTTGACTTTTACTACTATTTACTATGTCAATAACAGAGACACAAACTAAATGACTACTGTCAAAAAATTATATTAAATCTCAAGGGTAAAGTTACTACAGTATTCCTTACTGATAATAAGATTATTATTATTTTTATTATTCGTTGTTACGTTTGAGTTAAATATTACCTCTGTTTTAGCTGCCACCTCTGCCTCCTATTGCCTGTGGCTACAGTATTATCTGTTACCAACCTATTACCTATATTTCCATGATTAAAACTGTTACATTAGTATTGCTACGTCCTTATTGTTAAGGGATCACTTCTACATTTCTTAAGCAATAGGAATATAAAGTAAGTGACTCTTGAAGGATTGAAGTTCAATGATCTTTCTGTTGCTAGCGCAATTATATAGGCTAGTTCAGTGTAGGCCTAATCGTATAACATTGGACAGTTCTACTTGAGTATTAGTAAGATTTTATAACAAAGCTAGTTTTAGGGCTAGTAAGCATGTTATACAAATCTATGGACAATATGTTTTTTAAAAATGCTTTCGGCGACACCTAAATATATCCCGGGAAAAGTCTTTAATCTCAATGCCTCTTGCCTATCTATATATACATCAGACCAGAAAGAAAATTGTTGCAGGCTTGTTAAAGATATAAAATTCAGACACTTCAAACAGTTGTAATGTCTGTCTAAATCTATATATAATTTTCTTCATGGCTCAACAGTTTGGAATAACGGAAGTAAAGGAAAGATCACTCTATTATTTCTGCAAGTAGGATCAGATTTATCCCACGTAACTTTAGCGGAAAAAAAAGGGAGGGGGGAGAACAAGTAATATACTCTGTATTAACCCGTCACTAAATAGCAGGGCGGACTTAACCATTGTGGGGCCCTATCGAAACGGATTTCGCGGGACCAAGTTTGGGTAGGGATACGGATAATAAGTGAAAATTTTTGTATTGAAAAATAAATTCGTATTTGCATTTTATTCATTCTTTACTACGTACAGCATTACTTCACGAGCCTTGCGTGTAGCGAAGTCAAATAGTAGGCTATATCATAACAATTATGTTTCCTACATAGATCACGCTCAATAGCAAGAATTACCAAATGTTTCAATCTATCTTCGAGAATTGTTGACCTCAAGTAATTCTTCATTAGTTTGAGGCGCGAGAAGCTTCTTTCACTAGATTCCACAATTGACGTTTTTTTGTTTTTTTTTACCGCGCGTAGGATTGGCGTTTTCCGTATTGAATGACACCCCAAAATGACAATTTTTTGTCTATATATTTTAGGACATTCTTATACGTTTTCAAAAGATTTTAATAATTTCCGGAAATTTCCAGGAGCTCCTGGTAAATCAGGAGGCCGCGGGAAATCTGTTATAAGTTATAAAATGGTTTAATTTAATAATTTACACCTAGAATTAGCGTGGGTCCTATGAAAGTGCTGGGCCCATTGCGGCCGCATAGGTTGCAGTGGCCTAAGGTCGGCTCTGCAAAATAGCGGCGTATGCTACGCCGTGGGTCGACTAGTATTTTATAATGTAGGCCTACTAAAAATGTCAAACAGCAATGGAATGATACAAACACATTGGGAACAAGTTGTTGTCCTCATTTCATAGTTTATTATTAACATTCAATTTTAGTTTCAATTTTACTGTCAATGTACATTCTCCGACTTTGTCTTGTATTTCAGACAGAGTTGATTATATTGCTATATAGTGTTATAGAGTTCGTTGGTGACAGTGGTCTAGCTTTTTTGGGGGAACTTGGAGAATCACTGAAAGAACTCATTTTTTTCATCTTTGCGTAGCTTTTTAGATCGACATTTAACAGTGCTGCTTCGTAACGTTCGAATTCTGCATCGTCCATAGAGTTGTAATAGCGTTCTTTGTCAGCTGCTTGTGAAGGGCCCCAGTTCGGTGCTGGCTGGGCAAGTCTACGGACCCTCTAAAGTGGATGAAAAGAAATAATACAAATATACTAGAAAGCGATTCCTTCATAAAACATATTTGTTTTTAAAGGAATAAAGTTGAAACTCAAGTGTATAAAGTACGCGTCCTACTTGAATAAGAAAACAATCAATGACAAGAACTCGAGAATTGATTTGGAACAAGATTGTATTCATTTTAAAAGACAAAGTGGACCAGAGCTGTACCATGAGCTATTAGGAATTTACGAAACGTTGGCCAGATTTTAATGCCCTGATTTTATTTGGTGTGAATATGAAGTGGAAAAAATAATAGTTTCTGCTGTTATTCTTTACACGCTAATATAGTTACTTGATTAAAAAAAATAATTTTGAATAAATATTTTTTTTTTATTTTTGAAGAGAAAAGTTAAACGAGCATTTTCTGTTTAAAAAAAAAGACACAGTTGATATGACATAAACAAATCAAATCTATGCCCAAAACCTAGCTGCTAGTTGTCTTACCTGAACAAAAGTCCCAGATTTGTCTCTGCTCACGGCTATGATTGCTGTAAGTGGGACAGGTATGAGGGAACACACCCCACACATCCAGCCTGTTAGGATGGCCCAGGTTGGGTACCTATACTGACCAAGTGTGACTGTGCCGATATTACTTACACTGAATCCCCAAGTAAACTAGGAATACAAGTCATCAATATTTGTTGAAGAGACAGAACTCATACAAGTTTAAAAAAAGGTGGAAAGTATATAAATATCGATAGATCTAGATTATTTGTGTAAGTGATGATTGATATTATAACACCGAGATCTAGTAGGCCTATGTTTCAAATTTGACCAACAAATAAAAAGAAATATTAATAGAAAAAAAAATGTACCCAGCACGCAAGTACATACGTGATCACTTTAATGTGCACACTTGAATAGTACAGACACACGACACACTTCAAATATTTTGTAAATATAAGGAACACATTAATTGTTTGCTGAACTCCATCCTGACTCAGTAGGGAAAACCTGGGCCTAAGATGTACACAGAAAAATGGGCTTCTTGTGTCAAAGTGTGTGTGTGTGTGTGTACTTACTAAAATGATAGTTGGAGTAATAAATTTCCACATAATCTTCCAGTAAATAAAAGGTTTCTTGCCCAGCATCAGTTCAATATCTTTAAGAAACCTGTTGATACCATAGATCCAGGAGATGACAATACATTCCATAAACGAGAGTAGCATAAGAGAGAACGAGGCACTGTACCAGTCAATGATTTGAAGTATGTAGATGCCACCCTGTCAGCAGAAACGTTAAATATCTTTGAAGTTTTATTACAATACTGTTTTAAAAAAAAGAGTTATTTTTCTTGTTATGAAAAGACTCTTTTATTTTGGAGAATTGTTCATGAATCAGTAATCAAGTCAGTAATGGTTTTGAGTACGGTACTATAACTTTAAGTACATATATATATATATATATATATATATATATATATATATATATATATATATATATATATATATATATATATATATATATATATATATATATATATATATATATATATATATATATATATTTATATCCTCATGAAAGCAAATAGGATAAAATACAAAAAGATAAAAATTATTGCGCCTATAAAATATAAACAAATTAATGTAAATATATGGCAATAATGATGATAATGAAATATATCTCTAAGTCTGACAAATCACTATAAACTGACATGACATGACAAATCATGGGAATTCCCAGAGAGTCACCCTAAACTGACCTGACAAATCATGGGAGTCCCCAGAGTATCACTATAAACTGACATGGGAATCCCCAGGGAGTCACCTTAAACTGACCTGACAAATCATGGGAATACCCAGAGAGTCACCCTAAACTGACCTGACAAATCATGGGAATACCCAGAGAGTCACTCTAAATTGACCTGACGAATCATGGAAATACCCAGAGAGTCACCCTAAACTGACCTGACAAATCATGGGAATACCCAGAGAGTCACTCTAAATTGACCTGACGAATCATGGAAATACACAGAGAGTCACCCTAAACTGACCTGACAAATCATGGAAATACACAGAGAGTCACCCTAAACTGACCTGACAAATCATGGGAATACCCAGAAAAAACTCCACTAAACACAACGTTCCAGTCACAAGAGTTTTTCTCCTGCGCAGGAGTCGTGGATATTCGTCAACAAGAGCGCTGGTCAACGTCTCAAACATTCCAAACTAGTCGGCCGCCATGTTGATAGAAAAGGTTTTGTATTTACTATTCAGACAGACTTACCTATTGATTCAAAACACTCGAGTCATTAACTGTAAAGCAGGCATGTCAAACTCATTAAGGTTTATGGGCCACATAAAAACCTACTATGACCTGAGGGGCCGCAGCAAAAAAAAATCAGTTGCAAAACAGCTTACTAGTATTATGTAAATTAGAAACAATACAATAGAATACAATAATTAATGGCATACATGCCCTGCATTAGCTAAATTTGAAGTACTATTTGGTAATAAAAAATTACTATGGTTACGCATTATTTATTTTGTCCTGATGCTTGACATCTTTTCTGGGATGCAAGATTATTAATGTCAGGTTGAAAGTTTGTTTGCCACTGACACTTTCATCACTGATAACAAATTTTGATCAGATAATCTCGAACGGTGAGATGTTTTTGTAGCTTTCATTATGGAATAGAACTGCTCAGAGAAATAAGTGCTTGCAAAGAGCAATAATTCTGGCTGCAAATTTCTGCAATTCAAAGTACCGTTCAGGTAAATAACTAAAATTTTGGCACAGCTAATTCTTCTATGTACCTCGATTTCAACAAAGAATCTGACTGCTATTCTATCAGCTCTAGTTGCACATTACCAGCAGCATTTTCAGAATCAAATCAGAATGGAGATACTAAGAACGAAAATTATTGCTCGTATGAAACGAAGTCACGAAAACAGTCATTGAAAGCATCTACTAACGATTCCAGGGGTAGGACATATTTACCAAATGTTGCAGCCGTATTTAATCTTTTTAGTTCCTGACACGCTGAGAAGTGAACAAAGTTTATCCACAGTCGTAATTTTTCTTGAAAGCACTTTACATCATTATACGCAGTTGTGACAATTTTGTCTTTACTTTGAAGTTTCAAATTCAATTCTTCCAGGTGACCAGTGAGATCAACTGCAAATGCCTAATCCTGAACCCATTCGTCAGTTTGGAAATGTTCAACAGGTTCATCTTTCATGTTCAGAAACAACACAATTTTCTCACTCAGTGTAAAAAATCTCTTCAATACTTTATGACATGAGAGCCAGCAGACTTCTGTTTAGTAGGGAACACAATCAAATTCGTGTCCAATGTCATCCAGAAATATTGAAAATTGGCGGTGATTTAAACCACGGGCACGAATAAAATTGAGAGCGACTGAAACCGGTCTTATGACATGTTGGAACTGTAATTGCTGTGCGCAGAATGTTTCTTGGTTAATTATGCACTGAAAATGAGCAAAGTTAAAATTAGCATCAGTCTCTCTAATTTTTGCAAGTAGCTTTGCATCAAAACCATTTCATTTCTTGGTTGGTGCGACATTCGTTGTTAGTATAACCATGGAACTATACTAATGGAACAATAGCTCCAAGGAATAACTAGCTTTACAAAATTGTGCTGCAATATCACCTCCAGTTATTTCTCAAAAACATTCACGCTTGTTGAACACAACTCAACTTCGGCTTTAACGACGCATCCTTTATAAAATCACATTCACTAAATGATTTGCTATGGCTTGCAATTAAGTTTGACAAAATGTAGCTTGCTTTCACTGCAGAATCACTCTCGTTGTTCAGTTTAACAAATACTATTTTTTAATTCAAGTAGCTTGTCATCTCTTATTTTTCATCGTAATAGTTCAACATTATTTTGATAATTTTTTAGGTGGCCAAGCGGGCCGCATGCAAAGTGGTCGCGGGCCGCATGCGGCCCCCGAACGCCGTATTTGACATGCCTTCTGTAAAAGATAGCATATTGATAGAAGTGTTGTATAGATGTTGTGTGTCTGGATAATACATTTATGTATATAATATGTTGTATGTCTGAATTTTGTGTGACTGGATGTCGTATGTCTGGATGTTGTATGTCTGGATGTTGTATGTCTGGATGTTGTATGTCTGGATTTTGTGTGTCTGGATGTTGTATGTCTGGATGTCGTATGTCTGGATAACTAGCGGATCAAGAACTTTGGAGTGGTGGGGGGGGGCGATTTTTTCCCAAACCCTATATATATATGTGCGACATAAAATACAAATGGGTTAAAACATCAATATGTAGCTTATATTATATAGATATTCAACTAATTTTGTTCACAAACTATGATTTCTCCATAAAAATAGGACCGCCCCCCACTCAGAGGCGCTACCATAAGGGGAGCGACATAATTTAAAAATTATATTTTCATTCAACTAATTTTGTTCACACACTATGCTTTTCCCATAAGAGTAGGACCTCCCCCCTCCCCCCACTCAAAGGGTTTAGGTGGAAAGTGACTAGTGTGTAATTACAGTGGAGTAGTAGAAATCTTTAAAGTAACTAGTGTGTAAACATAGTGGAGTAGAAGAAATCTTTAAAGTGACTAGGGTGTAGGCCTAAACACAGTGGAGTAGAAGAAATCTTTAAAGTGACTAGTGTGTAAACACAGTGGAGTAGAAGAAATCTTTAAAGTGACTAGTGTGTACACACAGTGGAGTAAAAGAAATCTTTAAAGTGACTAGTGTGTAAACACAGTGGAGTAGAAGAAATCTTTAAAGTGACTAGTGTGTAAACACAGTGGAGTGGAAGAAATCTTTAAAGTGACTAGGATGTAATTACAGTGGAGTAGAAGAAATCTTTAAAGTAACTAGTGTGTAAACACAGTGGAGTAGAAGAAATCTTTAAAGTGACTAGTGTGTAAACACAGTGGAGTGGAAGAAATCTTTAAAGTGACTAGTGTGTACACACAGTGGAGTAAAAGAAATCTTTAAAGTGACTAGTGTGTAAACACAGTGGAGTAGAAGAAATCTTTAAAGTGACTAGTGTGTAAACACAGTGGAGTGGAAGAAATCTTTAAAGTGACTAGGATGTAATTACAGTGGAGTAGAAGAAATCTTTAAAGTGACTAGTGTGTAAACACAGTGGAGTAGAAGAAATCTTTAAAGTGACTAGTGTGTACACACAGTGGAGTAAAAGAAATCTTTAAAGTGACTAGTGTGTAAACACAGTGGAGTAAAAGAAATCTTTAAAGTGACTAGTGTGTAAACACAGTGGAGTAGAAGAAATCTTTAAAGTAACTAGTGTGTAAACACAGTGGAGTAGAAGAAATCTTTAAAGTGACTAGTGTGTAAACACAGTGGAGTGGAAGAAATCTTTAAAGTAACTAGTGTGTAAACACAGTGGAGTGGAAGAAATCTTTAAAGTGACTAGGATGTAATTACAGTGGAGTAGAAGAAATCTTTAAAGTGACTAGTGTGTAAACACAGTGGAGTGGAAGAAATCTTTAAAGTGACTAGTGTGTAAACACAGTGGAGTAGAAGAAATCTTTAAAGTGACTAGTGTGTACACACAGTGGAGTAAAAGAAATCTTTAAAGTGACTAGTGTGTAAACACAGTGGAGTAGAAGAAATCTTTAAAGTGACTAGTGTGTACACACAGTGGAGTAAAAGAAATCTTTAAAGTGACTAGTGTGTAAACACAGTGGAGTAGAAGAAATCTTTAAAGTGACTAGTGTGTACACACAGTGGAGTAGAAGAAATCTTTAAAGTGACTAGTGTGTAAACACAGTGGAGTAAAAGAAATCTTTAAAGTGACTAGTGTGTAAACACAGTGGAGTAGAAGAAATCTTTAAAGTGACTAGTGTGTAAACACAGTGGAGTAGAAGAAATCTTTAAAGTGACTAGTGTGTAAACACAGTGGAGTAGAAGAAATCTTTAAAGTGACTAGTGTGTAAACACAGTGGAGTAGAAGAAATCTTTAAAGTGACTAGTGTGTAAACACAGTGGAGTAGAAGAAATCTTTAAAGTGACTAGTGTGTAAACACAGTGGAGTAGAAGAAATCTTTAAAGTGACTAGTGTGTAAACACAGTGCAGTAGAAGAAATCTTTAAAGTGACTAGAGTTAAAACACAGTGGAGTAGAAGAAATCTTTGAAATTTAATATTGCATTCAGTTTATTGATAGATTATCTAGAATTTTTCCCCCATAAATCTAATCTAAATTACATCTAAATTATTCCAAATTTATATCTTAGATCTAGATCTAGTAGATATAGATTTTAAGAGTGCTAAATCAGAAGTTTAGTTTAGGTAGATCTACATCCTCATTCTAGTTCCATTTAAATGAGAATGCCAATAGCTCTGTTGTTAACTGTGCTGAAACATCGAAGTACAAGCACGATATATCTGTTCTTTTCTTCTTTTTTAATTACAAATCAATGCTGAAAGATTATCTAAAAATCGCTCGTCTGACATATTGGACATATCCGGTAGATTTTCTTATCCTATATAATACAGACGTTACTTCAAAAAAGATGATTACGTCCTACGCGTCATGCATTCAGTCATGCATATTAACCAATGACCTAAATTCTGCCAAGTCACTGGTTTTCCTGGCTAGCTCAGGCAACCCATTCCATGCTCTAATAGTACTAAGGAAGAAGGAGCATTTGTAGACATTTTTCCTAGCATATGGAATGAGGAGTGTGCCTTTATTTTTGTGTTATTCTGAGTATTTTATTAAATTTTGTATTTGAAGATTATGGTTCAGTGTTTTATGTATAATTGCTACTTTACTTTTAAAGTCTTCTATCCTGAAGGCTTTCTAAATTTATGATTTTACTAAAGGTGTTACTTTAGTCAAATGTGGATATTCGTTTGTTATGAATCTCACTTGTCTATTTTGTGTCTGTTCCAGTTTCCGTAATGTGTAATATAGGCTATCTCTTTATCAATAATAAGCTATTAGTTTGTAACCAGTTTGTTATTAAGTTAACAGCAATGCCTGGTCATGCGGTTAGCCTGCTGGACTGATTATCTCGACGGTCCCGTGTTCAGACTCTGCTCGCTGCCATTCCCCGTCGTCCAGCGGGAGTTTTGGACAAGGAAGTTAATTATATTTAATTTTGAAGGAACATCCGAAACATTTAAAACAGGAAAAAAACACCATTTACAACGGCAACTAAATCTTTGAAAAATTATTACTTTTGACAATCAAAATAAAATCACGTCTTGAATATTCCTTGCGAAAAGGCGGATCCGACATGGACAGGGCCCCCTCTGAGTTTGTGTGATAATAAAAACTCTCTTTGTAATCTTGTTGATTCAAGAGTTTAAAAAATTATTGTTCAGGAAAATTTTATAAGTCTAGATTTAAAGAATTGTTAAATTATAATAATATTAAAAAACGGCGTAATCAGCCGTAGTGTACCGATAATGCGATAACTGAGTAAATTTAATGCTTTAAGTTATTGAAAGATTATCTATGATTAGCTTATATTTTTACGTAGATCTAAAATAGATTATATCTAGATTCTAGAAGCAGATCTAGATCTAGACTAGATCATAAGTTTAAGAGTTCTAAATAAGTCAAGGTCTAGTGTTAGATCGAGATGTCCAGAATGAAATACCAATAACTAATCGCACAAGTACTGTCCGCTGGCCGAATCAGTAACAGAGTTAGCTGATGGTTTCAAAATGACGGTTTCGATACCAGGTTTGAGCCAAATATATACATTTAAAATGTTTAAAAATTATATTTTAAGTTGAATAATGAAGATAGCGTCTTTAAAAAAATGTATTCAAAAATGTTTGCCTTGTTTTTCTGTCAACTCACTTTAAATTCACTTTGTTCTTTCTGTTTCTCTCACTCTTCTATTTCTCTCGCTCTCTCATTCATTTTATATCTCACTCTTTGTTTTCTGTCACATTCTTTCCTTCTTTCTAGAGTGTCTTCTTGTTTATTTCGGTCTCTTTCCCTCTAAGTCTAACTCTAACCTGGCTGTCGATACCAACGGTGAAGATCATAAGAAAGAACATGACAGACCACAGCTGTGGTACAGGCAGTTTGCTGATAGCTTCAGGGTAGACAACAAAGATTAGCCCTGGACCTTGGTCAACCACTTGATTGATAGCGGTGTCAGTGGCGTGAGCCATGTAGCCCAGGACCGAGAAGATCACGAAGCCAGCAAAGACGCTCGTACCACAATTCACAATCGGCACTATCATAGCATCTCTGGAAAACAAACAGATTTTGTTTGTACTATATTAAAATTACTTGTGTGTATGCAGTGTTTAGTGAGTGGCCTAAATTACTTGGTTACATAACGTGAGCGTTTGTGTTTGAATCTCATGTAGACCAGGAAGTTTGGGTTTGACTCGAGTTGTGTTTCTGAGCACCCAAATGCATCCATGAAAACCTTCCTCGAGACAGCCCCTTGTCCCACATTATACAGCATGAAAGACAGCCTATACAAAAGCAATTCAAAAGGCATATGAAACTTGTTGGTCATTTTGCTGTCCAAACAACACCCTGGTTAACATTCCCTGAGAAGAGGTCAATAACGATTACCAATGCCCAAGTCAAAGACAATACCAACACATAGTGGATGGTTAATTCTTACCAATACCCAAGTCAAAGACTATACCAACCAACAAATAGGGGATGGGTAATTCTTACCAATGCTTAAGTAAGACCAAGCTAAAGAAATACTTTCATCGTTTATTGAATTAAGCTACAAATTTCATGCGCGCGATAAATAATATTAGACATTATTTTACTGCCATCTCTTTCTAAGAGTAAAACGTATTTCTTTCTAATAAGAGTAAAACGCTTCAAGAATATTTCTAAGGTTAATGATTGTTCATTTTAAACTGTATAGTTGAGGTCTAACTACTTGTATAAAACACTTGTACTAATGAAGGCCTACTTCAAATGAATAGTTCTTTTACCTAAAAACATTGTGCTTAAAGTTGTTATAGCTTGCCATAGTGATCAGAGATCCCCAGGCCATTCCAACAGAGTAAAAGATCTGCACAGCAGCGTCACCCCAAACTTTGAGGTCTAGAAGCTTTGACCAGTCCGGAATAACATAAAAACGGATTCCAATCATTGCCCCGGGCAAAGTGACGCCTCTGACCAGTAGAACTGTCAATACGATGTAAGGAAACAAGGATGTGAAGTAGACAACCTGGTACAAGAAGAAATTGATGTACATCAAATGTTTTGTTTTCTTGCTCACTTATAATAGAGAACAACAAAATAGTTCTTAACCAGTTCATGTTTTCATATTTCTTTTTCAATCAAATGTTTCATTGCTAGTCTTAGTGCGTGTGATTGGAAAGTGGAAATAGAAACGGGACAAGAATGACTTTGACTAAATCCTTTTGACTCCCAGTGCTAAGCCATTCTGGGAAGTTAGCCTCCTTTGAATTCATGCCCATCCTGCTGTCTTCGCTTCTTGGTCTATTGGAAATCTGATTTACCCTTTAATGTTCCTCCCGTAACATCCCAATAGTTTTAAGTATCTATAATTGATTGTTCCGGATTTTTTTGTGTGCAAAACTAATCAACGTCAACGAATGTTTGTTTGCTCTTCTAGCCCATGCTTAAACGTTGCAAAAACACATTATCAATAATATGTTGTTCCGTTTTTTATAGAAATAACATATAAATGCTAAATTAAAATCTCTATACTGACTTATGTTTCATTAAGTGTACAAATGTTCGGAATATTGTTTTATAAAAAATTAATTATGTCCAATGATTGTTTGAAATCGCATAATTGACTAGTATTACACTTATATTCTTTGACAATGCGTCACTATAATTTGATTATCGATATCAAATTGTTCCGTATTTTCATCTTTAAACATGTTTTAAAAATACCAACAATTTACTAGAAAGATTTTTGAAAATCACTTTTTATACATTTAATTTTCTTGCTGACACATAACATAAATGTTTTATAATCGATAAAGAATGTTCCGGATTTAGTTTTGAAAAGATTATCGACTTACATTACTTACATTTTCTTACAAATCGTCGCCAAAAATTTCCGAATTTTATTTAAAATTCTACTAACACCAAATAAGTGTTTGAACTCCGTCTTCTAATTTGGGAAACAAATAATCTTCTCGTTTATGAAAAAATGTTGTTCCGGATTTTTATGAAAAATATTTTAACATCACTTCTCTCGTACAGTACATTTAATTTTCTAGCTAAAACATTACAAAACTAATTATCGTTAATATTATGTTCCGATTTTTAAGGAAAACAACTTCCAAACACCAAAGTATAGTATGAAAATCTCTCCACGAGGCTGTAGTTCATCTAATTTTTATACGAGACAATCCAAAAAATTTTATTGACGGTATTACATTTATCTTTATGTGAGCAGGTCAGGCAGGCGCGAGTGGGAGGACCTATTCTCTTCTGCTCAACATTAAATTATTACAGACAGTAGGCAGATGTTAGCGCTACTGGGTGGGCTCAATCTGTGACACCTCAGTCTATGACCAAGGGGCTAGAGTCGCCTAAGAAACCAGACATACTAAACTAAACTAACTGAAAGCAAGATAACGAAACTTTAGTTTAGGATAAATAAACACAACGAAACTTTATTAACATACAAAACAATAAACCAATAATAAAATATACTATACATACACTAACCACTACAACTAACTAAAACCCTCTAAACCTACGCTTCTACAAACACCAACAAACTAACCAAACCAACTATCTAACACAAACTGATCAAAACAACTAACTAACTAAAGAGAACTAAATCACTACAAGATAACTACTAGACCTAGATCTACACAAACACACTACAATAAACTAGTCTAGATCTACAATATCCTACTACTACAACCAACCCATAACTATAACCAAAACAAAATCACCTTAGTCTTAGTACCTTACTGTGACAAGTCAAAAACTCGCTGTCAGAGTCACTCAAATTTATCACAGCATTAATTATTATTTTTCCTTATTTAATTATTTTATTTTAATTATTTGTCCATCCTACCCCTAAATCATTCACCCGCCACACCTTTTCCTCTCTACCAGGCTAGACTTAGTCCACCACCTTGGAGAAAATTAGGCCAGTCCTTTCATTTATTTTCCCTTGACCGGGGCAAAGATACGCTCAGACTCTTTGATCTCATCGGCAGGATGTCTGACGCCGCAATTGACTCCCCCCCCTCTTGGGTGGAAGGTAGGTCACTCTCCCCCCTCCCCCACGTCTCTCTTTGATCTAAGAGATTACACGGGTCAACACACCGCGTGATACTCCAAGGTGCGGCTCTTGTCGGACTTCACCCACGTGTAAGCTAATTCTTAGCCTAGGGCATTTCCTGTGTCCGCCCGCACTTTTCCAGGCTTATATAAAGTAAACCAACTCAAGCCAGACCCTTTTTCATTTCTCATTCGAGCTGAGCTATCGAGTCTGGACTATCTCATTTATTCTCTCTCCTAGAGGAATACCTGGTGGTAAGCCGAACTTAATCACAAGTTCCATCTTAATTACTCTGTGTATATTTCCATTGGATTTTATCATGTGTATTTTGCCTAGTTCATTTATATTTAATTAGTGCATTGTGTATTTCTCACTGGCGTAAGTAGAAAACATAAACATGTCCTATGTATTTATTTATGTATTGCGTTAATCTATTAATGCTACGTTGCTCAATTGATCGTTGATGCAACCATGTATATATTTGTACATCTTAGTCTATTTCCTTTATCTCGGTTGACCGCCTTGATAATTTTACTAGCGCACTGATACTGCGTTTAGAGAAGATATATGAATTATCTCCCCTTTACTTATTTTACTCTAATGAGAGTTGCGCCGCTTGAAGGGACATTCAAGCACGCTCCATTGTTCTCGACCCACGGTCATATACAAACAAAGCGTCTCGGTCGCTGATCACCGCCCAACTCACCCCCCCCCCCTTTCCTTTCTCTATCCACCTGTGTTGTTTATTTGAGATTATTATTTCCCCTTCTGTGTACATTTTTATATTATTACGTTCCCTTTTATGTACATTTGTATATTGCTACTATTGGCCATCTATTTTCCAAATCCCATTTGTCATCATCTCCCCACTATGCTCTAAAGCAATTTTACCAATCTGACGAATGCACCTCAGTCGAGGGCATCGATAAGATGTATGAGAGATATGTCCTAACTTGTCTTTATTTATCCGCAGCCTCCCTCAGGTGTCTGCCTATTTATCGGATCACTTACCTGCCTATTGCCTATTTGCCTACTGGCCTATCTATGTGCTTAGTGCTAATCTGCGCTGCACTTGCCTAGTTGCTACCAAGAATCAACTATTGCCTAGTTATTGGATCAACGATCTATCTACCTGCAGTTGTGCTTAGTGCTATTCAGCGCTGCACTTGCCTATTTATTCATTGGATCAACGATCCATTTACCTGCATCTGTGCTTTGTGCTATTCAGCACTGCACTTGCCTACTGAGATCTACTCAACTCTACCACTTGGCGCTATCGGCATTGCCCGCCTATTCGACAGCCCACCTGTCATCTTATTAGGTGCGACGTCCCTATGGACTCAGGTCTGTGCGAGACGTCATAGCTACGCCAACCCTCTGCAACTCACTGGACATATCCTGTCAACTACGCTGCCCACGGCAGATCAGCTCTGCCCGCAGTAACCTTGTGCCCACGGTAGCCGGCCACCCGCCCTACTGTGCCCACTACAGATATTAGATTTTGGGGATTGAGACTCCACAAGAACTATATCACCGGCGTCCCTCTATCCGCTAGAGCGCCACCTCCAGCTGCAGAACCTCAAGCCAGGACACAGCCAGCTGCGACATCAACAGGACAACCAGCTAAGTCAGAGGACAAAGTGACATACTCTCTTATTAGGTGCAAGAGTGATGATTAAATATATTATTCACTAGAGATAGATGCAAACCCTCCCCCTTTTATTCTTATATGTATATTTATGTAAATAAATATTCTTCATTTTTAACTTTTGTATCTATCTTTCATTGCTTTGTCTCGTTGCGTGTCTGCTCCCGATTCATATGCTGATAAGTGGGGGTGTGATAGCTTTAAAAATAATCATCCCCTAGACGCGGGGTCGGCAACCTGCGGCTCGCGAGCCACATGCGGCTCTTTGGACGTGAAGCTGCGGCTCTTTACTTCCATACGTAAATATTATTTATTTTATCGAAACATTTTTCAAATAGTTCTGAATCTTTTAACTAAGAAAAGGCACCGATTCTATCTCTCAGCCTTATACCACCCCCCAATACACGTGTCGTTAGTCGTCGGAAGCTCTCAAATGACGCCATGGTAGGATGTTTCTATGTAGGTTTTAATTCGCTTTCGACGTAAGACGAAACGGCATCTTCACTGCGTGCTTTGGCTGTGACGTATAGTTTGTTGTTTTAAGTAAATGAGTTAGAAGCGAATGATCTTCTCAAAGTTAGAAACATCTACAAGTAATGCTAATCTGGCAAGCTTTGCGGTACCAATAGAAATTGCACAAAAAGGCAAACCATTTTCAGATGGTGAGTATGTCAAAGACTGCTTCCTACGTGCGTCTGAAGAACAGTTTCGTGATTTCAACAAAACAACAAAAACAGAAACCTTGAAAAAAAGTCAAAGCTATGCCACTATCCGCTAAATCAGTACAAGATAGAATAGCTAAAATATTTTCAACATATTTCCAGGTAGAAGATATTCAACTTTCTTCTGCCTTATCACTTGCGGCCTAAAAGGCACGGCACAAGTTGCCCATTTTGTCTGGTATATGTCTTCCCAAGGTCCAAAAGAAGATCTTCATGACAAACTAGAGGGGAAGATAGAGCGAATGCCGTGCAGACATGCCTTGAAGACAATAAGAGTTAAATAAAATCGTTTAAGCAGCAACTAATGGAGCCAGAAGTATGACAGGAAAAGTTAAGGAGCAACAACGATTCTTCGAGCCAAATAAACCACCGAATTCTTACATTTCACATTCTTACATTTCACATACAGGAAGAAGCGCTTTGTGCCCAAACATTTATGGCAGAAATAGTTGAAGTCATAAATTTGATAATCAAGATAGTAAACATCATCTTATCAATTGCACTCTACCATCATCATTTAAAAGAACTCTTTAACGAGATGGAGACAAAGTATTCCGACCTCCTTCTTTACAATTAAGTGCGATGGCTTGAAACATTTTGCTTTGTGCTTGTATGAAATAAATACATTCCTAAATGAAAAAGCATTAATCACCCTGAATAAGAGAACGACAAATGGTCGCAAAAATTTACTTTATGGTGGATATAACAGGGAAAGGAAATGAGCTGAATCTAAAACTACAAGGAAATTGAAACCCAGGCTACGTTTTGGTAGAAGAATTAGTTTATTTTGAAGAAAAAAATATTATTTTTTTTGCAGAAGATATGCACTTACTTCATTTTCAATGTCTAAAGCAGACTCGCGATAAAAACCAGTGCAACTATTGACACAAATTACTTCAGCACAGTTATAAAAAAAAATCAAAGATGAATTTCTTGACAGATTTGAGCAGTTCAACAAAACTATTCTAGCATTCCTAATAAATCCTCTCAACAGTTGAGAGTTGAGCCTATATTCGAAGCATGGAATAGTCTTCCAGAATGCTAGAGTGAGGTGAAGTTGGCATTTGAAGTACTGACTATCTTCGGATCGACATATTTGTGCAAGTGTTATATTCATATATAAATAAAAGTACAGTAAGAAATCAACTAACAAATGAAAATTTAGAGTCGTGTTTGAAACTAAAACAATTTATGAACCAAATGTATCGCATCCAAACTTTCTAAAACCATGCGAAGTCAACCACCCATTGAATTTTCTCAATTGTTTGTAATTCAAGTACAAGTTAGTGTTGTAAGTAAATGTATAACCGCTCTAGTTGTTACTGAAAGAAAAAATAATTATCAAATAAAACCATATATATATTATCTTATTTGGTGTGGAAAAAATGTATATATGAATTAATATATTCGTTTTTTTAAATTAAAAATTAATTGTGTAAATACTATTTATTGTTGACAAGAAAAAATTTGTGGCGGCTCTTTAAAAACTTTAAAATTTGGTAAATTGTCGTTTTTGGCTCTTTCGACTCAAAAGGTTGCCGACCCCTGCCCTAGACATTAAACGCGCCAAACACACGTCACATTTCCCCACCTGTCACACTTACTATTAGTAGTATTAGCATTCGCTAAGAACTAAACAGACTATAACTTATAACTAAGTTTACTAAGGCATAATAAAGAAACAAAATAACACTAGTCTAGATCTACAGCAACAATAACAATACTAGATCTAGAATCTATCAATAGCTGTCAGTGTTTATAGAGAAACAAAATTAGAAAATAACACTAGATTCCCTAGAATTAGAATAGATCTACAACAGCAATTATAGCAGTAATATTAGATACAGCAGCATGTATTTCCGCAGTAATATTCATCAGCAGTAATAATAGCAGGCCGTCCCAGGTACAGAATAATAAAATAATTAGACGACAGACCACAAAGATCTTCGGCTGTCACACAGACATACTATACTGACCACTGGTCAACTGTACACTGAACTGTTTTAAGACAGCATGTAGTACATCACTTTTATACTATCCCGCACTAACCTATATAAATATGCGGAAGTACAATTATAAAAACTGACACTAACCTATAAAAATAAAATATATAAAAATAGATCTAACCTATACAACAAAAATACATATAAAACTAGCTCTGGGAGCGCAAGCTCACATTTAATTCTCTTTTTCTTTTACTATTTATACAAACATCCGAAACAATCTATTATATAAACTTAAATCTATTGTGTTCATACTTAAATCTATTTAAAATTAATTTTTAATGGATTTTAGTTGTTTTTTTTAATTAAGATGACGGTCAGACCGACTGACGGACAAACAACAATGCGGCTTTGATCCTCTTTAAATAAATTCTATTAGAACTCAGTGCACCAATGTCTATGAACCCTCGTTAAATATCTCGTGTTAATAAAGACATTTTTTTGGCACCAGCCTATTGTGAGGTAATGGAATTTCTTTTAGACGTCATATGGATGAATGGATTCTTTAAATGTAATGCTAAAGGAACGCACTCGGTGCACCAATGTTTATGAACACTCGATAAATGGCTCATATTGATGGAGGCGATTTTTTTGTCTAACTAGGCCGTGTGACGTAGGTTGTTTTTTTTTTTACTACGTCGTGATATGGAATGAATTCTTCCAATGAAATGCTAAAAGAACTTGGTATAGTAATGTTTATTTAATATCGTTATGTGACTCGGGTTTAAAAAAGGAATGATATCTTGATTTAGATCTAAACTAAATTTTTTATTACAGTGTATCTAGATCTGGATTTATATTCTAATTAAAATCATTTGAGACTATTTTAGAATCTAGATCTAGAATTTCTAGATCTAGTTTAGACTGATATAGACTAAATCAAGATGTAGAATTTAAATTTCTAGACTTAAAGTGTAGATTTTGATTTCCAAACGTCTTGATCAATATTGCAATGTTATAATATACTAAAAATAATCTACTATTTTTAAATTTAATGTTGCATTCAGTCTATAGATAGATTATCTAGGATATTTGTTTTACATAAATCTTATCTAAATTACAGCTACATTATTCCAAATTTATATTTTAGATCTAGATCTAGTAGATATAGATCTTAAGAGTGCTAAATTAGAAGTTTAATTTAGGTAGATCTACATCCTCATTCTAGTTCCATTTAAATGAAAATGCCGATATCTCTGTTGATAGGCCTAACTGTGATGAGACATCGAAGTACAAGCACGATATATTTGTTCTTTTTTTTTTTTTTTTTATTACAAATCAATCCTGAAATATTATCTAAAATCGCTCGTCTGACATCTTGTACATATCCGGTAGATGTCATGCTGTAATGTGTAATATATCTCTTTATCAATAATAGGCTATTAGTTTATTAAGTTAAGAGCAATGCCTGGTCGTGCAGTTAGCGTACTGAACTAATTATCTCTACGGTCCCGGGTTGTTTATTTGTTTCTTTTACATATTTCGGATGTTCCTTCAGAGTTGAAGATAGTTTACTTCCTAGTCCAAACCTCCAGTAGGACGAAGGGGGATGCGAGCATGCAGCGTTTGAACCAGGGACCATCGATAAATCTGAACGACAGTCCAGCGTGCAAACTGCACGACCAGGCAGGGTTCATACCCTGCTCGCTGCCAACCTCCATCTTCCAGAGAGAAGGAACACCCGAAACATGTAAAACAGAAAAAAAAAATCATTTTTTTACAACGGAAAATGAATCTTTGAAACATTATTACTTTTGACCATCAAACTTAAATCACGTCTTGAATATTCCTTGCGAATAGCAGATCCAACAGGGATCCGACTCCGACGGGGCCGCCTCTGAGTTTGTGTGATAACGCAAACTCTCTTTGTAATCTTTTTTTCTGCTTTTCTTCGCATATTAAAGATATATTAGCTCAATGCTATCTGCTATTCAAGAATATAAAAACGATGTAGGTATAGCTAGTTTTACCTTTCCCGAGGATTTGACTCCTTTGCTCAGACATAAGAACACAAGGAACCAAGCAAGTAACAGACACCAAAACAAGGGCCAGCGAATCTCCCCAAGTGACTCAATGCCATTCGATTGACGCAGAACATTTCGCCTGTTTCAAAGACAAAGTTCAAAAGATAACAAAGTGAGAACTGAGCCAGTCACTTTCGGAGAATAAAGGAAATCAACTTACTCCCAGAATTCCAAGCTGGCTGTTTGAAACTGGGATGTATTTGTTTGATTTTGATTAAGACTCTTGAACTTTTCCTGTATGCTAGACACACACTTGTAGGTGTTCCAGTGGTTCTCACATGTTGTCCAAGGCAGGGTAGCATTCATACTCATGTAGATATAGTAGAAGGTCCAGGAAATAATAATATTGTAGTAGATACAAACTATGGTACAGATAATCACCATGCCGTATCCAATACCTGGAATATAAAGACATGAACAAGTTCCCTAATGAACAGTTTCACTAACAAACAGTTTCACTTATGAACAGTATCACAATGAACAGTATCACAATGAACAGTTTCACTAACAAACAGTTTCACTTATGAACAGTATCACAATGAACAGTATCACAATGAACAGTTTCACTAACAAACAGTTTCACTTATGAACAGTATCACAATGAACAGTTTCAGTAGTGAACAGTATCACAATGAACTATTTGTGGGAAAAATGGATAAACGATAAACATGTCTCATATTCTTTTTTGACTGTCCAAGTCTTGTCGAACTTTTATATCGGACTTGTCTGGTAACATAGACTCAAATCTTTTGAAAGAAAGGATTTTCACCTCTAAAGCCCTCGCTCACATTGAGTAGGGTGAATAACAGCTAATGAGAAGTTATAATGATATATGTGTTTTTGCATTTAGAAAACAGCTCGACACTTAAATTATAACTTTAATTAAACTCATATAAATCATGGTACACTGCATCAACAGTATCAATGATATATGCGTCAAGATTTATATTGAAATTAAAAGAATAAGTGATCAACCTTTGAAAAGGGGACTCAATCTCCACACAGAAATGGGACTTAGGCTGGCAAATTGCCCGTACGCTGTCTCCATATAAAATAAAGGAAAACCACACAGAACCAGGAATGCAAAGTAAGGAATCAAAAATGCTCCTGAAAAAAAAAACATTTAAATTATTCAAACATATAATTAATTTAATAAACTAAAAATAAATTAAATTCAAATGCATGGAAGTGCCTTAATCATGAATATAGAAATAAATGGACTGGTCGGTAGGAATCGGTTTCATTTGGTGGAGAGCAAATTACTTTTCACATATAGAAATTATGATCTTCAATTTTGAAAATTATTTTCTTTCACTCATTTTGTGTCTGCTTCAACTTGTTCTGACACAGGGAAAGTGGGTTGTTTGTTTTTTCTAGTATTTTTAGTTAATATAAAAAAAAAAAGCAACTCAGTTATTTTCTATTTTTACCGGTCCCGAAAGCGGAAAGTCACTATTTGTTTTGTGTTGTGTCTGTCCGTCTGTCACGTTGAATTCTTTAAAAAAAAATGAAACTACGATGATTATAGTTTGCTCCTTGCAACGTTTAGATGCAACGTTTATTGTTTTGTTTGTCTCTGATTGCGAAACGTTTTGCTTTTAAAATGAAATATGTAGACCGTTTCTTTTTCATTACAATTTTAAAGACACCATGTTTTAGCATAGATTGAGTTCTATAAATATAACAGCTATTCCTGCCTGGTTTCGGCCTCTTCAGCCATTGCCCGGTTACTCCGTTTTTTGCGTGGCTAAAGGCCGAGCCACATTTCTACACTATGCTGCTGCTAAGCATGAAAAAGCTGCCGTGATGAGTGAGTCCAATGATGACATCAGATTTTAGAGCTCTGTTTGAATAGATGCATTGAACAATACACAGGCTTGCTTGAGTACCAGGCAGTGATAGACACCTGCATCCATTTATGTCATACACGTATAGACTTATACATAACAAGTGAGGGTGCAATTTGTTATGTAATTAGGATGAAATGTGCTTTGGTAATGTAAAATCTTTAGGACAGGTTTACACTGAACTATATCTTCAAAACAATCACTCAGCTTATTGAAGGGCTTATGAATATTGACAATCTTTATATATATTTCTCTTCTTCAATCAAGAGCTTAAACGAGAAGAAGAAGTAAAAATTATTTCTGCGGATAGTCCACGAGAAAAAAAGAGGGGGGGGGGAGAACACGTAGTGACAAAATAGCAGGGCAGGACCATTGTAACCAAGAAATATCACTGTTTTTTTTTTATTTCTACCGTTAAAAAAAGGGGGGGGGGGGGAGTAATCTACTCTGTAGTAACTATCGAGACGACAGAGCACGCTCAAGAGGTTGGACACCATAGAAAGATCACTCTTTTATTTTTGCAACGCGGACGGAGGGAGTTATCCTAGGTAATTTAAGAGGCGAAAAAAAAAAAGAGGGGCGGGGGGTAGTATTCATCCGTCCTGGATAGCAGGGCCGGACTTAACCATTGTAGAGCCCTATGCGAAACGGATTTGGCTGGGCCAAGTTTGGGTTGGGATACGGATAATAAATGAAAATTAAGAGTTTGTTTTAGAAAATAAATTCGTCTTTGCATTTTATTCATTCTTTACTACGTACAGAACTACTTTACGAGCCCTGCGTGTAGCGAAGTCATACAGTATATCATAATAATTCTGTTTCCTACATAGATCACGCTCAATAGCAAGAATTACCAAATGTTTTAATCTATCTACGAGAATTTTTGATCTCAAGTAATACTTCATTAGTTTGAGGCGCGAGAAGCTTCTTTCACTAGATTCTATAATTGCATAATGCCGTTTTTTTTTATCGCGCGTAGGATTGGCGTTTTCCATATTGAATGACACCCCAAAATGACAATTTTCGTCTATATATTTCAGGAGATTAGTATGAGTTTTCAAAAGATTTTAATAATTTCCGATTATTTCCAGGACTTTTTTGTATATTTTGCAATTTCAGATTTCCAGTACCTCCGAAGGAAATCTGTTATAAGTTATCAAATTTAATTTAATAATTTATACACATAAAATTGGCGAGAGTCCTATAGAAGTGCGGGGCCAACTGCGGTCGCATAGGTTGCAGTGGCCTAAGGTCGGCCCTGCAAAATAGCGGCGTATGCTACGCCGCCTCTCGACTAGTATAAAATAATAACAACATGAATACATCTCCGCCCATCGCTGTGTCATGCCGTCAGCCGGCTAAACAAAACAATCCTTTTGTTTCGTAGACATCTATTTTGTATGAACTAGCATTGGGTTTGTTGATAGTTCATAGCTTCGGATATTCCTGCGGAAAATATCGAAACCTCCTTTTTTTTTTTAATCTGCTGAGTGGGCTCTTCGAGGACCGTCTCTGGGTTTGTGTGAAAACACAAACTCATTTTATAATCGTCTTTTTCTTTTAAATTTGTTCTTCCTGTTTGTTCTACAGATTAAAAAAACACACTTTTGTTCTGAATATTTTCTGATCCAAGTTTTGTTTGACACTAAACCCAAGTGTCCACAATTTGTCTTTACTTTAGACAGAAATGGACGATCAAATCTAAATGAGAATTAACACGCTTTAAAGGAAAGAATATCAAGAAAGTAAACATACGACTCTGAACACTATCACGACACTAAGCGAGAGGTTATATGCGGTGAAGAAACAGCGCTAAACATCATGTCATCAAGAATAACATTGGAAAAATATTGAAATTAAAGTTTAAACACTAGGAAGACTAATATGTTAACATTCTGAGCACAAGACTGGACGCCATGATAACCATACTATCAAGACATGAACATAACAAGCAAAATACAAAAAAATACTTAAAAAACAACAACAAAGCTTATATTAATTGTATCAATTAGTTTGAATCAGTCATGTAATTAAATTTGTAATAGATCTAGACTAACAATAATAAATCTGTGTGATTAATTATTTTTTTTTTACCAACCGTTTTTGTTTTGCGCAATTTCATGATTTTAGCTTTGTTGGAAAGGGGTAGGGGGAGTGAGAATGGGGTTTCTGGGTGATCGCTTTTTAAATGTAATTTTTTTTAAAAAAAGGGAACAACCTGAATTTGAACTTGTGGGTGAAAGCCTTCTCAACCCAACGCGGGTAACCCCTCTACTAGCGAAGAGTCTATGAACATTGAAGATTGTAGAGTTATCTATTTTTTTCTATTTTATATTTGTGTTCACTAAGCCTCAGACGGCAATCTATAAAGGGGACTAATTCAGCGTATAGCACCACTTAAGTGAAGTACAATTTCTTTCTCTTGTTTGAGATACCAAACAAAAAAGTTTATTACCAATAGTTAATTAACTTATTGGTAAATTTTTGAAAACCGTTTCTTGTGTTGTCAGGTACAAAAATAATTGTGCACAATTTCAGTTGATTGAGATTGGGTGTCAGAGAAATAACGTGTGCAAACTTTTGGCCAGACAGACAAACAGAGTGAGTTGATATAAACTTTGTAAAAACTTAACTGTTTGTAGACAATACTATCAAGACATGAACATCACAAGTGAACGGTTTGTAGATGAGACTATGAAGACATGAACATCACAACTGAACGGTTTGTATATGAGTCTATGAGACTATGAAGACATGAACATCACAACTGAACGGTTTGTAGATCTGCATCTGTATATGAGACTATGAAGACATGAACATCACAAGTGAACGGTTTGTAGATGAGACTATGAAGACATGAACATCACAACTGAACAGTTTGTAGACGAAACTATATGAAGATATGAACATCACAACTGAACAGTTTGTAGACGAAACTATATGAAGACATGAACATCACAACTGAACGGTTTGTAGATGAGACTATGAAGACATGAACATCACAACTGAACAGTTTGTAGACGAAACTATATGAAGATATGAACATCACAACTGAACAGTTTGTAGACGAAACTATATGAAGACATGAACATCACAACTGAACAGTTTGTAGATGAGACTATGAAGACATGAACATCACAACTGAACAGTTTGTAGACGAGACTATGAAGACATGAACATCACAACTGAACAGTTTGTAGACGAAACTATATGAAGATATGAACATCACAACTGAACAGTTTGTAGACGAGATTATATGAAGACGCTCTCTCACCGCCTCCACTCTTATAACAGAGATATGGAAACCTCCAAATATTTCCTAGTCCTACAGCAAATCCAATACAAGACAAGAGATACTCTAACCCAGAGCCCCACACCTCTCTTTCTATTTGGCAAGAGTCCGAAATATTTTCTTCTGACTTCGGAAGCACAACCATCTGAAATAGAACAAAAATATAACTTGAAATATGTTATACCAACAGCATTCGGAAACCTCTACAATGGCATTATAAGTTGAATAATATTTGTGGATTCAAACATTTGTGTTGTAAATCTAAATCTTGATTATGACTTCTCTTGTATGCATCTGCTCGAAACATAAGAAATTATCTCAATGAACAATTAATGTACAATGTCCAATTAATTATTGGTAATTAATATTGCGCTTGATATCGAAAAATGGAAATACATTCTACAATATTAAAATGCATAGGTGTAAATGTGGAGTTCTTCCTCTTACATTAAAAAAAAAGTATTTTTATATCCCGCTTGTTCTTCCATTGCATTTAAACATTTTTATTATGATTTAACTTTGGCACACTAGCCAATCAAAGATAATACAGTGTAAATAGATGAAAGAAATACACTTGTTTGAAATGCTCTACAACATTGTGAAATGTGCGTATGGAAAATATAGATGACTTTCTTGGTTAGGGCTGCAAGGGAGGTAATCAATGTAAGGTAACAACTTACCAATCAGAGAAAGTCATAATGACCTTTTTACCGAGTGAATAGTCTAGTCACTCCGTGTGTCTGTTGTACACTTGAGTTCTAGCACTTCCACTTCTCGGCTCAAGTTGAAACTTTGCACAATTATTTCTATTACATGACAAAACAAGATTTTCGTTTCTTTTTCAAATTGTTGTTTCAAAAGGCAGCACAGAAATCACAAAATAGATTGAACCCTAGCCTAGTGGTGAGCATGCTGTCCAACATGACAGTTGAGCTCAATAAGTTCCATCTAAGATAAAGGTCAACCAGTACGATGACAAAATACATACACAGTGACTTCACAGATAGTGCTCTTGTAAGATAGGGTTTACTGATTAACCAAATGGTTTAACCTTTTTGGACAAGAAACCTATCTGGCATTGCATGTGTTTATTTAAATTTTGAGTCATTAAAAATAATTACATGATTGATGCAATTTCACTCAATAAAAACAAGTTTTTTGAAAAGTTTTATTTTTATTTATCTACTAGAAACAAGCAAGGCCTATTGAATTTAATGTTTATCTCTATCTATAAAAGAGGAGAATGCATTATTTCTAACATTTTGTTTGACTCTGCCCCTTACTCCCACGCAAACTTCCTTTTGAAAGGATTCTCTGTGTCTGCTGACAATTTGTCACGTCTGCCAAGACACTGACACGTCTGCAGTTTGACTTATATCAGTCAAGAAAGTATGGAAAATGGTGATAATACATTCTGCATCATATCTCAAAATAAGAAAGTTAAGATAATATAGCACTAGAGCTGTAGGCTACTAGAGGCATCATAAAATAAATAAATTATGGCTTTTATATAGCGCCATCTCAGTTGTGGAACAATGGGGGGATCTAGGAGAAGGTTTTTCCGTGCTGCCTTTAGGCGCTCAGTAATCACAACTCAGCCCGAGTCGGGTGTCGAACCTCGAGCCCCCTTAGCCAAGCTAAGTTCGCACTTAGCCTCTCGACCACCCTTCCCGTATCATGGAGAAATCTATTTAGACCACTTTTAGAGGAGAATGTCAGCTTCCCCATTCAAGTACATGAATGATCACCTCTATTTATTTGATTAACTGACATTGTAAGAAGTTCAACATCTAGGGAGATGACTTACAACTAGTTAATGGCACACTACTTTTACTGTTCTACTATAGTGCTAAAACATGTATACAAATTATGACATAAACATTTTGTACAATTCATAGACTTAAACACTACAATGTATTGTATTATGTCATATAAACAAAGACGCCAATCACTTTCTGTTACTATTTATAGACGTACAATTTGATCAACAGCGGAATCACGGCCAGGCAATATGAAGCTTTCAGCTAGTAGCCTTAACTGGCTGTTTGTTCTGTTGATGGTCGAGTACACTAACTTTGGTTTCGGAACTGGAGAGAGCTCTTCATCTCTAGAAGATGGAAAATTATTCAAATATTTTATTGCTATTTTCAAATGATTGACTAAGATATTAAACAAATATTTGAAAGTAAACCTTGACCTTGAACTATATGTTTGAAAGCAAACCTTGACCTTGAACTGTATGTTTGAAATGAAACGTTTAGGAACACGTCATATTGTTTGGTCTACTTCTAATAGAAGTATAGGAGCAATGTTCTTGTGCTCTATGTCAGTGATGCCTAACCTTATTCGGACTGCGGCCATTTCCATTTCCGATACTCGTGTCACGGGTCACATTATCGAAATGATAAGAAAGGGAAAAAATAGTGCAAAAACCATGATATTAAAAACTTGACTCTAGATCTAGTAGGCACTTCAATTAAATGGGTATTCGAAGTTTACTGGAAACTAACTTCTGAAAATCGACTGCATAGATGAGACACCAAGTCGGAGCACTGAATCTAGTCCATCAGGCGATAAATAACATTGGTCACGCCAGTTTTATCATTGAAAAATTTTGCTCGCACAAACATTGTGACCAAGCTTGTTTTGGGAGATTTTGGAACAGTTTCTGCAGGTAACACGAGCTATACAAGTGTAAATCGGCATCGCTCCAAATTTCGCTAGCAGACATGACTGACTTAGCAAGTCTTTGAGTCTCAGTTGCAGAACTGTCGATATCACGTCGGCCTAAATTGGATTTGTAAAAAGACGTACGATATTTCATTATTCAAATCATCATCATTATCATCATAGCATCAGAAGTTTGATCATTCTTTCACTCCAGAGAGACATATTTAGCTTCTGATCGTGTGATCAAGTGTTACAGGTTGGGAAGTGAACAGTGGAAACATATTTAGCTTCTGATTGTGTGATCAAGTGTTACAGGTTGGGAAGTGAACAGTGGAAACATATTTAGCTTCTGATCGTGTGATCAAGTGTTACAGGTTGGGAAGTGAACAGTGGAAACATATTTAGCTTCTGATCGTGTGATCAAGTGTTACAGGTTGGGAAGTGAAGAGTGGAAACATATTTAGCTTCTGATCATGTTATAAAGTGTTACAGGTTGTGAAGTGAACAGTGGAAACATATTTAGCTTCTGATCATGTTATAAAGTGTTACAGGTTGTGAAGTGAACAGTGGAAACATATTTAGCTTCTGATCATGTTATAAAGTGTTACAGGTTAGGAAGTGAACAGTGGAAACATATTTAGCTTCTGATGGTGTGATCAAGTGTTACAGGTTAGAAAGTGAACAGTGGAAAAATATTTAGCTTCTGATCATGTGATCAAGTGTTACAGGTTAGAAAGTGAACAGTGGAAACATATTTAGCTTCTGATCATGTGATCAAGTGTTACAGGTTAGGAAGTGAACAGTGGCAACATATTTAGCTTCTGATCATGTTATAAAGTGTTACAGGTTGGGAAGTGAACAGTGGAAACATATTTAGCTTCTGATCGTGTGATCAAGTGTTACAGGTTGGGAAGTGAACAGTGGAAACATATTTAGCTTCTGATCGTGTGATCAAGTGTTACAGGTTGGGAAGTGAAGAGTGGAAACATATTTAGCTTCTGATCATGTTATAAAGTGTTAGAGGTTAGGAAGTGAACAGTGAAACATATTTAGCTTCTGATCATGTTATAAAGTGTTACAGGTTGGGAAGTGAACAGTGGAAACATATTTAGCTTCTGATCATGCTATAAAGTGTTACAGGTTGGGAAGTGAACAGTGGAAACATATTTAGCTTCTGATCATGTTATAAAGTGTTACAGGTTGGGAAGTGAACAGTGGAAACATATTTAGCTTCTGATCATGTTATAAAGTGTTACAGGTTAGGAAGTGAACAGTGAAACATATTTAGCTTCTGATCATGTTATAAAGTGTTACAGGTTGGGAAGTGAACAGTGGAAACATATTTAGCTTCTGATCATGCTATAAAGTGTTACAGGTTGGGAAGTGAACAGTGGAAACATATTTAGCTTCTGATCATGTTATAAAGTGTTACAGGTTGGGAAGTGAACAGTGGAAACATATTTAGCTTCTGATCATGTTATAAAGTGTTACAGGTTGGGAAGTGAACAATGGACCGCCAGCTAAACAAAATCAAACTTTATTTTCATTCGGTTTTGTTTATTCAGCTGTGTTAAAATCGCCAAATTCCACAGCCATAGAGGCCATTCAGTTGAGGCACTTGCTTTGAGTTCATCCTCACAAAAATGACAATTTCATGTCTCAAATAAAAAGTAAGTATTCCGGCTTAACACGTGAGGCTGACAGCTTGAGCTGTATTCACAGGACACACTTTACCAATCATTTCATTTTGTTTTTCTTAAAATGTGATCAAACCCATTGGCTTGTTATGTTTCACAAAATAGTAAAGACCTGTCAGCTTATTATTTTTTTGGAAGTTTCTACATTTAGAGTTTAGAGTAAACTTCTCATGTGTTTAGCTCTCTCATTTCATTCACACCCACATGTGGAGTGGCATGTTACCACTCAGGTTCTTACCCCAGGCCCAAAAAGCAGAAATGATGCGGTGTGTTAAAGACAAGCACAAAGATACAGCCTGCTCAAGACAGCAGCGGAAATTTCCAATATCTTAAAATCTTAAAATAACTGTCAACTCCTAGCACCGAAAACATACAATGAATATTAGAAAACCATAGATTCATAGAATGAAATCTAAAGAAGAACATCAACGTAGGAAGTTTTTTTTTTATAACTTTATGAATGGGGATTTTCTCCCTATTGTGCTGATGTTTGGGAGAGCCGGATCTGGCCCGCGGGCCGTATTTTGACCATCATTAATCTAAGCAATTCAATAGACATTGTGCTAAATGTGAAGGAATCATGTTTGTGAGTTTGGGACATGCATAATGGCAGATTACACATTTTTAAAGAAAGAAAGTGGTCATTTGATGTGAATGAATCATTTAATGTGAATGAATCATTTGATGTGAATGAATCATTTGATGTGAATGAATCATTTGATGTGAATGAATCATGTTGGCGTAAATGCAGAACTAGAATACGTTTTTTTTTTCAAACAGATAATGGTTGATTCAGTAAGATTAAACAAGGGCGTGGTTTTAGTGGGACATGCGACTGCTTGTTTTGGTGGGTCATGTGACTGCTTGACCTCTGATTGTGCAGGGTCATGCGACTGCTTGACCACTGGGTTCCGTACATTACCAATCAAAGAGTTGTGTGCCGTGTGCCCCTCATCTTAGCTTCTAGTTGAAGTGATCGAATCCGAGGTCTGTGTTTCGTGCCTTTGTCGGGACTTTCATTTGCATAAACAGAAAAAAAAAAAATTCAAAAGTTGTATTAGTAATTTAAAAAGCTGATTGGGAGATTCTCTACGTGTGAGTCCACCAGGTGTCGCTGGGATTGAGTTAGGATGTAGACAGATAACATATTGCACTTAAATTCACATTTTGTATATATTTTTAGACATGCAAAAACTAAATAAAAATACATATTTTTATGATATTTTAGGAAAATATTAATTTCTACTGACCCGGAATTAAAAATGTTGTCTAGTTCTGTTGACATTTTCTCAGTAGACTCTGTCCACGCAGGTAATTTAGACATTTTTCTATTTCAAACAAACCTTCTCATGCAGAATAAAAAGTCTACTTACAGTTACCTAGTCTAGTTTTAAACTAATGTGCATCTTTACTACGAATTCTTAATCCACAGTCATCAAACATTTACAGCGTATACATTTTAGAATAGCAATTAAATTGACTAAACCTTTCTGTTATGGACCTAAATACTAGAATTTCTAGACTAAATTGACTCTATCATCCTCTTTCAGTCTATGTTGACATATTGGACATATTGCTATGTCACTTCACAAAGTTGAAAGTAGAAAGATCTAGATCTATAGGTCAGTTTAGTATATCTATTGTCCTACTCATTTTTTGAATCTGGGCCAAACAATGACCTTGATCTAGATCTATAACATTTCGACTACATATACTTTTGTTTAGAAGCTAGAGTGTTTAGCAGAAATAGGTTGGACTCTTACGACACTAGAAATACCGGAAGAGGAAATCAATATGTGTTCAATTATAGAGAAAAAATAATTTCGCACCTAAGAAAAGTGATTCCACTTCTGTACACTAGTACTACACAAAGTGGTGTGCATCGTGTACTAATGCGTATCCAGGAGATAACCCATGAGGCAATCATAATGTTTGAAGAAACAGATGTATAAACAAAAATGGTTATTAGATTAAATAATTTCATATATATTTGATATTTCAACACTTTCTAAATTGAGTCTTCTTATCTTATCTTATATAATACAGACGTTACTTCAAAAAAGAACTTCGAGTCGCCGCCAATCATTAATAAACAAACAAATAAATACATAAATATCTATACTATAAAGTAGAATGTGAGGTGTATGTATGTTATTTATAGACATCAAAACCGCTTGACCAATCTTGATAAAACTTGGCAGGAATGTTTCTTAGGTACCAACTTAGACCTTAGTGTATGTTTTGTAGCCCTAAAACAAACTTAAGACCCTAAAAATAAAGTTGACGACTCTATTAAAGCTATAGCATTTTATGGATCTAGGCCATGTCTACAATGTTGACATGAGAAAAGATCGAAAGGATTTAGACCTAGATCTAATTTTAAGAAATACACTTTGCGCAGATAATTTTTTACTTTGACACATGAAAATACAAAAGAAGATCCTTTGATTTCATTATATAATAAAATTAACCTTCAATTTTGTGTTTCAAAAGTATTTATTACATTAATTAGTTCCTTATATATGTAACTACAGATTTCCTGACGAACATTATTTCATTAGACAATACCCATAGACATATATATTTATGTCTATGACAATACCGTAATGAATAGCGTACTAAAAATTAATTCGTTTAATTGTTTACTTTATAATCCCATCCCTAGATCTAAAACTAATTCAACTCTAAGATGATAAAACTTCTCTTCGCACAGATAGTTTTATACTTTAACACATGAACATACTAATTATAGTCCATTCATTTCATATTTTGATCAAATAAACATTCAAATTTGGTTTTCTAAAGCATTATTTTTAAGAGACTACATTCGTTTACAAAAGCTGCGAAGCCGAGTTGAGATAGGCCTAGATCTATATTCATTCATGAATCGCGTACTAAAAATTATTTCGTTTAATTGTTCACTTTATAATTCCATTTATTTAACAAAGCTATCGCTCTTATCGTTTTTAATAGATAAGAATGTATCGACTTCGGGTAAACCCATTGTCGCAAAACTGATAGGTACATGAAGAAAGGTGGGATGAAATAAATAGGATGTAAGAGATGGGAGTACATGAGAGAGATGGGAGAACATGGAAGAGATGGGAGGACATAAGAGGGGAGGACATGAGAGAGATGGAAGGACATGAGAGAGATGGGAGGATATGAGAGAGATGGGAGGACATAATAGAGATGGGAGGACATGAGAGAGATGGGAGGACATAAGAGAGATGGGAGGACATGAGAGAGATGGGAGGACATAAAAGAGATGAGAGGACATGAGAGAGATGGGAGGACATGAGAGAGATATGAGGACATGAGTGAGATGGGAGGAAATAAAAGAAATGGGAGGACATGAGAGAGATTGGAGGACATGAAAGAGATGGGAGAGATGAGAGGACATGAGAGGGATGAGAGGACATGAGAGACATGAGAGGGATGGGAGAACATGAGACAGATGGGAGGACTTGAGTGAGATGGGAGGACATGAGAGAGATGGGAGGACATGAGAGAGATAGGAGGACATGAGAGAGATGGTAGTACATAAGAGAGATGGGAGGACATAAGAGACATGGGAGAACTTGAGTGAGATGGGAGGAAATAAAAGAAATGGGAGGACATGAGAGAGATTGGAGGACATGAGAGAGATGGGAGAGATGAGAGGACATGAGAGAGATGGGAGAGATGAGAGGACATGAGAGACATGAGAGGGATGGGAGAACATGAGAGAGATGGGAGGACTTGAGTGAGATGGGAGGACATGAGAGAGATGGGAAGACATGAGAGAGATGGAAGGAAATAAAAGAAATGGGAGGACATGAAAGAGATGGGAGGACTTGAGTGAGATGGGAGAACATGAGAGAGATGGGAGGACATGAGAGAGATGGGAGGACATGAGAGAGATGAGAGGACATGACAGAGATGGAAGGACTTGAGTGAGATGGGAGGACATGAGAGAGATGGGAGGAAATAAAAGAAATGGGAGGACATGAGTGAGATGAGAGGACATGGGAGAGATGAGAGGACATGAGAGAGATGAGAGGACATGAGAGAGATGGGAGGACTTGAGAGAGATGAGAGGACATGAGAGAGATAGGAGGACATGAGAGAGATGGAAGGAAATAAAAGAAATGGGAGGACTTGAGTGAGATGGGAGGACATGAGAGAGATGGGAGAGTTGAGAGGACATGAGAGAGATGGGAGGACATGAGAGAGATGGGAGAACATGAGAGAGATGGGAGGACTTGAGAGAGATAGGAGGACATGAGAGAGATAGGAGGACATGAGAGAGATGGAAGGAAATAAAAGAAATGGGAGGACTTGAGTGAGATGGGAGGACATGAGAGAGATGGGAGAGTTGAGAGGACATGAGAGAGATGGGAGGACATGAGAGAGATGGGAGAACATGAGAGAGATGGGAGGACTTGAGAGAGATAGGAGGACATGAGAGAGATGAGAGGACATGAGAGAGATAGGAGGACATGAGAGAGATGGAAGGAAATAAAAGAAATGGGAGGACTTGAGTGAGATGGGAGGACATGAGAGAGATGGGAGAGTTGAGAGGACATGAGAGAGATGGGAGGACATGAGAGAGATGGGAGGACATGTTGTAGGCGGGATGTTGGTTTGAAACAAATAAAATCGGGGAATAAATACAAAATGATTTGTGTACAGAAGTCTAAAAAAGTTCTGTTGCTAATATTTTGATCACGATACAGGCGATAGTGAAATGGGCTTTAATTTGTTTCAAACATCTCAGAAAATTAATATTACAGAATGAACAGGCACGTTCAAAGTAAGAAGATTTTACACGGTATAAGAACTCAAGACATTTCAACATTAAAACCAAACTTTTATTGTCAATTCTCTTTTAGAAGTATCTACTGGACATTGCATAATAAATGACTGAAAGTGAATAAATCAGATGCACAATGAGATCAAAGTAAAGACACTGGGCACACAAGTGAATCAGCACAAGACGTTTAAAAAAAGTAAAGTTCCCCTTTTAGACCTTGCTATCATGGGGCAGACGATGTTAAGGTCATCTGTTTCTTTGGCCAACGGTTAACGAGCAAGGTGTCATGTGGCCAGCACAAAGATCAACAGTCTTTTTACTTTCCCCAACTTAAGTCAGGTACCCATTAGAGCTGGGTGGACTCAGAAATCAAGAAATTCAAAATCCCAGTCTTCACCGAGATTCAAACCCAGGACCAAAGCGTCACCCCAACAAAACACTTAGGAACAACATAAATATGAGGTACGAGGAGTAAGAGGAAAAAAGGGAGGTAACATTTATTGACACAAATATTCACAACAATAACGGTAAAATATATATAATACATGTGGCCCGATCTTAGAGAAGTAGCCCGATCTTAGAGAAGTAGCCAGATCTTAAAGAAGTAGCCCGATCTTAGAGAAGTAGCCCGATCTTAGAGAAGTAGCCAGATCTTAGAGAAGTAGCCAGACTTAGAGAAGTAGCCCGATCTATGAGACACGAACCAAGTGTACAGTGAACTGATGGTAAGCTTACAAAGTTTCTAAATTCTAATGTCATACATGTAAAGAAAGGGCATGATAAAAGTCATGATATTAATTTTTGATTTGTACACACTTAAACACTGACGCAGCCTAATCTAACACTTAAACACTAAAGCAGCCTAGACCATAAACTACGCATACTATTTTTTATCTTAAGTTTCAGATTCAAGTAAGACGATACTACACAATATTTTTTTGTACAAAGTTGAAATCAACTTACACCGTCAGTCTGTCAGGTACACATTTCGTACACGCTATTTATCCCATTTCCCATTGTCGTATCAAGTTGAAACTTTGCACAATCATTGTTGCTAACAAAAACACTAATCAATCAAACAATTAATTAATACATTAATTTGTGGTAATTAATTACTTTTGCTTGATATATAAAGGGAAGTAAATCATATAGTATTGAAATATATGGTTGTAAATGAGCAAATCTTTCCGTGTCACAAGCTTTGCAGGTTTCATTTAAGTATTTTAAAAATTTTTTGTTTGTTTCATAAAATTAAAATGTATTCTGAGACAATATGAAGTGGGTCCAGTATTAAATATCAACATGACACATTAGCCTTTGTGTTGTAACAAGGAAACATTTGAATGTGACCAACTATAACAATGGAAGCAATATATTATACATGATACAACCGTTAAGGTACATTCAGAGCCAGGAGGCAAGTAGAAAAGACTTCCCAAATTTTCGTAGAGAGTTGAATAAAAAGTTGAGCCCAAAGCCTTATTATGACTCCTGACCAAAGCGAAGGATTTTACCCAGAGACGAGGAATGTGATATTGACTCTTCACTGACCATTCTGTGCGGAGATACATCATCAGGCAAGTCGTTAGGCTGATTTGTACACAATACCATCACCAACAGTGAGAAGGCGACCACATCAGCCCCTGAGAAACAGCGTGGCGGATGGTTTTGCGAGTCTTTCTTATATGCCTTAAGCGTGTACTGTTCGTTAGAATCCTATTGTGGAAACTCATTGGGGCGTTGTGTTGTAGCTCTCCATCACCTCTAAAGACTTTCCACGAAGTTGAAAGACGCGGACATGATACCAGTAACTTGTGATCTCACTAATACTATATTATCCAATGACCCCACAAGCCTCGACTGTATCCAATGGCTCTTTGATTGGCATTGTACCCATAAAGAGCCGCACGAATTCTGTGGCTGACCATTGCTTGAGTAGCCAGCAACACAGTCTGACACGTCACGTGACTTTGATCCAATTGTAGCACGTACACAACAACACGTTCTCGTCCATAAACAAATATTTATAACACACTGAGTTGTCTCTCTTTAGTCATTAGTACCAAGTACTTAGAAGCAAATAATTAGTACCAATACCATTATGCTGTGTCAAAGACTATGTTTGCATTCCTCCAATGTAAGTCTGGACGTGTGTGTGTGTGTGTGTTAGTGCACATGCTATTCTGTAATGTAATATAAACATTCAAACTTCATTAGGTCAATTGATAAAAGTCATTGTTGTATCGTCTATGTCAGGTCCTGATGTTGTACCATAGGCATGGGTTTCTTGTTTCCTCAATGTAGTAAAACGAAGTATTTGTTTTGAATGCACCATTCACTAGAGGAATAAATGTTGAAATATACTCTCAAAGTATCCAATGATTTGTGAAATACATTACAAGCCAAATCTAATATTGTAACAATTCTATAATGTTAATAAACACAAGTCCTGCTTGGTGGAATTCACTTCAAGTAAAACAAATATTCAAGTAACAAAAAAAAGTATATACATTGATTTCAATCTGCTTGCTACTCAAGGTTCCCATTCAAGTAAACAATTTATTATAATGTTAATAATGTATAATGAATCTGTTACTGTATATATAAATGAAACAATACCACTTTATATATTCGACTGATGTAGTGAACAAATTCACCATAAAAGTGTAACACTGCTGTGAATATCATTTATTTAGAGTTATTGTCTTCTGACGCAAGGAGCCAGACAAATGCTCACGTCTCACTTATCCCTTGAGTCAACAGGGACAGTAGACTTGTGTAGGCAGTTGGCCCCCATGACCATGGATGAAGTACTTGGCTGGTTCTCCGATTACATATCCACAAAGTAATAGACGAGCCAATAGCCGAGGTTGAAAATGATGAAAGCTAAGGGAAACAAATATCTGGAAATTCTGCCAAAAGAAAAAAAATGAAGAGAGAACCAGATAAAACAAGACAAATGTTTCACTCAGATAAAGTTAATACAAATGTTTCACTCAGATAAAGTCAATACAAATGTTTCACAATGTCAAGGACAAGAGTCATTTTAAGGCAGAGAAGTGGTTAGAAAAAAACACATTTTGATCGAGTTGATTAAAATGTTTTCATCAGTGTGTGTTTACATCTGTTGTACTTAGGGTTAAATGTGTGTGATTACATCTGTTGTACTAAGGGTTAGGGTTAAATGTATGTGTTTACATCTGTTGTACTTACGGTTAAATGTGTATGTGAGTGTGCATTTAAATATGTTGTCCTTAAGGTTAAATGTGTGTGTTGGTATCTGTTATACTTAGGGTCTAAATGAGTATGTGTTTACATCTGTGTATTTAGGGTCTTATGTGTATGTGTTTAGGGTTTTACACCTTATCTTATCTTATAAAATACAGACGTTACTTCAAAAAAGAAGATGATAACGTCCTACGCTTCATGCATTCAGTCAAGCATGTTAACCAATGATTTAAATTCTGCCAAGCCACTGGTTTTCCTGGCTAGCTCAGGCAACCCTTTTCCATGCTCTAATATCACTGGGGAAGAAGGAGTATTTGTACAAATTTGTCCTAGCATATGGCATGAGGAATGTGCCTTTATCTTTGTGTCTTTCTGAGTATTTTTTTAGATTTTGTTTTTTTATTTGAAGATTATGGTTCAGTGTTTTATGTATGATTGCTACTTTACTTTTGAGTCTTCTGTACTGAAGGCTTTCTTAATTTAGTGATTTTACTAAAGGTGTTACTCTAGTCAAATGTGAATATTCGTTTGTTATGAATCTCACTAGTCTATTTTGTGTCTGTTCCAGTTTCTTAATGTTTTCTTGAGTTGAGGGGTCCTTGCTATCATGCTCTACCTTCCGTAGTCAGGGTGTAATTTTTTGTGTTACACCAATGGTTCCCCGTAATCTTAAATGTGGCGTTGCTAGGTAATCATATCGAATATACATTACTTGGTTGACTTGTGAAGTGTTTGTCTTCAGAATAACTATAGCATATCAATAATGTTGCATAATGAAACCAGTCATGTAGTCTTAACAATGTTTTATTGATGTAGCCCAATCTGATCAACGTACCTGTCTATGTAGTCTTGACAATGTTTTATTGATGTAACCCAATCTGACCACAACGTACCTGTCTATGTAGTCTTGACAATGTTTGATTGATGTAACCCAATCTGACCACAACGTACCTGTCTATGTAGTCTTGACAATGTTTGATTGATGTAACCCAATCTGACCACAACGTACCTGTCTATGTAGCGTGCTCCTTGTTTGCCATACAGATGCAACCCTTTCGAATCTTTTCTTGCCAACTTTGGTTTATCTCCCTTTTCTGAGTCCGTTATCTGCAGCGATACACCACAATAGTTGTTAAAATAGGACATGCTTACAAACAGTGTTTAAATAAGAATTAAATAAAATAATCTAAAACAAATCTAAATGATCCATTTCTACCCAAATTATTTCCGGAACCTAATGTTGCCAATGTATTAAGAAATAGCTGGGTGTATATTTTTTTGGGGTTACCATTTTATAGAGTACATAGCTATCTGCTGTTATAAAATAAATATAATAAAAAAAACTTTGTACTCTCTGACAGATATTGGACAAATAAGATAAGATCTAGCAGCTTGTAAAAACATTTTAGAACTCCAGTCAGATATTACAAATATGACGTGAAGGTCCTACTTACTCCATTATTTTCTGTTGTGTTGTCAAACGAGTCCGGTGAACTAAAGCAACGGTAGGGAACTCTTCTCCTGGCTAGAACATTGATGTAAGCAAACTCTAACAGGGAGGCGAATACAAAAAACAAACAGGCAGCCATCCAGACATCAATAGCTTTAACATAACTGACCCTTGGCAGTGATGCCCTGGCACCTGAACTTTGTGTGGTCATTGTCAGAACTAGGAAAGAAATCAACAAAACACAATGTTCAAATCAACAAACACAATGTTCAAATCAACAAAACACAATGTTCAAATCAACAAAACACAATGTTCAAATCAACAAACACAATGTTCAAATCAACAAAACACAATGTTCAAATCAACAAAACACAATGTTCAAATCAACAAACACAATGTTCAAATCAACAAAACACAATGTTCAAATCAACAAAACACAATGTTCAAATCAACAAAACACAATGTTCAAATCAACAAAACACAATGTTCAAATCAACTAAACACAATGTTCAAATCAACAAAACACAATGTTCAAATCAACAAAACACAATGTTCAAATCAACAAAACACAATGTTTTGTGTTCAAATCAACAAAACACAATGTTCAAATCAACAAAACACAATGTTCAAATCAACAAACACAATGTTTTGTGTTCAAATCAACAAAACACAATGTTCAAATCAACAAACACAATGTTCAAATCAACAAAACACAATGTTCAAATCAACAAACACAATGTTTTGTGTTCAAATCAACAAAACACAATGTTCAAATCAACAAAACACAATGTTCAAATCAACAAAACACAATGTTCAAATCAACAAAACACAATGTTCAAATCAACAAAACACAATGTTCAAATCAACAAAACACAATGTTCAAATCAACAAAACACAATGTTCAAATCAACAAAACACAATGTTCAAATCAACAAAACACAATGTTCAAATCAACAAACACAATGTTCAAATCAACAAAACACAATGTTCAAATCAACAAAACACAATGTTCAAATCAACAAAACACAATGTTCAAATCAACAAAACACAATGTTCAAATCAACAAAACACAATGTTCAAATCAACAAAACACAATGTTCAAATCAACAAAACACAATGTTCAAATCAACAAACACAATGTTTAAATAATTTTCAGACATAATAAATAAACAACTATCAAAAGTAGGCCTAAGAGTACGTCATATGTAGAATGGAGTTTCAACCTACACAGTTTTGTCTGTACCCAGACTCGTACTTTGTTTGCAGAGGTAAGTCATAACCTTTCTTGAACTGAAAGTGACCAACAAGTTCAAACATCACAGAGGAGGAAAAGATTCCAACCTCCCTTGACATTATTCCTAGCACCAAGTTTCGGGACTTGCTCCCGAAGAAAACCACAACAAAGATGTTAAACTCGCCTCAACAGACGTAGTGAAGAGACCCACAGGAGTAGAGAAAATGTTTGTACAATGTTTGACATGTTTCCAATGTTCCTTTTGAATTAAAGATAATTTATTTTCTAGGCCAAACATCTCACAAGTAAACGGGGGATGGGAGCGGGCAGCGTTTGAACTCGGGACCATCAATAAATCCGTACGACAGTTCAGCGTGCAAACCGCACGACCACGCAGCCATCCTGGAAAGACAACTCCAGTCAGATGGCTAAGGGAGGGAACACGAGACTGAAGACTTATGTTAGAAGTGACGTTGGTTAGATCATCTACTACCATTAATTAGCTCTAAGTACACTGAGTGATCTGTATAGTATTTGTTTTTATTTGTGTGTAAACATAACTCTATTCCATAACGAATGTAATTGCTTGTAAGCACACATACTCCAATGTTGTACTTCTACTATTCACCTGTTAGTACGCCGAGTGAGATCCTGGCAGGGATGGCCTCAACATCCAACCAAAATGAGACCCAGGACAAGATGACAATGAGAACGCTGGGCACGTAGACTTGAATGATGTAGTAGCCCACATCTCTGGCCAGGATGAAGTTGGCTTGGACACAACTGAAGCTGCCAGCTGTCAAAATAAATAGGACAAATGGACTGGATTTGAATTAACAACGAAGCGAATCAAGTAATTTCTTGATAAATAAATACATTGACATATCTCAAATATTCTGTCATGAAATTTAAGACCAATTTAAAAAAAAAAGATGACAAAGAGAGTTAGGTAAGCAACGCACATCAAAAGGTTAGGGTTCCAAACGTTATGAAATATCAATAAACACTCCCTCCCTCTGCTTGATTGATTGGGACCCACTCATCATTTTGCCTTGCAACACATCTCGAGTAGAGATCAATTTTTTTTAGAGTTTACAAACGTTGCAAATCAGACTATGAAAGGTGTCTTCTTTATACATTTCTGTGTCTAAGTCTCCGCAAGCTGGGTTTATCCTTTACTATTAATGCTCAGTTTTTTATATTGTAATAACTTACGGGAGACAACTCAACGATATACATGTTTATTTACATGGGGACATCACAAATATATAGAACATCTGCGTGGGCGGAACTCCATTATCTTCTTCCTAATGTAAACACCCTTCCTAGTCTAGTCTCTTACAGTTTGCAATTTCTGCACTAGCTTGGGTGGCGGTTTGCATGGTAGGGTTATAACATTGCCCCCTTCTTCGCGCTTTTCGTCCCGAAAAGAAGCAGGTTCACAACACTGGAGGTTTGGCATTAGGAGCGTGTTCCTCACGAAGCCATCTGCTCTGTTCTCTGCGGCCGTCGCTTTCTCTTCCTCCAGTTGGCCAATCTGTTCTTGAGACGATGACGTGATCGTTGGACACATAGAGAGATAGTGTCGAGCTCTTGGTGGTGGTGTTAATGCAGTTGATCAATAACGTTGCTTCAGTAGACACTTTCAAAGGATGACTCGTGAAAGAGCTGTAGACTCACATGAAGCCACGCTGTTTAACAAACTGTCATCCTCAGACGTGTCAGGAAGAATTATCTGTAAGGCACTTTTACAACGTTCCAGGTGCAAATGTTCCTTAGCTACTGCATCCAGTTCTGGAATTGATTCATATTTGTTGGTGAGACTCTTAACGTTTATGGCAGATGTACAAATGTATGCCAGGTCCAGACCCCCCCCCCCCCCGCTGTGTTTCTTGGCATTAGCATTCTCCTACTGTAACATCGCACGTACAATTCTTGTTAAACGCCTAAACGCAGTTATCAAGCTTCCCTCGTAAGCATTGGCAGATAGAAGTCTTTAAGGTCCATATCAACAGGCTTAGACGCAGGTCCAATGTAGTCTTGATCTATCCAGTTGATTGAGGCACTCATCTCAGGTACTCTTGTAGAGATGGCCTCAGTCAGAATATAAGCTTCTTTTTCCTTTATCTGTCTCTTTATTTTCATGTCTGTATTTATCGTCGCAGCAATCTTTGTCACCTTTCTTGTCTTGAAAGCCACAATGGAAGGTGATGTCATTGCAGTCGCAGGCAGCGCTAATGTCAATGACGCCATCGTTGCAACTGTCAGTACCGCTACAGTCTTCATTGAGTAATTGTTTTTTTTTCCAACATGGTAGCCATTTTTTTTGTCAGTCTTCTCCTGTATCGAATCCTGCATGGTTCCCATTGGGTCCCGCATGGTGCTCAATCTTTCGAATTGTATTCGTATCGAGTCATACAAATTTTGCTGCGAGTCTTGCCTAGTTTTCTGAAGCGCGCCCATATCTTGATCCACCTCAAACAAGTTTCCGGATAAACCAGACCATGACGAAGATGTGCTCTAAGAATGTCTTTATTCTCTTCAAAGCGTTTCAGACGCCGCCACTCGAGCTCTTGTTTCAGTTCCTTCAATTCCAGCTCGTATAGCCGCTTTATAGATGTCATTTTTAATAAGATCCTACCTACGTTGAGTCGCCCAATTCCACTTCAAAACACCAATGGGAGGCAACTCCACGATACAGATGTTTATTTACATGGGGATATCACAAATACATTGAACAACGTCTGCATTGAGCACAGCCACTTCATAAGCTCTAGAGTTAGGTGGAACTGCGTTCTGGTAATGTCAGCATCCTTCTCAGTCTAGTCTCTTACAGTGCGCACCTTCTGCACTAGCTTGGATGGCGGTGTGCATGGCAGGGTTATAACAATATTGATTTGCTGAGGCTTTGTATCATGCCTTAAAACATCTAGATCTACCTTAAGTCTCAAGAAGCCCAATAATCATTTTGCTCTTCAGTAATAACATTTAATATGCTTTGTGAAAGCCAAGGTCAAGACTAGTCTAGCTAGGTCTGTCTCTTCTAATCTCATGACTAATCTAGCTAGTTCTGTCCTTTCTAATATCAAGACTAATCTAGCTAGGTCTGTCTCTTCTAATCTCTTGACTAATCTAGCTAGGTCTGTCTCTTCTAATCTCATGACTAATCTAGCTAGTTCTGTCCTTTCTAATATCAAGACTAATCTAGCTAGGTCTGTCTCTTCTAATCTCTTGACTAATCTAGCTCGATGTCTTTTCTAAAATCAAGACTAGTCTAGCTAGATCTGTCTCTTCTAACCTCATCTCATGACTAATCTTGCCAGATGTCTCCTCTTATCTCATGAGTTATCTAGCTAGATCTGTCTCTTCTAACCTCTTCTCATGACTAGTCTAGCTAGATCTGTCTCTTCTAACCTCATCTCATGACTAATCTTGCCAGATGTCTCTTCTTATCTCATGAGTTATCTAGCTAGATCTGTCTCTTCTAACCTCTTCTCATGACTAGTCTAGCTAGATCTGTCTCTTCTAACCTCATCTCATGACTAGTCTAGCTAGATCTGTCTCTTCCAACCTCATCGCATGACTTATCTTGCCAGATGTCTCTTCTTATCTCATGAGTTATCTAGCTAGATCTGTCTCTTCTAATCCTTCTAATCTCATGACTAGTCTAGCCAGATGTCCAATCCCATGACTTATCTAGTTTTATGAATTGTATCCTCTGAAAAACTCTTCAATTGAAATTTTATTATCTCACCTTCTCAGATGTTTATGAAAAGTTTAAAACCATAGAGTATAGCATAGAGTATATAATACTAAATATAATTCTTACAATACTAAATTTCTAAACCAAAATGACCAAAACAATTCATCCAGTTAGATCCAATTAGCATTAAAATACCACAGCTCATTCTAGGCAATAGTACAGGGCAGTGTGGTCAGTCAGTTCACTCAGCACACGTCTGGTCAGTTCACTCAGTACACATCTGGTCAGTTCACACAGCACACATTTGGTCAGTTCACTCAGTACACGTCTGTCAGTCAGGCAGTACACGTCTGGTCAGTCAGTTCACTTAGTACACGTCTGGTCAGTCAGGCAGTACACCTCTGGTCAGTCAGTTCACTCAGTACACGTCTGGTTAGTCAGGCAGTACACTTCTGGTCAGTTCACTCAGTACACGTCTGGTCAGTCAGGCAGTATACGTCTGGTCAGTTCACTCAGTACACGTCTGGTCAGTTCACTCAGTACACGTCTGGTCAGTCAGGTAATACACGTCTGGGCAGTTCACTCAGTACACGTCTGGTTAGTCAGGCAGTACACTTCTGGTCAGTTCACTCAGTACACGTCTGGTCAGTCAGGCAGTACACATCTGGTCAGTTCACTCAGTACTCGTCTGGTCAGTTCACTCAGTACACGTCTGGTCAGTCAGGCAGTACACGTCTGGTCAGCAAGTAATACTGTTGGAACGTGCTTTCTTCTCTAGTTTGTATTCAACAAAGCTTGTTTCCTTGTTTTTTTTTGTTTCGTCTTTTCTAGGGCACATTTTCAAAACACTTCTTTCTCCATCTGCTCACTGCTTCTAAATTGCTAAATCCATTATTTAGATCTTTATCTAGTCTCTGATTCAATATTCCAATTCCAATGGCCTACATTTAGGGAATTAGATTCTACAAAGATTCTAGCGGAAATAAAATTGAATAAATTTCCCAACGGAGACCTTGGGTTGCATTGGTCCGATTTAACATCACGTGATATTGTGCCAACACTTGCTGAGATATGAAAGGGAGGGAATTCTTTTTGAGATGCTATCAAAATGACTTAGATAAGCATTCATTGATCGACCTTATTCCTTCTATAGACAGGCCTCAAAATAACAATAGAAATCACTTAAAAATAAAACTTAGAAAAATCTAGATCTAAAACAAAACAAAGTCAAACACTAGGGACGTGACTGAATCAATAGCATCTAGCAATTTCTTTAATGTCAGGAACCGGTCCATAGAACTTTCTAAAAGCCCACACTTGGATAAGTAAGTTATGAATGTCAGCAGACGACGTGTGTCAATTGTTGAAATGATGCCCGTAGTTTCAGAGTCTTCCAGTTCTCAGTGAACACATGGATAACAGAAGTCTTGCTTTGAGTCACTGGTCAGTCAGAACAAAATCACGTACCAGGAATAGGTTGAGAGGTACATCTTAGTTTCAAGTCTTATTAGACCAGTCATATAATCTTATTAGACCAGAGTAATATAATCTTATTAGACCAGAGTCAGAGTAATATAAGCTTATTAGACCAGAGCAAATGTTATTGACGGTCATTGACTTATAAAACTGATTTGCTGGTAGACAACTAAACCGCTGTAGACGTATTATATCTTAACTTGTAAAACTTGAAATCACTTGTGTTGTGAACAAGACTAGTACATATTACATATTAGCTTTCTTCTACTCTAGACAAAATCAACTTGTGATCACATGAACTATATGTAGTAGACGTAAGTACTCAATAGAAATTTGAACAGAATCAAACTCATTACATTCAGACTTCCTATTAGTCTTATGTTCTGGAGGCGTCTGTCTTAACTACGATGTCTGAAAACACTGGCACCTATCTTGCATCCTTCAGACCCAATCGCTTCTTTCCACCGTCATCAAAAGAAACACACCAACACACACACTCCATAACAGTACTATACACTTTTTAGACCAGGGTAAAATAAGCCAATTCACTTATAGGATAGGCACATACATCTAGTTCAAGACAACTATATTTAGGTCAATTTTAAAAGTTTATTTCAAATAATACAAAATGTATGTGTCGACTACAAATCAAGTCAGAAGTTGAACTCTACAACAAGAAAAACATTTTTAAAAATCCTTTTTTTTTCAGAAGACAATTCCTCTATTACACAATTTAAAATACAATAAATAAAAAAAATAATTAAAAAAAAATTATCCTCAAACCGGGTATCGAACTTGTGATTTTGACACCATCAGCTCCTTGTACGAAGGCGCAGCCCATTAAGCAAGCGGGGATGGAATAATTGAGCAATTATTAATTGGTACTTTCATTAAATAGAGGTGACAGTGGCTTCCGAATCCTGGGTTCGAATCTCGGTGAAGACTGGGATTTTGAATTTCGTGATTTTTAGGGCGCCCCTGAGTGCACCCAACTCTTCTGGGTATCTGACCTTAGTTGGGGAAAGTAAAGGTAGTTGGTGGTTGTGCTGGCCACATGAGACCCTCGTAAACCGTTGGTCAAAGAAACAGATGACCTAACCAATCGAAAGGGGAACTTTTACTTTTTTTACTTTCATTATATAGGCATCTAGAACTATAGAACTAGATGTAGACTTCAGATTTAGAACTCACAAAATTTAGTCTAGAATAGTCTAGATCTAGATCTACTTCTAAATCTAGAAACTAGACTTGATCTATATTACATTTCTCTAAACATTTAAGCAAAGCTTAGAGAATCTATCAATGAACTTTAACTAACTTTAAATCTAATAAACAATTCAGTTATCGGTACACTACGGCTGACTATGCCATGTTTTTATACTCCATTTTACAGCCAAATTTAAATTAATTTCATTTTTTACTTGAAAAATGATAACGGTTAAACTAGTTTTCCCCGTGTAGTCAAAGAGCTAGTAATTCTTTCCTCAGTGAATAAGATAAGATAATTTTATTGATCCAATCAAATGGAAATTCAGTTTGACTACAATTATCAATATCAGCGTGACTATTGTACAATAACAGTAAAGATGAAAAATTCGAACAACATTCACACACGAAACACATACACATTCACTTATGAATTTGACTTCCATGTACTTCTCGATGACGACAGCTGATCTTGTAACACTCTGACCGAAAGTGGGATAAAGGAGTTTTTAAATCTTTCAGTTTTAGTCCTAATGGAAATGAGACGACCACTTCGTTCAGATCTTATGTAACAGTGGTTTAATGGGTGCAGGTTGTCCTTAAGAATCGAGAGTGATTTGGAAAGGCATCTTTCTTGGAAAAGCTCTTCAAGAGATGGTAGCTGTACTTGAGTGATATACGATGCTTTTTTAATTAGTCTATTTATTCTAAGTCTTTGTGCCAGTGAAGTATTACCATACCAGTAGGTGAGGCAAAGTTAATTAGACTGCTGATGGTTGCTGTATAAAAAAAACTTTAATAATTGTTTTGTCGATGTTAAATTTTCTTAGCTTTCTGAGAAAGAAGAGTTGCTGGTGAATTTTTGTGTAGAGGTTTTGACGGTGTTCACTCCATTTCAGTTAGTTGTTGATAGTTGTGCCTAGATATTTATATTCTTGTACTTGTTCTACGGTTTGGTTGTTTATCTGAATTTCTGCAATATAGCCTTTATGTTTCCTAAAGTCAATAATCATTTCTTTAGTTTTCTGAACATTTAAAATTAGAAAGTCATCTATACACCATTGGTAAAAGGTGTTAATTGTTGAATGGTACAGATTTTCGTCACCTGCAATAAGACCAACGATTGCAGTGTCGTCAGCAAATTTTATGATGGGAGTGTCAGCTGATAGGCTCTGAATGTCATTTGTGTATATGGTATACAATACTGGTGACAGGACGCACCCCTGCGGCGCTCCAGTGCTAATCTCTCTCGTGCCTGACACATGCCTGTTCACTTTTACATATTGTGGGCGTTTGATAAGAAAGTTTAGAATCCGATCTTGTATGTTTTTGCTAACGTTCAATTCAGATAGTTTTTGTATCATGCAATGTGGTTGGATGGTGTTGAGTACAGATGAAAAATCTACGAATAATACTCTGGCGTAGTGTCTCTGAGTATCAAGATGATGGTAGGCCTATAGACAATTCAGCATGAATAGTATTGCATCTTCTGTACTTCTTGACGGTTTGTAAGCGAACTAGTGCGGGTCAAGACGTGTTTCGACTTATGCAATACCCGCAATTGTGGAATCTAGTGAAATAAGCTTCTCGCGCCTTAAAGTAATATAGAATTACTTGAGATCAACAATTGTCGTAGATAGATTGAAATATTTGGTAATTTTTGTAAATATTTACAATTTGTTTAGAATCCAAATTTACATAAAGAATATTCATTAAGGCTAAACCAATAAATCTTTTTTTCTTCGGAAATATTGTTTCGTAGCTAATTTTCAAATGTTTTGCATATCAGAAACTATTAGTCCTGGAGATAGTATTGGAGAAGCAACAGGTTCCCCTACTAGCTAGCATTGGGCACGGGGGAGCGCTCCGGAGAGTGAGTTCTGAGCGTTACAAGTTCTGTATCCCGATGTCTGTATCTCCTAGTCAGAAGAGCGAATGTCAAAAAAAAAATAAAAGTAGAAAGAGGTTGGAGATACTGCTATTGAAGTGTTTTCATCAAAGCTAAGAAATATATTTTACGAGCGTTAAAAAATGTTTTAAAAATGCGCAGGTCAAATGAAGTCAAGAACTAGGCAGCACTGGCCACTATAATAATGCTAGGGACATCCGATGTGAAGAAAATTTTGACCAATCTGTTAATTATTTCATTTTACTTGAAACATGGGTTGATTATAACTCTGACAATACAAACTTGGTTTGTCCCTAGAAAAATAAATTGACCAGCTTTTCTTCTACACCCTTTTTTTGTCCCTGAGAGGACCTATAGGGGGCTTCATTTTGAGAAACGCTGATACACAAGAGCCTAACAAAAGTGTATAGCAGACTCACTTTCTTTATACGTCTTGGTACAATTGTCTAGAGTGTGAGTCAGTAAAGTGTATTGAGACAACTGCAGCTCCTCATTGTAGTCTATAGGTTTATGGGCGATCCACCGATAGATAATGTTCTCCATGGTGTAACCATCTGCAGGGAGAGAGAGAGAGAAATTTGAATAAATATCAAGTAATGGCTGCCAAGAGATGTGTATAGTGGTCAAAATAAAAGGAAGTGGATACCTGTCACGTGACCAGAGAAAAACAAGGGGAGGATTCAATGCAATAATAGTTTTGAGAGAGAGAGAGAGAGAGAGAGAGAGAAAGAGAGAGAGAGAGAGTTCATTTCTTAAATGCAAGCCCAAGCGAACTATTCCTTGAATAACGAAATGTTTGTAACAATTATTATCAATTAAATTTATATAAGATTTTTTTAATATGACTGTAATACCATTACATAGAACTAAACATTCGCCATGATTATTCCTAATGAAATATTTATTTTATGATTTATTGTCAAACGCTGCCAATGATCGGATCACATCAAACACTCAGTGGAAGAACTGAAATGTCTCAAGTTATGGAAGAACTGAAATGTCTCAAGTTATGGAAGAACTGAAATGTCTCAAGTTATGGAAGAACTGAAATGTCTCAAGTTATGGAAGAACTGAAATGTCTCAAGTTATGGAAGAACTGAAATGTCTCAAGTTATGGAAGAACTGAAATGTCTCAAGTTATGGAAGAACTGAAATGTCTCAAGTTATGGAAGAACTGAAATGTCTCAAGTTATGGAAGAACTGAAATGTCTCAAGTTATGGAAGAACTGAAATGTCTCAAGTTATGGAAGAACTGAAATGTCTCAAGTTATGGAAGAACTGAAATGTCTCAAGTTATGGAAGAACTGAAATGTCTCAAGTTATGGAAGAACTGAAATGTCTCAAGTTATGGAAGAACTGAAATGTCTCAAGTTATGGAAGAACTGAAATGTCTCAAGTTATGGAAGAACTGAAATGTCTCAAGTTATGGAAGAACTGAAATGTCTCAAGTTATGGAAGAACTGAAATGTCTCAAGTTATGGAAGAACTGAAATGTCTCAAGTTATGGAAGAACTGAAATGTCTCAAGTTATGGAAGAACTGAAATGTCTCAAGTTATGGAAGAACTGAAATGTCTCAAGTTATGGAAGAACTGAAATGTCTCAAGTTATGGAAGAACTGAAATGTCTCAAGTTATGGAAGAACTGAAATGTCTCAAGTTATGGAAGAACTGAAATGTCTCAAGTTATGGAAGAACTGAAATGTCTCAAGTTATGGAAGAACTGAAATGTCTCAAGTTATGGAAGAACTGAAATGTCTCAAGTTATGGAAGAACTGAAATGTCTCAAGTTATGGAAGAACTGAAATGTCTCAAGTTATCTTGAAATGTAAACGTTCAATGAAATTGTTGAAGTCGGGTGGAGACAAACGTTCACCAAATATTTCAAACTCTATACGTGGAGACAAACGTTCACCAAATATTTCAAACTCTATACGTGGAGACAATGCCCTGTGGTTATATGTGACACGCTGGCTGGGCTCTAAACCATCTGCCTGACATTAGATATCTACTTTCACTAGCACAAGTCTCCCCACAAGATCAAACGACTAAGTCCTATATTAGAAATATTGAAATGATGTTACATTTGTCGTAAGATTTCAGGACGTAGGAATCTTCTCCGTTTTCGGATTTGATAATGATTAACTACAAAGTGTTGATACTGATAACTGATAATTGTTGATGACATGATCAATAAGACAACTTGTACTACATACAGCTGGCTATTTTGATTGGACATTTCTGTATGTCCAGAGGATACTTTTGTAATTTCATGTGACAGGAGAGTAGGACTGACAATCTGAAAGAGAAAAAAAGCAACATAATAATAACTTGTAGGTTTTCTATGTAACTAGCTAGAGTTACAGTTGATTGAGATATGTAATCAGTTACAGTTGATTGAGATATGTAATCAGTTACAGTTGATTGAGATATGTAATCAGTTACAGTTGATTGAGATATGTAATCAGTTACAGTTGATTGAGATGTGTAATGAGTTACAGTTGATTGAGATATGTAATGAGTTACAGTTGATTGAGATATGTAATGAGTTACAGTTGATTGAGATATGTAATCAGTTACAGTTGATTGAGATATGTAATCAGTTACAGTTGATTGAGATATGTAATCAGTTACAGTTGATTGAGATATTTTATCAGTTACAGTTGATTGAGCTATGTAATCAGTTACAGTTGATTGAACTATGTAATCAGTTACAGTTGATTGAACTATGTAATCAGTTACAGTTGATTGAACTATGTAATCAGTTACAATTATAATTTGTACAAATATCATATGTGTACTTGACGTATGTGTTTGGTAAGTCATGCGTGCACTGGACTTATAGCATGTGTGTATGTTTGGTAAGTCATGCGTGCACTGGACTTATAGCATGTGTATGTGTTTGGTAAGTCATGTGTGCACTGGACTTATAGCATGTGTGTGTGTTTGGTAAGTCATGTGTGCACTGGACTTATAGCATGTGTATGTGTTTGGTAATCATGTGTGCACTGGACTTATAGCATGTGTGTGTGTTTGGTAAGTCATGTGTGCACTGGACTTATAGCATGTGTGTGTGTTTGGTAAGTCATGTGTGCACTGGACTTATAGCATGTGTATATGTTTGGTAAGTCATGTGTGCACTGGACTTATAGCATGTGTATATGTTTGGTAAGTCATGTGTGCACTGGACTTATAGCATGTGTATGTGTTTGGTAAGTTTTGTGTGCACTGGACTTATAGCATGTGTGTGTGTTTGGTAAGTCATGTGTGCACTGGACTTTTAGCATGTGTATGTGTTTGGTCAGTCATGTGTGCACTGGACTTATAGCATGTGTATGTGTTTGGTAAATACTTGATAATTATTGTGCTTACATGATAGCATGATTAATGCTGAGGTGACATCAGTGATACTGTAGTCGTAGAACATAGATGTGACCGAGTTAGACAAATAAAATTGTTTTTCTGCTAAGTGTATAGTGTGCTTATAGCTCTGTAATAACATGGAAGCTACTCAGATAACAATAGAAACTACTGAACATACACAATTGTCAAGTACCTTTCATCACTTTCAGATTTTCTCTCAGCTCTTCGACTGAAATCTCTTCAAAAGCACGATCTTGTTGCAAACACTTCTAAAAGGTCCACTTAAAAGTCGTTACATAATCATTTCATTTTTTGACCATTGGTCAAGTGCACTGGATGATAGGTTCAATATAATTTAAAACTACCTTGAAAATTTAAGAGATTTTGTCTTTTAAAAAAGACCAGCGTCTTTGATAGCCCGGTACACTCTTTCTCCACCAACCAAGGGTGCACGCCCATAGTTTGAGAAACGCTGGACTAAGGTTTTAACTTTCTAATCAAGACATACAAATAAATGTGAGTACATGAAAAACTTCTTGTAGTCGTAGTCAGGGGCTGCGCTAATTATGTAGAGTAGATGTGTTTTATGTGTAGTCAGGGGCTGCGCTAATCGTGTAGAGTAGATGTGTTTTATGTGTAGTCAGGGGCTGCGCTAATTATGTAGGGTAGATGTGTTTTATGTGTAGTCAGGGGCTGCGCTAATCATGTAGAGTAGATGTGTTTTATGTGTAGTCAGGGGCTGCGCTAATCATGTAGAGTAGATGTGTTTTATGTGTAGTCAGGGGCTGCGCTAATCATGTAGAGTAGATGTGTTTTATGTGTAGTCAGGGGCTGCGCTAATTATGTAGGGTAGATGTGTTTTATGTGTAGTCAGGGGCTGCGCTAATCATGTAGAGTAGATGTGTTTCATGTGTAGTCAGGGGCTGCGCTAATCATGTAGAGTAGATGTGTTTCATGTGTAGTCAGGGGCTGCGCTAATCATGTAGAGTAGATGTGTTTTATGTGTAGTCAGGGGCTGCGCTAATTATGTAGAGTAGATGTGTTTCATGTGTAGTCAGGGGCTGCGCTAATTATGTAGAGTAGATGTGTTTCATGTGTATAAAAAAGGGACAAATTTAGACGATAAGACTCAATAATCTATTTGAGCAATGGGGCCACTTGTAATCAATATTAAGGCATTTAGTTTTTCTTTGCTCTTTCTTACAATTGAAAGTATCCCTAGAACCACAGCTTATGGTATGTTACCTAGAGGTAAATCCAGCACTATTTATAAAGTGTGTTGTGCATTATATCTAGACGTGTGTTGGTTATATGTGAAGAAATGTATTTTATTTATATATCTAGACACGTGTTATCTGCATGTCGACGTGTGGCGTGTGTATATATCGAAGTGTGACGTATGTAGACATGTGTTTTGTGTCTTGGCAGTGCAGGGCTTTTTTTTTTTTGTTTGGCTTATTGCTTGCTCAGTGGTACAAACTTATTTGTGGACCAATTAGGGAAGGGGGTATGTAGGAGAAGGTGCTGCCTTTAGACTCTCAGCGAACACAACTCAGCTCCAGTCGGGATTCGAACTCTAGCCCCATTGAAGGTAGCCAAGCGTTTTTCCCCTCAGCCACACATCCTTCTTTTTAGTGTGTTCAGTGCATGTGTAACACTTTCAGAGGGGATCAAACAACTGCACTGTAATGGACACATGTACACATGTGTTTTTTATATGCAGAGCTGTATTTTCTGTTTCTTTAGACATGTGTTGATTGAATGTGTACTTACATTGATGTGTACGTGTAGACATGTGTTGACTGAATGTGTACATACATTGATGTGTAAGTGTAGACATGTGTTGTATGAAGAGTACATACATTGATATGTATGTGTAGACATGTGTTGACTGAATGTGTACATACATTGATGTGTACGTGTAGACATGTGTTGACTGAATGTGTACATACATTGATGTGTACGTGTAGACATGTGTTGTGTGCATGTAGACATAGTTTGGCAATGGTTGTGTTCACGTACAAGACTGTTCTGTATGACCTCTCACCTCATGCTGTAGTAAATAGTTCCATTTCTATACAGATGCATCAATCGATTAGGCACAGTGACATCATGAAACTGTCCTTTCTTTTCATTCCTGAAATACAATGGTATGAGCTGAACTCAGATGGTTGTATAGGTTGTTATAGGACAGACTACCACAATAAGGAAATAAGTTATGTGACTTTAGACAGACAACCGCAATAAGGAAATAAGTTATGTGATTAAACTTAACACTTAAGTACAATGACTTTTATTCTTGATGACTGGAGTGATCGTTAAATGAACTTGTGTGTTACCCGTGCTTGTAATCGTGCTAGTATTTGTAATCGTGTTCGCATTATCGTAGTCTGTGAATCGTGACCAGTCTGTACTGTGTTATTGTGTGTATCAGTCGTGTTTTATTGAAATAAAGCCTTGTTTCTAAGGTTATGAATTGACTTAGTATATTACAATGACTATTGACATGAACTAGACTAACTCATTCAATGATCTTCAAGACAACAATTCCTCTCTTTTCGATATAGACAGTGCAATATATTAAATGTGATTTGATGTTGTATAGACAGACAGTACTAAGTAGTCCTTCGACGCTTTATACAAATCACACAAAACCAAAACATGCTTTTATTCATGTTTTGTTTTAGGGACAATGAAGAATTGTGCAAAGTTTCAACTTGATCCGAGACTGGGAAAGTGGGAGAACTACCGTGTTCAAAATGTGTCACCAGACAGTCAGGGAGTTGATACAAGCTTTGCAAAAATGAAGCATTTTGGAAAGATAGAAAACTGTATCTTTAGAAATAAAAAGAACTCTGCTGCTGATGTTTCATCTTCTGGTATACATCCAGAGCTGGAGAACTGTTGCTACGTTCACGGGACAAACACTTGAGACAAAAAGACATTTTCTTGCCCAAGACTGACGCAGACGGCTCAAAGATGCTGTCTGCTGTATTGTCTTATATAAACCTCAACACTATATTAGAATTTATTTATTGAAAAATGTATTGAGTTTAACTGTCTCTATTATTTTATTTGGTGTCAGAAGTGATTACAGATTACCTGTTTCTTTCAGCCAGCAAACTTATTTGATTCTATCCTGTAGAGTAGTAAGAATCAATTGAACGTGTTTCAATAACAAGTGCGTGTGATGAAAACTTGAAACAAATTGTTGACCTATCTTGGCTTTATTCCTTCATCTCATCCAATAACAAATTAGTGAACTAACTTGGCCTTTATACCTTCATCTCATCCAATAACAAATTAGTGAACTAACTTGGCCTTTATACTTTCATCTCATCCAATAACAAATTGTTGACCTATCTTGGCTTTATTCCTTCATCTCATCCAATAACAAATTGTTGACCTATCTTGGCCTTTATTCCTTCATCTCATCCAATAACAAATTGGTGAACTAACTTGGCCTTTATTCCTTCATCTCATCCAATAACAAATTGTTGACCTATCTTGGCTTTATTCCTTCATCTCATCCAATAACAATTTGTTGACCTATCTTGGCCTTTATTCCTTCATCTCATCCAATAACAAATTGTTGACCTATCTTGGCCTTTATTCCTTCATCTCATCCAATAACAAATTAGTGAACTAACTTGGCCTTTATTCCTTCATCTCATCCAATAACAAATTGTTGACCTATCTTGGCCTTTATTCCTTCATCTCATCCAATAACAAATTGTTAAACTAACTTGGCCTTTATTCCTTCATCTCATCCAACAACAAATTGGTGAACTAACTTGGCCTTTATTCCTTCATCTCATCCAATAACAAATTGGTGAACTAACTTTGCCTTTATTCCTTCATCTCATCCAACAACAAATTGGTGAACTAACTTGGCCTTTATTCCTTCATCTCATCCAACAACAAATTGGTGAACTAACTTGGCCTTTATTCCTTCATCTCATCCAACAACAAATTGGTGAACTAACTTGGCCTTTATTCCTTCATCTCATCCAACAACAAATTGGTGAACTAACTTGGCCTTTATTCCTTCATCTCATCCAACAACAAGTCCAAATCTAGATTTAAGGCCTTGATTGTTTGAAATCTATACATACTATCAAATGTTTTCCTTTTAAAACTCAATTTGTGGTCAATATATATTTCAAACATCTTATATTTTGTAGTGGCACTACTGATACTGAGATTTAGTTCTATTCAGACAATTCTCTAAGGGGAAACTAAATAATGGATGTATGGGATATCCATCAAGAGGAGACAATCTGCTACAGTAAGTTATTTATATAATTTAGTTATCTTTCCCTGGTGGACTATACTTTTGTTCCACCAGAGATCTCAGATGTTACCAATAAAATTTTCCTCAAAACTAAGTTTACAAAAGGAATATTGTCCATACTGAATTTACAATAGGAAAATAGTCTACAATGAATAAACAAAAGATAACTTAAAATACTAATAGTAATGTCTTCAATTCCGAAGAATCCCATACTGATGAAAATATCAAAAAATCAAACAAAGCATTAGTGTTTATTAAAAGAAATTTCTATAAATAAATAAGAACATAAAACTAAAATTTTATTTAACCTTGGTTAGGCCAATAATAGAATATGCATCCTCTGTTTTGGACCCCTAAGAAACTGGAACATACAAAAAATAGAGCACTGAGATTCATAGCAAACGAATATTCACACTTGACTAGAGTAACACCTTTAGTAAAATCACTAAATTTAGAAAGCCTTCAGGATAGAAGGCATATGAGTAAAGTAGCAATTATACATAAAACACTGAACCATAACCTTCAAATACAAAATTTAATAAAATACTCAGAAACAGATAAAGGCACATTCCTCGTTCCATATGCTAGGACAAATTTGTACAAATGTTCCTTCTTCCCTAGTGCAAGGGTCGGAAACCTTTTGAGTCCCAAGAGCCAAAAAATTACAATTGACAAAACTTCAAAGTTTTAAAGAGCCACAAAGTTTTTTCTTGCCAACCATAAATAATTCGCGCTTAAATAAAGTTCTTTGATAAATAAAATCAATTCTATTTATTCATAAGAAAAAATATGTATTTATATATGGCATTATTAGATAATTACTTATTATGTAAGTATATAAATTAAAAGAATTAAACATTTGCATACAACACAAACTTGTACTTCAATAACAAAACAATTGAGCAAATAAAGGTAATCTCTTTCTGTCGTCTACGGTTAACAAGGGTTTCATGTGACCAGCACAACTTTCCCCAACTAATTTTAGGTACCCATTAGATCTGGGTGGATTTGGAAGCGCCAAAAAATATCCATCGATTAAAAATCCCAGTCTTCACCAGGATTCAAACTCGGGATCCCGGTTCGGAAGTCAAGCGCTTTTACTGCTCAGCTACCACTCTTATCTTCTACCAAAACATCGGCTGAGTTTCTATTTTCTTGTAATTTTGGATTAAGCTCATTTAATTTCATTGTTATACCCACCAAAAAGTTACATTTTTGCAATCATTTATCATTCTCTAATTCAGGGTGATTAATACCGATAGAAAGTATAAATTTGCTTATTTCATTTAAGCACAAAGCTAGAAGTTTCAACACATTGCCTTTAGATACTGAGTCTCCATTTCGTTTAAGAATTCTTTACACTGACGATGGTAGAGTGACCAGCACTTCTTGCTGGAATAGGCAGTGAAATGTAAGTCATGCGTGAAGACTCGCATACCTGTCATACTTCTGACTCCATTTGTTGCTATTGCTGTTGGTGTTTATTTAAATCGATCTTATTGTCTTCAATGCATTTTTGCACGACATTTGCTAAATCCTTCCTATAGTTTGTCACGAGAGCAGTAGCAATCCTGGAGAAGACATATACCTGACAGAAAGCTTGTGCAGTGTCTTTTATGTCGCAAGACTCATCTATATCAAGTAATAAGGTAGAAGAAAGTTGAGTTCTACCACCTGCAAACATGTTACATTTTAAGACATGTGTACGGGGTGCGGTGATAAGCGAGTACAAGTGACTGAGAGATAGAATCAGCGCCTAATCTTAGTTCATTGATTCATTTTTTTTATCGAAAAATAAATATTATTTGAGTATGGAACTAAAGAGCCGCAGCTTAACTTCCAAGAGCCGCATGTTGCTCGCGAGCCGCAAGTTGCCGACCCCTGCCCTAGTGCTATTAGAGCCTAAGCTGGCCAGGAAAACCAGTGACTTGGCAGAATTTAGGTCATTGGTTAATATGCATGACTAAATGCATGACGCTGGGACGTAATTTTTTTTTAAAGTAACGTTGTATTATATAAGAAAAGATAAGAAGATTAAGATTACTGGTGAGTGCAGTCTTTCACAGGATGCCGCAGATTGCTACTGTATTTACAGAAAGGGGACTAGTCTATACACAGTTTGAAATGCGTAACTAGTATAAAGTGTCTTTACACTAGGGAACAAATCTATACTATATTAGCTACATAGAACATAGGAGCTTATATACTGCTGTTTGGATCATGTGCAAGTTATTAATATTGGAGATATATATGTATATATTATTGGAAATATATATGCAAATTTTATGAAAATATATATCTTCTGAATATCAATTTTTTTTTATTCATCTTTACAATGTAACTGTTTGCTTATGTTTTATGCAGACTCGAAAGAATTATTCTTTAATGTCTTCTATTTGAATGTAGAGCCACTTGAAAACTTACTACTCTTGACATGTTGGATTGTGATGTTCATGATGTATTTTATCTATTTATTAGCGGCACCCGAAAGGGGAATGTCTGTCCGTCCGTCCGTCCCGTTTAGATCTCGTAAACTAGAAAAGATAGTGAAAATCCGACATCATAATATTTTAGACGATTTAAAGTTCTGATGCAACGGCTACTATTTTCTTTTCTGATAGCGAAAAATCTAATTTTTTAAATCACTTATGCAAGCAGTTTTTTTCATAAAAATACACCAGTTTTACAACTGTTCACTTAATAGAAACAAACACGAGGCTCTTTATTAGGGCAGACACCTAATTTTGAATATATTATTAATACATTTATGCAAATGGTTTTAGATTTAATAATATATATTATAATATTTTTTTAAATAATGTATTCCTAAGTGAAGTAAGTTCTGTCCTACTAACTACTACATTTACACACACACAAATGTTTACGTTTTTAAAGTGAAAAAATCCATTTAGTAGGCATATAAGTTAGACATAATTTAAAACAACAATTAATAAATAGGTTTTCATATTATTGCGTGACCTGCAGAGCTGCGCTACACTACAATCACAGAACATGTAACTAAAGGAACATTTTTTTACGGTAATGTTTTTTTACTTGAGGATTTGAATATGATATTGACTATTTACAAAACAATTAGATTAATTAGATATTCATTATAAGACATCAGTTATGCCAGGTTCACATCTAACTTCATTTTCACTTTAACCTATACTTTGGTCTACTGGACTGCTGGGACACCACACAAGATCTGTCAACCTTCTTTCCCCATTTATCTCTGTCTTTGATAGAATTTCATTCTTATTTTCTTTCTGAAAATATTGAAACCTGCCTTTTTACCTGCTTGGGTGGACCACTTCGGGGGCCGATTTTGAGTTTGTGTTTCCACACAAACTATCTTTGTAACCTTGTTATCTGATTGTTTAATATAGTATTGAAAGGATTTCATGTCATTTGGGAAGAGAGGACACATTAAAGGAAATATATCTTAAAATATTAAGAGAAATTTAAATGCTGTAATGAGCAAAATTTCAACACAGAGAAAGAAATAAAAACCTATTAGAGTTAAAGTTCTAATTACCGAAAGAAAGTGTCTGGAACCCAAATCAGAGACATCAGTTTGAAGTCGATCTCAAGCCAAAGAGCTTTGGAAAGGTTTACGAACTGTAACCTGGGGTCAATCCATCTCTGACGAAGGTAAATGTTCATTGAATAGTCCTGAAAAAAAAAACATGTTTAGGTTATAAAGTAAAAGGGATAGCAGGGATGGGTTACGATATGCTCAGTCTAAGTAGTTGATACATTTATGAATGTTTAGTCTAAGTCATGGGCGTAGCAAAGGTTTTTTTTTGTGTGTGGTTCAACCAAATTCCAAGAACGTAGCTAAGGAGGGTTTTGATTATAAAGCCCCCTCAGAAATTCACGATAAATTATTGTGCACTTATGTTGTTCGCATCAGATTCATTTCTTGATGTGATACTAGCTTACATAATAAATAAATCTGCACCCCTAAACTATTAGAAGATAAACTATTTTCTTAATAGATTATAAATGTACATTTTGTTCAAATTATTTTAATACAATTAAATCTAAATCTAGATCTATGTCTGGCCTCTATTTATTGTAATTTAGACTGTTGTCAAGTGTATAGCCTAATGAGGATATGTGAAAACTGCGCGCTATAAAAGTAGTTCGTTTTTTTTAAACTTACAATTGAAACGAAGTTCGTATTAAAATTATTTTTAAAAGTAACATTTGAATCAATATTCTGTTCAATGAGTTATCTAATAAATGGAAAATGATTCATTGATACTTTTTCCATTGTGAACTTAGATGCAATTTTTTTGTACCAATGCGCGTATCTATGAATGAAGCTTGATTTATTAATGAAGAAGTCAGTGACCTTTTTCATTTAAAAGTGGTGCAATTTTAAAAAAAATCTGCTTGCATATATAATTTTAAAAATTAGATGATTCACTTTCGAAAAAGAAAAAAGTAGCCGTTGCATCAGAACTTTGAATGATGTCCGATTTTCATTTTCTCTTCTAGTCTCTGAGATATAAACGGGACGGACGGACAGACAGGCCACACAAATCTAATAGCGTCTTTTCCCCTTTCGGGGGCGCTAAAAATGTAAAAAAAAAATTAACCTCTCTATGTCCGGCTCTGAACTTGAACCTGAATTGGGTTGATAGCAGTAATTAAACAAATAATTAAACAAATATTTTTAATGAAAGTTTATTAAATGTATTTATTTGTTTAAAAAGAATTTCTCTTCAAGAAATGTTTCGAAGGTTACATACAAAAAGTCCAGAAAATATTTTGTGTTACATTAACATGGAATGAAAGGGTTGCCTGAATGTATCTGGAAAACCAGGGACTTAGTATGACAAGGTTATCTTTTTATTTAAAGGATCATCTCTAATTGATAAGTATTTGTTCTTTGCTTGAATGTGACTCGTGCAATAAATGATTGGTTTCAATAGAATCTCTACACTCTAATCAAACACAATAGCTGCTTGAAGTCAAATCATTCAATGTTCCGAACTCTGTGGACACAAATGAACGTAATTTAGACTCAAACTCGAGACGCCTCGGAGTTTTGTTTGACCCTGACTTCTACTTAGAGCCCCACCCTTCGGTAAACTTTTGTCTGACTCTTTTCTATTCTACCTGGTGCTTACCATAGACTGCTCACTAACTGTATCGATGCTCAACACATAGATCTGTACATCAACAATCGTTGCATGATCTAGTCATGGGAAAGAAACAATATTCATCTGAGTGTCAAGAAATACAAACAAATAATGTAACTGAGGTTAGACCATTATCAGAATCATTGTGGCCTCTACAAGTTTTTGTCTAGTAGAAAGTGAAAATCTTTTCCTAATTTTCAACGCGTACTTAGGACCATTGACTTTTAGCCGCTATTGGGTCAACTGAAATTCAGCTATAAATAGACTAGTTTAGCATAAAGTTAAAGTCGGTTCTTTGTTTTAAAATGAGATACTAATACATTTAGGAATGGCACTAATAAGTAGCACCAACTATGAAGTCTTTATTTAGCCAATTAACAGTCAAGAAATAGTATACTTTCTATGCTTCAAGACCAACATATTTATTTTAAAGTCCACAGTACTAAATAGATCATTTCTACAAGCCTATATGTTGCGGCGAAAGTGTGAAGTCTGACCAGTTCCAGCCCAATCGCCTGGTCATTTAGGACATTGGCTGATACGACCAGAGTTAGATATACTGTATTGACAAATGTGTACTGTACTTTGGTCGACCTTTTCCGCGAGGTGACCAAAAACTATGTATTTTTATTCCTAACAATATGTAAATCGTGTGTATGTGTAGACTGTTCCGTACGTACTACTGAAGACTTGTGCAGAGTTGAGGAACTTGTTCACATACAAATCAGGTTCTCTTGGTGATTCAAGAATATAAAATACTAAAGCCAACTTCACCATAGACTGGTCAAATGTTTTAAAATACTTAAAAAACAACAACAATTAAAACAGTATGAAGTGTCATTGTATCCATTATTTCGACCCAATCATGAAATTAATTAATTTGTAATAGATCTGGAATAAAAATAGTTTGTATGATTGGAACTAGTTTTGCCAAGTGTTTTCGTTTTGCACAATGCTTTAGATTGCTAAATGCGCTAAGGTCCAATGACTTTGTGTGAACCAGGTGGGGAGGGAAGGGGAAGGAGAGGGGGGGGGGTCTGGGAGAAGGTTTCCGTGCTGGCTTTTTAAAAAGCATTTTTTGTTTTAAAGTTGCTCGAAGTCGAGGGTTCGAGTCTTCTTGATTGAAGGTCGATACGCAAGCCACTGAGCAAGACAAGTGCAAGATAATATATATATATATATATATATATATATATATATATATATATATATATATATATATATATATATATATAAATAGATTATATATATATATATATATATATATATATAGATAGATAGATAGATAGATAGATAGATAGATAGATACATACATACATATATAGATACATAGATAAATACATAGATAGATACATAGATAGATAGCAACCATTGCTGCTCTGAACATATTTGAAATAAGTTGAAATTGATTGAGTGGAAAATTAGATTTAAGACATTATTCACACGAGACCCGTGCAATAGATGAGTATTCATCTTAGTTTAAAATAGTTGGATTAAAGAGCTACACATAACATTGGATGGGCCCACTAGAAGGCAAGAAGGAGCTCGCTGACTCAGATGTGTTCACATTCTAGACTCTAGACTTTCTATGCTGTTTGTCACGTCAGACAAATGTAGACATTTATTGAGTAAGATACATTCATTAGTTCGATTAGACTCTCCGGCCCAATGTGTGTCCGCTTATAATAAGATCTTTTAAATTTAAATATTTTTAAAAATTAATAATGGAAATAGAAGAAAATAAATTGATGTAAGAAAAATGAAATAATGGTAAGATTATTCTATTCGCCTTTTTAGTGTGTGTTTTCCATGTGTTCTTTTAGAATCGAAGATGATTACATCTTGGCCCAAACATCCCGCAGACTGCGTGGGATGGCGACGTGCAGGGTTCGAACCCGGGACTTCGGGACGACAGTCTGGAGCGCACCAACAGGCATCCATATGTGAGCAAAAAAGTATAAGTCTTAAAACAAAATTAATTCCTACTTAATGTTTAATCAAAAAAGTTGATCGGATCGTCATTGAAAAAATTTTTTTGATCGAACCCACACCATTGGCGTTATTAGAGCAACGATCAACTTCGCTGCAAGCTTGGAAATGTTCAGATTTTCAATTTGTGACCAACTTTTCCCCACCACCTCCACCCATGAAGCGAGTGTTAATTTAAAACGTTGGAATGGAAAAACAATAAGATTGTAATGTCATTATACAATGAGTTTCTAAAAGGTGACAGAATGACTGAGCACTTACCTTGCTCATAGTCTGGGGAAATTCTTGGATTGTAGGAGGAGTTGTTTAATAAAACTTGAAGGACATCTTGTCTGGAAACAAAACAAACATTGTTTCAATTACCAAAAGATTTTACATGGTAGATTTTTATTATTGAACTTGCGTCACATGTCTGTAGGAAATGGCAGCGAGCTATTGGTCTAAACAGCTCACAGGTTGTGACGTTGCAGGTCAGTGTTCATGTCTTCTAGAACGATTGGTCTCGGCTCAACACGAAGCGCTGTTTTAATTCATAGACTCCAAGAATCACTTTGGACATAGAATCAAAGAAGCACATATGTACAAAGAGGGCCGCCGCGAGGGTTGTGGCCGTCTGCTTGCGAAAATAAAAATGCCGCCCTCATTTTTTTCCTCTAGAAAAAAAACTCCTTTCAGACTGAGATGGACACTGTTCTAAAAGTTCCATTTGATTTCAATCCATTTTTTCTTTTCATATTCGCACCGTTGTTGTATCCCTCAAGCACAACCATGAACCATGCACTAGGAACAATTTCAGAAACCTGACATCTTGGTTCTTTGTGATCAACATTTGTAAACACTGTCGTTATGACTACTCGCTTATTCTCCTGTAGTTGCGACGACTATAATTGATGAGCTGCGGCGGGTATATTTACAATGAACTGTGTAAATGATCATGATCTCTATACAATTTCTTGATAACTTTGACTGCTCAACAGTGTTGCATGGTCTGGACGTGGTTATGTTCACTTGTTTGTTATTGGAAGTTAAATCAGAATCATAAAAAAAAGCTCGAAATACAAAAACCATTGACAGTGGAACTTTTTCAACGTTCCGTAAACTTTCATAATAATTATCACGATTGTATTTTGGAGAGATGTGTATTGTATCCACTATCATCTGACATGCACGGATTCAGAGTTGCCTACAAATTTATCCAACAAATGAAGAAACTCAGCGCTGAATATTTTCCTTGAGCTTAAAACAAAGTAAATAATCCAAAGTACAAGTAAACAATGGTTTGAAATAAAACACAGTAATACAAATGTTTCTCACATTCCCCGGTGGCGACTCCCTCGATTACATTATTCGTTCGAGCCCCCTTTAGAAGTTGGAGCCCAGAGGAGCAATGTAGGCTTACAAAGTGAGGTCCGTGAGTTGTTTTTAAATTTCGAATGTAATAAAAAAAGAAAAAAAAACTTGGTCACAATTTTTAGGTTTTATTTTTCATGTAGCCTTCTATTCATTGAACACTGTGTAGAGAAACCAAATTAACGTCATGAAATGTCACTGTTGTGGGTTTTTTTTGGGAAATAGTGTTTTCTACATCATTTTTAAGTGTAGTAAAAAGTTCTTCCTGGAGGTAGAATTGAAGACACGGCAGCTTTCAGCTCAAGTCGACAAGGGGTCTGAACATTTTTTTTCGCCGCCCCTCCCCCTGTTGTTGGTCGGTTGTTGGCTTGTAGCTCAAGACAGCCAGTACAACTGAACTGATGTAAGCGTTTTATATTATTTTAAATAAATAAACTTGAAATAACTTGAACAAACTTCTTTGCGAACCAAAACTCAATAGAATTGTTATTCTTCACGATTGAACTTGAGATCAAATATCGATCTAATAGTAATAAAATAAACTGATATTTGATTTTTGATAAATCTTTACTCTTTCATGTTTTAAGATCGTCTCATATTTGCACTAGGCACGCTAATTTCATAATCCTCACTGAATAGCCACCAATCAATCGCTTAATAACCTCTTCTTACCTCCGCCTAGGAAATACACACAATCCATAACACTTCTTTTTGTCAGTACGCCCTTCCCCTTCCACGTGAGAGGAACTAGCACCCTCCCCCCACAAATGAAATTGTTTTAAAAATTAACCTTTTTAATTACCGTTAATAGATCTACTTACAGTGCGGGCTATTCGACTCAAAACAAATTCATGTATTACAAACAGTTCGCGAACATTCAAGGCCAGAAATGAGAAGGCGCCTATGTGGGAATCCCTCGTAGGCTGCTCTATTTTTTTTCTAGCTTCCGAATATTTTTTTTTGTTCTAGTTTCCGAAATAATTTATCATGTACGAATATCGTTTATATTTTCAAAGATAAATTTAGTAATTAGAATTTATATAAAATATTTAAGTATTTTTTTTTATTTAACTAGAATTTTTTAAAAAGTAACCTTAGAATAATGATTTGGCCGCCCCCTAATGTCGGCCCCTGCGTGCAATGCACACATTGCACACTAGGTTGCGGCGACCCTCTGTACATAGAATCAAAGAAGCATGTATGTATAGAATCATAAAGTCAATGCTAGAAGCTCAACCCTAAGTCCCAATAACACTTCTCAAATTTTAGTTTCAGACACTATTGTATCGCATTGACTCTACAAGTTTTCATTTATTTGCTAAACCCCGCCCCTTACCTCATGTGTTCGTGTTTTGGGATGGGGGAGACTGTCCATGTGGTCAGTTCTTGATTCGGGTAGCCCTTTGGCCAGTTATATATATTTCGTACAGTATTGAAATGTAACCAATATGAAATCATTTGACTAGAGTAACCTTTGGGATAGAAGACTCAAAAGTAAAGTAGCAATTATACATAAAACACTGAACCATAATCTTCAAATACAAAAACAAAATTTAATAAAAATACTCAGAAAGATACAAAGATAGAGGCACATTCCTCATACCATATGCTAGGACAAATTTGTACAAATACTCCTTCTTCCCTAGCGCTATTAGAGCATGGAATGGGTTGCCTGAACTAGCCAGGAAAACCAGTGACTTGGCAGAATTTAAGTCATTGGTTAATAAGCATGACTAAATGCATGACGCGTAAGACGTAATCATCTTCTTTTTTTGAAGTAACGTCTGTATTATATAAGATGAGATAAGATTTCCATTATTCAAGAGTCTGCTATTATTTGGTAAGATTTGTCTTACGTTTTATTCACGGGATAAATCAAATCTTTTTTTTGTAATTTTTAGATTTCATAAAGATCAAGTTCAGTTTTGTCTTATTACTCAACATGAATGAGAGTACAATGGAGTACAACAGCTACTGTGGCGTGATAGTGTTGACCTCTCAGTCCATGTGTTCAAACAACTCAAATGTTGTCAGTTTGACGAGACTGTCATTTGTAAATCAGGTCCCCTGAGTGCATAGGCACCCATTGTTAATGTCCAATCATTGTTCTTCATTTCGATTGAATTCCTTCAGTCTGATGGAGACGTGGCCCTGTGTCCGCCATGCTGCTATTATTTGGTACAGATTTTCAATCGAAAATAGAAATATGATTTTAAAAAAATATCTTTTTACATTGTATATAGATCCTCACTCCATACCAAGTAAAAATAGAATCTATAATTGATTTTTTTCTATATATGTATAGAATGGTCAAGGCATGTCGTTGAACGCGGTAGATATTATATAAGCAACAAAAAATAAAATTATAAGGCCTTTTTACAATGCATCTATTCAAGTGAGAACTTCATGAAACCTGCATGAATATCAAAAACATCTTTAACGATTTTCCTGGACATTGATGTTCCAGTTGATGTATATATCGTTAGTCACATTGTACCGATGACTGAGTTAAATTTAAAATTACTTTTAATTTTATTGAAAGATTTTCTAACCTTTGCTTATATTTTACGTAAATATAATATGGATTAATCTAGATCTAGATTTGATCTTACATTTTAAGAGTTCTAAGCCAGAAGTCTAGGTCTAGAGTCTAAGTGTAGCTCTATATCTAGATGTCCATATAATGATAATACCAATAAATATTTGCACTAACATGCATTGCTTGCTGGCCGAATCGGTAACATTGATCGCTCAAGCAGCTACAAAGCATGTTTTCGATACCTGGTTTGAACCCAATATTTTTTTATTTAATTTTTTAAAAAATATTTATTTGCGGTCCCGAAAAGGAAGTAACCGCAATTAGTTTTGTTGTCTATCTCATAAACTAGAAGATAAAATAAAAATCGGAAATCTGATATTTTAGATCTTTCAAAGTTCAGATGCAACTATTACTTTTTTCTTTTCCGAAAGAGAATCGTTTAATTTAAAAAATCAACTCTGCCAGCAGATGTTTAACAAAACTAGACCACTTGGAAATGAAAAACGTCAGGGGAGGTGAGTCTTCTGTAAACCATTCAAGTAACACTACATTCACTGTGCAGCAATTATTGACACACAAAACTACAAGTGGTAGCCAATGTGATGGATTACTGCAGAAAGAGAAAGGGAAAAAAGACTCACATTCGGAGGTCTAGCATCGACCTAATGATAGTGGAAGATTGTCTGGAGTTGGAGGTTTGTACAGTTGAAGATATGTAGAATTAAAGGTTCGTAGATTTGGAGTTTTGTGGAGGTTTTTAGCGATGAAGGTTCGAGGTTTGAGGAAGTTTGTAGAGTTGAAGTTTGTGGAGGCTTATAGAGGTTTTTTGAGTTGAGGGTTTGTACAGTTGAAGGTTTGTGGAGGTTCATAGAAGGTTTCAGAGTAGATGTTTTGTAAAATTTGAGGAAGGTATGTAGAGTTCAAGGTTTGTAGAAGTAGAGGTGTTTGGAGGTTTGTATGTTGAAGGTTTGTAGAATTGGAGGTTTGTGGAAATTTGTAGAGATGAAGCTTATTAGAGTTGGAGGTATGTGGAAGTTTGTGGAGCTGAATGTTTATGGAGCTGAAAGTTTGTAGAGTTGAAGTTCGTAGATTTGAGGGTTTGTAAAGCTGAAGTTTGAGTTGGAGGTTTTTGGAGGTTTGTAGAGTTGAAGGTTTGTAAAGTTTAATGTTCGCGGAGACTTGGTAGAGTTGAAGATTTGCGTATGATTCAGGAGTTGAAGGCTATTTGGATTAAAACAGTCACTACATTCCATGAGCGTAGCCAAGACTAAAACTAAAGGATGGGTAACACACAGAACCCGAACCGAACGAGCCGAACCCGAACCTCACTTACGACCGAACCAAACCAAACCTGAATTTCAAAACTGATCGGTACGAACCGAACCGAAAGAACTGTCCTTACCTAAACCGAACTGAATCAATATTTTGCAATATTCTTGTAAGAAAAAAAACCACTTTGTTTTCAGCGAGATTATTTGACTGTAATTTTTCAGTTTTGGAAAATTATGCTACTTTCTCTAGCAGGCCTTTTGCTTGATATCCTATGTGAGCATCTTTCCTGCATCATTTTGGGTTGTCTTCTTTTGGTATCTTTCCTGCATCATTTTGGGTTGTCTTCTTTTGGTATCGACGCATTTAATATGTATCCGTTAATGAAATGAGAGAATCGAAGAAACAAAAAGTAGACTCTGAATGTAGAAACTACCAGGAAAAGTAGACTCTGGATGTAGAAACTACCCGGAAAAGTAGACTCTGGATGTAGAAACTACCCGGAAAAGTAGACTCTGAATGTAGAAACTACCCGGAAAAGTAGACTCTGGATGTAGAAACTACCCGGAAAAGTAGACTCTGAATGTAGAAACTACCCGGAAAAGTAGACTCTGGATGTAGAAACTACCCGGAAAAGTAGACTCTGAATGTAGAAACTACCAGGAAAAGTAGACTCTGGATGTAGAAACTACCCGGAAAAGTAGACTCTGGATGTAGAAACTACCCGGAAAAGTAGACTCTGAATGTAGAAACTACCAGGAAAAGTAGACTCTGGATGTAGAAACTACCCGGAAAAGTAGACTCTGAATGTAGAAACTACCCGGAAAAGTAGACTCTGGATGTAGAAACTACCCGGAAAAGTAGACTCTGAATGTAGAAACTACCCGGAAAAGTAGACTCTGAATGTAGAAACTACCATGAAAAGTAGACTCTGAATGTAGAAACTACCCGAAAAGTAAATTCTGAATGTAGAAACTACCCGGAAAAGTAAATTCTGAATGTAGAAACTACCCGGAAAAGTAAATTCTGAATGTAGAAACTACCAGGAAAAGTAGACTCTGAATGTAGAAACTACCAGGAAAAGTAGACTCTGAATGTAGAAACTACCAGGAAAAGTAGACTCTGAATGTAGAAACTACCCGGAAAAGTAAATTCTGAATGTAGAAACTACCAGGAAAAGTAGACTCTGAATGTAGAAACTACCCGAAAAGTAAATTCTGAATGTAGAAACTACCCGGAAAAGTAAATTCTGAATGTAGAAACTACCCGGAAAAGTAAATTCTGAATGTAGAAACTACCAGGAAAAGTAGACTCTGAATGTAGAAACTACCAGGAAAAGTAGACTCTGAATGTAGAAACTACCCGGAAAAGTAAATTCTGAATGTAGAAACTACCAGGAAAAGTAGACTCTGAATGTAGAAACTACCCGAAAAGTACATTCTGAATGTAGAAACTACCCGGAAAAGTAAATTCTGAATGTAGAAAATACCCGGAAAAGTAAATTCTGAATGTAGAAACTACCAGGAAAAGTAGACTCTGAATGTAGAAACTACCCGAAAAGTAAATTCTGAATGTAGAAACTACCCGGAAAAGTAAATTCTCAATGTAGAAACTACCAGGAAAAGTAGACTCTGAATGTAGAAACTACCCGAAAAGTAAATTCTGAATGTAGAAACTACCAGGAAAAGTAAATTCTGAATGTAGAAACTACCAGGAAAAGTAGACTCTGAATGTAGAAACTACCCGAAAAGTAAATTCTGAATGTAGAAACTACCCGGAAAAGTAAATTCTGAATGTAGAAACTACCCGGAAAAGTATATTCTGAATGTAGAAACTACCAGGAAAAGTAGACTCTGAATGTAGAAACTACCCGAAAAGTAAATTCTGAATGTAGAAACTACCAGGAAAAGTAAATTCTGAATGTAGAAACTACCAGGAAAAGTAAATTCTGAATGTAGAAACTACCAGGAAAAGTAAATTCTGAATGTAGAAACTACCAGGAAAAGTAAATTCTGAATGTAGAAACTACCAGGAAAAGTAAATTCTGAATGTAGAAACTACCAGGAAAAGTAGACTCTGAATGTAGAAACTACCCGAAAAGTAAATTCTGAATGTAGAAACTACCCGGAAAAGTAAATTCTGAATGTAGAAACTACCCGGAAAAGTGGACAGATCTTTACCTTTTTTTGTGGAGCATGAGAAGAAGCCACTATTTTTAATTGGTATAGAGCTGTTGGTGGCTGGTTCTTTAGAACGTAAGGTTAAACAACATTATGAAATCAAAAAACAAATATGGCGATATTCCTAGTTTGAGTCGCGAAGAAAACATATCTATAAGTTACGTGTAGAGATTGTCAGGAAGAGGTATATCCCCTTGTTATGAATGCGAAGTGTTGCACGTGTTGTGAACTAAGTGATTAAGTCTTCGTTGAATGTGCGAGAGAATGTGTTAAGTCAGTAAGGTCTTGCTCCCGGTCCAGGAAGGTTGGACGTTTACTTCCTGGACTGGTATTTATGCATTTATATACTTAAACGTTGATGGACTGGTGTTTTGTGTATTACTATTTCATAAGAGTGATATAATTGTGTGCTTTATCTAGTATTAAAGTATTATTGATATTCATGAATATAAGGAGTTGGAGTTGATGTATATTAAGTGTTCGTATTTGAGTTAAGCAAGTATTAATGAATTATAATTGAGTAACCAAGAAGTATCAAGCAAGTATTATTTAGTATTCAAGAAACCCGCTAGTGAGCCAAGTTAAGAAACACAAGAACAAGAGAGCCAAGCAGCATATATATATATATATATTTGAGCCCTGACAGAGATTAAACTAGGATTTACGACACTATTGGACATGAAGGGACAAGACAATGAGTCGGCGGTAAGGGCATGCTACAGAGTTGCTCACATTTGGAAGCCTTTTTTTTCTATGGCGAATGCGTAAAAAGGGGGCTACTATCAGTGATGGTAGAAATGTGTCATGAAAAATAAGAATAGAGCTGAAGCCGTCTCACCTTTTCGCAAGACAGAAATCTCCATTTAAAACATCTTGACAGAGCGCCATTGTCTACTGCCGCCAACATATCTGATGTCGCTTAACTCTTGCTACTTTAGAACAAGAAGAAATGAAGATGTTTTACTTGACAATGAAGTGCGCTGGTTAAGCAAAGGAAAGTTTCTAAAACCTTTTTATGAGACAGGAAACTGACAATTTATGGCGGAGAAATACCAGCAAGTGCCTCAACGACCCCTCATGGTTGTAAGATTTGGCTTTTTAAAGTGACATCACGTCATATCGAAATGAACTCAACAAACTACAAGACAAATTAGTGGATTTTCTATTGATAAGTTTGACATAATTAGAGCTTTAAATACGAAATGGCAACTGATGATTTAGAAGGTGGAAAGGGAAGAAATGTTTCGTAATCGCCTGACAAACATCTCGATGTAGTGCTTCGATATGGTGCCACATCTAGGAGGTGGAAATTTAAGAAGTTGGTTTCGGATAAAATTCCTACATCCCATGAATTAGTGTAAGTACTATAATAACATTATAATCCAGAGTTTCTAATAAAGGTGCTTAATTTTTATTAATTTGTTTAGGTAATTTTTGGTAACCGCGAAGCAAAATTATAGCGGAATAAACTGTTTTATATAACAAATTGAATTGAACTTTATTACATGTACATAGTCTTTGCTATTACCTAAACTCATAACATCGAACGGAACCCGAATTCGAACTTTGGATCTAACCGAACCGAACTGACCCCAAACTTTAAAAGATGGGTTCGATTCCCATCTCTAGTTAAAATTCAATCCAATAAAAAAGCGACTGTAGGAAAACTAGTCAACGAATTTCATGAGCGTAGCCTTGGGGGGAGGGGGGGTAAGGTTGAAACATCCTTACAATAAAAAGAAAAGCAAAACTACAATAACTAAATTCCATAAGCGTAGCCGAAAAGGGGTTTGTGGTTGGCCCCCCTCATTTAAACTAAAGCAAAACTATAATTACCATCTGAACCTAACTATTTGTTTTTAGCCGGTTTGTGTAACCCATTAATAAAGTAAATCTACGAGAATTAAAGTCATAAAATGTAAAAAAACAAACAACTAAATCAAACAACTGTCATTTGAGTTTCAACACTATTCCAAATAAAACATGTCACACATTGATTTGTTTTTCTACCAGTCACTAGGCTCCATTAAAACAATTTAGTGAATAGAAGATTTAATATTTGACCTACAATTTTCGAATAGAAGAGTAACAGGATATTGCACTGTAGGCACCTCAGTATATGCATTTTTTTTAAATTTTAAATACAGGAAATAATGCTTGGCGCCAGGGCTCCGTCCTGAATCTCGCTTTGGGAGCTAAAAGTTCCTGGAATTAGTGGAAAGACAGCAGACATATATATATATATATATATATATATATGGTTTATAGATTCTGGTATTCAGACATGAGTGAAAAACCATGAGGGGGGTTTAGTTTAATTTCCTAAATTTTCTTTAATTATTTGAGCAAGTAGAAAGTACTAGTGTCAGACATGCAACTATTTACCTTTGTAGTCCAGTCAACCTTCCTTTTTCTCGACGTTTTCTAGTCTTGATATTACAGCTGACCAGTGTCCATGTGAAAGCTAGTATCAGAAGAATACAACTGAGTCTTCTAGAGAAGTCCATGACGAGTAAGAAGCACACGTAACGAGTATGTACACCTATTTGAACACTATTTGACTTTAGGGAATTGTTTTGAGTGTCTGCACAGTACTTACGGCTGTCCAGTGAAGTCAAATATTTTCTTTTCAATTTTAGAACTACCACCTCGGAAGATCACTAAAATAAAAAAAATATTGGTCAGTTATCATGTCATGTAGCTAGCACTTCAAACAAAGTATTGGTCAGTTATCATGTCATGTAGCTAGCACTTCAAACAAAGTAATGGTCAGTTATCATGTCATGTAGCTAGCACTTCAAACAAAGTATTGGTCGATTAACATGTCATGTAGCTAGCACTTCAAACAAAGTATTGGTCGGTTAACATGTCATGTAGCTAACACTTCAAATAAAATATTGGTCGATTACCATGCTATGTAGCTAGCATTACAAATAAAGTGATCTCTTTTCGCTAAAAGTGACATCATCAATGCGATGTAATGGGACTGTACATGAGAAGAACTAATTGTCTCGGAAACCAGAGCGCGACAAGAAAGATTGAGTGATGCAGTCATCAATAGCCTGTCCCAGTTCAACACTTAGAATCGAGCTTTTGAAATATTTAGCAGCATCCCGTTAAGACTTGACCGTTGATTCAGACAATGCAATTGTTTGACAGTCCGTACAACTATTGTTTGTGAGGTAGTGGGTGTGGGTGTGTGTGTTACAGAGAGAGAATAGGGAGAGAGAAGGGAGGAAGAGAGAGTCTACAAACAATCAAACAATGTCTCTAGTCAAGATCAAACAATGTCTATAGTCAAGATCAAACAATGTCTCTAGTCAAGATAAAACAATGTCTCCAGTCAAGATCAAACAATGTCTCTAGTCAAGATAAAACAATGTCTCTAGTCAAGATAAAACATTGTCTCTAGTCAAGATAAAACAATGTCTCTAGTCAAGATCAAACAATGTCTCTAGTCAAGATAAAACAATGTCGTTAGTCAAGATAAAACATTGTCTCTAGTCAAGATAAAACAATGTCTCTAGTCAAGATCAAACAATGTCTCTAGTCAAGATCAAACAATGTCTCTAGTCAAGATCAAACAATGTCTCTAGTCAAGATCAAACAATGTCTCTAGTCAAGATCGTACAATGTCTCTAGTCAAGATCAAACAATGTCTCTAGTCAAGATCAAACAATGTCTCTAGTCAAGATAAAACAATGTCTCTAGTCAAGATAAAACAATGTCTCTAGTCAAGATAAAACAATGTCTCTGGTCAAGATAAAACAATGTCTCTAGTCAAGATCAAACAATGTCTCTGGTCAAGATAAAACAATGTCTCTAGTCAAGTTTTCTTGTTTTTAAGTGTTTCTTAACATCAATGAGAAATGGAATACTAAATTCTTCCAAAATTACTCCAATGATCATAAGAACATGTGATAGATATGGTCAATGCTTGGAGACAGAATCACGTGATACTTCAATGTACATCATTGTTAAGTCTTAAGACAAAAATGTTTCAATAATTTTAATTATAATAAAGATACGAATGTTTTATTTTGAAATATTTTTTGTTTTGACAAATATATAAAGAAGTAGAATAAAAATCTCTTCAAGACAAAGTACGTTAATTTTAAAGAAGTAAAACTACACTCCTGGTGAACTCTACTGAGCAAAAGAGCTCTACTGAACTAAAGAACTCTACTGAACTAAAGAGCTCTACTGAACTAAAGAACTCTACTGAATTAAAGAGCTCTATTGAACTAAAGAACTCTATTGAACTAAAGAACTCTACTGAGGAAAAGAGCTCTACTGAACTAAAGAGCTCTATTGAACTAAAGAACTCTACTGAGGAAAAGAGCTCTACTGAACTTCAAGAGCTCTACTGAACTAAAGAACTCTATTGATCTGAAGAGCTCTACTGAGCTAAAGAACTCTATGGAACTAAAGAGCTCTACTGAACTAAAGAACTTCATGGAGCTTAAGAATTCCATTGAGCTAAATAACTCTATGGAGTTAAAGAACTCTACTGTGCTAAAGAACTCTACTGACCTAAAGAAGAACCAAAAGTTCAGTTTTGTTTTTGAAAGGCGTTTCGAGGTGAAGGACGACTTTAAAAAATTGTCTTCAAAATCTTTCATTCATTTCAAAATCACATTTAGCGATTTCTTCAAAAAGAAATATTCAAGTTTCTTGTATCGCCTTCACTTTACCTTCACCTATCCCTTAGTCTACTGAACCGTTGGGGAGTTGTTGACCGTCTTTCTTCATTCCTTGATTTCTTTGGATAGACCTTCTTTCAACGCCAGACCTGTCCATTCTTTTATGTCGCTTTCCATCGCTTTTCCTGTCTGCCTCTGCTTCTTTTTCCTGGTACTGTTCCTTGAAGGAAGTACTATGGCCATAGAGTTTTTGCCTGCGTTTTTTTTTTACAATTGTTAGGTCACCATGGGGTCCAATCGCTGTAGTAACCCTGTCTCTAATCTCTTTGTTTGTGAGACGATCTTAAAATGTGCTACCTAGGATCCTTCTGTAGCATCTCAATCACATTGCTAGGATCCTCCTCTCTAGCTCTGCAGTCAGCGTCCAAGATTCGCAAGCATATAAGACTGTGGCCATGACAAGGAGAGCATCAGTCTGATTTTGGTGTCGAGGGCTATGCCTTTACCCTTTCTTTGTCTTGTATCAAATCAGCAACTAGAAAAGTGAAGATTTGGCCAAAGACGCCAGAAGCTCATGCGAGAAAAGAAAAAGTTGCACAATAAAAACAATGACCTAAACTCAACACAATAGGCACATTCTCCAGTTTGTATGTCATAACATAAAACGTTGAGGGAAGCAACTTTAAGAGAAGCAATCACTGAATCCATTGTAATTGAAAGCTTTAATACTATGTATACTTTTAAATTGAAAACAACCTCAAAGGATTAATTTTTTGTAGTATGTTTTGGAAACTTTAAGTCCCCCTAAATACAGACACTCCGTGCCTTAGCAAGAAGTATTTCTCTACAGTCATCTTTTCTAAACTTCTTGAACAAATCAAAGGGTGTAATCTATCAGAAAGCACCAGAGGAGTAAGTTAGAATATTGATTAATTTGTATCAACCCAGTTCTAAAGTAGCATACAATGGAACTCAAAGGGGCATGTCGTCCACACAGTTCTAAAGTAGCATACAATGGAACTGAAAGGTGCATGTCGTCCACACAGTTCTAAAGTAGCATACAATGGAACTCAAAGGGGCATGTCGTCCACACAGTTCTAAAGTAGCATACAATGGAACTCAGAGGTGCATGTCGTCCACACAGTTCTAAAGTAGCATACAATGGAACTCAAAGGGGCATGTCGTCCACACAGTTCTAAAGTAGCATACAATGGAACTGAAAGGGGCATGTCGTCCACACAGTTCTAAAGTAGCATACAATGGAACTGAAAGGTGCATGTCGTCCACACAGTTCTAAAGTAGCATACAATGGAACTCAGAGGTGCATGTCGTCCACACAGTTCTAAAGTAGCATACAATGGAACTGAAAGGTGCATGTCGTCCACACAGTTCTAAAGTAGCATACAATGGAACTGAAAGGGGCATGTCGTCCACACAGTTCTAAAGTAGCATACAATGGAACTGAAAGGGGCATGTCGTCCACACAGTTCTAAAGTAGCATACAATGGAACTGAAAGGGGCATGTCGTCCACACAGTTCTAAAGTAGCATACAATGGAACTCAAAGGTGCATGTCGTCCACACAGTTCTAAAGTAGCATACAATGGAACTCAGAGGGGCATGTCGTCAACACAGTTCTAAAGTAGCATACAATGGAACTCAAAGGTGCATGTCGTCCACACAGTTCTAAAGTAGCATACAATGGAACTGAAAGGGGCATGTCGTCCACACAGTTCTAAAGTAGCATACAATGGAACTGAAAGGTGCATGTCGTCCACACAGTTCTAAAGTAGCATACAATGGAACTCAAAGGTGCATGTCGTCCACACAGTTCTAAAGTAGCATACAATGGAACTCAAAGGGGCATGTCGTCCACACAGTTCTAAAGTAGCATACAATGGAACTCAAAGGGGCATGTCGTCCACACAGTTCTAAAGTAGCATACAATGGAACTCAAAGGGGCATGTCGTCCACACAGTTCTAAAGTAGCATACAATGGAACTCAAAGGGGCATGTCGTCCACACAGTTCTAAAGTAGCATACAATGGAACTGAAAGGTGCATGTCGTCCACACAGTTCTAAAGTAGCATACAATGGAACTCAAAGGGGCATGTCGTCCACACAGTTCTAAAGTAGCATACAATGGAACTCAAAGGGGCATGTCGTCCACACAGTTCTAAAGTAGCATACAATGGAACTCAAAGGGGCATGTCGTCCACACAGTTCTAAAGTAGCATACAATGGAACTCAAAGGGGCATGTCGTCCACACAGTTCTAAAGTAGCATACAATGGAACTCAAAGGGGCATGTCGTCCACACAGTTCTAAAGTAGCATACAATGGAACTCAAAGGGGCATGTCGTCCACACAGTTCTAAAGTAGCATACAATGGAACTCAAAGGGGCATGTCGTCCACACAGTTCTAAAGTAGCATACAATGGAACTCAAAGGGGCATGTCGTCCACACAGTTCTAAAGTAGCATACAATGGAACTCAAAGGGGCATGTCGTCCACACAGTTCTAAAGTAGCATACAATGGAACTCAAAGGTGCATGTTGTCCACACAGTTCTAAAGTAGCATACAATGGAACTCAAAGGGGCATGTCGTCCACACAGTTCTAAAGTAGCATACAATGGAACTCAGAGGTGCATGTCGTCCACACAGTTCTAAAGTAGCATACAATGGAACTCAAAGGGGCATGTCGTCCACACAGTTCTAAAGTAGCATACAATGGAACTCAAAGGTGCATGTCGTCCACACAGTTCTAAAGTAGCATACAATGGAACTCAAAGGTGCATGTCGTCCACACAGTTCTAAAGTAGCATACAATGGAACTCAAAGGGGCATGTCGTCCACACAGTTCTAAAGTAGCATACAATGGAACTCAAAGGTGCATGTTGTCCACACAGTTCTAAAGTAGCATACAATGGAACTCAAAGGTGCATGTCGTCAACACAGCTCTAAAGTAGCATACAATGGAACTGAAAGGGGCATGTCGTCAACACAGCTCTAAAGTAGCATACAATGGAACTGAAAGGTGCATGTCGTCCACACAGTTCTAAAGTAGCATACAATGGAACTCAAAGGTGCATGTTGTCCACACAGTTCTAAAGTAGCATACAATGGAACTCAAAGGTGCATGTCGTCAACACAGCTCTAAAGTAGCATACAATGGAACTGAAAGGGGCCTGTCGTCCACACAGTTCTAACTTAGAACAAAAAATCAACTTGTATTTCATTGACACAGCTCGGAGTCTCTCTCTCTCTCTCTCTCTCTCTGTTATAAGAGTTGGACATTCATCGACACGTGACACGCACACCCAGCTGACCATTATTAACACACGTCTTCTTCACTTTTGTTCTCTCTCTCTCTCCCTAGTTCGCTCACCCTCACTCATTATTTCTTGCTTAGTTTGAGCTTGTGTGTGTGTGTGTTTTTAATCAGACAATGTCTGTGTATACTACACATTCGCACACACACACTTCAAAATACACACAGAGTGCTGTATTCTATACGACACATTGTAATCCAAGCTTTTATAGAGTCCATTAGTTCGTACACGTAACAAGTGAGTGTCAAGTAACGAGTCTCTCTCAATGCTAGTATCTAATCTTCTAGATCATAGCTTATGTTCATACACTTTGGAAACAAGCAAATGATAATTTTATCTTACAGACCAAACATTTTTTGAAGTAATATTGCTTTCAGTTCTGGGCAGTGCGGCAGCATCCAAGGCGCGAAGGGGGTTCAGTGAACCCTGGCCCATGACAAATAGGGGCCCACTTAAAGGGCGCCGAAAATTGTGATAAAAAATGAAAGCACCAAATGTTCTCAACTACAGAAAACAAAATGATGCAGAGAGTTGTCCTAGAATGTAGACCAGTTTGTAATGTCCATTAGTCACTCTATTGCAACATTAAGGAAAGAAATCGTTTAATGTTCTTCTAGTTAGTTTGTAGAGCTATTTCTTGGTTATCTTCAAGTACATTGCAAGAACTTTTTGCCATTTTTGGGTTCTGAATAAGTGTTAGTATCAATTCTTATAATAATGTGGTCAAACATAATTAGCTCTTATACAAGTAAAAAAAATTTTTTTATCATTTTGCAAATTACTAAATCAACGCATTCAAAGAGCGTAGCCAATGGGGGTGGAGGGGTGGTTTTCGAGACTTATGAAACCTTTCACACTTTCACCAGTCGCGCCATCTATACAATGTGTGAATAGCAGACGTGGACCTTCACTTTGTTAGAAGAATAGCAGACGTGGACCTGTACTTTGTTAGAAGAATAGCAGACGTGGACCTGCACTTTGTTAGAAGAATAGCAGACGTGGACCTGTACTTTGTTAGAAGAATAGCAGACGTGGACCTGTACTTTGTTAGAAGAATAGCAGACGTGGACCTGCACTTTCTTAGAAGAATAGCAGACGTGGACCTGTACTTTGTTAGAAGAATAGCAGACGTGGACCTGCACTTTGTTAGAAGAATAGCAGACGTGGACCTGTACTTTGTTAGAAGAATAGCAGACGTGGACCTGTACTTTGTTAGAAGAATAGCAGACGTGGACCTGCACTTTGTTAGAAGAATAGCAGACGTGGACCTGCACTTTGTTAGAAGAATAGCAGACGTGGACCTGTACTTTGTTAGAAGAATAGCAGACGTGGACCTGTACTTTGTTAGAAGAATAGCAGACGTGGACCTGCACTTTCTTAGAAGAATAGCAGACGTGGACCTGTACTTTGTTAGAAGAATAGCAGACGTGGACCTGCACTTTGTTAGAAGAATAGCAGACGTGGACCTGTACTTTGTTAGAAGAATAGCAGACGTGGACCTGCACTTTGTTAGAAGAATAGCAGACCTGGACCTGCACTTTGTTAGAAGAATAGCAGACGTGGACCTGTACTTTGTTATAAGAGTAGCAGACGTGGACCTGCACTTTGTTAGAAGAATAGCAGACGTAGACCTGTACTTTGTTAGAAGAATAGCAGACGTGGACCTGTACTGTGTTAGAAGAATAGCAGAAGTGGACCTGTACTTTGTTAGAAGAATAGCAGACGTGGACCTGCACTTAGTTAGAAGAATAGCAGGATAGTGCACAAAATAATTCCATTGTTAAAGTTCATAATACAGGACTAAATGGTGCCAGATATGTGCATGTGTACTAAATGGTGCCAGATATGTGCGTGTGTACTAAATGGTGCCAGATATATGCGTGCATGTGTACTAAATGGTGACAGATATGTGCGTGCATGTGTACTAAATGGTGACAGATATGTGCGTGCATGTGTAGGCTACTAAATGATGCCAGATATGTGCGTGCATGTGTACTAAATGGTGCCAGATATATATATAGGTTGTGCCTGGTACTTGCTGCTTGTTAACCATCCACAATAAAATGTACATAGGTTGTGCCTGGTACTCACTTCTTTTGTTTGGTAATAGTAAATAGAAAACAGTTGTGCAATTTAGTAAGCGAAGTAGAAAGAGTCACGTGACATCACGGACTTATGACGTTTCAGAATAGAGTTAGGGTTATACAATAAATAACAGTAAGCTTTTGCCGTTAGAAGAGATAATGTGATTGTATAGATAGTGAGTGACAGCTAGTTGATAGTGAAGTGACTGCTAGTTGATAGTGAAGTGACTGCTAGTTGATAGTGAAGTGACTGCTAGTTGATAGTGAAGTGACTGCTAGTTGATAGTGAAGTGACTTCTAGTTGATAGTGAAGTGACTACTAGTTGATAGTGAAGTGACTACTAGTTGATAGTGAGTGACTGCTAGTTGATAGTGAAGTGACTGCTAGTTGATAGTGAAGTGACTGCTAGTTGATAGTGAAGTGGCTGCTAGTTGATAGTGAAGTGACTACTAGTTGATAGTGAAGTGACTACTAGTTGATAGTGAAGTGACTGCTAGTTGATAGTGAAGTGACTTCTAGATGATAGTGAAAATGGATTTATTGACAATCATCCCTCGTTTGTAAATAATCAGTGGGAATTCTACAACTAGTCTATCCCTAGTAAATCTGCTTGTTTGTTTAAGTTTATCCCTAGTAAATCTGCTTGTTTGTTTAAGTCTATCCCTAGTAAATCTGCTTGTTTGTTTAAGTCTATCCCTAGTAAATCTGCTTGTTTGTTTAAGTCTATCCCTAGTAAATCTGCTTGTTTGTTGAAGTCTATCCCTAGTAAATCTGCTTGTTTGTTGAAGTCTATCCCTAGTAAATCTGCTTGTTTGTTTAAGTCTATCCCTAGTAAATCTGCTTGTTTGTTGAAGTCTATCCTTAGTAAATCTGCTTGTTTGTTGAAGTCTATCCCTCTAGTAAATCTGCTTGTTTGTTGAAGTCTATTCCTAGTAAATCTGCTTGTTTGTTGAAGTCTATCCCTAGTAAATCTGCTTGTTTGTTGAAGTCTATCCCTCTAGTAAATCTGCTTGTTTGTTGAAGTCTATCCCTAGTAAATCTGCTTGTTTGTTGAAGTCTATCCCTCTAGTAAATCTGCTTGTTTGTTGAAGTCTATATATATGGCTCCTTTTGTCTCGAAAGGCAATGGATGCGCCCAAGTGAGTCACTGGTTTTGGCTTAATCTTGATAGGGGGCAGAATCTGGTGTGGCTAATCAAGCCAATTCTAGAACGGCAGACTTTGCCACAATTCGTACATTTGTATGCCTCTGATTTAGGGCTAGCAGACAGGGCAGCTTTCTTTTTTTCCCTCTTGATTAAAGCCGCTTCAATTCTTTTGTTCTCAGCAAGGGTCGTCCCAGCACGCACAGTCTGTCTCCATGCACTCCGGTCTTTGGCTATGTTTTCCCACATACTTTCACTGATGCCTGAGGCTCTCATGTCTCGCTTGCAGACATCTCTATATGTTAGTCTTGGGCGGCCCTTGGGTCTGACTCCTTCCACAAGCTCAGCATATAAGATATCTTTCGGGATTCTACCATCTGGCATGCGGGTGACATGTCCGAGCCAGCGTAATCTCCTTTGTGTCAGGAGAGCATACATGCTGTTCATATTGGCCAGTCTCAAAACTTCCTGATTGGAGACATGGTCCCTCCAAGAGATGCCCATTATGCGTCTCAGGTAGCGCAAGTGGAAACTATTCAATCTGTGCTCTTGGTACATGTATGTTGACCAGCTTTCACTGCCATAAAGGAGAGTGCTCACAACACAGGCGTTGTAGACTAGGATTTTGGTCGCTGTGGTCAATTTACCATTTTCCCAGACGCGCTTGGAGAGTTTTGCCAATGCTGTGGTAGCTTTTCCTATCCTTTTTGTCAGCTCGATGTCTAAGTCTAGGTTACTGACAATTGTTGAACCCAAGTAGGTAAATTCCTGCACCACTGAAAGGGTGTGGTTCCCAATTTGTATTATAGGTATTTCTGCAACGTCTTGTGCCAGGATTTCGGTCTTGGAGAGACTTATAGTAAGGCTAAACTCTTGACAAGCAGCTGCTAAGGCGTTCACTAGCTTCTGTAGACCTCCTTGTGAGTGAGATACGAGTGCCGCGTCATCGGCAAACAGCAGCTCCCTTATCAAGATACGACGCCTTTTCGTTTTGGCTTTAAGACGTGCCAGGTTAAAGAGCCTTCCATCGGATCTGCTATGGATGTATATTCCGTCTTCCAGGGATTTAAAAGCACTGGATAGTACGACTGAGAAGAAGATGCCAAAAAGTGTAGGGGCCAGTACACATCCTTGTTTTACACCGCTTTTAATGGAGAATGGCCTGGAGGAAGAACTTCCAAACTGAACGGTGCCCTGCATATTTTCGTGAAAAGCTGACACTAGTTTTCTTAACTTATTTGGACAGCCGATTCTCTCTAGTACAGCAAACAGACCGCTTCTGCTAACAAGGTCAAAGGCCTTGGTCAAATCAATAAAAGCTATGAAGAGGGGCTGCTTTTGTTCTCTGCTCTTCTCCTGTAGCTGCCGCAGAGAGAAAATCATATCTGTTGTAGATCTTCCTGCCCTAAAGCCACACTGCGACTCTGGATAAACACGATCTGCCAGGATCTGTAATCGCTTTAGTAACACTCTAGCAAAAGCCTTTCCGACTATGCTAAGCAGTGAGATACCTCTGTAATTGTTACAATCAGAGCGGTCGCCTTTATTTTTATAAATTGTAACAATGTTGGAGTCTTTCAATTCCTGGGGGACCATTCCTTGTTCCCAGCACAAGCTTAGCAGTTCATGGAGTGGTTTGATTAGGGCATGTTTTCCAGCCTGAATTACTTCAGCAGGAATGCCATCTCCTCCGGGTGTTTTCCCATGTGCAAGCATGTCAATGGCAATGCTCAGCTCCTTTACTGAGGGCGTTTCGTCTAATTCCGTCAAAACTGGAAGTGATGGGAAGTTGGAAACAGCATTTGGTGAGATGGCGTTTTCAATCTGGTAGAGTTCTGCATAGTGTTCTACCCATCGTTCCATTTGCAGCGCACGATCGCTGATGATTGAGCCATCTTTTGACTTGAGTGGAGCACACTTGCTGGTGTGAGGTCCAAAGGCTTTTCTCATGCCCTCATATAGTCCTCTTATGTTACCACAGTCGGCACAAGATTGAATATCTTCGCATAGCTCCTGCCAGTATTTGTTAGCACATTGTCTCGCTACTCTTTGGGCATTGTTACGTGCAGCTCTGAGCCTTTTTAAGTTGCTTGGGGTGGGATCCTTCTTGTAGATTAGCATGGCTGCTCTCTTGTTCGTAGTGGCAGTTTCCATTTCTGGTAGATTAGCTTCAAACCAGTCTTCGCTTTTCTTGGTTTTGTTTCCAAAGACCAGTGATGATGTTTGGTAGATTGTATCACGCATATACGTCCAGCTTTTTTCTACCTCAGTCACAGAGAAGTTTTTAAAAGCTTCCTCTAATTTGTTCTCAAATTCGGTGCAAAGATCAGGATTTTTTGTGCTAGTAGTATTCAGGCGTGATTTTCTTTTTCCCTGTGAAGTGTGGATCTTAGTTGGCAGCAGTCTTGTCCGGCATGACACTAAAGTATGATCAGTATCACAATCCGCGCTTTGGTAGCTACGTGTCAGCAGTATATTTCCAATGTCCTTTTTTCGTGTCAGTATCATATCCAGCTGGTGCCAGTGCCCAGACCTAGGGTGCCTCCATGAGACACAGTGCTGTGGTTTTGTTCTGAAGTATGTGTTGGTAATGCAGAGCTTATGGTATGTGCAGAATTCAAGCAGTCTTTGTCCGTTCTCATTCATCTTTCCGATTCCAAAAAGCCCAAGACAGTCTGGCCAGGTAGTGTGATCTGATCCTACTCTGGCATTGAAGTCACCTAGAAGGATCATATGTTCTTTTTGAGGAATGTTTGCAATGGCTTCTTTGAGGTCTTCATAGAACTTGTCTTTGTCCTCCTGAGGCGAGCATAGTGTGGGGGCATAGGCACTAATTAGAGTGACTTTTCCAGATGCTGTCATCATACTTATGCTTAGTAGCCGTTCCGAGCCACCAACTGGAGGGACTATCATGGGAAGAAGACTGTTCTTGACAGCAAAGCCCACACCATGTATTCGAGTCTCATCCTGTGCTTTCCCTTTCCAAAAGAAAGTGTAGTCAGTCTCGCGGAGCATGCCGTTTTCGGCCAGTCGGGTTTCTTGCAGGGCTGCAATGTCAATATGTAGCCTTTTTAGCTCGTTGTTTATAACTGCCGTCTTCCTTGCATCGTCGATCTGCCTTAGATCATCAGTGAGACCAGGACACATTGTCCTGACATTCCAAGTGGCCAGTCGCATGACAGGGATTTTCTTTTTCAGTTTAATTTTTCTTCTTTTGTTGCTTGGTGCAAGTTTCCAGCCTACTTGTCGTTTTAAACTAAGCTCTAAGCACCCATTAGAGCAGGCAGGCTGTGGCGGATCAGCACCTAACTGACTGGGGGCTGCCCAGGTTGAGGCGGGCGGTAGCTGATCAGTGAGGCGCGAAGACCTCTCCCACCGTCAGAGACAACCCGTGGCGTCCATACATTACGCCAATCAAGTTGGACTTATAACCCGTAACTGTTGTCTCCCGTGTTGTTTTAGCCGCTTTGCAGCAGCACCAGAGTTTCCTCTCCGGGGCGCATTCCTGGGCCTTGGATAAAGGGGTCATGGGTGGCCCATGCGTCATGATCCCTCTCTCGACCTTGCTGATGTGATCCAAAGGAACGCATCGCATTACATTTGGCACCAACTCAGTTGCAGAAGCTGCCGGAGGGAATTTCATAGCTGATACTCCCAACGCCTAAGGGGCTTCACTCCTGATTTCTCCTCGAGGTTGAAGTCTATCCCTCTAGTAAATCTGCTTGTTTGTTGAAGTCTATCCCTCTAGTAAATCTGCTTGTTTGTTGAAGTCTATCCCTAGTTGTTTGTTGAAGTCTATCCCTCTAGTAAATCTGCTTGTTTGTTGAAGTCTATCCCTCTAGTAAATCTGCTTGTTTGTTGAAGTCTATCCCTAGTAAATCTGCTTGTTTGTTGAAGTCTATCCCTCTAGTAAATCTGCTTGTTTGTTGAAGTCTATATATATGGCTCCTTTTGTCTCGAAAGGCAATGGATGCGCCCAAGTGAGTCACTGGTTTTGGCTTAATCTTGATAGGGGGCAGAATCTGGTGTGGCTAATCAAGCCAATTCTAGAACGGCAGACTTTGCCACAATTCGTACATTTGTATGCCTCTGATTTAGGGCTAGCAGACAGGGCAGCTTTCTTTTTTTCCCTCTTGATTAAAGCCGCTTCAATTCTTTTGTTCTCAGCAAGGGTCGTCCCAGCACGCACAGTCTGTCTCCATGCACTCCGGTCTTTGGCTATGTTTTCCCACATACTTTCACTGATGCCTGAGGCTCTCATGTCTCGCTTGCAGACATCTCTATATGTTAGTCTTGGGCGGCCCTTGGGTCTGACTCCTTCCACAAGCTCAGCATATAAGATATCTTTCGGGATTCTACCATCTGGCATGCGGGTGACATGTCCGAGCCAGCGTAATCTCCTTTGTGTCAGGAGAGCATACATGCTGTTCATATTGGCCAGTCTCAAAACTTCCTGATTGGAGACATGGTCCCTCCAAGAGATGCCCATTATGCGTCTCAGGCAGCGCAAGTGGAAACTATTCAATCTGTGCTCTTGGTACATGTATGTTGACCAGCTTTCACTGCCATAAAGGAGAGTGCTCACAACACAGGCGTTGTAGACTAGGATTTTGGTCGCTGTGGTCAATTTACCATTTTCCCAGACGCGCTTGGAGAGTTTTGCCAATGCTGTGGTAGCTTTTCCTATCCTATTTGTCAGCTCGATGTCTAAGTCTAGGTTACTGACAATTGTTGAACCCAAGTAGGTAAATTCCTGCACCACTGAAAGGGTGTGGTTCCCAATTTGTATTATAGGTATTTCTGCAACGTCTTGTGCCAGGATTTCGGTCTTGGAGAGACTTATAGTAAGGCTAAACTCTTGACAAGCAGCTGCTAAGGCGTTCACTAGCTTCTGTAGACCTCCTTGTGAGTGAGATACGAGTGCCGCGTCATCGGCAAACAGCAGCTCCCTTATCAAGATACGACGCCTTTTCGTTTTGGCTTTAAGACGTGCCAGGTTAAAGAGCCTTCCATCGGATCTGCTATGGATGTATATTCCGTCTTCCAGGGATTTAAAAGCACTGGATAGTACGACTGAGAAGAAGATGCCAAAAAGTGTAGGGGCCAGTACACATCCTTGTTTTACACCGCTTTTGTTTGTTTAAGTCTATCCCTAGTAAATCTGCTTGTTTGTTGAAGTCTATCCCTCTAGTAAATCTGCTTGTTTGTTGAAGTCTATCCCTAGTAAATCTGCTTGTTTGTTTAAGTTTATCCCTAGTAAATCTGCTTGTTTGTTTAAGTCTATCCCTAGTAAATCTGCTTGTTTGTTGAAGTCTATCCCTAGTAAATCTGCTTGTTTGTTTAAGTTTATCCCTAGTAAATCTGCTTGTTTGTTTAAGTCTATCCCTAGTAAATCTGCTTGTTTGTTGAAGTCTATCCCTAGTAAATCTGCTTGTTTGTTGAAGTCTATCCCTCTAGTAAATCTGCTTGTTTGTTGAAGTCTATCCCTAGTAAATCTGCTTGTTTGTGGAAGTCTATCCCTCTAGTAAATCTGCTTGTTTGTTGAAGTCTATCCCTAGTAAATCTGCTTGTTTGTTGAAGTCTATCCCTCTAGTAAATCTGCTTGTTTGTTGAAGTCTATCCCTAGTAAATCTGCTTGTTTGTTGAAGTCTATCCCTAGTAAATCTGCTTGTTTGTTGAAGTCTATCCCGAGTAAATCTGCTTGTTTGTTTTGGATGTGTAGCTCTCGCATACAGAATATCGCAGCACTTATCAAGTAATCCAAGTGAGTGAATGTTACAACAAGTCAAGCACAGCCAACAGAAGAACACAATCCTAGTACTTATTGTTGAATACATTCTACACCAGCATGAAGCGCTTACATGTATTTCCTGTCCTCAATGTCTAGATAAAATATTTGTATCCTACGTTAGCTTCTAGTCTCTTCAAGTCACAGTTCTATACCAGTACAGAGAAACTATAAGAATACATATCATATAGGACTCCAACAGAACACTTCATCATATGCAATATGTATGTTGCCAGTTAAGTAAACACTCTACTGAAAGGATACCGCGAGACGGAGGCAGGGAAGACAACCGATGCATTAGTCTGAAACAGGATATAATTTGATTTGATTGCACACTGGGTGTCTAGCATCAAAAGTCACTTGTAATAAACCTGGCTATATACTGAATGTCGGTTAACTTTACTCAAATGAACACGCACAAAGCAGCTTCCAGACATCCACGAGAAGCCTTTATACTTTATATTTGTGCACATAAAAGTTGTTGTTTTTTTTAACTTTTAAAATAATTTTCATCGTAGTCAGAAAGTAGTCATCGATAGGAGGAATTTTGTTTTTTGGCCTATCATAAAAAAAATATTTATGTCATTAATGAACAAGATCAGGTCATAAAGAATACAACAATTTGGTGTCTAGAGTTTATGAACAAGATCAGGTCATAAAGAATACAACAATTTGGTGTCTAGAGTTTATGAACAAGATCAGGTCATAAAGAGTACAACAATTTGGTGTCTAGAGTTTATGAACAAGATCAGGTCATAAAGAGTACATTAATTTGGTGTCTAGAGTTTATGAACAAGATCAGGTCATAAAGAGTACATTAATTTGGTGTCTAGAGTTTATGAACAAGATCAGGTCATAAAGAGTACATTAATTTGGTGTCTAGAGTTTATGAACAAGATCAGGTCATAAAGAGTACATTAATTTGGTGTCTAGAGTTTATGAACAAGATCAGGTCATAGAGTACAACAATTAGGTGTCTAGAGTTTATGAACAAGATCAGGTCATAAAGAGTACAACAATTTGGTGTCTAGAGTTTATGAACAAGATCAGGTCATAAAGAGTACAACAATTTGGTGTCTAGAGTTTATGAACAAGATCAGGTCATAAAGAGTACAACAATTTGGGGTCTAGAGTTTATGAACAAGATCAGGTCATAAAGAATACAACAATTTGGGGTCTAGACTTTCCTAAAGCAAATGGTTTCAGTATTTAAAACTAAATGTTGAGAAAGAATTAAATCTAGCAGAAAAATCTATTAAACATCAAAATCAGATTTAAGTACACAGTTACAGCACATTTAAAAGTCTTGCATGTTGATCATGTTTGCCTGGCCCTGTGTCTACTAACACGTCTATTGACTAAATCCATAAGATCGAAGGTCACAATGACCTCTTAGGCTATGGCCAAATTTCAATTCACGGTGCCCCCGCTGCGGGGAAGAAGAGGAAACCGTGCCTCATTTTCTGTTTGACTGTCCCAGACTTGCTGATCTCCGCCTCGACAGGTCTGGGAAACCAAAAATTCTCGACCTGTATGGTGACATGTATGCACTACGCAAGACAGCAGGGTTTCTGTCCAGGGCTTTTGCAAGAGAGGATTTGAGCCTCTCAAGCCCTCATTCTAATGGAGTTTGATGATGATGATGACCTCTTAGTCTAATCGAACAGACATCCCTGTAAAGCTAACATTGATTCGACTTATTTTGTTTTTCTTAAATAAATTAGAATTTCGCCTAAAAGTATTGAGCATTTATACTCGACACAATGTCGTCATGTGAATGTGTTAACAAGTCAATGACTCTACTGTCACTCCTTTTCAAATGTAGATCTGCCATTGCAGAGATTCTTCAAAAGCTAAATTACATTTAGATGAGTGCAGAAGTAAAATTCATTAGTCATGTCCTAAATCTTGTATCCAGGTTTAGGAAGTTGTTTTGTTTCTCGAAACATGTTCAATTAGCTTCGCATTTTTGTCTCTGTTTATCTTCTTTTAATAGCCTTTTTTTTTCTTTGACGCCTCATTTCACTTCTGCTCACTATTCGTACAGAAGTACCAATCCTGTGCCAAGCTCATGTATAGCAGATGTCAATAAATTACGTAAAACATTTTTTCTAAGAAGTTTTTTACGTCCTTGACCCCAAACCATTCTACAGGTCGACACAGTGAACACAAACCTGAAAAATAGGACGAGACTATAGAAACAATAGATAACTATATAATCTTCCACGTTCATAAGCTCTCCACTAGCAGAGTGGTTACCGTGTTGGCTTGAGAAGGCTTGTGCCATGAGTTCGAATTCAGGACGTTCCCCCTGTTTTAAATGTGTATAAATGCTTTTTTTATTGTTAGTCTAGATCTATTACAAATTTAATCACATGACAGCTATGCTTAATATAAGTTTTTTTTTTTAAAGTATTAAAAAAAACTACTTTCTTGTTTAACTCATTCTACTCTGACGTTTTTGTGACTACGGGTTAACAGTTGTAGGGTCATCTCCTTTAATTTATGTTCATTATCTACCAATAGTACATGAGAGAATCACGAAGACTAGTGATGCAATGTTTATCAACAAAGACACAAAAACTCCAGTGTATACATCTTTTATTTGTTAGTGTTGAAATGTTTTTGTACTAAGTGTGACGATACGAAACTTGCATGCAAAAGTTCATTTGAGTTTTTCCCAGCAAATCGTGAGAAACTTTAAATTTTAACTTAATCAATTATTTTCTTGTCCACCCATAACTAAATTCTTATAGAATTTATCTCCCCTCGCACTGTTTCTCACGGAACGAATCTCGACGTAAAACATCAACTAGCTTCTCTGGGGCTAACTAGTAATTTTTAACCGCTGTACAGGTGACCAGCACACAATGGTCGCGGCACCAGCGCTACACGCAGCGGCTTAATAACTTTTCACACCTATTCACTTCCCCCCCCCACCCCCACAGTATACGCATCGCTCTAAGATAGCGTTGCACTCGGGCTGGACAAATACATATTCGCCTTAGTCCCTACTCTCATGGTACAGGCCATAAATCTGACCTGACGCCTGGCATGTCCAGTACATAGATACATGTGAGAAAATCAGCTAGCTTTCTTCCCCACCCGTTAAACAAAATGCCCCAACTATATATAAAGAGGGACCCAAGCATTCTGAGTTAGGCCCGCTAGAATTCGTACATTCTCCCCTGTTAGGAAGTTTATTAGTGATGTTTCATTAGGGACAAACGGGTGAGTGTAAACATTTTACTATACTTATTTTATCTTATAGGAATGTGTGAGTACACATTAGTACACAACAACGTTCCCCGTCATTACATTATGACTTTGTTATGTATGTACATTGTACTATTTTATGTCGATGTTATATCTTCATATAGTATTATTAAGGCCGCTATGGTTGTCTACGTTTGAAGCCATAGTTATTATATTTGATTAGTTATGTTTCATCCATTCCTGTATCTTAGTGATTGATGTAAACAATAACCTTTCTTGAATCTAAGTACTGTCTAAGAACTTAGATCACAATGCTTTACACTTACAGAGCCCATGTGAAATAAATCATTTCACATTTCTATTATGTCCCTCATACATATTATTATGTCTCACACGCTTGTGAACTTATAGTTCCTTGGATGAGTTTAATTTTGATTAATTATATCAAACCCTTATCATTGTATCTCAATCCCTAGTATTTTATTTTCATCTTATTCTTTAGTATATAATATTCTCATTCTCCATTCTACTATAACTGATTACTTGTCGACGTAATCTCATTCAATGGATGAATCTTGACTAATATCATCCTACATTGTATGATAACCCATTTACTGTGGTTATCTTACTTGTATTTTGTTTGCTATTGAGTTATACGCATGCTTTAAGATTTTATAACTAATTGTCTTAAATGCCCTATTGGGATTGATACCAATGCCTGCATCTGATTGATTGCAAGGCATTTGGGAATCCCTGCTCAATGCCTTTAGGAGGTTCCTAATTGTCTGTCTTATCCCCAGCCTGGTTGCTACACACGATTGCTACACCCGACTGCTATAACTACCAGATCTCCACCAAGGCTGTAACCGGAGCAGACCACACCAGATACACCCCCCCCCCCCCCAATTATATACCTGTTAGCAAGAAGGCATTGCCTACTGTCCTTGGCCTTAACATATTGCCCAGTGTTCACAGTGCCTTATACTGCCCAGTATCATCTGCCCAGTACCCGGCCCAAACTGTCCACTGCCCAATAGCTAATGCCGACTGATTAGAGCAACCTTCGCTACAGAAGATAAGCTGGTGTTGAGTTAGCACGGCTCTAGCACTAGAGATCACAGCTGAGAGATCGTCCCACTGAAACTTAGTCTGCAGCACCAACCCTCTGTACTGCTAAAAAGGCAGCGGCCTCACCCTAGAGCCAGTTTGCCCACAGCATAGAGAATATCCCGAGCCGACGTCCTAAGACAGAGCCGGATGACTCATCCTTCTGAGTGCCAGTCCTTCGACCTCCAGAAGACGACCCACGGGCTAGCAGCTAAGAATATAAGTAGCCAGACATAGGAACACTCTACTCTTCCAATCACTCACCAATTAGCAATCCATGATGAGCAGTTATGTTAGAGATTAGCACCTTCATTTCATTTCTTAATTATAATTTTATTTGATCATTTATCTTTTGTAAACTTTCATTTATTAAATTATTTTATTTATAAACTTAATATACTGGTCTGTTCTTACTGTTAGTTGCGGTGTGCCTGTACAAAATCTTATATGTGAGCGGGATAAATTTATAAAATTTCCCCTAGACTTAAACAAACAAGCCCAAATATCAACTAATTAAACATCTCATCACACTAAGTTTAAACAAAACAAACTACTAGACGAAGTGAAGTCAGTGTCAAGTCTTGAAAATGAATTTGTGAAGAAAATAGGAAACATTGAAGACGAAGTTGTAATAGATCTAGATTTATAGCTCTAGAAATGAATGTTTCAATAGAAATAGATTTATAGCTCTAGAAATGAATGTTTCAATAGAAATAGATTTATAGCTCTAGAAATGAATGTTTCAATAGAAATAGATTTATAGCTCTAGAAATGAATGTTTCAATAGAAATAGATTTATAGCTCTAGAAATGAATGTTTCAATAGAAATAGATTTATAGCTCTAGAACTAAATGCTTCAATAGCAATAGATTTATAACTATTGAACTAAATGCTTCAAAAGAAATAGATTTATAGCTATAGAACTAAATGCTTCAATAGAAATAGATTTATAACTATAGAACTAAATGCTTCAATAGAAATAGATTTATAACTATAGAACTAAATGCTTCAATAGAAATAGATTTATAACTATAGAATTAAATGCTTCAATAGAAATAGATTTATAACTATAGAACTAAATGCTCCAATAGAAATAGATTTATAACTATAGAACTAAATGCTTCAATAGAAATAGATTTATAGCTAAAGAAATAAATGTTATCATATAAATAGATTTATACATATACAAATATATGCTGTAATTGGAATAGATTTATAGCTATAGAAGTAAATGCTGTGACAGTAAATATTTCAAATTAAATCCAAGAATATTTGTCAACGTTACCAACTAATGTGCACTAGAAATTCACTACAAACCAGTCAAGCGAGACATTTTGGAACAGGTGTTAGCGAATAAAGACAAAATGTCCATCAAAGTTGTAAAGTATAAGAAACTGGTCGAGTCAGGCCTAGAAACACACAAAAAAAACAAGTCTACATACAAGATTGAGAAGAACTATGTCGCACACACTGAACTAGAGGATGAACAAAAAGGTTCTGTGAAGAAACAAGAACACAATGGTGTCCAGAATGTGTCCATAGTAAGAAACAATTGGATTAAATGTGTACAACTTGACTGGGGAACTCTCATGTCTTCTAACGTAAGAGAAAGAGAGAGAGAGGGAGAGAAAGAGAGAGGAGGGAAGTGAAAAGAGGGGCGTGGTAAAGACAACGGAACGGGAAGAGAGAGGGTAAGAGAGAGAGAGTATAACAGTGGCATCAAGTGCTGACTTCTAGTATAAGAATTGGACAAGGTCTACAAGTCACAGACGACTGGAAATGAGCGCTGAGGTTTATAAATAATTGAAATGTTGCTTCTACAAGCTTAGAAAAGTTGGGGCCATTCTGTCCAGTTTTAGAAACCGAGTAGCTTCATAAAGAACTTGAATACTAGAATTACGTTCACTAAGAGAAAATATCCCTGTGGAGTGTAGAGAAACAGATTGAGAACACCTTCGCTATTATTTGGTAACTGTTTATATCTGTAGACTGTTGAGTATCATTATCAAAAACTAAGAAATATATCATCAAACAATGCAAGCATGGCACAGAAGTGTAAGTGATAAGCGAGCTAGTGTGTAGGCTGGGCAAGAACTAGGTAGATCTAGTAGAGATAGTAGAGAGGTAGTAGAGATCTAGTAGAGATAGTAGAGAGATAGTAGAGATCTAGTAGAGATAGTAGAGATCTAGTAGAGATAGTAGAGAGGTAGTAGAGATCTAGTAGAGATAGTAGAGATAGTAGAGAGGTAGTAGAGAGATAGTAGAGAGGTAGTAGAGAAATAGTAGAGAGATAGTAGAGATCTAGTAGAGATCTAGTAGAGATCTAGTAGAGAGATAGTAGAGAGGTAGTAGAGAGATAGTAGAGAGATAGTAGAGATCTAGTAGAGATAGTAGAGAGGTAGTAGAGAGATAGTAGAGAGGTAGTAGAGAGATAGTAGAGATCTAGTAGAGATAGTAGAGAGGTAGTAGAGAGGTAGTAGAGATCTAGTAGAGATAGTAGAGAGGTAGTAGAGAGATATTAGAGAGATAGTAGAGATCTAGTAGAGATAGTAGAGAGGTAGTAGAGAGATAGTAGAGAGGTAGTAGAGAGATAGTAGAGATCTAGTAGAGATAGTAGAGAGGTAGTAGAGATCTAGTAGAGATAGTAGAGAGGTAGTAGAGAGATATTAGAGAGATAGTAGAGATAGTAGAGAGGTAGTAGAGAGATAGTAGAGAGATAGTAGAGATCTAGTAGAGATAGTAGAGAGGTAGTAGAGATCTAGTAGAGATAGTAGAGAGATATTAGAGAGATAGTAGAGATCTAGTAGAGATCTAGTAGAGATCTAGTAGAGATAGTAGAGAGGTAGTAGAGAGATAGTAGAGAGGTAGTAGAGAGATAGTAGAGAGATAGTAGAGATCTAGTAGAGATCTAGTAGAGATAGTAGAGAGGTAGTAGAGAGATAGTAGAGAGGTAGTAGAGAGATAGTAGAGAGATAGTAGAGATCTAGTAGAGATAGTAGAGAGGTAGTAGAGAGATAGTAGAGATCTAGTAGAGATAGTAGAGAGGTAGTAGAGATCTAGTAGAGATAGTAGAGAGGTAGTAGAGATCTAGTAGAGATAGTAGAGAGGTAGTAGAGAGATATTAGAGAGATATTAGAGAGATAGTAGAGATAGTAGAGAGGTAGTAGAGATCTAGTAGAGATAGTAGAGAGATAGTAGAGAGATAGTAGAGAGGTAGTAGAGAGATAGTAGAGAGATAGTAGAGATCTAGTAGAGATAGTAGAGAGGTAGTAGAGAGATAGTAGAGATCTAGTAGAGATAGTAGAGAGGTAGTAGAGATCTAGTAGAGATAGTAGAGAGATAGTAGAGAGATAGTAGAGATCTAGTAGAGATAGTAGAGAGGTAGTAGAGAGATAGTAGAGATCTAGTAGAGATAGTAGAGAGGTAGTAGAGATCTAGTAGAGATAGTAGAGAGGTAGTAGAGAGATATTAGAGAGATATTAGAGAGAGTAGAGATAGTATAGAGGTAGTAGAGATCTAGTAGAGATAGTAGAGAGGTAGTAGAGAGATATTAGAGAGATAGTAGAGATCTAGTAGAGATCTAGTAGAGATCTAGTAGAGATAGTAGAGAGGTAGTAGAGAGATAGTAGAGAGATAGTAGAGATCTAGTAGAGATAGTAGAGAGGTAGTAGAGAGATAGTAGAGATCTAGTAGAGATAGTAGAGAGATAGTAGAGAGATAGTAGAGATAGTAGAGAGATAGTAGAGAGATAGTAGAGATAGTAGAGAGATAGTAGAGAGATAGTAGAGATCTAGTAGAGATAGTAGAGAGGTAGTAGAGAGATAGTAGAGATCTAGTAGAGATCTAGTAGAGATAGTAGAGATCTAGTAGAGATAGTAGAGAGGTAGTAGAGATCTAGTAGAGATAGTAGAGAGATAGTAGAGAGATAGTAGAGATCTAGTAGAGATAGTAGAGATCTAGTAGAGATAGTAGAGAGGCAGTAGAGATCTAGTAGAGATAGTAGAGAGATAGTAGAGAGATAGTAGAGATCTAGTAGAGATAGTAGAGAGGTAGTAGAGAGATAGTAGAGATCTAGTAGAGATCTAGTAGAGAGGTAGTAGAGATCTAGTAGAGATAGTAGAGAGATAGTAGAGATCTAGTAGAGATAGTAGAGAGGTAGTAGAGAGATAGTAGAGATCTAGTAGAGATCTAGTAGAGATAGTAGAGATCTAGTAGAGATAGTAGAGATCTAGTAGAGATAGTAGAGAGGTAGTAGAGAGGTAGTAGAGATCTAGTAGAGATAGTAGAGAGGCAGTAGAGAGATAGTAGAGATCTAGTAGAGATAGTAGAGAGGTAGTAGAGAGATAGTAGAGATCTAGTAGAGATCTAGTAGAGATAGTAGAGATCTAGTAGAGATAGTAGAGATCTAGTAGAGAGATAGTAGAGAGGTAGTAGAGATCTAGTAGAGATCTAGTAGAGATAGTAGAGAGGCAGTAGAGAGATAGTAGAGAGGTAGTAGAGTTTTAAAACAACTCCTTAGTTTTGAAGCGTGAATTGATACCAAAATGTTACATCAATACAATATGACACAATGAAAATACATTGGCACTAAAAAAACGAATGGACATTTTAAAAAAGTGGATGTTTATATGGAGAATTGATAATCTGATGTTTGTATAGACATTTTGATAATCTGATGTTTGTATAGACATTTTGATAATCTGATGTTTGTATAGACATTTTGATAATCTGATGTTTGTATAGACATTTTGATAATCTGATGTTTGTATAGACATTTTGATAATCTGATGTTTGTATAGACATTTTGATAATCTGATGTTTGTATAGACATTTTGATAATCTGATGTTTGTATAGACATTTTGATAATCTGATGTTTGTATAGACATTTTGATAATCTGATGTTTGTATAGACATTTTGATAATCTGATGTTTGTATAGACATTTTGATAATCTGATGTTTGTATAGACATTTTGATAATCTGATGTTTGTATAGACATTTTGATAATCAGATGTTTATATAGACAGTTTTTATGGACAATTAGGTAATTATATGTAATAAGATATTATCTGTGTAGACTAGTGAATCTGCATGTCTAGTGAATCTGCAAGACTAATGAATCTGCATGACTAGTAAATCTGCATGACTAGTGAATCTGCATGACTAGTGACTCCAGAAGAAACATAAGATTATATAAAACAACAAAACACTGCTGTTCAATTGCTGACATGTCACTAAAATTGATTTTAATACTAAAAGCCAACAACATACCAATTCAAACTAAACAAAGAGCATTACAAAACTACAACAGTCACAAGTTGGTTACTGAACAATAAAACAAAGGAATGCGTAGGTGATGAGTACAAAACAAGGAACTGTTAACATCATGCATATAAAACAAAGAGCTGTTAACATCATGCATATAAAACAAAGAGCTGTTGACATCATGCATATAAAACAAAGAGCTGTTGACATCATGCATATAAAACAAAGAGCTGTTGACATCATGCATATAAAACAAAGAGCTGTTGACATCATGCATATAAAACAAAGAGCTGTTGACATCATGCATATAAAACAAAGAGCTTTTGACATCATGCATATAAAACAAAGAGCTGTTGACATCATGCATATAAAACAAAGAGCTGTTAACATCATGCATATAAAACAAAGAGCTGTTGACATCATGCATATAAAACAAAGAGCTGTTAACATCATGCATATAAAACAAAGAGCTGTTGACATCATGCATATAAAACAAAGAGCTGTTAACATCATGCATATAAAACAAAGAGCTGTTGACATCATGCATATAAAACAAAGAGCTGTTAACATCATGCATATAAAACAAAGAGCTGTTTACATCATGCATATAAAACAAAGAGCTATTGACATCATGCATATAAAACAAAGAGCTGTTGACATCATGCATATAAAACAAAGAGCTGTTAACATCATGCATATAAAACAAAGAGCTTTTGACATCATGCATATAAAACAAAAAGCTGTTGACATCATGCATATAAAACAAAAAGCTGCTAACATCATGCATATAAAACAAAAAGCTGTTGACATCATGCATATAAAACAAAAAGCTGCTGACATCATGCATATAAAACAAAGAGCTGCTAACATCATGCATATAAAACAAAGAGCTGTTGACATCATGCATATAAAACAAAGAGCTGCTGACATCGTGCATATAAAACAAAAAGCTGCTGACATCATGCATATAAAACAAAGAGCTGTTGACATCATTCATATAAAACAAAGAGATGTTGACATGTTGCATATAAAACAAAGAGCTGCTAACATCATGCATATCAAACAAAGAGCTGCTAACATCATGCATATCAAACAAAGAGCTGTTGACATCATGCATATAAAACAAAGAGCTGCTGACATCGTGCATATAAAACAAAAAGCTGCTGACATCATGCATATAAAACAAAGAGCTGTTGACATCATTCATATAAAACAAAGAGATGTTGACATGTTGCATATAAAACAAAGAGCTGCTAACATCATGCATATCAAACAAAGAGCTGTTGACATGTTGCATATAAAACAAAGAGCTACTTAAGTGAAAGAAACAAAACAAAGAGTTACTTCTTTGTCAATTTTAAAACAAAAGCCTCTAATTATTATTGCACAGCTCAAAGTTATTTACATCGTAGCTATACCATAAGGAGCTGCTTACACTTAAATTACACACAAAATATCCTAAATTCCGAACATGACAAATTATGCTGTAGTGTCCTTGTGAGAATTGTAAATAAGGAAATACTTTCAATATCATATTCACGCTCAACTCATTCGGTCTAATGGGGGAAACCATTACTAGTCTCTCCAGAGAAATAGAACGTCTCGTTAGACTTGTTTCACGTAGTTCTATAAAAGTAATGCGAATCAACTCTCCCTACATCGTCCAATAATGAAGTCTGTCTAGAGAACATATGTCTCGTCAATATATGTCAGCTCTAGTTCTAGACATTCCAAGTAAGCAATATACTGACATTAACCAGGCGTTATTACCATAGTCTTTAGGTCAGGGGAATGATGTCATATTAGTGTGACTATTGCTACAGAGAATGTTGTAGTAATGAAATTGTCTAGCTTGAAATGTCACGTACTCTATCAGTGTAGGTCTACTTTGATGGCGCGTTATTTGTTTGACTAAATAATCTCAAAAAGGTCATCTTCAACAAACATCAAGACATTGAGCGGGTAAAACTTTCTACACGCAACAGCAAATGAGAATCAAAGTAATTCATACATTCTTACATCATATTTTGAAATATGTTTGCTAGTTTTTTCTTAAATACTAAATCAATATAATAATGTTCTAATCAGTTGTCTTAATTGATATGATGATAGGATAATTTTACAAATCTGCCAATAAGCGTTTTTACTGCATTTTTTAACTTTTCCTTGTCCTTTCTACTTATAATTATCTGACGATGTTTTAGGGCAACAACTGCACGCCTGATAGAGTACATAAAAGGAATATGGGTGAGTGTCCCCGGTGTACTCGCCTCTAATCTGAGGGTCTTTGGATACAAGCGACTGGTGATAGGGATGTACACAATGTAATCTGCTTGGATCTATCCCAGACAGAAACGTTTGTTTAGACGTGCAGATCTAGGCAAGCTTCCCTGCACATACAAAACAACTTCAATGCTCAACATCTGAACCTAGATATATAGATATATATAGTTAGGAAGATTTTTTTTTGGGGGGGGGGGGGGAGACACATTTTTTTTGTTTGTTTTTGTTTTCTCTTTTTTTTTTCGTGCGAACACACACACATATACACTCCAAATATGTATATATAAATATATATATATTCGTGATCGAAGATGAGCACATTTCTCATTTCCTATGGACTCGAAGATGACTGTAAAGTCCAATCCTCGCTTTAAAAAGCCGGCCGCATTCGAGGCATGGGTGGGTTAGGTTAAGTGCAGATGGGCCCGCTTCTTCTCTCAGCTTTTTGTTGGTTTGGCGCTCTTTCACCCTGGCTACTGTTCTTGATTCAAATCTTGAGACTCCGAGACTCACAGCTTCACGCCATGAGGAGCGATCGAGAGCTAGTGCTACCCAGCCTTGAATGTCGATATCGCATTCCTTGAGAGTGTCTCTGTAGCGCTTGTATTGACCTCCCTGGGAGCGCTTTCCTGCACACAACTCCCCGTACAGAAGTCGTTTGGGAAGGCGATTGTCTGGCATGCGGACTGCATGCCCCGCCCATCGAAGTTGGGACCTTTTTACTGTCGCATAGATACTGTTAATTAATGTTGGACAGCTTTAAGATTTCCGTGTCTGGTATGTGGTCGGACCAACGCACCTTATGGATACTCCTTAGACAGCGTAGGTGGAAGGAGTTTAGCTTTTTGGTGTGGCGGGAATATAGGGTCAAGGACTCTGATGCGTATAGGAGTGACGGGAGAAGTATAGCAGTGTAGACTTTCAGTGTTGTGGCTACTCTAAATGTACATAATGAATGTATCCAGACACAGTTTACAAGGGAACATGAACACAGTCCTTTCCAATCTGGGAACTTTAGTTGTTTTTTTTTTAGAAATAAATTGTATTGTATTTGCATATCTAAATATTTAAGTATTAATCAAATAGAAATGACATTATTACCAATGTTTAAAAAACTAAATTATTAAATGAAGAGATATCACTTGTAAGTAGGGCATGCAACACAGTTCCCCTATTTTCGAAATAAATTACTAAAACTTAATCGTACCCTAACACTAACAGTAACAGTACACGTGTTTTGTAGACTAGAACCGGGGTCGGCAAACTGCGGCTCGCGAGTCACATGCGGATCTTTGGATGTGAATCTGCGGCTCTTTAGTTCCATACGTAAATATTATTTATTTTATCGAAACACTTTTAAAATATTTCTGAATCGTTTAACGAAACTTAGGCGCCGATTCTATCTCTCAGCCACTTGTACTCGCTTTTCACCACACCCCTTCCCCATTACACTCGTCGTCACTGTTGTCAATCCGTCGGATTCTCGTAAGGTCTCGAATGACGCCGTCGTCGGATGTTTCTATGTAGGTTTTAATTCGCTTTGACGCAAGAAGAATTGGCATCTCAACTACGAGCTTTGACTGTGACGTAGAGTTTGTTGTCTCAAGTAAACGAGATGTAAGCGAAGTATCTTCTCAAAGTTAGACGCCATCTATAAGTAGTGCTATCCTGGCAAGCTTTTTGTTTTCTACTAGAAATTGCACAAAAAGGGAAACCATTTACCGATGTTGAGTATGTCAAAGAAATCTTGAAAAAAAATCAAAGGCTTGCCACTATCCGCTGAAACGGTACAAGAAAGCATAGCTAAAATGTGTTCAAATGTAACATATTTGCAGGTGGAAGATATTCAACTTTCTTCGATCTTATCACTTGCTATAGATGAGTCTTGCGACATAAAGACAAGACACAAGTTGCCCAATTTGTCAGGTATGTGTCTTCCCTAGGATTGCTACCACTCTCATGACTTACTAGAGGGGATGATAGAGCGAATGCCATGCAAAAATACCTTGAAGACAATAAGATCGATTGAAATAAAATCGTTTCAATAGCAACTGATAGAGCCAGAAGTATGACAAGAAAAAAATTAAAGGGCAACAACAATTCGTCGGAACAAAATAAACCAAGAAATTTTTACGTTTCATTGAATAATGCACTAAGAAGCGCCTTGTGCCCAAAAACGATTCTGACCGAAATAAATGAGGTTATGAATTAGGTAATCAAGATTATTAACAGCTTCTTGTCTAAAGCACTCTACCACTTAAAGGAAATGGAAACTCAGTATTCCGACCTATGACTTTCCAAAGGTAAGGTGATGAAACGTTTTGCTTTGTGCTTGAATGAAATAAATACATTTCTAAAAACATCGAATTATAGAAAGACGAATAGTTGCAAAAATTTTACTTTATGATTCATATAGCAGAGAAATGAAATGAGCTGAATCTAAAACTGCAAGGAAAGGAAAACCCATCCTATGTTTTGGTAGAAGAATTGGTTTGTTTTGATGAAAAACATAATTCTTTTTGCAGAAAATATTCAGAGCGATAAGTTACATCAGTTTTAATCAATTTTAATGTGTAAAGCAGTATCGCGATAAAATCAGTGCAACTTTTTCAGCACAGCTATAAAAAAAATCAAAGATGAATTTCTTGACAGATTTGAGCAATTCAAAACCAACAAAACTATTCTAGCATTCCTAGTACACCATCTCAAAACAAATAATAACGAAATTCATACTAGCGGATTAGATACAGGATCTCTAGAAATACGATTGATCGATTTAAAAAGTAAAGCTTTGTTGAGTGGAAAATTTCCAGAATTGAAAAGCAAGTTGTAAGAGATGGAGGTCCAGAAATGTATGTACGTAACGCAACAAAAGTGGACAGCCTTAAAAGGAATGCCGAGAGTTTATTCGGCGCATGGACTAATCTTCCAGATTGCTACAGTGAGGTGAAGAAGTTGACATTTGAAGTGCTGACTATCTTTGAATCGACATATTCGTGCGAGCAAGCGTTCCTTGCGTGAATATAATTTAAAGTAAAGTAAGAAGCCAACTAACAAATGAACATTTAGAGTCGTGTTTGAAACTAAAAACATCAAGTTACCGTATGAGCCAAATGTATCCAAACATTCTAAAACCATGCAAAGCCATCGCTCCCATTGAATTTGTTTGCTTAAATGTTTGGTATTGTAGTCACGTTAGTGTAAGTAAATGTTTAATTGCTTTAGTTGTTATCGAAATAAAAATAATTATATAAATAAATAAATAAATAAATATAAATAAATATATAAAAAACATATACTTATATAGGAATTCGTTCTTTTTTATTTAAAAAAATTAATTGTGTAAGAACTATTTATAGTTGGCAAGAAAAAACGTGGCTCTTTAAAAAACTTCGAAATTTTGTAAATTGTAATTTTTGGCACTTCCGACTCTAAAGGCTGCCGACCCCCTGGACTAGAACTCTATAGATCTAGCATGGGCGTTGCCAGGATTTTTTTTCGGTGGCGGGGTTGGGGGAATCCCCCCCCGCAATATATATATATATATATATATATATATATATATATATATATATATATATATATATATATATATATATATAGGATTTCCTTGATTGAGACCCGATCTCTATAACTGACTCCTACAACCGTCTTAGCCATCTTTGTTGAGCCACATTTAGTCTTTTTCATTTTTGGCAGATGACTATTCACTTAACTTTATTAATGGAGCCCAGCCACAGGTAGAAATGTGTAACCTCTCTTGACTACTCTCTTAGAATTACGTATAAGGAAGTTTTATCGTTAAATTCATCTGTTGGGGGGGGGGGGGGGTTAAACTAAAAAATCTGTGGAATTTTATTTTTTTTTAAATTCAAAACCCCCTTAGCTACGGTAATAGAATTTGGTAACTGTAGTTTGCTTTAGAATCCAATTGAAAAGAGAGGTTTTCAACCTCAAAACTCCCTGTATGGGGGTATTTAAACTCAAAACAATCAGGAGGGGTTTTAAACTTTAAAAAAAGACCTCTGGAGAAGGGGGCTTTAAGCTCAACCCCCCCCCCACACCAATTGGCCTGGCTACGTTCATAGAGTTTTTAGTGTGTAATTTGCATTTTTTTATATTGAAGGGGTATCTTTTTTTTTTAGCTTCAAACCCCGCTGAAGGGGGGTTTAAACTCAAAACTCCTGTTCGCTACGATCATAGCATTTTCTGTGTATTTGCTTTTTTATATTGAAGAGGTATTTTTTTAGCTTTAAACCCCGATGAAGGGGGGTTTAATCTGAAAACCCCTATGGCTACGCTCAAAGAATGAATGTTGAATGTATAATTTGCTTTTTTTTTTATATTGAAGAGATGGTTTTTAGCTCTAACCCCCGGTGGAAAGGGGGCGGGGTTTAAACACAAAACCCCTCTATGCTACGCTCGTAGAATCTGGTGACTGATGTCTTATATTGAAGAGGGGGTTTATCGTAAATTTCGGAGTGGGGTTTAAACTCAAAACTTCCTGAGCTCTTGGTTTTAGTCTTGGTTTTGTTATATATAGCAGGGAATTGGACTGCCCCCCCCCCCCCTGGTAGGGAGTTTTAAACTCGTAACCTTTTGGCTGGTGCAAGTGATGGTTTTGTATTAAAATCTCACCTTAAATAAACAGAATCAAAGCAAAAAATCAGTCACTAAATTCCGATTTCATTTCGTGGGGGTTTTGAACCCCCCCCCCCCCCGGGTTAAGCCCATGAGATCTAGACTTTAGAGACTATAGAGACATTATAATTCTTTGATGTTTGTGACATTTGAATACAATAATAAAAAGAGAACGAAATGCCTTTGTGTTAACACAAACTCATAGGCGGATACTTCGTACTTATCCAGGGTGCTACATATTGATATCAATGTTCTATTTGACTTGGAATTGTCGTACTCTTATTGCGAACACGAAGACTCCGAAGAGCCTTATTAATATAGTTTTTGAAATGGTTAAAACCTTACGTGCTACAGATTGTACACTTAATAACTTTATTTAAAAAAAAACAATAATAAGGCATACACATTGGGAAGATTTGGACTTTGTATTTCAAACATGGTTTAATTGTCTGTAAAATGGAATCTACCATCAGATAATGGAGATAAAACAATGCCTTTTTTTCAAGTTCATATGTATTTGCATAAAACACACGGTACATTTTCAAACGATTACCGTCAGGAATCTATTTTAATCACCATGAGAACAGCGAAGAATTGAATTTCCGGTCCAATGTAATAAAACAAACTATTTTACTTTGTTTTAAAAGGATTTACTTATTTATAAACATAAAATATGCACAGGGCAGAGTTAATTTGGAAAACAATAGAGTTCGTTTTCGAGACACTACAGATGCAACTAACTATAGAACACGAGGATTGTGATGTTTATTATCCCTCCCCCCTTTTTTTTTAGATTTAAACGTGACTAATACGTACAAACACACTACACAAAGACAATAGGGATTTTCTCTAGGGGGCGCTGCAGAGCTCTCTTTGATTTTTATCTTAGTACTTTACTAAAAAATGTGTGAATTCAGGTTGTGATAAGTAGTGAAGAAACTCTTTCTTGTAGATGTGTCTGACTGCCAGTGTTGTGGGGTTCAAGCAGTCCAAATAAATTAACATTTAGTTATAAAACTTCTTTGTTGTTGTCTATCTGTTTGTCTGTCTGGTAAAAGGAGTGTACAAGTTATTTCTTACACACCCAATTTCGAATCAAGCTAAAATTTTGCATAATTATTTCTTTTACCTGACAAAACAAGAATCAATTTTTAAAAAATAAACAATTAGTTAATTAACTATTAGTAATTAATTATTTTGTTTGGTATCTCGAACAAAGGAAATAAATTGTACTTGACTGATAAGGTGATATAAATTGTATTAGTCTCCCTTATACTTTGTAGAGAGAAAATTTTGTATTGGCTTCGGAAGGCTTCAGCGAGTTCGAATTCAGGTCGTTCAACTTTTTTTTATAATTGCATTTAAAAAGCGATCACCCAGATATCTTCTTTCTCCGCCACCCCTTTCCATTCCAGACAAGTGATAGGGTCATAGCTTAAAGCATGAAACAGTTGCTAAAACTATTTCAAACTGCACAGATTTACTATTGTTACTCTAGATCTATGACAAATGACTGAGTCAAACTAATTGATACAACTAAGCTTAGTCTAAGTGTTCAACATCTAACTAATCGTATATTTTGGAGGATTTATTTTACTGCTCCTTTCCTTCGACTTTTCTCACGCCGATTTATATTTAGCTTTTGTGCTGTCTGTCCGTCTATCTAACTGTCAGTCACATTTAGATTTCAAAAACTAAAACTACTATAAACAAAAATGGCGAGATATCTACGAAATTGATGTTGAAATTTTGTATCGTGCAATAATATGACTAGCATAGAATCAAACAGCCTGGACATGAAATAACTGAGAGCATTCACGTGAATTGGTTTTGAAAACGAGTTCAACTTTAGAAAGAAAAAAATGTTTTCTGTTTTTGCAACTGTGTCACCTGAAAAATAATGTTTTGTGACTCTTTATTGTAATTGACACACACTCTTTGAATGGAAAAATTTTAAATCTTTAAGTGTTTAGGTTGTGAATATTCAAATCTCAAAGTATTTAGGTTGTGAATATTCAAATCTTAAAGTAGTTAGTTTGTGAATATTCACATCTTAAAGTAGTTAGTTTGTGAATATTCAAATCTTAAAGTAGTTAGTTTGTGAATATTCAAATCTTAAAGTAGCTGGGTTGTGAATATTCAAATCTTTAAGTAGTTAGGTTGTGAATATTCAAATCTTTATGTAGTTAGGTTGTGAATATTCAAATCCTACAGTAGTTTGTTTGTGACTATTCAAATCTTAAAGTGGTTAGATTGTGAATATTCAAATTTTAAAGTAGCTACTCACCTTGTTCTATTGTAAAATTGGCCAGTGTGTTGGTGTGAGTTTGACAAGACTTGACATAGCCTGGACAATAACAGCGTAACAGTCAGAGTCCAAGTTGACCAACCCATCATGACCAGTTTTAGTGGACTTTAAGAGCTCAAGAAAGTCTTTAGTGAAGACATCCTCGCTTCGGGACATCACATTAGTTCAACTCCATCATGATTTCTGAAATAAAAAGTCATTGATAGAGCCAGAATATATTTTGAGAACGAGTTGTTTTATTATGTGACATTGAAAAATACTGTAAAGATAATTTTTTATTATTAAATGTAAAAAAACCCCAAAGAAATGATAATCGATTTTCGTAGGGAAAAGAAGGAAAATGATATTGTTTCTGTAGCTGGAGAGACTATTGAAATAGTGCAAACTTTTAAATACATTGGTACTATCCTAGACAATAAACTAAATTTTACTGCAAATACTGATTATATCAGCAAAAAAGGGCAGCAAAGATTACGATTACTAAGAAAACGGTCCTCGTTTAATGTTAGCGAAAAGGCCTTGGCTATGTTTTATCACTAAACATCTGCAATATTTCAATATCACTGCCTGGTATGGCAATCTGAGCATTAAAAATAAAAATAAACTTTATAGAATCCTAAATGCTGCTGGTAAAATCATTGGCAAAAAACAAACCCCATTTAGGCAGCTGTTTGAGACATACATCTATTAAAAGCTAACAAGATCCTAGAAATAAATAATCACCCTTTGTGTCAGGATTTTGTGATTTTACCATCACAAAAGAGAAACAAGACACTGATAGCAAAGACTAACAGACACAAACACTGTTTTGTTCCCCTGGCAATCAAATCATTAAATAAGAACAATCTGATATTAACTTTGTCACATGTAAATTATGAGTGAGTCTGGAGTGAATGTACATTTTGGTTTCTTATAGTTATAATGTTTTTTGTTTGGTGTAATGCACAAATTGTAAGTCAAACTTCCTTACGGACAATAATGATTATTATTATTATAGAGTGCATGAAGATTTAGACTTATCTTTTGTATCTCTACACAATTACTAGCTTAATTTTTTTAATGTTCCGCTATTTTATAATCACTTAATGATAATATAAATGTGACACTGAAAAAAAACAAAAAAATAATTAAAATATCAGTTCATTCGTTCTATCAAAACAAAACAAAAATTGGTGATTAGAAAAATCATTATAGTGTTTGTGCTGACTTTATGTCTGTCTGTCCGTCTTTAATATTCATAACTCAAACCTTAGATACATGATTAAAAAACTCTTTTCCCCTTAGCACTTGTTGACCCTTGTGCCTAAGATAAGTTTCATAGCTACATTGGCTTTCCTATAGCGTCTCGTTGTATCTTATAACTGGATGAAGTGTGTTGAAACCGTTGGACTTGTGAATATCGACGAATATTTTTGCGAACATTTTTGAAGTGAACTATTGTTGAGGGTAAAATAGTTCTGTGTAATCTTGTGTCCTGTCAGTTCCGGGGACATTGTCTCTGTTGTGATGAAATGTCAAGTCATTTATACTCATTATAATTATTAATTTCAATAGATATACATCACTGTAGACGTTTCGGTTACCTTTACAGTTTCCACTTCTTCTTTCTCTACTGTCTTGTTCACCAACTACAGTAACTCTTGATGATGAACGAGTAACTTTAAATATACAGTTATGTCCCTTTCCATATATTAAATTGTCAAAACTCGGACTTCAACCAAATAAACAAAATTGTAATAGCAACAAACAACATGTCTATATATCTCTGTTGTTTGTTTACTCTTTTGTTTTGAGCTATTGGATCTGGAAATTACCCGCATATAGATAGACCTATGTCACAAATCTAGCAGGTTTGAAAATAAACACCTAACTGTAGGTTTTACTCACAGTGTAGGATTTCTTTCAATCCAATTCAGATCCACAAGTTTTCATGCAATTTTACTACAAGAAATATTTTTTAACTTTTGAAAGATAAACTACAGTTCAGTAGAACATTTGTAGGGGGTCACAATAAAAATAAGATATATAAAGTATACTAAATTTAGAAAGCCTTCGGGACAGAAGACTCAAAAGTAAAGTAGCAATTATACATAAAGCACTGAACCAGAATCTTCAAATACAAAAACAAAATCTAATAAAAATACACAAAGATCCTCGTTCCATATGCTAGGACAAATTTGTACAAATACTCCTTCTTCCCTAGTGCTATTAGAGCATGGAATGGGTTGCCTGAGCTAGCCAGGAAAGCCAGTGACTTGACAGAAGTTAAGCCATTGGTTAATATGCATGACTAAATGCATGACGCGTAGGACGTAATCATCTTCTTTTTTCAAGTAACGTCTGTATTATATAAGTAGAAGAATAAGTATTGAAACAATATAAAACCAAAACCATTGATTAATAAGTATGGCAACTTGTCGAGATTGTCTGACACGTCAAGAACAAAAATAATAATAACAATAATAATAATAAAAAAAAAAAAAAAAGCATCGAGGAATTGAACTCCGCCTCTATTTATAAATATCTTGGAATAAACCAGAATGCCAAGATAAACCATAAGAAATTAAAAGAGGACTTTCTAGGCAAATATAGGCAAAGAGTTAATAAAATCCTCAACACCAAACTGTCTGGCAGTAATCTCATCACTGCAATTAACAGCTGGGCCGTCCCTGTGCTCCTTTACACGTTCGGTGTGATCAAATGGACTGACACCGACCTACATGACATTGACAGACTCACTAGAAAATTACTAACCAAGTTTCGATGTCTACACCCCAAGTCCTCCACCATAAGGTTATACCTGCCCAGGAAGGATGGGGGTCGTGGATTGCAGAACATCTTCAAATTATGTAAGATGCAAGTTTTAAAAATACGATCAAAACTGCTCGCCTCCAGCAACAAATTAGTTTCCTTCCTACGGAAATACGACTCCGATGCAACCCCTCTGAACCTACACAATGCTGATGTCAATATCGGTTTGGACGACGTAGGGCATGAGATTCGCCAATGGGAAGAAAAAACACTCCACGGAAAATTTCCGGCTTCATTACATGGGGACAACATCGACAAGGCTGCTTCCTTAACATGGCTCAAAGCAGGTCATCTCTACCCTGAAACAGAAGGCTTTGTTACAGCAATACAGGACAGAGTAATCAGGACAAAAAATTACGAGAAGCATATCCTGAAACTCAATGTTGTCGACAAATGCCGAAAATGTGGAAATGTGGGCGAGTCGATTGAACACATTATGGCAGGATGTCCAGCCCTATCAGAATCAGCCTACCTAGGTCGCCATAACCAAGTTGCAAAGTTAATACACCAACACCTGGCTTTGACGTACAAATTGATCGGTAAGGACACTCCCCCTTATTATAAATACTCTCCGCAAGAGGTTCTCGAGTCTACTGAACATCTGCTGTACTGGGATAGGCCTATTCTGACCGACAAAACGGTAGATTTCAATCGCCCGGATCTGCTGTTTATCGATAAAAAAGAAAAAACCGCTACCATTATCGATATCGCCGTACCACTGTCTCATAATTTAAGAAAAACTGAGATAGAAAAACAAAGAAAATATGGGAACCTAGGCTTGGAGATTAAGCGTCTATGGAAATTGTCCAAAATAACAATATACCCCATTGTTATATCAACCGAGGGGATAATAACAACTGACCTCACAGACACCTTCAAGGCCCTTAACATTCCTAGGAACATCTTCGTTGCCTGTCAGAGGGCGGTACTGCTGCAGACCTGCCACATCACCAGAAAATTCCTCAGTGGAAACTGTTAAAGGGACTACGATGAATTTTGTTTCTCTTTAGCGAAACTTGACCCTGGCAGCGCCAGAGAATGACTATTCGTTCATTTCTAACATAATAATAATAATAATAGTAATAATAGTAATAATAATATCCTGTATTTTTTGCTTCGTGTGTGTGAACATAGTTCATTATAGTACAAAGAGAACATGACCAATAAAGTTTAATTAAATTTAAAATTCCTGGAATGCGCAGGTAAAATAAAATTCAATTACGAATTGACGGACTGCGCAGGTCAAATAAAGTTTAATTAAGAATTAACGGAAAGGCCCTGCATTGATATGTGCGAGACATTCAAAGATCTACGTCGGTAATCGGTTTGATCGTTGTCAAATCATTCTTGAAGTGGACCTGTTATGTATATGAAAAAGATGCCATCAGAATCATGCTACTGCGAGACCATTTTGTTCTGTGAAAGACAGGTTGTAAATTATCACTCTTGCGGACACATGTTTAAACTTTTTGTCCAAGAGATTGCTTGGAGACGAACTTGTTACAGACACTCTTGGCGAAAAGTGAGAAAAATGAAAGGGCATTAATTCAGTCGTCATGACTAGACGCTAATCTACATTTCTGAGATGAAAAGTTCCCGGCCTCTGCTATCAGCCTCGTGCCGCGCTCTATTTCTAAAAAGCGAAAACTGATCTTAAATGTTGCACGAAAGACAGACAACGTTCTAAAAAGTGTTTCATGACAAATGTTGGGAGGTCATCATGACATCTTAGTGCTATCACGTGATTTGAGTAGCTTGCAAAAAAAAAATACATTGGTGATAATGTGTATAACTAAAGGGAAGCAACCAAAGATTCAAAACAAGACAAAAATGACGGACAAAAAATCAAATTCATTAAAATATATTAGTCGACTCGCGGCGTAGCATACATCGCTATTTAGTGAAGGGTGAACACTTCCTGCAAGACACAGTTGTCCAAATGGGGTGGGTTTGGGCAAACGACTGTGAGTGAATGAAAAGAAGGAACCATGAAGGAACTCTGGAGAGAGCAATATGCATAATAAAAACTCTTGTTTGGTCGTTTTAAGTTTTCAAATTATAACCATCCTACAATTGAATTTGGTCTATTTTGAAAACTCGTCAGTGGAGATTTCCACATTCATGACACATGAGAAGAAGTCCTTCGACCGTCTAGCAAATATTTTCAGGTTTTTTAAGCAAGCAAGCAAGCAAGATTGTTAAGGATGACCTTTACTTTGAATCGTGTGTAATGTGTTTGGGAAAACAAAGGATCCCTTCAAATCTATCATCACAACTGTGAATAAATAACAATCAAAGGAAGACTAAAAATAGCCTTTGTGTTATCACGTGATAGTTGATAGTTGACATCCCAAGATGTGTGCCTCTTTTGAAATACAAATGTATAGTTATATCTAGAAGTAGTATGAACGAGTCGATAAGTGTAGTGTTGTTTGGATTGGGTTTAATAGTAACATGATTGCCTAATGTATCATGTAGCTAGCTATATGATAGCATTTATCCGAAATGATGTAGCAGTCTAGAGTGATCTAACATTTCTTCTTGAGTGATCTAACATGTATCAAAACATTTCTTCTAGAGTGATATAACATGTATCATAACATTTTTCTAGAGTGATCTAACATGTATCAAAACTTTTCTTCTAGAGGGATATAACATTTCTTCTAGAGTGATATAACATTTCTTCTAGAGTGATCTAACATTTCTTCTAGAGTGATTCAACAAGTATAAAAACATTTCTTATAGAGTGATCTAACATTTACTTTCAACATTCCATTAATCTTGACGGAACATTGAACATCTATTGTGTGTGTGTGTTCTAAGAGGTGGGGCGAGACTGGAGATAGCTCACGAGTCTGTAAAAGCTCTGCTACTTAAAGTTCGTCCCCAGAGATGGACAAGTCAAGTAAATGGTCTGCTTGTATATTCATTGACCAGAATGACCAGTCGTGACCTGTTTTTTTTATTACATTCTGAAGTTACTTCTATTACTTTGGTTAGTTTGTCCTCTTTTTTTTAAAACTAAAAACAGAATTCAAATGAATTGATTTGATTACATCTTTAAAAAATGCATTAACTAAATGAATCTATGAAACTATCCTGCAATTCAGTTTAGAAATGAAGTCCAATCAAGCAGGGACGTCACTCTAATGACACACGTTCGTGTTTATCTTCCAAGAGGTCCAACTGCATTGATCACGTGACTTCTCGTTTGTTTCTTTCGTTCAATTAGCCTGAACCAGAGAGAAACGTCAACAATTTTTCTATTTAATTAATTAATTTATTAATTGAAGAGTTCATCCATTCTGGATGTTGACTGTTATTTAAGACATAATGTTGACTGTCCTGGAATTGACGTATTATCCGCACAAACTTTAGCCACTTCTGTTAAACTAATCTACACAGATTTACTGCCCTTGTTAAACATGAGGACTAACACTTCTTCCTCTTCTACACAAGAAGCCAAGGCCTAAAGAAATGTATCAAGATTTGGAAGATTTGAAAGGGACTAAGGATCTGAGTATTGGAAATGACAACAACAACATTAAGTCTGACAGGATTTCTTTGAGATGCTTCAATTTTCATAGTGATTCTTTTTATTTAAGTGCTTTTATTGCATAGGCGTGTTGGGGGGGGGGGGGTTAAGATTCAATGTGCTAAAAATATATTTAAAAAAGTTTTTTAATGATCTTTCAAAAGCGTGTTCTTTTGTTGTTTTTTAAATAAATATGTTATGTTTTTTGCTCACACATATGCACCATTTAACAAGCAAATTAAAAAAAAAATCATTAAAACAAAAACAAAGCTTACTAAAGTGAAAGAACTCTGTCCTTAAAACTATCTCTACCAATAATGTACAAGTTAAATTTCTGTTATTCGATATCAAACAAAATAATTAATTACAAATAATTAATAGAGTAATTGACTGTTTTTTTTATTGCTTCGGGTTTTGTTAGGTACAATAAATAACTGTTTGAGAATGGGCGTGGGAGAAATAACGTGGACACTCTTTTTACCAGACAGACAGCCAGACAGACTGAGTTAATATAAGCTTTGTAAAAATAAAAATGACCAAAAAATACAGTTCGCACGCTTTTATATCTTATGATATTTACCACACCAAGTACAATTATCAAATGTCCTTCATTTCTTGATTCAAACACTTCGTTTTGTTCCAAATGTGTACTGCTATGGAACAGTTAATTATGTTCTTCTGAAGCGCGACCTTTTGTTTGTTTGTTTTTTAAATTAAATATGCATATATATATACATCTATGTATAAAACATTTTTAAAACAAGATTAAAAGGCAGTTCTCTGTATTCAATGGCCACATGTTTATTTGATGATTTGCAATTCAAAAAAGATGACAGAAGAAGTATACACAGAGGAAGATCCTCAACATTCTCACATACAAACTTCAATGAATATGTTTTTATTGTGGTTGACTTCAGATCGCTGCTGTGCTTGGGAGAGTGAGTGAGCCGCAAGAGCAGTACGGAATAGAGACTTTGTTTATTTACAGATTTCAAAGAAGCAAAGTGATGGCTGAGTAGTTTGGCATTTTACTTCCAAACCAAAGAATCTCTCGTTCGAATCGAAAAAGAAAAGATTTTAAATGTCGAGATTCTTAAAACTTCACTGCCCGGTTTTAGTGGGTATCCATCTAGCTCAGTCATGTATCTACCTGGTATTATTTGGTCAATCGACTATCTATACAACTCAATGGGATCTTAAGAAGTAAATAAAGTTTGGGGTAAATGTGGGTCTCTATTCCTGTATTTGCCTTGGTTCAAAGTATACTGTAGGCTGAATGTGTTACCCAACACACACGGGATAACTTGATTTTACTCAAGTAATTCTTTTCAAGACTTGGTAGAGGTTAGAAGGCTCATCGCTATAGTAGCCAATCAATATTATACATTCGTTCTTTGTAAAGCCTCTATATTAGAGATTGATAGATAGATAGTTCTAGATGACTATTGATCAGTAGATAGACTTATCGTAACAAAGAGAATTTGTACCGCAATATTTGTGTATCTAAATGTACCAAGGGACATTACTCAAATTTAATTGATAGGCACTAAATAACCAAGTTACTAATTAATTTTTGAAATATGGGGGGGGGGGGGAACTTGAATAGAGTATTATGGAAAAGAAGAGTATAGTTCATAAGATAGTGCTCGACTAATAGTTCATGAGATAGTGCTCGTCTAATAGTTCATTAGATAGTGCTCGTCTAATAGTTCATGACATAGTGCTTGTCTAATAGTTCATGACATAGTGCTCGTCTAATAGTTCATGAGATAGTGCTTGTCTAATAGTTCATTAGATAGTGCTCGTCTAATAGTTCATGACATAGTGCTTGTCTAATAGTACATGACATAGTGCTCGTCTAATAGTTCATGACATAGAGCTCGTCTAATAGTACATGACATAGTGCTCGTCTAATAGTTCATGACATAGTGCTTGTCTAATAGTTCATGAGATAGTGCTTGTCTAATAGTTCATGACATAGAGCTTGTCTAATAGTTCATGACATAGAGCTTGTCTAATAGTACATGACATAGTGCTCGTCTAATAGTTCATGACATAGAGCTCGTCTAATAGTACATGACATAGTGCTCGTCTAATAGTTCATGACATAGTGCTTGTCTAATAGTTCATGACATAGTGCTTGTCTAATAGTTCATGACATAGAGCTTGTCTAATAGTTCATGACATAGTGCTCGTCTAATAGTTCATGACATAGTGCTTGTCTAATAGTTCATGAGATAGTGCTCGTCTAATAGTTCATGAGATAGTGCTCGTCTAATAGTTCATTAGATAGTGCTCGTCTAATAGTACATGACATAGTGCTCGTCTAATAGTTCATGAGATAGTGCTCGTCTAATAGTTCATGAGATAGTGCTCGTCTAATAGTTCATGAAATAGTGCTCGTCTAATAGTTCATGAGATAGTGCTCGTCTAATAGTTCATGACATAGTGCTCGTCTAATAGTACATGACATAGTGCTCGTCTAATAGTTCATGACATAGTGCTCGTCTAATAGTTCATGAGATAGTGCTCGTCTAATAGTTCATGAGATAGTGCTCGTCTAATAGTTCATGAGATAGTGCTCGTCTAATAGTACATGACATAGTGCTTGTCTAATAGTTCATGAGATAGTGCTCGTCTAATAGTTCATGAGATAGTGCTCGTCTAATAGTTCATGAGATAGTGCTCAACTAATAGTTCATGACATAGTGCTCGTCTAATAGTTCATGAGATAGTGCTCGTCTAATAGTTCATGACATAGTGCTCGTCTAATAGTACATGACATAGTGCTCGTCTAATAGTTCATGACATAGTGCTCGTCTAATAGTTCATGAGATAGTGCTCGTCTAATAGTACATGACATAGTGCTTGTCTAATAGTTCATGAGATAGAGCTCGTCTAATAGTTCATGACATAGTGATCGTCTAATAGTTCATGAGATAGAGCTCGTCTAATAGTACATGACATAGTGATCGTCTAATAGTTCATGACATAGTGATTGTCTAATAGTTCATTAGATAGTGCTCGTCTAATAGTTCATGACATAGAGCTTGTCTAATAGTTCATGAGATAGTGCTCGTCTAATAGTACATGAGATAGAGCTCGTCTAATAGTACATGACATAGTGATCGTCTAATAGTACATGAGATAGAGCTCGTCTAATAGTTCATGAGATAGTGCTCGTCTAATAGTTCATGACATAGAGCTTGTCTAATAGTTCATGAGATAGTGCTCGTCTAATAGTTCATGAAATAGTGCTCGTCTAATAGTTCATGACATAGAGCTTGTCTAATAGTTCATGACATAGTGCTCGTCTAATAGTTCATTAAATAGTGCTCGTCTAATAGTTCATGAGATAGTGCTTGTCTAATAGTTCATTAGATAGTGCTCGTCTAATAGTACATGACATAGAGCTTGTCTAATAGTTCATGAGATAGTGCTCGTCTAATAGTTCATGACATAGAGCTTGTCTAATAGTTCATGAGATAGTGCTCGTCTAATAGTTCATGAGATAGTGCTCGTCTAATAGTTCATGACATAGTGATCGTCTAATAGTACATGACATAGTGCTCGTCTAATAGTACATGACATAGTGATCGTCTAATAGTTCATGACATAGTGCTCGTCTAATAGTTCATGACATAGAGCTTGTCTAATAGTTCATGACATAGAGCTTGTCTAATAGTTCATGACATAGTGATCGTCTAATAGTTCATGACATAGAGCTTGTCTAATAGTTCATGACATAGAGCTTGTCTAATAGTTCATGACATAGTGATCGTCTAATAGTTCATGACATAGTGCTCGTCTAATAGTTCATGACATAGTGCTCGTCTAATAGTTCATGAAATAGTGATCGTCTAATAGTTCATGACATAGTGATCGTCTAATAGTTCATGACATAGTGATCGTCTAATAGTTCATGACATAGTGCTTGTCTAATAGTTCATGACATAGTGCTCGTCTAATAGTTCATGTCATAGAGCTTGTCTAATAGTTCATGACATAGTGATCGTCTAATAGTTCATGACATAGAGCTTGTCTAATAGTTCATGACATAGTGCTCGTCTAATAGTTCATGACATAGAGCTCGTCTAATAGTTCATGACATAGTGCTCGTCTAATAGTTCATGACATAGAGCTCGTCTAATAGTTCATGACATAGAGCTCGTGTAATAGTTCATGACATAGAGCTCGTCTAATAGTTCATGACATAGTGATCGTCTAATAGTTCATGACATAGAGCTCGTCTAATAGTTCATGACATAGTGATCGTCTAATAGTTCATGACATAGTGATCGTCTAATAGTTCATGACATAGTGCTTGTCTAATAGTTCATGACATAGTGCTCGTCTAATAGTTCATGTCATAGAGCTTGTCTAATAGTTCATGACATAGTGATCGTCTAATAGTTCATGACATAGAGCTTGTCTAATAGTTCATGACATAGTGCTTGTCTAATAGTTCATGACATAGTGCTCGTCTAATAGTTCATGTCATAGAGCTTGTCTAATAGTTCATGACATAGTGCTCGTCTAATAGTTCATGACATAGTGCTCGTCTAATAGTTCATGTCATAGAGCTTGTCTAATAGTTCATGACATAGTGATCGTCTAATAGTTCATGACATAGAGCTTGTCTAATAGTTCATGACATAGTGCTCGTCTAATAGTTCATGACATAGAGCTCGTCTAATAGTTCATGACATAGTGCTCGTCTAATAGTTCATGACATAGAGCTCGTCTAATAGTTCATGACATAGAGCTCGTGTAATAGTTCATGACATAGAGCTCGTCTAATAGTTCATGACATAGTGATCGTCTAATAGTTCATGACATAGAGCTCGTCTAATAGTTCATGACATAGTGATCGTCTAATAGTTCATGACATAGTGATCGTCTAATAGTTCATGACATAGTGCTTGTCTAATAGTTCATGACATAGTGCTCGTCTAATAGTTCATGTCATAGAGCTTGTCTAATAGTTCATGACATAGTGATCGTCTAATAGTTCATGACATAGAGCTTGTCTAATAGTTCATGACATAGTGCTTGTCTAATAGTTCATGACATAGTGCTCGTCTAATAGTTCATGTCATAGAGCTTGTCTAATAGTTCATGACATAGTGCTCGTCTAATAGTTCATGACATAGTGCTTGTCTAATAGTTCATGACATAGTGCTCGTCTAATAGTTCATGACATAGTGCTCGTCTAATAGTTCATGAAATAGTGCTCGTCTAATAGTACATGACATAGTGCTCGTCTAATAGTACATGACATAGTGCTCGTCTAATAGTAAATGACATAGTGCTCGTCTAATAGTACATGACATAGTGCTCGTCTAATAGTACATGACATAGTGCTCGTCTAATAGTTCATGAGATAGTGCTCGTCTAATAGTTCATGACATAGAGCTTGTCTAATAGTTCATGAGATAGTGCTCGTCTAATAGTTCATGACATAGAGCTTGTCTAATAGTTCATGAGATAGTGCTCGTCTAATAGTTCATGAAATAGTGCTCGTCTAATAGTTCATGACATAGTGATCGTCTAATAGTTCATGACATAGTGATCGTCTAATAGTTCATGACATAGTGCTTGTCTAATAGTTCATGACATAGTGCTCGTCTAATAGTTCATGTCATAGAGCTTGTCTAATAGTTCATGACATAGTGATCGTCTAATAGTTCATGACATAGAGCTTGTCTAATAGTTCATGACATAGTGCTTGTCTAATAGTTCATGACATAGTGCTCGTCTAATAGTTCATGTCATAGTGCTCGTCTAATAGTTCATGTCATAGAGCTTGTCTAATAGTTCATGACATAGTGATCGTCTAATAGTTCATGACATAGAGCTTGTCTAATAGTTCATGACATAGTGCTCGTCTAATAGTTCATGACATAGAGCTCGTCTAATAGTTCATGACATAGTGCTCGTCTAATAGTTCATGACATAGAGCTCGTCTAATAGTTCATGAGATAGTGCTCGTCTAATAGTTCATGACATAGAGCTTGTCTAATAGTTCATGAGATAGTGCTCGTCTAATAGTTCATGAAATAGTGCTCGTCTAATAGTTCATGACATAGTGATCGTCTAATAGTTCATGACATAGTGATCGTCTAATAGTTCATGACATAGTGCTTGTCTAATAGTTCATGACATAGTGCTCGTCTAATAGTTCATGTCATAGAGCTTGTCTAATAGTTCATGACATAGTGATCGTCTAATAGTTCATGACATAGAGCTTGTCTAATAGTTCATGACATAGTGCTTGTCTAATAGTTCATGACATAGAGCTTGTCTAATAGTTCATGACATAGTGATCGTCTAATAGTTCATGACATAGAGCTTGTCTAATAGTTCATGACATAGTGCTTGTCTAATAGTTCATGACATAGTGCTCGTCTAATAGTTCATGTCATAGAGCTTGTCTAATAGTTCATGACATAGTGCTTGTCTAATAGTTCATGACATAGTGCTCGTCTAATAGTTCATGTCATAGAGCTTGTCTAATAGTTCATGACATAGTGATCGTCTAATAGTTCATGACATAGAGCTTGTCTAATAGTTCATGACATAGTGCTTGTCTAATAGTTCATGACATAGTGCTCGTCTAATAGTTCATGTCATAGAGCTTGTCTAATAGTTCATGACATAGTGCTCGTCTAATAGTTCATGACATAGTGCTTGTCTAATAGTTCATGTCATAGAGCTTGTCTAATAGTTCATGACATAGTGATCGTCTAATAGTTCATGACATAGAGCTTGTCTAATAGTTCATGACATAGTGCTCGTCTAATAGTTCATGACATAGAGCTCGTCTAATAGTTCATAACATAGTGCTCGTCTAATAGTTCATGACATAGAGCTCGTCTAATAGTTCATGACATAGAGCTCGTGTAATAGTTCATGACATAGAGCTCGTCTAATAGTTCATGACATAGTGATCGTCTAATAGTTCATGACATAGAGCTCGTCTAATAGTTCATGACATAGTGATCGTCTAATAGTTCATGACATAGTGATCGTCTAATAGTTCATGACATAGTGCTTGTCTAATAGTTCATGACATAGTGCTCGTCTAATAGTTCATGTCATAGAGCTTGTCTAATAGTTCATGACATAGTGATCGTCTAATAGTTCATGACATAGAGCTTGTCTAATAGTTCATGACATAGTGCTTGTCTAATAGTTCATGACATAGTGCTCGTCTAATAGTTCATGTCATAGAGCTTGTCTAATAGTTCATGACATAGTGCTCGTCTAATAGTTCATGACATAGTGCTTGTCTAATAGTTCATGACATAGTGCTCGTCTAATAGTTCATGACATAGTGCTCGTCTAATAGTTCATGAAATAGTGCTCGTCTAATAGTACATGACATAGTGCTCGTCTAATAGTACATGACATAGTGCTCGTCTAATAGTAAATGACATAGTGCTCGTCTAATAGTACATGACATAGTGCTCGTCTAATAGTACATGACATAGTGCTCGTCTAATAGTTCATGAGATAGTGCTCGTCTAATAGTTCATGACATAGAGCTTGTCTAATAGTTCATGAGATAGTGCTCGTCTAATAGTTCATGACATAGAGCTTGTCTAATAGTTCATGAGATAGTGCTCGTCTAATAGTTCATGAAATAGTGCTCGTCTAATAGTTCATGACATAGTGATCGTCTAATAGTTCATGACATAGTGATCGTCTAATAGTTCATGACATAGTGCTTGTCTAATAGTTCATGACATAGTGCTCGTCTAATAGTTCATGTCATAGAGCTTGTCTAATAGTTCATGACATAGTGATCGTCTAATAGTTCATGACATAGAGCTTGTCTAATAGTTCATGACATAGTGCTTGTCTAATAGTTCATGACATAGTGCTCGTCTAATAGTTCATGTCATAGAGCTTGTCTAATAGTTCATGACATAGTGCTCGTCTAATAGTTCATGACATAGTGCTCGTCTAATAGTTCATGTCATAGAGCTTGTCTAATAGTTCATGACATAGTGATCGTCTAATAGTTCATGACATAGAGCTTGTCTAATAGTTCATGACATAGTGCTCGTCTAATAGTTCATGACATAGAGCTCGTCTAATAGTTCATGACATAGTGCTCGTCTAATAGTTCATGACATAGAGCTCGTCTAATAGTTCATGACATAGAGCTCGTGTAATAGTTCATGACATAGAGCTCGTCTAATAGTTCATGACATAGTGATCGTCTAATAGTTCATGACATAGAGCTCGTCTAATAGTTCATGACATAGTGATCGTCTAATAGTTCATGACATAGTGATCGTCTAATAGTTCATGACATAGTGCTTGTCTAATAGTTCATGACATAGTGCTCGTCTAATAGTTCATGTCATAGAGCTTGTCTAATAGTTCATGACATAGTGATCGTCTAATAGTTCATGACATAGAGCTTGTCTAATTGTTCATGACATAGTGCTTGTCTAATAGTTCATGACATAGTGCTCGTCTAATAGTTCATGTCATAGAGCTTGTCTAATAGTTCATGACATAGTGCTCGTCTAATAGTTCATGACATAGTGCTTGTCTAATAGTTCATGACATAGTGCTCGTCTAATAGTTCATGACATAGTGCTCGTCTAATAGTTCATGAAATAGTGCTCGTCTAATAGTACATGACATAGTGCTCGTCTAATAGTACATGACATAGTGCTCGTCTAATAGTAAATGACATAGTGCTCGTCTAATAGTACATGACATAGTGCTCGTCTAATAGTACATGACATAGTGCTCGTCTAATAGTTCATGAGATAGTGCTCGTCTAATAGTTCATGACATAGAGCTTGTCTAATAGTTCATGAGATAGTGCTCGTCTAATAGTTCATGACATAGAGCTTGTCTAATAGTTCATGAGATAGTGCTCGTCTAATAGTTCATGAAATAGTGCTCGTCTAATAGTTCATGACATAGAGCTTGTCTAATAGTTCATGACATAGTGCTCGTCTAATAGTTCATGAAATAGTGCTCGTCAAATAGTACATGACATAGTGCTCGTCTAATAGTTCATGAGATAGAGCTCGTCTAATAGTTCATGAGATAGTGCTCGTCTAATAGTTCATGAAATAGTGCTCGTCTAATAGTTCATGAGATAGTGCTCGTCTAATAGTTCATGAAATAGTGCTCGTCTAATAGTAAATGACATAGTGCTCGTCTAATAGTTCATGAAATAGTGCTCGTCTAATAGTACATGACATAGTGCTCGTCTAATAGTACATGACATAGTGCTCGTCTAATAGTAAATGACATAGTGCTCGTCTAATAGTACATGACATAGTGCTCGTCTAATAGTTCATGACATAGTGCTTGTCTAATAGTTCATGACATAATGATCGTCTAATAGTTCATGACATAGTGCTTGTCTAATAGTTCATGACATAGTGCTCGTCTAATAGTTCATGTCATAGAGCTTGTCTCATAGTTCATGACATAGTGATCGTCTAATAGTTCATGACATAGAGCTTGTCTAATAGTTCATGACATAGTGCTTGTCTAATAGTTCATGACATAGTGCTCGTCTAATAGTTCATGTCATAGAGCTTGTCTAATAGTTCATGACATAGAGCTCGTCTAATAGTTCATGACATAGTGCTTGTCTAATAGTTCATGACATAGTGCTCGTCTAATAGTTCATGTCATAGAGCTTGTCTAATAGTTCATGACATAGAGCTCGTGTAATAGTTCATGACATAGAGCTCGTCTAATAGTTCATGACATAGAGCTCGTCTAATAGTTCATGAGATAGTGCTTGTCTAATAGTTCATGAAATAGTGCTCGTCTAATAGTTCATGAGATAGAGCTCGTCTAATAGTTCATGAGATAGTGCTCGTCTAATAGTTCATGAAATAGTGCTCGTCTAATAGTACATGACATAGTGCTCGTCTAATAGTTCATGAGATAGAGCTCGTCTAATAGTTCATGAGATAGTGCTCGTCTAATAGTTCATGAAATAGTGCTCGTCTAATAGTTCATGAGATAGTGCTCGTCTAATAGTTCATGAAATAGTGCTCGTCTAATAGTAAATGACATAGTGCTCGTCTAATAGTTCATGAAATAGTGCTCGTCTAATAGTAAATGACATAGTGATCGTCTAATAGTACATGACATATTGCTCGTCTAATAGTACATGACATAGTGCTCGTCTAATAGTAAATGACATAGTGCTCGTCTAATAGTTCATGAAATAGTGCTCGTCTAATAGTAAATGACATAGTGCTCGTCTAATAGTTCATGAAATAGTGCTCGTCTAATAGTTCATGAAATAGTGCTCGTCTAATAGTAAATGACATAGTGCTCGTCTAATAGTTCATGAAATAGTGCTCGTCTAATAGTTCATGACATAGTGATCGTCTAATAGTTCATGACATAGAGCTTGTCTAATAGTTCATGAAATAGTGCTCGTCTAATAGTTCATGAAATAGTGCTCGTCTAATAGTTCATGAAATAGTGCTCGTCTAATAGTAAATGACATAGTGCTCGTCTAATAGTTCATGAAATAGTGCTCGTCTAATAGTTCATGAAATAGTGCTCGTCTAATAGTAAATGACATAGTGCTCGTCTAATAGTTCATGAAATAGTGCTCGTCTAATAGTTCATGACATAGTGATCGTCTAATAGTTCATGACATAGAGCTTGTCTAATAGTTCATGAAATAGTGCTCGTCTAATAGTTCATGAAATAGTGCTCGTCTAATAGTAAATGACATAGTGCTCGTCTAATAGTTCATGAAATAGTGCTCGTCTAATAGTTCATGACATCGTGATCGTCTAATAGTTCATGACATAGAGCTTGTCTAATAGTTCATGAAATAGTGCTCGTCTAATAGTACATGACATAGTGCTCGTCTAATAGTTCATGACATAGTGCTTGTCTAATAGTTCATGACATAGTGATCGTCTAATAGTTCATGACATAGAGCTTGTCTAATAGTTCATGACATAGTGCTTGTCTAATAGTTCATGACATAGTGCTCGTCTAATAGTTCATGAGATAGTGCTTGTCTAATAGTTCATGAGATAGTGCTTGTCTAATAGTACATGAGATAGTGCTTGTCTAATAGTTCATGACATAGAGCTTGTCTAATAGTACATGAGATAGTGCTTGTCTAATAGTTCATGAGATAGTGCTTGTCTAATAGTTCATTAGATAGTGCTCGTCTAATAGTTCATGACATAGAGCTTGTCTAATAGTACATGACATAGTGATCGTCTAATAGTACATGAAATAGTGCTCGTCTAATAGTACATGACATAGTGCTCGTCTAATAGTTCATGACATAGAGCTTGTCTAATAGTTCATGACATAGTGCTCGTCTAATAGTTCATGACATAGAGCTCGTCTAATAGTTCATGACATAGAGCTCGTCTAATAGTTCATGACATAGAGCTCGTGTAATAGTTCATGACATAGAGCTCGTCTAATAGTTCATGACATAGAGCTCGTCTAATAGTTCATGACATAGTGCTTGTCTAATAGTTCATGAGATAGTGATTGTCTAATAGTTCATGAAATAGTGCTCGTCTAATAGTTCATGACATAGAGCTTGTCTAATAGTTCATGACATAGAGCTCGTCTAATAGTTCATGACATAGAGCTTGTCTAATAGTTCATGACATAGAGCTTGTCTAATAGTTCATGACATAGAGCTCGTCTAATAGTACATGACATAGAGCTTGTCTAATAGTTCATGACATAGAGCTCGTCTAATAGTTCATGACATAGTGCTCGTCTAATAGTTCATGACATAGAGCTTGTCTAATAGTTCATGACATAGAGCTTGTCTAATAGTTCATGACATAGAGCTTGTCTAATAGTTCATGACATAGAGCTTGTCTAATAGTTCATGACATAGAGCTCGTCTAATAGTTCATGAAATAGTGCTCGTCTAATAGTTCATGACATAGAGCTTGTCTAATAGTTCATGAAATAGTGCTCGTCTAATAGTTCATGACATAGAGCTTGTCTAATAGTTCATGACATAGTGCTCGTCTAATAGTTCATGACATAGAGCTTGTCTAATAGTTCATGACATAGTGCTCGTCTAATAGTTCATGAAATAGTGCTCGTCTAATAGTTCATGACATAGAGCTTGTCTAATAGTACATGACATAGTGCTCGTCTAATAGTTCATGACATAGAGCTTGTCTAATAGTTCATGACATAGTGCTCGTCTAATAGTTCATGACATAGAGCTTGTCTAATAGTTCATGACATAGTGCTCGTCTAATAGTTCATGAAATAGTGCTCGTCTAATAGTTCATGACATAGAGCTTGTCTAATAGTACATGACATAGTGCTCGTCTAATAGTTCATGACATAGAGCTTGTCTAATAGTTCATGACATAGTGCTCGTCTAATATTTTATGAGATTGCGCTTTCTTATAGTACATGAGGTTGTGCTATCTTTAGTAAAAAAAAGTTTGTGATAGTACAATGGATTGTACAATGAAATTATGCTCTTAAAGAACATGACGTTATGTCTTTTAATATACATGAGTTTGTGGTCGTCATAAAGTACATAAGATTTTGCTATCTATAGTACATGAGATTGTTTTATCTTATTGTTCATGAGATTGTACATGAGAATGTGCTAATCTTAGAGTAAATAAGATTATAGCCATTTCATAGTGCATCTGAGATTATCTGAAGTACATGGCATTGTGCTCAGCAATTGTATAACTAGTTCTACTTACAACTAAAGCGTACCACGTGACCTAGAATAGATCTAATGTTTACTGGACATAATGAAAGTGTAGTTTCCAAATAAGCTAGAAGAGGAAAAAAAAACAACTTACAGCTCAGTTAATTCACTTTTCTGACGTGAAACGTCGAGTTTTGTGAAGTAAATCTGCACAGACTGACATTGTCCACTCTACTGCTGGTCATTCAATCTGGACACACACGCAAATCCAGGTTGTTTCGGCCCCTAAATTACAACTGATGAGCGGGTGGGAAGTCATATGTTGCCGTGACGTCTAAAAGAGATGGGTAAGGGAGGGAGGGAGGGGGTATTCAATGGAACGCTTGAAAGAAAAGACGGGGGGGGGGGGGGGAGGAGTGAGACTGCATGCTGTGTGAGTAATGAGTTAAAAAGGGTAGAGGAATGAAATGATAGAAGAATTAGAGAACTGTGCATATCAAGTGTGTGTGTGTGTGTATGAGAGAGAGAAGACTGGGGAGGGGGCTGCTACTTTATGATGTGAATTGAACTCACTAAATATTATTTTGTTATTTATTCAACTGGTTAAATTTTTTGTTTAGCTTGTGACCGTTTAGAGCTTATAGAATTCTATAAATAGATCTAATGTAAAAACAAGTCGAAAGCTGACTTCAAGTGATAATGTGGATGCATAATAATAATAATAATAATAATACCTCACAGACACCTTGAAGGCCCTTAACATTCCTAGGAACATCTTCGTTGCCTGTCAGAGGGCGGTACTGCTGCAGACCTGCCACATCACCAGAAAATTCCTCAGTGGAAACTGTTAAAGGGACTACGATGAATTTTGTTTCTCTTTAGCGAAACTCGACCCTGGCAGCGCCAGAGAATGACTACTCGTTCATTTCTAACATAATAATAATAATAATAATAATTTTAGCGCTGTTAACAAATAAAATGTAAGCTTAATGCGCTGTGATAACATTACAACTGTAGTGTAGCATGTTGTCTGTCTGAGATCAATGGGGAGTGAGTTCCAAACCTTTGGTCCGTGCCCTGATCAAGCCAGAAGACTTTAGTTTTGGAGGGAGAAACGTGGCACCACTAGAAGCATGGAGCTACATATTGGTAACGAAATATTTTTGGGTAGGTTTATTTAAAGAAAACTTCATAGTGATTATCGAATAACCAATTGTTGGTAGATTTGTTGCGGAAAACATTGTTGGATCAACTAAGAGAAACATTGTAGCAGTGCAACATAACGTGTAAATAAATGTAAAGTACTTTAGCTGTTTAACATGATGTAAAGTACTTTAGCTGTTTAACATGATGTAATGTACTTTAGCTGTTTAACATGATGTAAAGTACTTTAGCTGTTTAACATGATGTAATGTACTTTAGCTGTTTAACATGATGTAATGTACTTTAGCTTTTTAACATGATGTAATGTACTTTAGCTATTTAACATGATGTAATGTACTTTAGCTGTTTAACATGATGTAATGTACTTTAGCTGTTTAACATGATGTAATGTACTTTTGCTGTTTAATATGATGTAATGTACTTTAGTTTAACATAATGTAATGTACTTTAGTTGTTTAACATGATGTAATATACTTGTGCTGTTTAACATGATGTAATGTACTTTAGCTATTTAACATGATGTAATGTACTTTTGCTGTTTAACATGATGTAATGTACTTTTGCTGTTTAACATGATATAATGTACTTTAGCTGTTAAACATGATGTAATGTACTTTTGCTGTTTAACATGATGTAATGTACTTTAGTTTAACATGATGTAATGTACTTTAGCTGTTTAACATGATGTAATGTACTTTAGCTGTTTAACATGATCTAATGTACTTTTGCTGTTTAACATGATGTAATGTACTTTAGCTGTTTAACATGATGTAATGTACTTTAGTTTAACATGATCTAATGTACTTTAGCTGTTTAACATGATGTAATGTACTTTAGCTTTTTAACATGATGTAATGTACTTTAGCTGTTTAACATGATGTAATGTACTTTAGCTGTTTAACATGATGTAAAGTACTTTAGCTGTTTAACATGATGTAATGTACTTTTGCTGTTTAACATGATCTAATGTACTTTTGCTGTTTAACATGATGTAATGTACTTTAGCTGTTTAACATGATGTAATGTACTTTAGTTTAACATGATGTAATGTACTTTTGCTGTTTAACATGATGTAATGTACTTTTGCTGTTTAACATGATATAATGTACTTTAGCTGTTAAACATGATGTAATGTACTTTTGCTGTTTAACATGATGTAATGTACTTTTGTTGTTTAACATGATGTAATGTACTTTAGCTGTTTAACATGATCTAATGTACTTTTGCTGTTTAACATGATGTAATGTACTTTAGCTGTTTAACATGATGTAATGTACTTTAGTTTAACATGATGTAATGTACTTTAGCTGTTTAACATGATGTAATGTACTTTAGCTGTTTAACATGATCTAATGTACTTTTGCTGTTTAACATGGTGTAATGTACTTTAGCTGTTTAACATGATGTAATGTACTTTAGTTTAACATGATCTAATGTACTTTAGCTGTTTAACATGATGTAATGTACTTTAGCTTTTTAACATGATGTAATGTACTTTAGCTGTTTAACATGATGTAATGTACTTTAGATGTTTAACATGATGTAAAGTACTTTAGCTGTTTAACATGATGTAATGTACTTTTGCTGTTTAACATTATGTAATGTACTTTAGCTGTTTAACATGATCTAATGTACTTTTGCTGTTTAACATGATGTAATGTACTTTAGCTGTTTAACATGATGTAATGTACTTTAGTTTAACATGATGTAATGTACTTTAGCTGTTAAACATGATGTAATGTACTTTAGCTGTTTAACATGATCTAATGTACTTTTGCTGTTTAACATGATGTAATGTACTTTAGCTGTTTAACATGATGTAATGTACTTTAGTTTAACATGATCTAATGTACTTTAGCTGTTTAACATGATGTAATGTACTTTATCTTTTTAACATGATGTAATGTACTTTAGCTGTTTAACATGATGTAATGTACTTTAGCTGTTTAACATGATGTAAAGTACTTTAGCTGTTTAACATGATGTAATGTACTTTTGCTGTTTAACATGATGTAATGTACTTTAGCTGTTTAACATGATGTAATGTACTTTAGCTGTTTAACATGATGTAATGTACTTTATATGGTGAAGTGCACAATAATGTAGCATTAATTTCTATAAATTAACATTAGTCACTGTTACGGTCGTAGCGCAGCACGGTGTACATGAATAATGGTGCGAATTTGTGTAATGAATGGAAGTGATGTTGAAAAGGGGAAGCCGGGAGTAATTGACAGGAAGAGAAATGAAATGTTCGGATTTACATAACTTGTTGTAATATTAAAGTATTTATAGAGTAATAACCTGAGAGTCTATTATTATTTCGAAGAGTCTTGTGTCGTAACAAGTGGCGCCCAACGGAAAAGGCAAGACCTGCGTTATATCGGTATCTAATTCCTGTCTACTGAGGTATTAGGCTACTAGTACTACAAAGTGTAACAAAATCTCTAGATCTCTAGATCTATTAAGATTGGGAGAGTAGCGTCATCTAAATCTCTAAAGCTATGTACTAGACTCACTGGTAAACATAAACCTTTAGTTGAAACTTAACTAAAAACATTATTGTTGAATTAATCAATTGGATTAACATTTAAATCTAGATTTATATCATTATAATTATTATGACGGGCAATTCTCTACATTCACCAATGTGAAAACGTCAGGGATTACCCACTGTATTTGGATGTGCTATGAATTTATTGAAAAAAAAAATAATTTTAAAAAATCATGTCAGTGGCTGCTGAAGTACATGTTCATTATTCTGGCTGGTCATAGTCCTCAACAATAACCTTTAACATTCAATATTGATGGAAATTTGTACGATTATTAGCACTGCTGTGGGCAACACTAGTGAATTTTGACTACGGTGGAGAACAGTGCCTATTTAGGACCAACGGATATACACTGACCACGGCATATAGACAAATAACGAAAGATTCATATCACCGGCGGAGAATATACACTAGCATTGGCAGTTATACCAGCAGGAAGAAGAGTATTCCGGGAAGTAGATACATATTTGTATTGGAATAACATTAAACGTTTGGTTCATTACATTACATTTAGATATGAACATTGTTGGGTCCAAGCATTAAGTATATGAGAATCAAATATATTTAATTGATATGGTCAGATAACTAGATAAAGAAAAAATACAAATGGCGGATAAAGCTGAGATAGTTGCTTTGAAAGAAGAAGGGAGACTATTGGAATTAGAAGGAGCAGAGCTGAGAAAATATGTACAAGAAAGATTAATAGAAAGAGAGAAACTAGTCAAGGAAAAGGAAATAGAGAAAGAGAAGTTAGCCATGGAAAAGGAAATAGAGAAAGAGAAGTTAGCCATGGAAAAAGAAAGAGAGAAAGAGAAGTTAGTCATGGAAAAGGAAATAGAGAAAGAGAAGTTAGCCATGGAAAAAGAAAGAGATAAAGAGAAGTTAGTCATGGAAAAGGAAATAGAGAAAGAGAAGTTAGCAATGGATAAAGAAATAGAGAAAGAGAAGTTGGCTATCAGTAAAGAGAAATTAGTTACGGATAAAGAAATTGAGAAAGAGAAGCTAGCTATGGAGAAAGAAAGGTTAGCCATAGAGAAAGAAAAGTTGGAAATAAAAAAAGGAAAAGCTAAAGATGAAGGTACTGGAAAGAAAAATGACGTGTCTGGAAATAAATTGGCAAAATATAAAGGCACAATGTTTGATAAGAATAAAATAGACATAGATATTTTCTTAAAGAAGTTTGAAATTGAAATGAAAGAATTAGCTTTTCCGGAAGATAAATGGACATTTTTGTTATCGAAGTCATTTGCAGCGGAGGTACCGTCAAAGATTTGCATGAATCAGAATAATTACCAAATAGTAAAGGAGCAATTACTACGAACATTTGGAAAAACTGAGGCGTTTTATCGTCAACAATATGTTAATTGCACCATTGAAACCAACGAGGACCCCCAAACATTTTTAGACAAGATGAATAGCTACTTTGACAATTGGACAGAGTCATCAAAAATAGAGAAGACGTTTGATGGACTAAAGGTATTTCTTATGCTGGATAAAGTCATTTATGAGAGTCATGACGAACTAAAAATATTCCTGCTGGAGAGAAAGCCAAAATCTGTAGATGAGATTGTAAAATTAATAAGGGCTTACAAAGTGGCACATCCTGAAAAAAAGTTAAACAGAGGTAGCGATATTGAAGAAATAGTAGCATTTAATAGAGCTAGAGAAACACAAGACAATTATAGCAACAATAGAAGATTTAGATATGAAGGACAGAATAGGTTTAGAGGACAAGGAAGGAGCCAAATAGATAGTAGACAAGGCCAGTATAATAGCTACAGAGGGCGATATCAAGGAAACAGACAGGGAAGATATGACAGCGGAAGAAATAGAAGAGATCAAAGTTTGTCGTTATTGTCGAGTTCAGGAAGTCTCGACTGTTTTCAAACATTTGTAGGAAATAAAGCTGCAAGAACGATAAGGGACACTGGGAGCACTATTGTTGGAATAAACCGAAAATTGGTTGAAGATCATGAATATACTGGAAAAAACAAAGCATGTATTATGTTTGATGGTAAAACAGTTCGATTACCCGTGGCCCGAGTGAACATTAAAACACCGTATTATACGGGGATCGTAGAGGCATGTGTTATAGACCATGATCAAATTGATTTGATTATTGGCAATATACCAAACATAAAGAAGTGCACGGAAAATGAGATAGAAGTTTGGAAAAATTGTTGTGGAATGGCGACTACTCGATCCTGTAGTAAGGATGTAGAGGAAGGAGATTTGGCAAAATTGTTTAAGTTATCAACTAAGGAAAAAGAGCAAGATGAAGAACAACATGAAAACACAGAAACAATAGAAATCAAAGATATAGGATTTAACAAAGAAAAATTTATCACAAAACAAAAAAATGACCCAGAGTTACGTCAGCTGGCTCAGAAATGAGGTAGAGGAGGAAGATTCTTTATAGAAAGAGGAGCTCTTGTTAGAGAGATTGAATGGCATGGGGAAACAATAATCCAGCTTGTGGTACCTAGAGAATTCAGGCAGCTTGTTATGGAAAATGGGCACGATGTAGCACACGCAGGACATATGGGAATACATAAAACGAAACAAAGAATATTCAAGGATTTCTATTGGCCATCTATTAGTAAGGACATCAAAAACTATGTGACTTCGTGCAGACTATGCCAAATAAAAGGGGCAAGAAAAATAAAAGCACCATTACAAAGGGTGGATATAGCAGATAGACCATTTAGTAAAATAGCGATTGATTTGATTGGTCCAATGCCAGTAGTTTCTAATAGGGGTCACCGTTATATTTTAACTGTGATAGACGTGTGCTCCAGATGGCCGGAAGCTATCCCACTCAAAAGAATTGAAACCAGAGACATAGTACAAGCATTATATACGTTGTTTACAAGATATGGATTTCCTAAAGAAATATTGGCAGATAGGGGCACTCAATTCAACTGTCAGCTGACTACAACATTCTTGAACATGTTTGGGATTCAGCAAAGGTTTACAGCCCCTTACCACCCACAGAGCAATGGTATTTGCGAACGCTTTAATGGTACGCTAAAGAAAGCATTATCTAAAGTAGTGGATGATAAACCCAAAGAGTGGGATATGGCTATTCCGTCAATACTATTTGCATACAGAGAGAGTCGTAATGAAACAACAGGGTTTTCACCATTTCAAATGATTTATGGAGGAAATCCGCGAGGTCCAATGACAATAGTGAAAGATTTGATAATCTCTCATGAACATGTAGGAACTAATGACAGTTATGATATTGTAACAGAAACTAGAAATCAGGTTATAAAGGCATGCGAAGAAGCGGGTAGACAGGTACTAGAGAAAAATGAATTAACGCGTTGCAGGGTGAATAAACATAGAAAAATGACGGAATTAGACGTAGGACAAGATGTTTTGGTCTTACTCAAGGATAAGAATAATGTACTGTTCACAAAATGGCTGGGACCGTACAAAATAACAAGGAAAATTAGCGATGTGGATTATGAAATAGACATTGATTCGAAGCTCAAAATATTTCATGTAGATTTGTTAAAAGAGTTCAGACCAAGACAAAGAAGTGAAGAAAGGAGTAAAGATGAGTCAATGACAATGAGTGCCTGTGTGACGGAAGAAATGGAGACAGAGGAAAGGTTTAGACCAATAGAGACAGTGGCAACAGAAAGTAGGCAAACGTGGAAGCATGTCACGGTGGATGGAGTTTCTCTTGATAGAGCTAAAGAAATCAAGGCACTAATTGAGGAGTATAAGAATATTTTTACGGATTTACCTGGGAAAACAAGTATTATAGAACATGATATCAAGTTAACTGGCAAAGTACCGAATAAACTGCCACAATATACGATCCCATTACACCATAGAGAAACATTACAGAAGGAAATTGATGAGCTACTAACACTTGGAGTGATAGAACCATCTAGTTCACCATGGGCTGCACCAGTCGTGCTTGTTAAAAAAAAAGTGTGGCAACTTAAGATTGTGTGTGGATTATCGACAGTTGAATAAAGTCACACAATTTGATCCATTTCCAATGCCACAAGCAGAAGAAATGTTTTCTAAGCTAAAAAATGCAAAGATTTTTAGCACGTTGGATCTGTCAAGAGGATACTGGCAAGTACCTCTAAAACAAGAAGCTAAACCATTATCGGCATTTAAGACACCTTCGGGCATATATCAATGGAATGTGATGAGCTTTGGCTTGGTAAATGCTCCAGCCACGTTTAACAGAATGATGGCCAAATTATTCAGCCATAGAAGAGACACAATTTGTTATTTAGATGATATTTGCATTTTTAGTGAGCAATGGGATGAGCATATACAAAGCCTTGGAGAGGTTTTTAAAATTATCAAAGAAAACAATTTAACATTGAAACCAACAAAGATAAAAATTGGCCTAAGTGAAATTTCATTTTTGGGGTATAAGATTAAAAATGAGTACATTTCACCATTGGAAGAAACTGTATCAAAAATATTGGACATTAAGGTACCAAAGACAAAGAAGCAAATTAGAAGCCTTTTGGGGTTATGCAACTTTTATAGAAAATTTATCGCAAATTTTTCAGAAATAATTGAACCACTAACAAATCTAACAAAGAAAGGAAAACCTAACAATATAGTGTGGACGGAGGAATGTCAAGAAGCACTGGACATAATTAAAACTTTCTTTTCTGGGGCACCGATTTTGAAATTACCTGACAATACTAAGGAATTTATTTTGGCTACAGATGCATCAGCCATTGCAATAGAAGGCTGTCTAATGCAAAAATGGAATGGAGTCCCACATCCTGTTTTATATGTGAGTAGAAAACTGACAGCATCTGAGTTGAAATATGCTACCATTGAAAAGGAATGACTAGCCATTGTATGGGGTATAACAAAATTAGGGTTCTACCTAATGGGAGCTAAATTTGAACTATGGACGGATCACGCTCCCTTGGCCTTCATTAATACAAATAAACTAGGGAACAACAGAATAGCCAGATGGGCATTGCAACTTATGGATTATAACTTTGAGGTCAGGACAATACCAGGGAAAGACAATGTGATAGCTGACACATTATCACGGTGTACCTAAGAAGGAAAAGAAATGGAAGTAAGGAAAGGAGCTTGGCCACGTCAATTTTGTTTCTGTTGGTTGGTCAAAAGAATAATGTCAGTAAAATCATTTTGGTGAGAACACAATGAATAGCATTGTAATGAATAGACATCTATAACAGATTGGAACATTTTGTAAATATACACATACTACATGTATATGTAATCGAAGACTGTATGGATTGACGAAGCTTTGTTACATGTGTGAGGTGTCGAGATATTAATATATGGTGTTATATTGAGAATCTGATGAAACCATTGTTAGAAATGTAAAATATAGTATTACAGTTACATAGTTAATTATAGTTTATAATTGTGAATTATGAGATTTACTCTGATTGGTTCGTTGGGGAAGTCTGGACATTATACATTGGGATGGATGTAAGTAATTTTGAACCTTAAATAATAATGTAAAGAATGATGATATTTAATTTTTCTGTTGGAGGGTTTTGTTGTTGTCGTTGGTTTTTACCTGGTTTAAAAGAATGAGAATTAATGAAGATAATATAATTATATTGAACAGTGATTTATAATTTTATTCGATATTTAAAAGACGTTCGATGTACATCGAACTTGGCAAACAAGGGGGGTGTTACGGTCGTAGCGCAGCACGGTGTGCATGAATAATGGTGCGAATTTGTGTAATGAATGGAAGTGATGTTGAAAAGGGGAAGCCGGGAGTAATTGACAGGAAATGTTCGGATTTACATAACTTGTTGTAATATTAAAGTATTTATAGAGTAATAACCTGAGAGTCTATTATTATTTCGAAGAGTCTTGTGTCGTAACAGTCACTATAATGTAACATTAGTAACTAAAATGTAACATTAGGTACTATAATGTAACGTTAATTACTATAATGTAACACTAGTTGCTAAAATGTAAACCATAAATCATTACATAAACTGTAAACTTCTATTCTAGATCTTGACATGTAGGAATTAAGTTAGTGAAGAATTAGATTGAAACAAGTGAACTTAGACTTTTCCTATGGAGTTTCTTGTCAAACGGTTGCAGCTATCACGTGTTTGTGTTTTATTCCAACTATCAAGTGCTCCCTGTTCCTCGTCCTAATGAAATTATCAAAAGTTCCATGTTAGTATCCTACTGAAGCTATCAAATGTTCCCAGTTTGCGTCGTATCGCATCTATCAAGTGCTACCATTTCCCTTTTTGTGTAATAATGTAGCTATTACCTGTACTCTGTGTCCTAATATAGCTGTTACCTGTACTCTGTGTCCTAATATAGCTGTTACCTGTACTCTGTGTCCTAATGTAGCTATTACCTGAACTCTGTGTCCTAATGTAGCTGTTACCTGTTCTCTGTGTCCTAATGTAGCTATTACCTGTACTCTGTGTCCTAATGTAGCTGTTACCTGTTCTCTGTGTCCTAATGTAGCTATTACCTGTACTCTGTGTCCTAATGTAGCTATTACCTGTACTCTGTGTCCTAATATAGCTATTACCTGTACTCTGTGTCCTAATATAGCTATTACCTGTACTCTGTGTCCTAATGTAGCTATTACCTGAACTCTGTGTCCTAATGTAGCTGTTACCTGTTCTCTGTGTCCTAATGTAGCTATTACCTGTACTCTGTGTCCTAATGTAGCTATTACCTGTACTCTGTGTCCTAATATAGCTGTTACCTGTACTCTGTGTCCTAATGTAGCTATTACCTGTACTCTGTGTCCTAATATAGCTGTTACCTGTACTCTGTGTCCTAATGTAGCTATTACCTGTACTCTGTGTCCTAATGTAGCTATTACCTGTACTCTGTGTCCTAATGTAGCTATTACCTGTACTCTGTGTCCTAATGTAGCTATTACCTGTACTCTGTGTCCTAATGTAGCTATTACGTGTTCCCTGTTTTCATGGGCGTAGTCGGGGTGTGTGTGTGTGTGTGTGTTAGGGATTTAACACCCCCCCTCCGAAATGAAATGTTAAACCATCACGTACTTCAGCGCAGAAAAGGTTTTAAGTTAAAAAAAAAAAAAAACTCCAGAGGGCTCTGAGTTAAATTTCCCTCTTCAATATAAAACTAAAGCAAACTACAATCACCAAAGTTTATGAGCGTAGCAGTTATGGGCGGTTGTTGACTTGTAGCACCAATCTGCAGGCAGACACAACTAAACCGCTGTAGGCGTAGTATAGCTTAGCTTGTAAAACTTGAAATAATTTGAATAACTTCTTTTGCGAACAATAATAAATATAACTTGTATGATAATAAACACAATGAAATTGATGAGATAAAGTAAATGTATTAGACTTAAGTAATAATATTCTTTAACCAAATCTAACTCACTGCAAAAACACAACCTTTCAGTCTCACGTTCTGGAGTCGTCTCCCCTAACTAAGACCAAGGACAACAATGCCACCAACTTTGCATCATTCAGAACCAATCGCTAACCTCTTCCCACCATCACCATAGAAACACATAAACACACATATAAACACCCTATAACAGTAGCAAAGGGGTTTTGAGTGTTAAACACCCCTAAGAGATTTTTTGAGTTTAAACCTACAAGCTCCAGAGATTTTGGAGACCTAAGACCCCTCTCTTTTATATTAAACTAAAGCAAACTAAAGCCAATAAATTCTAGCCAAAAGTTCGTTTGCAGTTTCCCTCCAATAAAAAAATAAAGCAAAAATATAATTACCATTTTATATTAGTTTTCGTTTATACGTATTATACAAATACATACAGAACTCTAGATACTTTAGTTTCTTCTCTACTAATCGATGGAATAGATTTATTCTAATACACTAACTGCTTGTTCTAGAGACACAGAGGTAAGACAATAACAGCCATTATGTCTCAAAAACGTGAACAGGGCTCAAACTGGAGTGACTAGCGTTCAATCGAGGGAGTGGTGCTCTGGCTAAAGGTTCAACTAAATAGCGCGTGCTAGTGAGAACAAAATGTGAAATAGGGAAACAAAATGTACAAACGTTGCAATTCCATTGTATTGTTTACATTGTGTTCACAGTAGTGTGTGATGTATGTAGCTGGCTGTTAGGATAGTTTTTAAAGGTGTTTGCTGACGAGCCCACAGTCAAGTGACATGTCTTCTTTTCTTCTGAGACCCATTGTTTCGTGTCCAACATAAAGTGTAGAGAGGCAAAGCTCGAGACATGAGGTGTAGCACAAGCCACAAGATGTAGCACAAGGCAGGGTGACGTGTAGCACAAGGTACGATGTGTAGCACAAGGCAGGGTGACGTGTAGCACAAGGCAGGGTGACGTGTAGCACAAGGTACGATGTGTAGCACAAGGCAGGGCGATGTGTAGCACAAGTTACGATGTGTAACACAGGGCAGGGCGATGTGTAGCACAAGGCATGAGATATAGCACAAGCAAGAGATGTAACACAAGGTACGATGGGTAGCACAAGGCAGGGCGATGTGTAGCACAAGGCACGAGGTCTAGCACAAGGCACGATGAAAAGCACATGGCAGGGCGATGTGTAACACAAGGCACGATGTGTAGCACACGGCATGGCGATGTGTAGCACAAGGCAGGGCTATGTGTAGCATAAGGCACGATGTGTAGCACACGGCATGGCGATGTGTAGCACAAGGCAGGGCTATGTGTAGCATAAGGCACGATGTGTAGCACACGGCATGGCGATGTGTAGCACAAGGCAGGGCTATGTGTAGCATAAGGCACGATGTGTAGCACACGGCATGGCGATGTGTAGCACAAGGCACGAGATGTAGCACAAGGCAGAGCGATGTGTAGCACATGGCACTAGGTGTAAGTACTAAGCTAGAGACTCATTTACAAATGACCTTAATTCTTTATTCCCAATGAAGTGTATCCAAACCAACAGAGGTTACGTCGTTTCACAGTCTTGTCTTCAAAGAACTCTACCTGTCTCCCACGGTGGACCTTCACAGTCTTGTCTTCAAAGAACTCTACCTGTCTCCCACGGTGGACCTTCACAGTCTTGTCTTCAAAGAACTCTACCTGTCTCCCACGGTGGACCTTCACAGTCTTGTCTTCAAAGAACTCTACCTGTCCCCCACGGTGGACATTCACAGTCTTGTCTTCAAAGAACTCTACCTGTCTCCCACGGTGGACCTTCACAGTCTTGTCTTCAAAGAACTCTACCTGTCTCCCACGGTGGACCTTCACAGTCTTGTCTTCAAAGAACTCTACCTGTCTCCCACGGTGGACCTTCACAGTCTTGTCTTCAAAGAACTCTACCTGTCTCCCACGGTGGACCTTCACAGTCTTGTCTTCAAAGAACTCTACCTGTCTCCCACGGTGGACCTTCACAGTCTTGTCTTCAAAGAACTCTACCTGTCCCCCACGGTCAATGAAATAGCACTGTGAAGAAATCTCTAGCATGCATGACTTGTAGAATCCTGTCTACTGTTTAAATATTGATAACATTTCTGTACATCAGGTGGATATTGTTGAGTCACACAAGAAGACTTGGCAGTACTAAACATTCACATCTTCACTATTAACTGTTCTCAACCGCTGCCTATTATTTCCTATCCCCATTTTATTATCAAATATTATTTTAACCGACACTCATAAGATCAAGGCTTGAGGTTTCGTTGATCTTATCAACATTCTTTCAATCAATTTTCAGTGTTCAACTGAAGATTCTTGAAAAAAAATTGATAACACTTTAATCCTTCACAGCAACTTAAACACAAATAATATGAAGATATATTCCTTAGGTGACAAAGCCAAACACTAACTCCAACGTTACAATGACATCTAACTGTATTTTTGTATATGCTAGGATGATCGCCTCGGCCGCAGTAAGATATGATTGGGCCCTGTGCTACGGGGCACTTAGACATTATATGTCAGTGCCAAATATGATTTTCTGATGGGTTTAACTGATTTGCAATTTAGAAGTATATAGATAGTGGAGTAATTTATTTTAACCTTTAATCATTATTATTCATAATAAATTCAATCGGACAATCTTTTTGGCTCCCTAAGAAAGTGGGGGCCCTAAACTATAGCCTGTATAGTTTATACCTAAATCATGCACTGATGACTTCAATACTGTCAAGTTGGCATGAATGATGTCTCCATAATTTAAAGAACATTTTCTCTTACATTGTGGACCAATACATTATGGTCCACAAAAACTATTTGTCCATGTAGATTAAAATTCACCTCCGTTTCAGCTAATTGTTTACAGTTCCATACATCCAGCTTTTTTTTTCATTTCAATCTAAAGCTTTGAATCTCTAGTGAAGTAAGGAATGTATTATTACACAAGAGTCTGTCCTTGTTAAACTTATTAGAGTTGAACTACTTCTGGTTACCTCAAATGTTGAGAACGAACTCTGTTGGTCCCATCTGCTAAGCTCAAAGTAACCTTAGGTCATCTCAAAGAAACCCAGATCAAAAGTAACCTTACGTCAGTTCAGCTCAAAGAAACCTTAGATCATCTCAAAGTTACCCAGGTCCACTCAAAGTAACCTTGGGTCATCTTAAAGTAACCTAGATCAACTCAAAGTAACCTTAGGTCATCTCAAAGAAACCCAGATCAAAAGTAACCTTACGTCAGTTCAGCTCATAGAAACCTTAGATCATCTCAAAGTTACCCAGGTCCACTCAAAGTAACCTTGGGTCATCTTAAAGTAACCTAGATCAACTCAAAGTAACCTTATGTCTGCTCAATGTAACCTAGCTCAGCTCAAAGTAACCTTAGGTCAGCTCAGCTTAAAGTTACTCAGGTCATCTCAAAGTAACCTTAGATCATCTCAAAGTAACTCAGATCAACTCAAAGTAGCTTTAGGTCACTTCAAAGTAACCCAACTCAGCTCAAAGTAACATAAGCTCAGCTTAGTTCAAAGAAACCTTAAGTCATCTCAAAGTAACCCAGATCAATTCAAAGTAACCTTAGGTCAACTCAAAGTAACCAAGCTCAGCTCAAAGTAACCTTAGGTCAGCTCAGCTTATTATAATACTTTAGTTTTTAAAAACTTAATTCAATGAAATATTGACATAAAAACATATGTTGAAATGATTTCTGGATATATTGTGACAAGGATTTACATTGAATATCATCTCGTCACTTGTTTTGTACATGTATTTTTAAACTGTGGATCTCACCTGCTTACTGCATAGAAACAATCATGTGACGAAACAGGGCAATAGATACAGACACTCGAAAACTTAACAGAGCCATGAACAATGATTTGGTTTAGAGAAATAAGATCAGAGAACTAATCATTTAGTCATCACGTTACAGAGGACTACATTGAGGAAAATCACAAACCAATGCCGAAAGCCGTTTAAAAAAACAATTGAACAACCTACCTTCAACCTCATCTAGTATAGCAAGGCCCATTACTCCATGGTAAATGTCGTATAGCAAGGCCCATTACTCCATGATAAATGCCGTGAAAGTACTGCAATTGAGAGACTCCTTAATTATGTATGTCAAAACGGAAATGTCGAGATAATGATCTGAAATCTCTACGGGTACGAGTTGAATCAATTTCGATTGGAAACTCGTTATTGGACATGAACCTACTGTTGACATTGCTACAACTGAAAACTTATAGAACACAAGCTCATCCAGATTTTTGTTTTTCCAAGAAAGGAGCATGATTTCTAAACATTTTTCTAAAAATATAACTAACAATACAGTTTTTTTTAAAAAGGAAAGAAATAGAAATAAAATAATTAAATGGCATAAAAAACGCATCATTTTAAATCTGTATTCCATGCTTTAAAAAAGGAAAGTGCCCCTTTGAGATCTTGCGATCTATAGGGCAGATGATGTAAAGGTCATCTGTTTTTTTTATGGCATACGACTAACGAGGGTATCATGTGTCCAGCAAAATACCAAAATCGCCTTTACACTTTTATTTTCACTAAATTTATTATTGAAAGGCTCCCTCTCCCGACTCGAGAAATGAAATATGCAAATGTCTTTATATTTCATACACATACACAATACTGTTGTAACTCGCGCCACACTGATGGTGCGCATCAGGGCACCATTCAACACTAGCAGTAAAAGACATGTTTATACTAGGAAGAAGGACTGTTGTAGATCCGGCTGTAGTGATCTGCAAGTTATAGAAGTCTGAGCTGTCTTGACTCGAGAGAACGTCCTTTGTGCTATCTGTGAACTGTGTGGTGGACCTGGGGCGGCACTGGGAAGTGTGTCGTGGTCTGTATTGGTATGTAGGTAGGAAAGGACTGGTGTCACTTAAGATAAGACACTCTGGGACTTGATGGCTAAAGTCCATGCCTGTTTGTACTGTAAATAAATACCTCGGCTATTATTACCTCCTGCCTTTCGTTGAGTGCTAGAGTTACAACAATACTTTAAACCAAAATATTAAAGCATATATGGAATCTATCGAAGTATAGTGAACACCGGAGTACCTCAAGCAGGAAAAAAAAAAAACACAAAAAAAAAACAAAAAAAAAACACCATATTTTGTACACATTTAGATACATCTATTTACAAATGTTTGTGTGTTTAATGGAACCGCTCTTATTGTCCACAGAAATTTAGTTTGTAAAACTCCAAGTCTCCACACACGAAGTTTGAATTCTAACTTCACATTAATGCCCATCATGTTAAAATCAAAATCATATCAAAACTTTCTTTATTGCTTACATATACAAACTTTTTTTTTAAATACCTCTATTCAAGTCAGAACTTCGTGGAACCTGGAACCAGCCAGAAACCAGCCCGGACGCTGATCTCAAAAATGGCCCTAACCATGGGCGTAGCCAGGGGGGGGGGGGTTGGGGTTCAACCCCCCCCCCCCGAAATGAAATCCCCCCCTTGGGGGGGGGATCGGAATTTAGTGAATGATTTTTTGCTTTGATTTTGTTTATTTAAGTTGAGATTTTAATACTAAACCATCAATTGCCCCAGCACAACCAATGGGGTATTGAGTTTAAAACCCCTTACCAAGGGGTTTTGAGTTTAAAACCTAATACCAGGGGGGTTCGAGTTTAAAAACCCCTACTAGGGGTTTTGTGTTTAAAACCCCCTACTAGGGGTTTTGAGTTTTAAACCCCCTACTTGGGGTTTTTGCAGTTAACCCCCCCCCCCTTCTATAAAACAAAAAACAAAAATGCAAACGAAAATCCCCTAATTCCAAGAGCACAGTTAAGGGAGATTTTTATTTTAAAACCCCCTCCAAAATTTACGATAAACCCCCTCTTCAATATAAAAAAAAAGTTAATTACACACTCAAAATGTTATGAGCGTAGCTAAATGGGTTTTGACTTAGTTTTTAGTTTAAACCCCACTTCAGCGGGGTTTGAAGGTAAAAGAAATACCTCTTTAATAATAAAAACAAAGCAAATTATACACTCAAAATGTTTTGAGTGTAGTCAAAGGGGTTTTGAGTTTAAACTCCCCTTAAGTGGAGTTTGAAGCTAAAAAGTACCTCTTCAATATAAATAAAAGCAAATTACTCACACTAAAATCTATGAACGTAGCCAAAGGGGTTTTGAGTTTAAACCCCCCGCCAGGGGGTTTGAGGCTAAAAAATACATCTTCAGTGTAAGAAAAAAAGCAAATTACGCACTCAAAATGCTATGAGCGTTGCCAAAAGGGGTTTTGAGTCTAAACCCCTCTTCTACAGAGGGCGTTTGTTTAAAGTTTAAAACCCCTCCAGATGGTTTTGAGTTTAAGATCCCCCTACAGAGCATTTTGAGGTGGAAAACCCCCAACAGATGATTTTGACGACAAAACTTCTCTTTTCGATATAAAATCTAAAGCAAACTACAGTCACTTAATTCCAAGAGCGTATTCAAGACTGGTTACACATTTTACCAGTGGCAGGGCTCCTTTAATAAACTGTAGTGAATAGTCATCTGCCGAAATTGAAAAACACTAAATGTGGCTCAACAAAGATGGCTAAGACAGATTTTAGTAGTCAGTTATAGAGATCGGGTTTAAATCAAGGAAATCCTATGCCGAACTGGGAGTCGAACCTTTAGTAAGATTGTGAGAGAGCGACGCATGAGGTTTGCGGGACATGTTCTCCGACAAAATGAGTTACGCATAAGAAGAGTCTTAGAAGAGTTGCAATGATATCCTAGTACAACTTGACGCCACTCATTCATTGAGGTCCTCATGGCAGGTGGGAAGAGGCTTCAGACATTACCAGTGACAGATTTTTATGGAAACAGCTTGACGTCAAATGCTCCGAACGGCGCGGTAGGGTCTAAGTCAGTAAGAATAGCACATTAGGTTTTTGAAATAAAACTTTTTAATAGCAGGAAAATGCAGTGTAGATACCTCAGAATATGCATTTTGTTGGCTTTCAATACCAGAAATAGTGCTTGGCGGCGGGGCTTCGCCCCGCGCTAGCGCTCCCCAGACCCCATTGCTAGTAATGGCAGAGAATTTACAATTTTATGAAAACAGCTTGACGGCAAATGCACTGTAGATACCTCAGAATATGCATTTTGTTGGCTTTCAATATCAGAAATAGTGCTTGGCGGCGGGGCTTCGCCCCGCGCTGGGGGAGCTCCTAGCGCTCCCCCAGACCCCCTTGCTAGTATTGGCGGGGAATCTACAATTTTTCCACTAACTCATGGAAGAACCTATTCTAGGGCACAATAAAAGTCTTCCGAAAGAATGAAGGGTCAGAATGCAATAAAGATTATTTACACACACACACACATGGCCCTAACGATTTTCCGAGATATTTAAAGGTTGATATATATATCACCGAGAACAGAATGACTGGCTCCTTGGCCCCATTGTGAAAACGCGAGTTTTACAGTAATAATTTTTCAAAGTAAAAATAAATAAATGTAAATTTGGCTTGAGTAGAATAAGTGAATAGAGCCATCATTGGTTTCGAAAGACAATCGTTTTAGGGAATAACCAAATGTAAAGCATCATTGATTCAATAATCATGGTTTAAAAATTAATTTTAATGTTCAGGAAACTTGCTCACATCGTCTTGTGAATTTAGATTTAAAGGCCTTTCATTGGAAATACTCAATAATAATAATAACAACAACAACAAAAAACATGGTGTAGTCAGCCATAGTGTACCGATATTATGCGATAACTGTAAATTTAAAGTTGCTTTAAGTTTATTGAAAGATTATCAAAGCTGTACTTATATCTTTTTACGTAAATCTAACATAAGTTTCATCTAAAAGTAGATCTAGACGTCCAGGTGTCCCTGAGTGCAGCTGTAATTACATAAAACAATTAACAACTTGATCAAAACACAGAAACTTTTTTTATACTTCATGGCACACGCTGATCTCTTCTTGTCTGACAACTAACACACTTCCGGTCATTCGCGCATTTGTAAGAATAGATTATACAGACATACAGACATTCATCCGTGACACTAGGATTAACGATATAACAAAAAAATATTCATTGTTGTTCTTATTCTATTTCGACAAGGGATTGATTGACAGTTAGATATTTCAAATACATTGACAATTGAATTATTGAAATACATTAACAATTGAATGATTGAAATACATTGAACATTGAATGATTGAAATACAACTGAAAATATTGATTAAAAATACGTTTTAAAATTCTATGCATTGTAGTAACTAGTTGACGATAGTACTGGACAGACGGCCGGACAAATGAGCATACGTCATGTAAAAGTATTGTTTGCAAATATTGTCAGACTTTCCAACCTTGCTGGGAGACCTACAATGTCTGTAGTAGAACTCGATTAAGAACACAATACAAGCTAGACAACTGTATGTGAGATCACTTGACCATTGGTTGTTCAAGAGATAATGTTTAGATCTAAGCAGTGTAGATGTCGACTAGATTAGAACTAGGCCAACAAGAACCAATAGACATATCGATCACAAGAGTCTTACTTAAAGCTATTCAGTCATATTCCAGGAGTAATAACTAGCGACTAGTATTAGCAAGAGCAGATGGGGGGGGGGGAGGGCTGGTCATTTCTGGACTCATTGAGCCGGTCAGTTCTGAAGAGGAGCAAGCTTTAGGTAAAAGGTTACACTGTGACTCAGATATTAATTACACAGTGGATACAATGGGCTGGCTCAAGTTGCAGGAACATTACCTCGGGTGTATGTTGGGATTAGGAACAAAAAAAAAAAAGGCTTTTAAATATGTGTATTGATCCTAAGCTGTGCAGAAAGTGTAAACAATGACGTAATACAAGTAGCATTCAATTCGTCAAAAGTATTCACGCTTGTCCTTGGCTCCTCCTCCTCCCTACAGAGTCAGCTTTGTGTTTTGGTGCCTCCGGTGTAGAGAGAGACGTGACAGTCTTTGAATCAATCTTTGATGACTTTTGTGGCATTGTAGTATCCAAGTTCTAAGCTCTTTTGCTAGTATTACAAAACGTGTATCAACTCAATCTGTCTGTCTGTCTGTCTAGTAAAATGTTTGTACACGTTATTTCTACCCATAACCAATCTCGTATCAAACTGAAATGTTTGCACATTTATTTCTTTTAGTTGACAAAATAAGAATAAATTTGTTTAAAAAAAATTGCCAATTAGTTAATTTACTATTGGTAATTAATTATTTTGTTTGTTATCTCGAACAAGGGAAAGAAATTGTACTTGACAGATGTGATGGTATAAGTTGAATTAGACCCCTTTATATTTAGTATGTCGCAGCTTTAAAGTTTGAAACTAACAATAGATAACTATAAAACCTATTTTCATAAGCGATTCGCTGGCATAGTGAATAATGTATACAATTGGAATGTATCAGAAAACTTGAAAAAAAAATAAACATATCAAGTTCAAAGCTATCACTGTTTCCTTCTTGCATGTTATTTTCCTATTTAGTTAAGCGCGTGTTTCAGCTGGTCTCTAATAATGGGTATACAGAAAAAATAAAAAGAATATAATCCAATCCATTAAAAATGTAAAAAAAAAAAGATAATCCAATCCATTTTATTAAAAAGCCTCTCTATAAAAAACAACAACTCAAAGTTCATTTGATTCTTTGAAAACGAAAAAAAAACTTTTGAAGTCTAAATAAGTTTTTAAAAAGGCAATAGCAGAACACATTGTCACGCAAACTCAGTTTCAAACTAGAACAAAACATGAATCGAATCCAAGGGTATTAAACCCAAATGACTCTCAAATCAAGAGCTAAAAGACTTAACGATACTTTAAACTTTCAACATTTGTTATTAGTGGCAAAGGAGCTAATCAATTTAGCAAATGAATTGTTTTGTTGGAAATATAAAAACTTTAACCTAATTAAAATTTGTGGACAAGGGTGGTCTAAACTCTGGTCTGTTCTGTGGTCTTCAGAGTGGTCTTAATTGTTGTCTAGGTTAGCTTCTATAAAATAAAATTAAAAAAAACTACGTCCCACGGGAATCGCCAGATTTACATTTGGCAAGCCTAAACACTCTTTCCACCGCTCCCTTTAGGTCAAGGTCAGATCCAGAACTTTTAAAGTTGGCAATCAATTGGGGATATATTTTTGAAGATGTAGATGTGTGTGGATTGGCTCTCTTACGCAACCATTTTCAAGTTCTTCACACACCAAAATGTCAGTCTTTAATGTTCCAGTGGAGGAAGGGCGATCAGGAAGGACAAAAGCTCTTCTTCTCGTGCTGTAGCATTTCTACAATCTTCAAACTGCTATCATTGTTTAGTAAGCTTACATTTGTAAACAAGCGATTTGTGGTCTGATTGGAAAATTTAAAAAAAAACTGAAGTACTGACCGCTAGTGATTGATTGCAGTGAACAAAAGATGGAACTAGAGTCATCATTGACTCGGCATTCTACTTACAAAGTAGGCCTACTATCTGAAGAAAATATACCTTCGTTTGAGTCATCATTGACTCGGCATTCTACTTACAAAGTAGGCCTACTATCTGAAGAAAATATACCTTCGTTTGAGTCATCATTGACTCGGCATTCTACTTACAAAGTAGGCCTACTATCTGAAGAAAATATACCTTCGTTTGAGTCATCATTGACTCGGCATTCTACTTACAAAGTAGGCCTACTATCTGAAGAAAATATACCTTCGTTTGAGTCATCATTGACTCGGCATTCTACTTACAAAGTAGGCCTACTAGCTGAAGAAAATATACCTTCGTTTGAGAAATATGTTAATTTTGTGATCGGCGTAGAATTTGGGGGGGGGGGGGGGAAGGGGGGGTCATTTTTCCATAGAAGAGTAGCAGGATAACGCACTGTAGATACCTCAGAATCTGCATTTTTTAAAGTTTAAAATGCTTGAAATATGTTTGGCTCACAGTGCTCCCCCATACCCCGGAGGTGGGGGCGGGGGTGTCTACTGTTTTTGCACTAACTCCAATAGGAACCTATCCTATGAAACAGAAAAACGTCCGAAAGAATGAAGGGTCAGAATGTAATAAAGATCTATTACGTATACACACACACATATATATATATATGTATATCAATGGCGTAGCCAGGGGGGTGGGGTTCAAACACTCCCCCTGGATTGAAATCCCCCCCCGCAGATGTGTGTGTATGTATGTGTGTGTGTGTGTGTATACATATGTATTTAATATTTTGTCCAGTTTCTCTTCGGTTTTGTATGCGTCTGGTATGTGGTACCCTTATGTAAGTTGTTATTGATGTAGACTTAATATGTGTTTCTTGGTAGACAACGACTTTGACTGCGACAGTTATGATAGAATATGTATGTCAATTTTAGGTCTCGCATCAACGTGAACTACTGCACCCTTTCTTTCAGAGTCACGGCTTAACTTTAAAGATCCACCTTGGTTAAGTCTAATCGGATTTACTTTTTTTTTTGTCTCAATAACCAAACTTGTTGAAGAAGGAAAGGTCAAGGACAAACTGATACCTCTTCATACTTGAAGCTTTTTGTGGGTGACGTCATAAGTCCACATGCATGTAGACACGTGAACTTTGTTTCCTTTTCACGTGTGCAGTCACGTGACATTCGTGTAGAAATGTCATAGTCCAACACATCACACTCCCACTGGTGGCCCTAGGCTTTCTTCCGATTGTTCACATCTGAAAGGTTATCTTCAACTAGGAAAAGCTTCCTGAGAAATTGTAACCCTCATGGTGACCTCTAACCTCTGTCGTGAAAATCGAGTAGCAATATCTATATATATCTATATTTCTATTGTACAACTGAGGTGTTTGTTTCTATTGGCTACTGTTACACACGAGAGTACAACTGAGCTGTTTGTTTCTATTGACTACTGTTGCACACGAGAGTACAACTGAGTTGTTTGTTTCTATTGGCTACTGTTACACACGAGAGTACAACTGAGCTGTTTGTTTCTATTGGCTACTGTTACACACGAGAGTACAACTGAGTTGTTTGTTTCTATTGGCTACTGTTACACACGAGAGTACAACTGAGCTGTTTGTTTCTAATGGCTACTGTTACACACGAGAGTACAACTGAGCTGTTTGTTTCTAATGGCTACTGTTACACACGAGAGTACAACTAAGCTGTTTGTTTCTATTGACTACTGTTACACACGAGAGTACAACTGAGCTGTTTGTTTCTATTGGCTACTGTTACACACGAGAGTACAACTGAGCTGTTTGTTTCTATTGACTACTGTTGCACACGAGAGTACAACTGAGCTGTTTGTTTCTATTGACTACTGTTACATACGAGAGTACAACTGAGCTGTTTGTTTCTATTGGCTACTGTTACACACGAGAGTACAACTGAGCTGTTTGTTTTATTGGCTACTGTTACACACGAGAGTACAACTGAGCTGTTTGTTTCTATTGGCTACTGTTACACACGAGAGTACTACTGAGCTGTTTGTTTCTATTGGCTACTGTTACACACGAGAGTACAACTGAGCTGTTTGTTTCTATTGGCTACTGTTACACACGAGAGTACAACTGAGCTGTTTGTTTCTATTGACTACTGTTACACACGAGAGTACAACTGAGTTGTTTGTTTCTATTGTCTACTGTTACACACGAGAGTACAACTGAGCTGTTTGTTTCTATTGGCTACTGTTACACACGAGAGTACAACTGAGCTGTTTGTTTCTATTGGCTACTGTTACACACGAGAGTACAACTGAGCTGTTTGTTTCTATTGACTACTGTTAAATACGAGAGTACAACTGAGCTGTTTGTTTCTATTGGCTACTGTTACACACGAGAGTACAACTGAGCTGTTTGTTTCTATTGGCTACTGTTACACACGAGAGTACAACTGAGTTGTTTGTTTCTATTGTCTACTGTTACACACGAGAGTACAACTGAGTTGTTTGTTTCTATTGTCTACTGTTACACACGAGAGTACAACTGTGGTGTTTGTTTCTATTGGCTACTGTTACACACGAGAGTACAACTGAGCTGTTTGTTTCTATTGGCTACTGTTACACACGAGAGTACAACTGAGTTGTTTGTTTCTATTGGCTACTGTTACACACGAGAGTACAACTGAGCTGTTTGTTTCTATTGACTACTGTTAAATACGAGAGTACAACTGAGCTGTTTGTTTCTATTGGCTACTGTTACACACGAGAGTAAAACTGAGCTGTTTGTTTCTATTGGCTACTGTTACACACGAGAGTACAACTGAGCTGTTTGTTTCTATTGGCTACTGTTACACACGAGAGTACAACTGAGTTGTTTGTTTCTATTGTCTACTGTTACACACGAGAGTACAACTGTGGTGTTTGTTTCTATTGGCTACTGTTACACACGAGAGTACAACTGAGCTGTTTGTTTCTATTGGCTACTGTTACACACGAGAGTACAACTGTGGTGTTTGTTTCTATTGGCTACTGTTACACACGAGGGTACAACTGAGCTGTTTGTTTCTATTGACTACTGTTACACACGAGAGTACAACTGAGTTGTTTGTTTCTATTGGCTACTGTTACACACGAGAGAACAACTGAGTTGTTTGTTTCTATTGGCTACTGTTACACACGAGAGTACAACTGAGCTGTTTGTTTCTATTGGCTACTGTTACACACGAGAGTACAACTGAGCTGTTTGTTTCTATTGGCTACTGTTACACACGAGAGTACAACTGAGCTGTTTGTTTCTATTGGCTACTGTTACACACGAGAGTACAACTGAGCTGTTTGTTTCTATTGGCTACTGTTACACACGAGAGTACAACTGAGCTGTTTGTTTCTATTGGCTACTGTTACACACGAGAGTACAACTGAGCTGTTTGTTTCTATTGGCTACTGTTACACACGAGAGTACAACTGAGCTGTTTGTTTCTATTGGCTACTGTTACACACGAGAGTACAACTGAGTTGTTTGTTTCTATTGGCTACTGTTACACACGAGAGTACAACTGAGCTGTTTGTTTCTATTGGCTACTGTTACACACGAGAGTACAACTGAGCTGTTTGTTTCTATTGGCTACTGTTACACACGAGAGTACAACTGAGTTGTTTGTTTCTATTGGCTACTGTTACACACGAGAGTAGGCCTACAACTGAGTTGTTTGTTTCTATTGACTACTGTTACACACGAGAGTACAACTGAGTTGTTTGTTTCTATTGACTACTGTTACACACGAGAGTACAACTGATTTTTTTTGTGTTGACTATATGACAAGCTTTTAGTTACAAATTTGTTTAAGCAGTCAGTCCGACTAACTATTATAAATAATTTACTAAACTAATTTACTGATTATGTTTCAAGGGAAAGAATAAACAAATTGTTATTTGAATTAGAGCATTTTATTGTACTATAAATCTATTATCTCAATATCTGCAATCCAATTCTTCAACCGTTGTAGGTAAATGTAAGATGTGTGGTCTGGAGAGAGAGACAGTTTAAGAGAAGAATGTTCTAGAAAGGTCTTTAGTCAATGCATGTATAAAATCAACCGATAGCCAGTCAATAAGTTCAAACAAATTAGTAATTACTACTAAAAAGAAAACAAAAATAAATTATGCTCAATAAGACGAGATTAACTTTTATTATTAAACTAACACCCTTTAATCTGTTATTGTTTTTTGTGTTTTTTTTTGTTTAAAATGTTGTTTTTTTTTGTTGTTGTTTTATTTGGCTCCGATTCACGATCTTTGAAACAATCAAATACAGCACTACAGTACTAAAAAAGAAAAAAAAAAGAAAGTACTATTGACTAAGTCTGGACTGGTAGATCGGGAGAGCTAAACAATGCTAGAGACAAGGACAGATAATCACTGTTACCAACTGAATGCTAACTAATAGGGTTTGTTGCTGAACATAAAATTTATATATGTGTCAGATGCGAATAGCCCAATTTTCAGTAAAAGAAATTACAAAAAGTCATTTCTCTATAGAAGAAGTTACGAAGGCTATATAAAATACAACCACAGACCTATATATATTACAATAAATATAGGTTTTTGATTGCTAGTTACGATTTATTTAGGTAGGTGCTGTTTTACTATTACATACCAAGTATTAGAGTTTAGAAAAACCCAGGTTTGTTTCTTGAGCAACGCTATTAGCTAACACCTCATATCATCTCTCCATTAGTATATTTAGATCTATAATCTAATTCTAGTCTAGATCTATATATAAAAATCGAATAGATCTAGTAATAGTATAGATTCTATCTTGAGACTAGATTACCGAGTCTAGCCTATGCTATGCCTATAGTCAGTTTTTATAAGAAAAAAGTCTAGATATTAATAAAGACTAAAGTTTTTTTATTATTAGATTATTAGAATTAATTAGATATAGACATAAGACATAGATCTAATAATACTGTAATACGTTTACTATACTCTATACTTAATCTACTAAACTAGAGATCTAGTACAAATACTCCTTCTTCCCTAGTGCTATTAGAGCATGGAATGGGTTGCCTGAGCTAGCCAGGAAAACCAGTGACTTGGCAGAATTTAAGTCATTGGTTAATATGCATGACTAAATGCATGACGCGTAGGAAGTAATCATCTTCTTTTTTGAAGTAACGTCTGTATTATATAAGATAAGATAAGATAAGATCTATAATATAGTCAATTTAGATCTATACAATATTCATTATAATACTTCTACTTATAATGACTTATTTAATAAGTTAGTACTTAGACTTAGATCGATTTTAGTTTATTAATAGATTTACTTTTCAATGCCTAGACCTAAAAATAAAATTGCGAATGATGTCTATAATGACTGATTTTTTTTTTTTTATAATAATAGGCCTATTAAATCTAGGTCTAGACTCTACTTAAATCTAGTCTAAAATAATGACTGTCCAAGACTCTATTATAGATGATTGAGAAGTTCACATAGAGGTGTTTTTAATAATACGGCATGTCAGCTGAAAGTATATAAAGTTCTTTTTATTTTGTAAAAATAAAAAAGAGGCTCCTGTACTCAGTGATAGATTGCCTAACTTTCAACTAATAATAAATTAACAATTAACGTTGAATTACAAGAAATGTAATCATTTTTCCCGACATTGAAAAAAGGTGCCGGTACCCCGTACCGGTGCGTACCGTCACAAAAATATATGTATATCTCAATCTTCTTTCATTTAATTTTTTTGTGGGGTTATTGCTACTTAATACATTGATACCGGATCGATTTAAATGGGGCCTAAGTATACAAGCAGGATTTCGAGCATTGGATACATTTATTTTTTAAGTACAAAGTTTTATGGAAGAGGCAATATATTAGTTGTTGGAAGATTGTAACTTCTTAAATTCAGGCTAAAAATATCGAAGCCTAAATTTTTACTCTCATTTCTAAATAGTCAGAAGAGATGGACTGACTCATAGTGTAGCTTGTGTACATCTGCAAAAACACAAACTCAGTTAGACTTTCAAAACTATTAAAAGAAAAACTTAGTGATTATTTTTACTGTATAATTCTATTATTATTCCTTTTTAGAATTAGGATATAAACAAAAATTTGCCATATGACTTTATCTAACAGAAAAAAAAATTAAACTTACATCTATTTATGCGGTTATTTATAGTTACCTAGTAATATAAAATATATTGAACTAACACGTACATTCATCATAATGCAGCCATGCGATTTTTCGTTTATAAACATAGCATTATTTAGGACCAATATTTTACAAAGGCTGCTTGGAGAAATCAGGTAGGCCTATATCCATTAGGAGAAAAACGACCCCTTTACTCAAGAAAAATTTAAGAAACTAGAACAGACACAAAATAAACAGTGACATTCATAACAAAATAATATTCAAATTGATTAGAGTAACACCTTTTTAAGTAATCATTTAAAGTTTAAAATCACTATAATTTTTTTCAACAATTACTTTGTGCATTAAATTGTG